>NC_137425.1:28387500-29112500 GCF_964374335.1 Astatotilapia calliptera | reverse complement strand
TGTCCCCGAATATCTTCAGACACCCCTGACGCTCACAATTCAAGAATTTCTTTCTCACCTATTACCGTTCTGAAATGAGTTGGACTTGTTTGAGGGTAGGAAATTCGTCCTTCGCTCAGATTTCTTCAGATTTCAAACTGTGGAAATGAACCACTTTTTTCTCTCGTCATAACTTTTTGTTGGATTTCCACAGAGACCTGAAAATTTCCATGATTGTTCACCAAAGCCTGCTGTCTCTTACGGTGAAAGAATGATATCGATACTCCAAATAGATTTCGAGTTAGAAAGCGTTGTTTGAGGGCAAGTCAAGGCAGTTTTTGCTTCGCTCTACTCAGTTATGGTGCATTACAAGTCAAATATCTTTAATAATTCATATTTTAATGATAAATTGTAAACACTGGAAGATTCCCCCATCTCTTCTGAACAAAACGGTCTAAGAATGACCGCTCTAGCCCCTACGGTTTGGAAATTATGGTCATTTGTTTGAGGGGAGTCCTCACTATGAGAAATAGGCTGCAATAATCCTGTGCCTCTCTGTGCTGCGTGTGTAAAAAGAGGCACATGTTTTGGCGGGAAAAAGTACACAGGCTCTCTGATTGGTGGATTCAAATTCAGCAGCTCCCAGGCTGACCTAGAAACTTACTTCTCCCTCCCTGTGCATTTTTTTGCTGATTTTTTCATTTAACAAGAATATTTGAGGGACCCTCAGCATGTTCAGCATTTTTTCAGCTGTCCATTTTGCTTTTCCAATTTTTCTGTTTAACTTATTACTATTGTGCTAAATAATACTATTTCTGCTATTTTATAAGATTTGTGCCTAATATAGTATTTCTGCTAAATTACAATATTTCTGCTTTTTATACTATTTGTGCTAAAACATAGTATTTCTACTAAATGTAGTATTTATGCTTAATCATACTATTTCTGCTTTTTATGGGATTTGTGCCTAATATAGTATTTCTGCTTTTTATAGGATTTTTGCTCAAACATAGTATTTCTACTAAATGTAGTGTTTATGCTTAATCATCCTATTTCTGCTTTTTATAGGATTTGTGCTTAATATAGTATTTCTGCTAAATTATAGTATTTCTGCTTTTTATAGTATTTGTGCTAAAACATAGTATTTCTACTAAATGTAGTATTTATGCTTAATCATAGTATTTCTATATATTTCTGCCAGGTCCCCAGGCAGCCAATCCTCTGTGAGGACTGAGAAATTCAAATTTTCAAATCAGGGCCTGCACGGCTTCCCAGCCAATCATATATGTGTCCTGAGGCATTCAAATTTGCATATTGGGGCCTTCATGGCTTCTAAGCCAGCCAATCATATCTGAGGGCTGAGGAATTCAAATCCACAAATCAGGGCCTGCACGGCTTCCCAGCCAGCCAATCATGTATGTGGGCTCCAGGTATTCAAATTTGCATATTGGGGAATTCGTGGCTTCTAAGTCAACAAGTCATCCATGTCATATATCTCTAAAAATTCATATTTTAATGATAAATTGTCAACACTTGAAGATTCCCCCATCTCTTCTGAACAAAACGGTGTAAGAATGACCGCTCTAGCCCCTATGGTTAGGAAATTATGGTCATTTGTTTGAGGGGAATCCTCACTATGTGAAATAAACTGAAAGAAGCAGGTCTATGTCTCTGTGCTGCGTGTGTAAAAAGATGCAGTTGTTTTGGCGGGAAAACGTAAACAGCCTCTCTGATTGGTGGATTCAAATTCAGCAGCTCCCAGGCTGACCTAGAAACTTAGTCCTCTCTCCCTGTGTGTGTGTGTGTGTGTGTGTGTGTGTGTGTGTGTGTTTAGTGAGAGAGAGAGGACCCTGCCCTTATTTGACAGCATGTCATTGTAGGATTTAAATTGAACATAGTTAGACTGGTTGACTGGATTAGAGCCTGTGTTTGTGTGTCCCTCTGTGCATTTGTGTTTCAATAAGTTATTACTATTCTGCTAAATCATAGTATTTCTGGTACTTTTCGGTACTTGTGCCTAATATAGTATTTCTGCTAAATTATAGTATTTATTATTTTTATAGGATTTGTGCCAAACATAGTATTTCTGCTAAATTATAGTATTTCTGCTTTTTATAGGATTTGTGCCTAACATAGTATTTCTGCTAAATTATAGTATTTCTGCTTTTTATACTATTTGTTCTAAATTATAGTATTTCTGCTTTTTATAGGATTTGTGCTTAATATAGTATTTCTGCTAAATTATAGTTTTTCTTCTTTTTATAATATTTGTGCTAAAACATAGTATTTCTACTAAATGTAGTATTTATGCTTAATAATAGTATTTCTATATATTTCTGCCAGGTCCCCAGGCAGCCAATCCTCTGTGAGGACTGAGACATTCAAATTTTCAAATCAGGGCCTGCACAGTTTCCCAGCCAATCAAATAAGTGTCCTGAGGCATTCAAATTTGCATATTGGGGCCTTCGTGGCTTCTAAGCCAGCCAATCATATCTGAGGGCTGAGGAATTCAAATCCACAAATCAGGGCCTGCACGGCTTCCCAGCCAGCCAATCACATATGTGGTCTCAGGCATTCAAATTTGCATATTGGGGAATTCGTGGCTTCTAAGTCAACAAGTCATCCATGTCATATATCTCTAAAAATTCATATTTTAATATTAAATTGTCAACACTTGAAGATTCCCCCATCTCTTCTGAACAAAACGGTGTAAGAATGACCGTTCTAGCCCCTACGGTTAGGAAATTACGGTCATTTGTTTGAGGGGAGTCATCACTATGAGAAATAGACTGCAAAAATCCTGTGTCTCTCTGTGCTGCTGCGTGTGTAAACAGATGCACCTGTTTTGGTGGGGAAAAGTGCACAGCCACTCTGATTGGTGGATTCAAATTCACCAGCTCCCAGGCTGACCTAGAAACTTACTTCTCTCTCCCTGTGTGTGTGTGTGTGTGTGTGTGTGTGTGTGTGTGACAGAGAGATAGAGAGAGAGATAGAGAGAGAGAGAGAGAGAGAGAGAAAGGCTTTTAATGGGATGATCTCATTCTAAGATTTAAATTCAATATATTTAGACTGGTTGACTGAATTGGATCTTGTGTGTGGGTCTCTCTGTGCATGTGTGTTTCCTCATGTGTACATATTTGTGATTGTGTGGCTGTAATAAATTTTTTTGCAGATTTTTGTCATTTAACAAGTATATTTGAGGGACCCTCAGCATGTTCAGCATTTTTTCAGCTGTCCATTTTGCTTTTCCAGTTTTTCTGTTTAACTTATTACTATTGTGCTAAATCATACTGTTTCTGCTATTTTATAAGATTTGTGCTTAATATACTATTTCTGCTTTTATAGGATTTGTGCTTAATATAGTATTGCTGCTAAATGTAGTATTTATGCTTAATCATACTATTTCTGCTTTTCATAGTATTTGTGCTTAATATAGTATTTCTGCTAAATTTAGTATTTCTGATTAATTATAGTTTTTCTACTAAATCATAGTACAGTATTTCTGCTTTTTATGGGATTTGTGCTAAAACAAAGTATTTCTACTAAATGTAGTAAATGTGCTTAATCATACCATTTCTGCTTTTTATAGGATTTGTGCTTAATATAGTATTTCTGCTAAATTTAGTATTTCTGATTAATTATAGTTTTTCTACTAAATCATAGTACAGTATTTCTGCTTTTTATGGGATTTGTGCTAAAACAAAGTATTTCTACTAAATGTAGTATTTGTGCTTAATCATACCATTTCTGCTTTTTATAGGATTTGTGCTTAATATAGTATTTCTGCTAAATTATAGTATTTCTGCCAAATTATAATATTTGTGCTAAAACATAGTCTCAATTTAAAATTACAATATTCATAGTTCATCACAGTGTCTCTGGTAAATCACAATATTTCTGCTCTGTTGTACTATTTTTCTAAATCATAGTGTTTCTGTAATGTTTAAGTATTTTTGGCTAAATATATTCTTTCTGTTATCTTATACTATTTCTCCTAAATTCTTGTATTTTTGAGAAGTTATCATGTTTCTGGTAAGTTACAATATTTCTGCTAAATTCTGCTATGCTATTGTATTTCTGCCAAGTATTATGTTTCCTCTAAGATATTGCAGTTCTGCTAAGTTATTCCATTTTAGCAAACTTCTTTTGCTTCTGCAAAGTTTTTACAATTTCTGCAACTTTTCAGCTTTTTCAGCTACTTTTTGCATACAGCTTCAGCTTTAAGCATCCACACTGCATTTTCGCAGGAAATGCAAATTTTTCTAGTTATTATTGTGTGGATGCTTTAAGCATCCACACTATTGAGTTCCTCTTGGGACTTCCGTACACTTTTTGGCACTTAACTACTTCCACAATTTTCAGCCGATTTTCACCGTTCAAATTTTAAAATATTCTGCTATTTCTGCTAATTCCTGCTATGTCTTTTGGTATTTTTCACTATTATACTTTTTAAAATATTAAGCTTAATTTGTCCCATTGAAATGAATGGGAAACTTCTGCAATTCTGATAAAATTGGCTTGTTTCTGAAACTTAACTACTTCCTCATATTTTCACGTAGAACAACCATTCAAACTTTAAAATGTTCTCAAATTATTGGGCTATTCAGGTATGATTCAGCTTTTTCAAATCTTTTACCGTTTTACCTTTATGCCTCTTAAAGTTTTCAGTTGCAAAATTGTGATTTTTCACAAAATACATGCGTTGTTATGGTTGCTATGCACTTGGCTCCCAGTGTGCCACTGAAGCTTTTGCAGTCTTCTCTTCATGTCCGAACAACTTCTTGCTACTTGCTCAATCTTCACTCAACTTCCACAAATTATACATCAAAACGTAGGTATTTTTGCTGGGTTTCCGAAAATGTCACTATCATTGTTGTGGGATTTATAGAATTTTGGCAAATCTCCTCAGACCAACACAAAGTCGCAAAACTCTCCATAGAAAGTCAATGGAGAGCTTGTTCAAAATCACCGCTTGATTTCTGTAATAAGAGGCATATTCGAATCGTCATATCTCCTTAACGAAGCAAAGTTAAGACATAAGGCTTGTCCCAGTATATCTTCAGACACTCCTGACGCTCACAATTCAAGAATTATTTTCTCACCTATTACCGTTCTGAAATGAGTTAGACTTGTTTGAGGGTAGGAAATTCGTCCTTCGCTCAGATTTCTTCAGATTTCAAACTCTGGAAATGAACCACTTTTTTCTCTCGTCATATCTTTTTAATGGATTTCCACAGAGACCTGAAAATTTCCATGATTGTTCACCAAAGCCTGCTGTCTCTTACGGTGAAAGAATGATATTGATACTCCAAATAGATTTAGAGTTAGAAAGCGTTGTTTGAGGGCAAGTCAAGGCAGTTTTTGCTTTGCTCTACTCAGTTATGGTGCATTAGAAGTCAATTATCTTTAATAATTCATATTTTAATGATAAATTGTCAACACTTTAAGATTCTCCCATCTCTTCTGAACAAAACGGTGTAAGAATGACCGTTCTAGCCCCTACGGTTAGGAAATTATGGTCATTTGTTTGAGGGGAGTCGTCATTATGAGAAATAGACTGCAAAAATCCTGTGTCTCTCCTGTTTTGGCGGGAAAAAGTGCACAGGCTCTCTGATTGGTGGATTCAAATTCAGCAGCTGCAAGGCTGCTTGACTGAGCTAGAAACTTACTTCTCTGTGTGTGTGTGTGTGTGTGTGTGTGTGTGTGTGTGTGTGTTTAGTGGGAGAGAGAGGACCCTGCCCTTATTTGGCAGCATGTCATTGTAGGATTTAAATTGAATATAGTTAGACTGGTTGACTGGATTAGAGCCTGTGTTTGTGTGTCCCTCTGTGCATTTGTGTTTCAATAAGTTATTACTATTCTGCTAAATCATAGTATTTCTGGTACTTTTCGGTACTTGTGCTAAATACAGTATTTCTGCTAAATTATAGTATTTCTGCTTTTTATAGGATTTGTGCCTAACATAGTATTTCTGCTAAATTATAGTATTTCTGCTTTTTATAGGATTTGTGCTTAACATAGTATTTCTGCTAAATTATAGTATTTCTGCTTTTTATACTATTTGTTCTAAATTATAGTATTTCTGCTTTTTATAGTACTTTTGCTCAAACATAGTATTTCTACTAAATGTAGTGTTTATGCTTAATCATCCTATTTCTGCTTTTTATAGGATTTGTGCTTAATATAGTATTTCTGCTAAATTATAGTATTTGTGCTAAAACATAGTATTTCTACTAAATGTAGTATTTATGCGTAATCATAGTATTTCTATATATTTCTGCCAGGTCCCCAGGCAGCCAATCCTCTGTGAGGACTGAGAAATTCAAATTTTCAAATCAGGGCCTGCACGGCTTCCCAGCCAATCATATATGTGTCCTGAGGCATTCAAATTTGCATATTGGGGCCTTCATGGCTTCTAAGCCAGCCAATCATATCTGAGGGCTGAGGAATTCAAATCCACAAATCAGGGCCTGCACAGCTTCCCAGCCAGCCAATCATGTATGTGGGCTCCAGGTATTCAAATTTGCATATTGGGGAATTCGTGGCTTCTAAGTCAACAAGTCATCCATGTCATATATCTCTAAAAATTCACATTTTAATGATAAACTGTTAACACTGGAAGATTCCCCCATCTCTTCTGAACAAAACAGTGTAAGAATGACCGCTCTAGCCCCTACGGTTAGGAAATTATGGTCATTTGTTTGAGGGGAGTCCTCACTATGAGAAATAGGCTGCAATAATCCTGTGCCTCTCTGTGCTGCTGCGTGTGTAAAAAGATGCACCTGTTTTGGCGGGAAAACGTAAACAGCCACTCTGATTGGTGGATTTAAATTTGGCAGCTCTCTCCCTCTGTGTGTGTGTGTGTGTGTGTGTGTGTGTGTGTTTAGTGGGAGAGAGAGGACCCTGCCCTTATTTGGCAGCATGTCATTGTAGGATTTAAATTGAATATAGTTAGACTGGTTGACTGGATTAGAGCCTGTGTTTGTGTGTCCCTCTGTGCATTTGTGTTTCAATAAGTTATTACTATTCTGCTAAATCATAGTATTTCTGGTACTTTTCGGTACTTGTGCTAAATACAGTATTTCTGCTAAATTATAGTATTTCTGCTTTTTATAGGATTTGTGCCTAACATAGTATTTCTGCTAAATTATAGTATTTCTGCTTTTTATAGGATTTGTGCTTAACATAGTATTTCTGCTAAATTATAGTATTTCTGCTTTTTATACTATTTGTTCTAAATTATAGTATTTCTGCTTTTTATAGTACTTTTGCTCAAACATAGTATTTCTACTAAATGTAGTGTTTATGCTTAATCATCCTATTTCTGCTTTTTATAGGATTTGTGCTTAATATAGTATTTCTGCTAAATTATAGTATTTCTGCTTTTTATAGTATTTGTGCTAAAACATAGTATTTCTACTAAATGTAGTATTTATGCTTAATCATAGTATTTCTATATATTTCTGCCAGGTCCCCAGGCAGCCAATCCTCTGTGAGGACTGAGAAATTCAAATTTTCAAATCAGGGCCTGCACGGCTTCCCAGCCAATCATATATGTGTCCTGAGGCATTCAAATTTGCATATTGGGGCCTTCATGGCTTCTAAGCCAGCCAATCATATCTGAGGGCTGAGGAATTCAAATCCACAAATCAGGGCCTGCACAGCTTCCCAGCCAGCCAATCATGTATGTGGGCTCCAGGTATTCAAATTTGCATATTGGGGAATTCGTGGCTTCTAAGTCAACAAGTCATCCATGTCATATATCTCTAAAAATTCATATTTTAATATTAAATTGTCAACACTTGAAGATTCCCCCATCTCTTCTGAACAAAACGGTGTAAGAATGACCGTTCTAGCCCCTACGGTTAGGAAATTACGGTCATTTGTTTGAGGGGAGTCGTCACTATGAGAAATAGACTGCAATAATCCTGTGCCTCTCTGTGCTGCTGCGTGTGTAAACAGATGCACCTGTTTTGGTGGGGAAAAGTGCACAGCCTCTCTGATTGGTGGATTCAAATTCACCAGCTCCCAGGCTGACCTAGAAACTTACTTCTCTCTCCCTGTGTGTGTGTGTGTGTGTGTGTGTGTGACAGAGAGAGAGAGAGAGAGAGAGAGAGAAAGGCTTTTAATGGGATGATCTCATTCTAAGATTTAAATTCAATATATTTAGACTGGTTGACTGAATTGGATCTTGTGTGTGGGTCTCTCTGTGCATGTGTGTTTCCTCATGTGTACATATTTGTGATTGTGTGGCTGTAATAAATTTTTTTGCAGATTTTTGTCATTTAACAAGTATATTTGAGGGACCCTCAGCATGTTCAGCATTTTTTCAGCTGTCCATTTTGCTTTTCCAATTTTTCTGTTTAACTTATTACTATTGTGCTAAATCATACTATTTCTGCTATTTTATAAGATTTGTGCTTAATATACTATTTCTGCTTTTATAGGATTTGTGCTTAATATAGTATTTCTGCTAAATGTAGTATTTATGCTTAATCATACTATTTCTGCTTTTCATAGTATTTGTGCTTAATATAGTATTTCTGCTAAATTTAGTATTTCTGATTAATTATAGTTTTTCTACTAAATCATAGTACAGTATTTCTGCTTTTTATGGGATTTGTGCTAAAACAAAGTATTTCTACTAAATGTAGTATTTGTGCTTAATCATACCATTTCTGCTTTTTATAGGATTTGTGCTTAATATAGTATTTCTGCTAAATTATAGTATTTCTGCCAAATTATAATATTTGTGCTAAAACATAGTCTCAATTTAAAATTACAATATTCATAGTTCATCACAGTGTCTCTGGTAAATCACAATATTTCTGCTCTGTTGTACTATTTTTCTAAATCATAGTGTTTCTGTAATGTTTAAGTATTTTTGGCTAAATATATTCTTTCTGTTATCTTATACTATTTCTCCTAAATTCTTGTATTTTTGAGAAGTTATCATGTTTCTGGTAAGTTACAATATTTCTGCTAAATTCTGCTATGCTATTGTATTTCTGCCAAGTATTATGTTTCCTCTAAGATATTGCAGTTCTGCTAAGTTATTCCATTTTAGCAAACTTCTTTTGCTTCTGCAAAGTTTTTACAATTTCTGCAACTTTTCAGCTTTTTCAGCTACTTTTTGCATACAGCTTCAGCTTTAAGCATCCACACTGCATTTTCGCAGGAAATGCAAATTTTTCTAGTTGTATGGATGCTTTAAGCATCCACACTATTGAGTTCCTGTTTCTCTTTATTCTTTATTATTGTGTGGATGCTTTAAGCATCCACACTATTGAGTTCCTGTTTCTCTTTATTCTTTATTATTATTATTCCGGGTGTTTCCGTACACTTTTCGCCGTTTAACTACTTCCACAATTTTTGTGCTATTTTCACCGTTCAAACTTTAAACTATTCAGCTATTTTTGCTAATTCCTGCTACGATTTTTGCTATTTTTAACTATTATACTTTTTAAAATATTAAGCTTTTTTCCTTTAATTTGTCCCATTGAAATGAATGGGAAACTTCTGCAATTCTGCTAAATTTTGCCTGTTTTTGAAACTTAACTACTTCCTCATATTTTCACCTAGAACAACCATTCAAATTTTAAAATGTTCACAAATTATTTGGCTATTCAGGTATGATTCAGCTTTTTCAAATCTTTTACTGTTTTACTTTTATGCCTCTTAAAGTTTTGAGTTGCAAAATTTTGATTTTTCACAAAATACATGCGTTGTTATGGTTGCTATGCTGTTGCCTTCCAGTGTGCCACTGAAGCTTTTGCAGTCTTCTCTTCATGTCCGAACAACTGTTTGCTACTTGCTCAATTTTCACTCAACTTCCACAAATTATACATCAAAACGTAGGTATTTTTGCTGGCTTTCAGAAAATGTCACTATCATTGTTGTGGGATTTATAGAACTTTCGCAAATCTCCTCAGACTAACACAAGGTCAGAAAACTCTCCATATAAAGTCAATGGAGAGCTCGTTCAAAATCATCGCTGGATTTCTGTAATGAGAGGCATATTCGAATCGTCATATCTCCTTAACGAAGCAACTTTAAGACATGAGGCTTGTCCCCGAATATCTTCAGACACTCCTGACGCTCACAATTCAAGAATTTCTTTCTCACCTATTACCGTTCTGAAATGAGTTGGACTTGTTTGAGGGTAGGAAATTCGTCCGTCGCTCAGATTTCTTCAGATTTCAAACTGTGGAAATGAACCACTTTTTTCTCTCGTCATAACTTTTTGTTGGATTTCCACAGAGACCTGAAAATTTCCATGACTGTTCACCAAAGCCTGCTGTCTCTTACGGTGAAAGAATGATATCGATACTCCAAATAGATTTCGAGTTACAAAGCGTTGTTTGAGGGGAAGTCAAGACAGTTTTTGCTTCGCTCTACTCAGTTATGGTGCATTAGAAGTCAAATATCTTTAATAATTCATATTGTAATGATAAATTGTAAACACTGGAAGATTCCCCCATCTCTTCTGAACAAAACGGTGTAAGAATGACCGCTCTAGCCCCTACGGTTAGGAAATTATGGTCATTTGTTTGAGGGGAGTCGTCACTATGAGAAATAGGCTGCAATAATCCTGTGCCTCTCTGTGCCTGCGTGTAAAAAGGTGCACCTGTTTTGGCGGGAAAACGTAAACAGCCACTCTGATTGGTGGATTCAAATTCAGCAGCTCCCAGGCTGACCTAGAAACTTACTTCTCTCTCCCTGTGTGTCTGTGTGTGTGTGTGTGTGTGTGTGTGTGTGTGTGTGTGTGTGTGACAGAGAGAGAGAGGGAGAGAGAGAGAGAGAGAGAGAGAGAGAGAAAGCCTTTTAATGGGATGATCTCATTCTAAGATTCTAATTTAATATATTTAGACTGGGTGACTGAATTTGATCTTGGTAGTGTGTCTCTCTGTGCATCAATCATATCTGAGGTCTCCCGTTTCCTCTCTCGTCATATCTCAGCGACGGTTGTACATAGAGCAATGAAAATCGCAGTCAAAGTACACCAAAGTCCGCTGATTCAGCCAGTAGAAGAATTATGCTTCTAGTCCACCTCGTTTTTGAGTTACACAACGTTTTGTAACTCCAAAAAACGGCGTTTTTCGCCTCTCACCGCGATCTAATTCTGACTGCTCATCAACCTGTTTTTCTAGGCGCCCTCCCTCTTTCCCAGTGGCGCAGTTGGTAATGACACGGGTCTGCAAACCAAAGGTCGCCGGTTCGATTCCACCTTGGTCAACATTTTTTTTCCCTACAAATTAATACACTGTCACAGACCAGTAAAAAGACTGCAAAAATCCTGTTTCTCTCTCTCTGTGTGTGTTTGTGTGTGTGTGTGTGTGTGTGTGTGTGTGTGTGACAGAGGGAGAGAGAGAGGGAGAATGCCTTTTAATGGGATGATCCCATTGAAAGATTTAAATTTTATATATTTAGACTGGTTGACTGAATTGGATCTTGTGTGTGTGTGTGTGTGTGTGTGTGTGTGTGTGTTTGTTTAGTGGGAGAAAGAGAACCCTACCCGTATTTGGCAGCATGTCATTGTAGGATTTAAATTGAATATAGTTAGACTGGTTGACTGGATTAGAGCCTGTGTTTTTGTGTCCCTCAGTGCATGTGTGTTTCCTTATGTGTACATATTTCTGATTGTGTGGCTGTTATATATTTTTTTTGCTGATTTTTTTCATTTAACAAGTATATTTTAGGGACCCTCAGCATGTTCAGCATTTTTTCAGCTGTCCATTTTGCTTTTCCAATTTTTCTGTTTAACTTATTACTATTGTGCTAAATCATACTATTTCTGCTATTTTATAAGATTTGTGCTTAATATACTATTTCTGCTATTTTATAAGATTTCTACTAAATCATAGTACAGTATTTCTGCTTTTTATAGGATTTGTGCTAAAACAAAGTATTTCTACTAAATGTAGTATTTATGCTTAATCATACCATTTCTGCTTTTTATAGGATTTGTGCTTAATATAGTATTTCTGCTAAATTATAGTATTTCTGCCAAATTATAATATTTGTGCTAAAACATAGTCTTAATTTAAAATTACAATATTCATAGTTCATCACAGTGTCTCTGGTAAATCACAATATTTCTGCTCTGTTGTACTATTTTTCTAAATCATAGTGTTTCTGTAATGTTTAAGTATTTTTTGCTAAATATATTCTTTCTGTTATCTTATACTATTTCTCCTAAATTCTTGTATTTTTGAGAAGTTATCATGTTTCTGGTAAGTTACAATATTTCTGCTAAATTCTGCTATGGTATTGTATTTCTGCCAAGTATTATGTTTCCTCTAAGATATTGCAGTTCTGCTAAGTTATTCCATTTTAGCAAACTTCTTTTGCTTCTGCAAAGTTTTTACAATTTCTGCAACTTTTCAGCTTTTTCAGCTACTTTTTGCATACAGCTTCAGCTTTAAGCATCCACACTGCATTTTCGCAGGAAATGCAAATTTTTCTAGTTGTGTGGATGCCTTAATAGGCATCCACACTATTGAGTTCCTGTTTCTCTTTATTCTTTATTATTCCGGGTGTTTCCGTACACTTTTTGCCGTGGATCTACTTCCACAATTTTTGTGCTATTTTCACCGTTCAAACTCTAAACTGTTCTGCTCTTTCTGCTAATGCCGGCTATGACTTTTGGTGTTTATTACTATTATACTTTTTAAAATATTACACTTTTTTCCTTTAATTTGTCCCATTGAAATGAATGGGAAACTTCCACAATTCTGCTAAAACTTTCTTGTCTTTGAAACTTAACTACTGCCTCATACTTTCACCTAGAAACTTCATTCAAACTTTAAAATGTTCTCAAATGATTTGGCTATTCCTGTATGATTCAGCTTTTTCAGATCTTCTACCGTTTTAATCTTATCCCTCTTTGAGTTTTCAGTTGCAAAATTGTGATTTTTCAGAAAATACATGCGTTGCTATGGTTGCTATGCAATTAACTCAGAGGGGACAGTGAAACTGTTTGAATTTTCTCTTCATGTCCAAACAACTTCTTGCTACTCGCTCAATTTCCACTCAAGCCCCACACATTATACATCAAAACGTAGGTATTTTTGCTGGCTTTCAGAAAATGTCACTATCATTGTTGTGGGACTTATAGATTTTTTGCAAATCTCCTCAGAGTAACACAAAGTCAGAAAACTCTCCATATAAACTCAATGGAGAGTTTGTTCAAAATCACCGCTGGATTTCTCTAATGAGAGGCATTTTCAAATTGTCATATCTCCTTAACGAAGCGAAGTTAAGACATGAGGCTTGTCCCCGTATATGTTCAGACACTCCTGACGCTCACAATTCAAGAATTTCTTTCTCACCTATTACCGTTCTGAAATGAGTTGGACTTGTTTGAGGGTAGGAAATTTGTCCCTCGCTCAGATTTCATCAGATTTCAATCTCTGGAAATGAACCACTTTTTTCTCTCGTCATATCTTTTTGATGGATTTCCACAGAGCCCTGAAAATTTCCATGACTGTTCACCAAAGCCTGCTGTTTCTTACGGTGAAAGAATGATTTTGATGCTCCATATAGATTTTGAGTTACCAAAGGTTGTTTGAGCGCAAGTCAAGGCAGTTTTTGCTTCGCCTCTACTCAGTTACAGTGTATTACAAGTCATATATCTTTAATAATTTATGTTTTATCTCTGAATTATGAAGACCTGAAGATTCCCCCATCTCTTCTGAATAAAACGATGCCTGAATGACCGTTCTAGCCTCTACGGTTAGGAAATTATGGCCATTTGTTCGAGGGGAATCCTGAATGTCAGAAATACACTGAAGAAAACTCACACCTCTCTCTGTGTCTGTGTGTGTAAGGGCTGACTACAGCAGGTGCAGCTAATTTAACTGACCTTCATATACCAAGCCCAGACTCTCCACAGCTCCTGTTCCCTTTACTCTCTGTGTATGTGTGTCTGTGTATCAATATTTCTCCTATGTTTAGGTATTACTCCTCAATCATAGTATTTCTGCTAAAGCAAAGTACTTCTACTACATCTTAGTACTTCTGCTAAATCATAGTATTTCTGCTAATTCATAGTATTTTTGCAAAATCATGGTATTTGTGCAAAATCATGGTTTTGGGGCCAAATATTTCTGTTATTTTATAATATATGTGCTGAATATATTATATGTGCAAAATCATAGTATTTATCCCAAATTATAGTATTTATGCCAAATTACAGTATTTCTGCTAAAACGCAGAAATAGTACCTTTTAGCAGGAATTTCTACCAAAAGATAGTACTTCTGCTAAATCAGAGTATTTCTGCTAAACCAGAGTATTCCTGCCAAATCATAGTATTTGTACTGAAACATGGTACTTCTGCCCAATCATAGTATTTGTACTAAATCATAGTACTTGTGCCAAATCATAGTATTTATACCCAATCAAAGTATTTCTGCTAAATCATAGCATTTGTGCCAAATCATGGTATTTGTGCAAAAACATAGTATGTCTGCAAAACCATAGTATATCTCTTATGTTATAGTATTACTACTAAGGCATAGTATTTCTGCCAAATCATAGTATGTGTGCCAAATCGCAGTATTTATACCAAATCACAGTATTTGTGGTAAAACATAGTATTTCTGCCATATTGTGGTATTTGTGCAAGAACATTGAACTGTTATGTTATAGTATTACTACTAAGTCATAGTATTTCTGCCAAATCATAGTATTTGTGCCAAAGCATCGTATTTGTATAGAGTCATAGTATTTCTTCTAAGTCATAGTATTTCAATCAAATCTCAGTAGTTGTTGTTAAAACGCAGTATTATTGCCAAATCATAGTATTTGTACCCAATCTTAGTATTTCTGCTAAATCATAGCATTTGTTCCAAATCATGGTATTTGTGAAAAAACATAGTATGTCTGCAAAACCATAGTATATCTCTTATGTTATAGAATTACTACTAAGGCATAGTATTTCTGCCAAATCATAGTATTTGTACTAAATCATAGTACTTGTGCCAAATCATAGTACAGCAAAATCTCCAGTGTTAAATTAACACTGGAGAGTGTCTATATGGGTCCACACCTCTGAGTGTTAAATACAACACTGTTGAGTGTTAAATTAACACTTTTCACAGTGTTATATGTTTAAAAGTAACCTAGTCAGTTTTGAAGATTAACAATGACTAACACTGAGCAGTGCTGATTTTCTAACACTGGAAAATAACTCAAAATGTTAGAAATATTCCAGTGTTAGAAAATCAGCACTGCTCAGTGTTAGCCATTGTTAATCTTCAAAACTGACTAGGTTACTTTTAAACATATAACACTGTGAAAAGTGTTAATTTAACACTCAACAGTGTTGTATTTAACACTCAGAGGTGTGGACCCATATAGACACTCTCCAGTGTTAATTTAACACTAGAGATTTTGCTGTGTATTTGTTGCACATCATAGTATTGGAACCAAAACACAGTATTTGTCCCAAAGCATCGTATTTGTATGGAGTAATAGTATTTCTTCAAAATCATAGTATTTCAATCAAATCTCAGTAGTTGTGTTAAAATGCAGTATTATTGCCAAATCATAGTATTTGTACCCAATCATAGTATTTTGGCCAAATTGTGGTATTTGTGCCCAATTAATAATTCTGTTATGTTATAGTATTACTACTAAGTCGTAGAATATCTGTTATGTTATAGTGTATCTGCGGAATATAGTATGTGTGCCAAATCGTAGTATTTATACCAAATCACAGTATTTATGCTAAAACATAGTATTTCTGCCATATTGTGGTATTTGTGCAAGAACATTGAACTGTTATGTTATAGTATTACTACTAAGTCATAGTATTTCTGCCAAATCATAGTATTTGTGTGAATTTGTATACTGTAATATCACTGTAGTATGTAGTGGCTAAGTAGGGGGTGTTTACAGTGTAAATAGGTCATCTCTTGTGTTGGAGTGCCCTCTTGTGGCGCCTTTTGGGTAGTGCCTTAGTAAACGTGAACCCTGTAAGAAGTGGTATCAGACTGATTTGTAGTGGAGGAATTTGTTGCCAGTTTTCTTAATCATAGAAACCACACCATATCACCTCTCCACATCCTCCTACTGTATGCCATGCCTCCCTGTACCATCCATCTGACCGCCAATAAACTCCACCTGTGGTAATCTAATCCCTGGATGTCAGCCTCTCCTTCTGACCGAGGATAGTTACTATTGCAGCACCACCCAGCATTAAACTGACGTACACCATTCTGTACAATAGTATTTGTGCTAAAAAGTAGTATTTCTGCCAAATCATAGTATTACTGCTATTTCATACTATTTAAGCGAAATTACAGTGTTTCTGCAAAAACATGTTTGAGGGGTGGAAATCTGTCCTCCTCTCATTTTTCAAACTCCGAAAATTAAGCCATTTCTTCTCTCGTCATATCTCCGCGACAGAGATACAAAGAGCTATGTAAATCGCAGTCAAAGTACACCAAAGTCCGCTGATTCACCCAGTGCAAGAATTATGCTTCTATCCCACCTAGTTTTTGAGTACAAATTTATACACTATCACAGACCGGTAATTCATATTGATAATTTATTACAATTCTGCAAAGTTTTATGATTTTAGCAGCTTTTCTAATATGGACCTCAGATTCTTGTTAACAGTCTATGGCAGAAATACATACAAGTACACAGCCTGATGAAGCAGACAGAAGCAGTACCTCTGATTGGTTCAGCATTTTCACCTCTTTTCAGCACAAATCTCAGCCTCTTCTGCTGTTTTCATTAGAATTGTAAGCTTTTCCACCTTTCTTCAGTTACGTGAGAACCAGTTTGGCTCAATGAGTAGCTGAAAAATATCAGCCTCTTCTGCTGTTTTAGCAGGATTTCAGAGTTCAGCTTTTTCACTTGTTTTAAGCAAAAATTTCAGTTTCTTTACCTCATTTCACAACAAAGTTCTTCCTCTTCACCTCTTTTCTGCTAATTTGAGCTTCTGCTCCACAGTGCACATTGTCCCTCTCATCATATCTTTGCTTGTGACCAGAACTCATTTGGCTCAGAGGGTAGGGCATCTGCCGTGAGACCCGGTGGCAGAGGTTTGAATCCTACCTGTGACAGTTGCTACACATGTTCCCTGCTTGCATGCGCTCTGCTTTCTTGTGTGTCACTGCTCTCCAGTGTGTCATTACACATACAGCCATCTTCAGCAAGCACTTCTGCTTCTACACCTCTTTTCAGCTCATCTTTTTGCTTCTTTGCCTCTTTTCAGCAGAAATTCTTCTGATTCACCTCTTTTCTGCCAAATGTTTAGCTTTTTCACCTCTTATCAGCACAATTCTAAGCAGCTTCTGCTAATTTCACCACAATTGTCACTCTCTCCACCTCTTCTTTGTGTGAATGAGTTTGGTGCAGTGAGGTGAATCGCCGCCTTTAGACCAGAAGGGCCAGGTTCAAATCCTGCTCAGGGCAATGATTTTTGTTTTGTTTTTTCAACTTTTTCAGCTTTTTTCAGCAGACATCTTCAGCGTTAAGGCATCCACACAGCATTTTCGCAGGAAATGCAAATTTTTCTAGTTATTATTCTAGTTGCTTCCGTACACTTTTCGCCGTTAAACTACTTCCACAATTTTCAGCCGATTTTCACCGTTCAAATTTTAAACTATTCAGCTATTTTTGCTAATTCCTGCTATGATTTTTGCTATTTTTAACTATTATACTTTTTAAAATATTCCACTTTTTTCCTTTAATTTGTCCCATTGAAATGAATGGGAAACTTCAGCAATTCTGCTAAAATTTGCTTGTTTTTGAAACTTAACTACTTCCTCATATTTTCACCTAGAACAACCATTCAAACTTTAAAATGTTCACAAATTATTGGGCTATTCAGGTATGATTCAGCTTTTTCAAATCTTTTACTGTTTTACTTTTATGCCTCTTAAAGTTTTGAGTTGCAAAATTGTGATTTTTCACAAAATACATGTGTTGTTATGGTTGCTATGCTCTTGGCTTCCAGTGTGCCACTGAAGGTTTTGCAATTTTCACTTCATGTCCGAACAACTTCCTGCTACTTGCTCAATTTTCACTCAACTTCCACAAATTATACATCAAAACGTAGGTATTTTTGCTGGCTTTCAGAAAATGTCACCATCATTGTTGTGGGATTTATAGAATTTTTGCAAATCTCCTCAGACTAACACAAGGTCAGAAAACTCTCCATATAAAGTGAATGGAGAGCTTGTTCAAAATCACCGCTGGATTTCTGTAATGAGAGGCATATTCGAATCGTCATATCTCCTTAACGAAGCAAAGTTAAGACATGAGGCTTGTCCCCGAATATCTTCAGACACCCCTGACGCTCACAATTCAAGAATTTCTTTCTCACCTATTACCGTTCTGAAATGAGTTGGACTTGTTTGAGGGTAGGAAATTCGTCCTTCGCTCAGATTTCTTCAGATTTCAAAGTCTGGAAATGAACCACTTTTTTCTCTCGTCATAACTTTTTGTTGGATTTCCACAGAGACCTGAAAATTTCCATGATTGTTCACCAAAGCCTGCTGTCTCTTACGGTGAAAGAATGATATCGATACTCCAAATAGATTTCGAGTTACAAAGCGTTGTTTGAGGGCAAGTCAAGGCAGTTTTTGCTTCGCTCTACTCAGTTATGGTGCATTAGAAGTCAAATATCTTTAATAATTCATATTTTAATGATAAATTGTAAACACTGGAAGATTCCCCCATGTCTTCTGAACAAAACGGTGTAAGAATGACCGTTCTAGCCCCTACGGTTAGGAAATTATGGTCATTTGTTTGAGGGGAGTCGTCACTATGAGAAATAGACTGCAATAATCCTGTGCCTCTCTCTGCTGCGTGTGTAAAAAGATGCACCTTTTTTGGCGGGAAAACGTAAACAGCCACTCTGATTGGTGGATTTAAATTCGGCAGCTCTCTCCCTCTGTGTCTGTTTGTGTGTGTGTGTGTGTGTGTGTGTGTGTGTGTGTGTGTGTGTGTGTGTGTGTGTGTGTGTGTGTGTGTGTGTGTGTGTGTTTAGTGGGAGAGAGAGGACCCTGCCCTTATTTGGCAGCATGTCATTGTAGGATTTAAATTGAATATAGTTAGACTGATTGACTGGATTAGAGCCTGTGTTTGTGTGTCCCTCTCTGCATTTCTGTTTCAATATGCCTCCATATTTGTAATTTTGTAAGTTATTGCTATTCTGCTAAATCATAGCATTTCTGGTACTTTTCGGTACTTGTGCTAAATACAGTATTTCTGCTAAATTATAGTATTTCTGCTTTATTATACTATTTGTGCTAAAACATAGTATTTCTACTAAATGTAGTATTTCTGCTTTTTATACTATTTGTGCTAAATTATAATATTTCTGCTTTTTATACTATTTGTGCTAAATTATAATATTTCTGCTTTTTATACTATTTGTGCTAAATTATAATATTTCTGCTTTTTATACTATTTGTGCTAAAACATAGTATTTCTACTAAATGTAGTATTTCTGCTTTTTATACTATTTGTGCTAAATTATAATATTTCTGCTTTTTATACTATTTGTGCTAAATTATAATATTTCTGCTTTTTATACTATTTGTGCTAAATTATAATATTTCTGCTTTTTATACTATTTGTGCTAAAACATAGTATTTCTACTAAATGTAGTATTTATGCTTAATCATACTATTTCTGCTTTTTATAGGATTTGTGCCTAATATAGTATTTCTGCTTTTTATAGGATTTGTGCTTAATAATATAGTATTTCTGCTAAATTATAGTATTTCTGCTTTTTATAGTATTTGTGCTAAAACATAGTATTTCTACTAAATGTAGTATTTATGCTTAATCATAGTATTTCTATATATTTCTGCCATGTCCCCAGGCAGCCAATCCTCTGTGAGGACTTAGACATTCAAATTTTCAAATCAGGGCCTGCACGGCTTCCCAGCCAATCATATATGTGTCCTGAGGCATTCAAATTTGCATATTGGGGCCTTCATGGCTTCTAAGCCAGCCAATCATATCTGAGGGCTGAGGAATTCAAATCCACAAATCAGGGCCTGCACAGCTTCCCAGCCAGCCAATCATGTATGTGGGCTCCAGGTATTCAAATTTGCATATTGGGGAATTCGTGGCTTCCAAGTCAACAAGTCATCCATGTCGTATATCTCTAAAAATTCACATTTTAATGATAAATTGTTAACACTGGAAGATTCCCCCATCTCTTCTGAACAAAACGGTGTAAGAATGACCGCTCTAGCCCCTACGGTTAGGAAATTATGGTCATTTGTTTGAGGGGAGTCCTCACTATGAGAAATAGGCTGCAATAATCCTGTGCCTCTCTCTGCTGCGTGTGTAAAAAGATGCACCTGTTTTGGCGGGAAAAAGTACACAGGCTCTCTGATTGGTGGATTCAAATTCAGCAGCTCCCAGGCTGACCTAGAGACTTACTTCTCTCTCCCTGTGCATTTTTATGCTGATTTTTTCATTTAACAAGTATATTTGAGGGACCCTCAGCATGTTCAGCATTTTTTCAGCTGTCCATTTTGCTTTTCCAATTTTTCTGTTTAACTTATTACTATTGTGCTAAATCATACTATTTCTGCTATTTTATAAGATTTGTGCTTAATATGCTATTTCTGCTTTTATAGGATTTGTGCTTAATATAGTATTTCTGCTAAATTTAGTATTTCTGATTAATTATAGTTTTTCTACCAAATCATAGTACAGTATTTCTGCTTTTTATAGGATTTGTGCTTAATATAGTATTTCTGCTAAATTATAGTATTTCTGCCAAATTATAATATTTGTGCTAAAACATAGTCTCAATTTAAAATTACAATATTCATAGTTCATCACAGTGTCTCTGGTAAATCACAATATTTCTGCTCTGTTGTACTATTTTTCTAAATCATAGTGTTTCTGTAATGTTTAAGTATTTTTGGCTAAATATATTCTTTCTGTTATCTTATACTATTTCTCCTAAATTCTTGTATTTTTGAGAAGTTATCATGTTTCTGGTAAGTTGCAATATTTCTGCTAAATTCTGCTATGCTATTGTATTTCTGCCAAGTATTATGTTTCCTCTAAGATATTGCAGTTCTGCTAAGTTATTCCATTTTAGCAAACTTCTTTTGCTTCTGCAAAGTTTTTACAATTTCTGCAACTTTTCAGCTTTTTCAGCTACTTTTTGCATACAGCTTCAGCTTTAAGCATCCACACTGCATTTTCGCAGGAAATGCAAATTTTTCTAGTTGTGTGGATGCTTTAAGCATCCACACTATAGAGTTCCTGTTTCTCTTTATTCTTTATTATTATTATTATTATTATTCTGGGTGTTTCCGTACACTTTTCGCCGTTAAACTACTTCCACAATTTTCAGCCGATTTTCACCGTTCAAATTTTAAACTATTCAACTATTTTTGCTAATTTCTGCTATGATTTTTGCTATTTTTAACTATTATACTTTTTAAAATATTCCACTTTTTTCCTTTAATTTGTCCCATTGAAATGAATGGAAATCTTCCAAAATTCTGCTAAATTTTGCTTGTTTTTGAAACTTAACTACTTCCTCATACTTTCACCTAGAACAACCATTCAAACTTTAAAATGTTCACAAATTATTGGGCTATTCAGGTATGATTCAGCTTTTTCAAATCTTTTACTGTTTTACTTTTATGCCTCTTAAAGTTTTGAGTTGCAAAATTGTGATTTTTCACAAAATACATGCGTTGTTATGGTTGCTATGCTCTTGGCTTCCAGTGTGTCACTGAAGGTTTTGCAGTCTTCTCTTCATGTCCGAACAACTGTTTGCTACTTGCTCAATTTTCACTCAACTTCCACAAATTATACATCAAAACGTAGGTATTTTTGCTGGCTTTCAGGAAATGTCACTATCATTGTTGTGGGATTTATAGAATTTTCGCAAATCTCCTCAGACTAACACAAGGTCAGAAAACTCTCCATATAAAGTGAATGGAGAGCTTGTTCAAAATCACCGCTGGATTTCTGTAATGAGAGGCATATTCGAATCGTCATATCTCCTTAACGAAGCAAAGTTAAGACATGAGGCTTGTCCCCGAATATCTTCAGACACCCCTGACGCTCACAATTCAAGAATTTCTTTCTCACCTATTACCGTTCTGAAATGAGTTGGACTTGTTTGAGGGTAGGAAATTCGTCCTTCGCTCAGATTTCTTCAGATTTCAAAGTCTGGAAATGAACCACTTTTTTCTCTCGTCATAACTTTTTGTTGGATTTCCACAGAGACCTGAAAATTTCCATGATTGTTCACCAAAGCCTGCTGTCTCTTACGGTGAAAGAATGATATCGATACTCCAAATAGATTTCAAGTTACAAAGCGTTGTTTGAGGGCAAGTCAAGGCAGTTTTTGCTTCGCTCTACTCAGTTATGGTGCATTAGAAGTCAAATATCTTTAATAATTCATATTTTAATGATAAATTGTAAACACTGGAAGATTCCCCCATGTCTTCTGAACAAAACGGTGTAAGAATGACCGTTCTAGCCCCTACGGTTAGGAAATTATGGTCATTTGTTTGAGGGGAGTCGTCACTATGAGAAATAGACTGCAATAATCCTGTGCCTCTCTCTGCTGCGTGTGTAAAAAGATGCACCTGTTTTTGGCGGGAAAACGTAAACAGCCACTCTGATTGGTGGATTTAAATTCGGCAGCTCTCTCCCTCTGTGTCTGTCTGTGTGTGTGTGTGTGTGTGTGTGTGTGTGTGTGTGTGTGTGTGTGTGTGTGTGTGTGTGTGTGTGTTTAGTGGGAGAGAGAGGACCCTGCCCTTATTTGGCAGCATGTCATTGTAGGATTTAAATTGAATATAGTTAGACTGATTGACTGGATTAGAGCCTGTGTTTGTGTGTCCCTCTCTGCATTTCTGTTTCAATATGCCTCCATATTTGTAATTTTGTAAGTTATTGCTATTCTGCTAAATCATAGTATTTCTGGTACTTTTCGGTACTTGTGCTAAATACAGTATTTCTGCTAAATTATAGTATTTCTGCTTTATTATACTATTTGTGCTAAAACATAGTATTTCTACTAAATGTAGTATTTCTGCTTTTTATACTATTTGTGCTAAATTATAATATTTCTGCTTTTTATACTATTTGTGCTAAATTATAATATTTCTGCTTTTTATACTATTTGTGCTAAATTATAATATTTCTGCTTTTTATACTATTTGTGCTAAAACATAGTATTTCTACTAAATGTAGTATTTCTGCTTTTTATACTATTTGTGCTAAATTATAATATTTCTGCTTTTTATACTATTTGTGCTAAATTATAATATTTCTGCTTTTTATACTATTTGTGCTAAATTATAATATTTCTGCTTTTTATACTATTTGTGCTAAAACATAGTATTTCTACTAAATGTAGTATTTATGCTTAATCATACTATTTCTGCTTTTTATAGGATTTGTGCCTAATATAGTATTTCTGCTTTTTATAGGATTTGTGCTTAATAATATAGTATTTCTGCTAAATTATAGTATTTCTGCTTTTTATAGTATTTGTGCTAAAACATAGTATTTCTACTAAATGTAGTATTTATGCTTAATCATAGTATTTCTATATATTTCTGCCATGTCCCCAGGCAGCCAATCCTCTGTGAGGACTTAGACATTCAAATTTTCAAATCAGGGCCTGCACGGCTTCCCAGCCAATCATATATGTGTCCTGAGGCATTCAAATTTGCATATTGGGGCCTTCATGGCTTCTAAGCCAGCCAATCATATCTGAGGGCTGAGGAATTCAAATCCACAAATCAGGGCCTGCACAGCTTCCCAGCCAGCCAATCATGTATGTGGGCTCCAGGTATTCAAATTTGCATATTGGGGAATTCGTGGCTTCCAAGTCAACAAGTCATCCATGTCGTATATCTCTAAAAATTCACATTTTAATGATAAATTGTTAACACTGGAAGATTCCCCCATCTCTTCTGAACAAAACGGTGTAAGAATGACCGCTCTAGCCCCTACGGTTAGGAAATTATGGTCATTTGTTTGAGGGGAGTCCTCACTATGAGAAATAGGCTGCAATAATCCTGTGCCTCTCTCTGCTGCGTGTGTAAAAAGATGCACCTGTTTTGGCGGGAAAAAGTACACAGCCTCTCTGATTGGTGGATTCAAATTCAGCAGCTCCCAGGCTGACCTAGAGACTTACTTCTCTCTCCCTGTGCATTTTTATGCTGATTTTTTCATTTAACAAGTATATTTGAGGGACCCTCAGCATGTTCAGCATTTTTTCAGCTGTCCATTTTGCTTTTCCAATTTTTCTGTTTAACTTATTACTATTGTGCTAAATCATACTGTTTCTGCTATTTCATAAGATTTGTGCTTAATATAGTATTTCTGCTTTTAATAGGATTTGTGCTTAATATAGTATTTCTGCTTTTTATAGAATTTGTGCTTAATATAGTATTTCTGCTTTTTATATGATTTGTGCTTAATATGGTATTTCTGCTAAATTATAGTATTTCTGCTTTTTATAGGATTTGTGCTAAAACATAGTATTTCTACTAAATGTAGTATTTATGCTTAATCATAGTATTTCTACATATTTCTGCCTGGTCCCCAGGCAGCCAATCCTCTGTGAGGACTTAGACATTCAAATTTTCAAATCAGGTCCTGCACGGCTTCCCAGCCAATCATATATGTGTCCTGAGGCATTCAAATTTGCATATTGGGGACTTCATGGCTTCTAAGCCAGCCAATCATATCTGAGGGCTGAGGAATTCAAATCCACAAATCAGGGCCTGCACAGCTTCCCAGCCAGCCAATCATGTATGTGGGCTCCAGGTATTCAAATTTGCATATTGGGGAATTCGTGGCTTCTAAGTCAACAAGTCATCCGTGTCATATATCTCTAAAAATTCATATTTTAATGATAAATTGTCAACACTTGAAGATTCCCCCATCTCTTCTGAACAAAACGGTGTAAGAATGACCGTTCTAGCTCCTACGGTTAGGAAATTATGGTCATTTGTTTGAGGGGAGTCATCATTATGAGAAATAGACTGCAATGATCCTGTGTCTCTCTGTGCTGCTGCGTGTGTAAAAAGGATGCACCTGTTTTGGAGGGAAAGAGTGCACAGGCTCTCTGATTGGTGGATTCAAATTCAGCAGCTCCCAGGCTGACCTAGAAACTCACTTTTCTCTCCCTGTGTGTGTGTGTGTGTGTGTGTGTGTGTGTGTGTGTGTGTGTGTGTGTGTGTGACAGAGAGAGAGAAAGGCTTTT
Source organism: Astatotilapia calliptera (assembly GCF_964374335.1). Lineage (NCBI taxonomy): Eukaryota > Metazoa > Chordata > Actinopteri > Cichliformes > Cichlidae > Astatotilapia > Astatotilapia calliptera. The sequence goes on along the minus strand of NC_137425.1, from coordinate 29,087,288 downwards.
AATGGGATGATCTCATTCTAAGATTCAAATTCAATATATTTAGACTGGTTGACTGAATTGGATCTTGTGTGTGTGTCTCTCTGTGCATGTGTGTTTTCTTATGTGTACATATTTGTGATTGTGTGGCTGTTATAGATTTTTTTGCTGATTTTTTTCATTTAACAAGTATAGTTGAGGGACCTTCAGCATGTTCATCATTTCTTCAGCTGTCCATTTTTGCTTTTCCAATTTTTCTGTTTAAGTTATTACTATTGTGCTAAATCATACTATTTCTGCTATTTTATAAGATTTGTGCCAAATACCGTATTTCTGCCAAATATAGTATTTCTGATTAATTATAGTTTTTTCTACTAAATCATAGTACAGTATTTCTGCTTTTTATAGGGTTTGTGCTTAATATAGTATTTCTGCTAAATTATAGTATTTCTGCTTTTTATAGTATTTGTGCTAAATTATAGTATTTCTGCCAAATTATAATATTTGTGCTAAAACATAGTCTTAATTTAAAATTACAATATTCATAGTTCATCACAGTGTCTCTGGTAAATCACAATATTTCTGCTATGTTGTACTATTTTTCTAAATCATAGTGTTTCTGTAATGTTTAAGTATTTTTGGCTAAATATATTCTTTCTGTTATCTTATACTATTTCTCCTAAATTCTTGTATTTTTGAGAAGTTATCATGTTTCTGGTAAGTTACAATATTTCTGCTAAATTCTGCTATGCTATTGTATTTCTGCCAAGTATTATGTTTCCTCTAAGATATTGCAGTTCTGCTAAGTTATTCCATTTTAGCAAACTTCTTTTGCTTCTGCAAAGTTTTTACAATTTCTGCAACTTTTCAGCTTTTTCAGCTAGTTTTTGCATACAGCTTCAGCTTTAAGCATCCACACTGCATTTTCGCAGGAAATGCAAATTTTTCTAGTTATTATTGTGTGGATGCTTAAGCATCCACACTATTGAGTTCCTGTTTCTCTTTATTCTTTATTATTATTGTGTGGATGCTTTAAGCATCCACACTATTGAGTTCCTGTTTCTCTTTATTCTTTATACTTTATTCTAGTTGCTTCCGTACACTTTTTGGCACTTAACTACTTCCACAATTTTCAGCCGATTTTCACCGTTCAAATTTTAAACTATTCTGCTTCTTCTGCTAATGTGCGCTATGACTTTTGGTATTTTTAACTATTATACTTTTTAAAATATTAAGCTTTTTTCCTTTAATTTGTCCCATTGAAATGAATGGGAAACTTCAGCAATTCTGCTAAAATTTGCTTGTTTTTGAAACTTAACTACTTCCTCATATTTTCACCTAGAACAACCATTCAAATTTTAAAATGTTCACAAATTATTGGGCTATTCAGGTATGATTCAGCTTTTTCAAATCTTCTACTGTTTTACTTTTATGCCTCTTAAAGTTTTGAGTTGCAAAATTGTGATTTTTCACAAAATACATGTGTTGTTATGGTTGCTATGCTCTTGGCTTCCAGTGTGCCACTGAAGGTTTTGCAATTTTCACTTCATGTCCGAACAACTTCCTGCTACTTGCTCAATTTTCACTCAACTTCCACAAATTATACATCAAAACGTAGGTATTTTTGCTGGCTTTCAGAAAATGTCACCATCATTGTTGTGGGATTTATAGAATTTTTGCAAATCTCCTCAGACTAACACAAGGTCAGAAAACTCTCCATATAAAGTCAATGGAGAGCTTGTTCAAAATCACCGCTGGATTTCTGTAATGAGAGGCATATTCGAATCGTCATATCTCCTTAACGAAGCAAAGTTAAGACATGAGGCTTGTCCCCGAATATCTTCAGACACCCCTGACGCTCACAATTCAAGAATTTCTTTCTCACCTATTACCGTTCTGAAATGAGTTGGACTTGTTTGAGGGTAGGAAATTCGTCCTTCGCTCAGATTTCTTCAGATTTCAAACTGTGGAAATGAACCACTTTTTTCTCTCGTCATAACTTTTTGTTGGATTTCCACAGAGACCTGAAAATTTCCATGATTGTTCACCAAAGCCTGCTGTCTCTTACGGTGAAAGAATGATATCGATACTCCAAATAGATTTCGAGTTAGAAAGCGTTGTTTGAGGGCAAGTCAAGGCAGTTTTTGCTTCGCTCTACTCAGTTATGGTGCATTACAAGTCAAATATCTTTAATAATTCATATTTTAATGATAAATTGTAAACACTGGAAGATTCCCCCATCTCTTCTGAACAAAACGGTGTAAGAATGACCGCTCTAGCCCCTACGGTTTGGAAATTATGGTCATTTGTTTGAGGGGAGTCCTCACTATGAGAAATAGGCTGCAATAATCCTGTGCCTCTCTGTGCTGCGTGTGTAAAAAGAGGCACATGTTTTGGCGGGAAAAAGTACACAGGCTCTCTGATTGGTGGATTCAAATTCAGCAGCTCCCAGGCTGACCTAGAAACTTACTTCTCTCTCCCTGTGCATTTTTTTGCTGATTTTTTCATTTAACAAGTATATTTGAGGGACCCTCAGCATGTTCAGCATTTTTTCAGCTGTCCATTTTGCTTTTCCAATTTTTCTGTTTAACTTATTACTATTGTGCTAAATAATACTATTTCTGCTATTTTATAAGATTTGTGCCTAATATAGTATTTCTGCTAAATTACAATATTTCTGCTTTTTATACTATTTGTGCTAAAACATAGTATTTCTACTAAATGTAGTATTTATGCTTAATCATACTATTTCTGCTTTTTATGGGATTTGTGCCTAATATAGTATTTCTGCTTTTTATAGGATTTTTGCTCAAACATAGTATTTCTACTAAATGTAGTGTTTATGCTTAATCATCCTATTTCTGCTTTTTATAGGATTTGTGCTTAATATAGTATTTCTGCTAAATTATAGTATTTCTGCTTTTTATAGGATTTGTGCTAAAACATAGTATTTCTACTAAATGTAGTATTCATGCTTAATCATAGCATTTCTATATATTTCTGCCAGGTCCCCAGGCAGCCAATCCTCTGTGAGGACTGAGAAATTCAAATTTTCAAATCAGGGCCTGCACGGCTTCCCAGCCAATCATATATGTGTCCTGAGGCATTCAAATTTGCATATTGGGGCCTTCATGGCTTCTAAGCCAGCCAATCATATCTGAGGGCTGAGGAATTCAAATCCACAAATCAGGGCCTGCACGGCTTCCCAGCCAGCCAATCATATATGTGGTCTCAGGCATTCATATTTGCATATTGGGGAATTCGTGGCTTCTAAGTCAACAAGTCATCCATGTCATATATCTCTAAAAATTCACATTTTAATGATAAATTGTTAACACTGGAAGATTCCCCCATCTCTTCTGAACAAAACAGTGTAAGAATGACCGCTCTAGCCCCTACGGTTAGGAAATTATGGTCATTTGTTTGAGGGGAGTCCTCACTATGAGAAATAGGCTGCAATAATCCTGTGCCTCTCTGTGCTGCTGCGTGTGTAAAAAGATGCACCTGTTTTGGCGGGAAAACGTAAACAGCCACTCTGATTGGTGGATTTAAATTCGGCAGCTCTCTCCCTCTGTGTGTGTGTGTGTGTGTGTGTGTGTGTGTGTGTGTGTGTGTGTGTGTGTGTGTGTGTGTGTGTGTGTGTGTTTAGTGGAAGAGAGAGGACCCTGCCCTTATTTGGCAGCATGTCATTGTAGGATTTAAATTGAATATAGTTAGACTGGTTGACTGGATTAGAGCCTGTGTTTGTGTGTCCCTCTGTGCATTTGTGTTTCAATAAGTTATTACTATTCTGCTAAATCATAGTATTTCTGGTACTTTTCGGTACTTGTGCTAAATACAGTATTTCTGCTAAATCATACTATTTCTGCTTTTCATAGGATTTATGCCTAATATAGTATTTCTGCTAAATTATAGTATTTCTGCTTTTATAGGATTTGTGCCTAACATAGTATTTCTGCTAAATTATAGTATTTCTGCTTTTTATAGGATTTGTGCTTAACATAGTATTACTGCTAAATTATAGTATTTCTGCTTTTTATACTATTTGTTCTAAATTATAGTATTTCTGCTTTTTATAGGATTTGTGCTTAACATAGTATTTCTGCTAAATTATAGTATTTCTGCTTTTTATACTATTTGTTCTAAATTATAGTATTTCTACTTTTTATACTATTTGTTCTAAATTATAGTATTTCTGCTTTTTATAGGATTTGAGCTTAACATAGTATTTCTGCTAAATTATAGTTTTTCTTCTTTTTATAATATTTGTGCTAAAACATAGTATTTCTACTAAATGTAGTATTTATGCTTAATAATAGTATTTCTATATATTTCTGCCAGGTCCCCAGGCAGCCAATCCTCTGTGAGGACTGAGACATTCAAATTTTCAAATCAGGGCCTGCACAGTTTCCCAGCCAATCAAATAAGTGTCCTGAGGCATTCAAATTTGCATATTGGGGAATTCGTGGCTTCTAAGTCAACAAGTCATCCATGTCATATATCTCTAAAAATTCATATTTTAATATTAAATTGTCAACACTTGAAGATTCCCCCATCTCTTCTGAACAAAACGGTGTAAGAATGACCGTTCTAGCCCCTACGGTTAGGAAATTACGGTCATTTGTTTGAGGGGAGTCGTCACTATGAGAAATAGACTGCAAAAATCCTGTGTCTCTCTGTGCTGCTGCGTGTGTAAACAGATGCACCTGTTTTGGTGGGGAAAAGTGCACAGCCTCTCTGATTGGTGGATTCAAATTCACCAGCTCCCAGGCTGAGCTAGAAACTTACTTCTCTCTCCCTGTGTGTGTGTGTGTGTGTGTGTGTGTGTGTGTGCGTGTGTGTGTTTGTGTGTGTGTGTGTGTGTGTGTGACAGAGAGAGAGAGAGAGAGAAAGCCTTTTAATGGGATGATCCCATTGTAAGATTCAAATTCAATATATTTAGACTGGTTGACTGAATTGGATCTTGTGTGTGTGTCTCTCTGTGCATGTATGTTTCCTCATGTGTACATATTTGTAATTGTGTGGCAGTCATAAATTTTTTTGCTGATTTTTGTCATTTAACAAGTATATTTGAGGGAACCTCAGCATGTTCAGCATTTTTTTAGCTGTCCATTTTGCTTTTCCAATTTTTCTGTTTAACTTATTACTATTGTGCTAAATCACACTATTTCTGCTATTTTATAAGATTTGTGCTTAATATACTATTTCTGCTTTTATAGGATTTGTGCTTAATATAGTATTTCTGCTTTTTATAAGATTTGTGCTTAATATAGTATTTCTGCTAAATGTAGTATTTATGCTTAATCACACTATTTCTGCTATTTTATAAGATTTGTGCTTAATATACTATTTCTGCTTTTATAAGATTTGTGCTTAATATACTATTTCTGCTTTTATAGGATTTGTGCTTAATATACTATTTCTGCTTTTCATAGGATTTGTGCTTAATATAGTATTTCTGCTAAATTTAGTATTTCTGATTAATTATAGTCTTTCTACTAAATCATAGTACAGTATTTCTGCTTTTTATGGGATTTGTGCTAAAACAAAGTATTTCTACTAAATGTAGTATTTATGCTTAATCATACCATTTCTGCTTTTTATAGGATTTGTGCTTAATATAGTATTTCTGCTCAATTATAGTATTTCTGCCAAATTATAATATTTGTGCTAAAACATAGTCTTAATTTAAAATTACAATATTCATAGTTCATCACAGTGTCTCTGGTAAATCACAATATTTCTGCTCTGTTGTACTATTTTTCTAAATCATAGTGTTTCTGTAATGTTTAAGTATTTTTGGCTAAATATATTCTTTCTGTTATCTTATACTATTTCTCCTAAATTCTTGTATTTTTGAGAAGTTATCATGTTTCTGGTAAGTTACAATATTTCTGCTAAATTCTGCTATGCTATTGTATTTCTGCCAAGTATTATGTTTCCTCTAAGATATTGCAGTTCTGCTAAGTTATTCCATTTTAGCAAACTTCTTTTGCTTCTGCAAAGTTTTTACAATTTCTGCAACTTTTCAGCTTTTTCAGCTACTTTTTGCATACAGCTTCAGCTTTAAGCATCCACACTGCATTTTCGCAGGAAATGCAAATTTTTCTAGTTATTATTATTATTCTTAGGACTTCCGTACACTTTTCGCCGTTTAACTACTTCCACAATTTTTGTGCTATTTTCACCGTTCAAATTTTAAACTATTCAGCTATTTTTGCTCTTTCCTGCTATATCTTTTGGTATTTTTAACTATTAAACTTTTTAAAATATTCCACTTTTTTCCTTTAATTTGTCCCATTGAAATGAATGGGAAACTTCAGCAATTCTGCTAAAATTTGCTTGTTTTTGAAACTTAACTACTTCCTCATATTTTCACCTAGAACAACCATTCAAATTTTAAAATGTTCACAAATTATTGGGCTATTCAGGTATGATTCAGCTTTTTCAAATCTTCTACTGTTTTACTTTTATGCCTCTTAAAGTTTTGAGTTGCAAAATTGTGATTTTTCACAAAATACATGTGTTGTTATGGTTGCTATGCTCTTGGCTTCCAGTGTGCCACTGAAGGTTTTGCAATTTTCACTTCATGTCCGAACAACTTCCTGCTACTTGCTCAATTTTCACTCAACTTCCACAAATTATACATCAAAACGTAGGTATTTTTGCTGGCTTTCAGAAAATGTCACCATCATTGTTGTGGGATTTATAGAATTTTTGCAAATCTCCTCAGACTAACACAAGGTCAGAAAACTCTCCATATAAAGTGAATGGAGAGCTTGTTCAAAATCACCGCTGGATTTCTGTAATGAGAGGCATATTCGAATCGTCATATCTCCTTAACGAAGCAAAGTTAAGACATGAGGCTTGTCCCCGAATATCTTCAGACACCCCTGACGCTCACAATTCAAGAATTTCTTTCTCACCTATTACCGTTCTGAAATGAGTTGGACTTGTTTGAGGGTAGGAAATTCGTCCTTCGCTCAGATTTCTTCAGATTTCAAACTGTGGAAATGAACCACTTTTTTCTCTCGTCATAACTTTTTGTTGGATTTCCACAGAGACCTGAAAATTTCCATGATTGTTCACCAAAGCCTGCTGTCTCTTACGGTGAAAGAATGATATCGATACTCCAAATAGATTTCGAGTTAGAAAGCGTTGTTTGAGGGCAAGTCAAGGCAGTTTTTGCTTCGCTCTACTCAGTTATGGTGCATTACAAGTCAAATATCTTTAATAATTCATATTTTAATGATAAATTGTAAACACTGGAAGATTCCCCCATCTCTTCTGAACAAAACGGTGTAAGAATGACCGCTCTAGCCCCTACGGTTTGGAAATTATGGTCATTTGTTTGAGGGGAGTCCTCACTATGAGAAATAGGCTGCAATAATCCTGTGCCTCTCTGTGCTGCGTGTGTAAAAAGAGGCACATGTTTTGGCGGGAAAAAGTACACAGGCTCTCTGATTGGTGGATTCAAATTCAGCAGCTCCCAGGCTGACCTAGAAACTTACTTCTCTCTCCCTGTGCATTTTTTTGCTGATTTTTTCATTTAACAAGTATATTTGAGGGACCCTCAGCATGTTCAGCATTTTTTCAGCTGTCCATTTTGCTTTTCCAATTTTTCTGTTTAACTTATTACTATTGTGCTAAATAATACTATTTCTGCTATTTTATAAGATTTGTGCCTAATATAGTATTTCTGCTAAATTACAATATTTCTGCTTTTTATACTATTTGTGCTAAAACATAGTATTTCTACTAAATGTAGTATTTATGCTTAATCATACTATTTCTGCTTTTTATGGGATTTGTGCCTAATATAGTATTTCTGCTTTTTATAGGATTTTTGCTCAAACATAGTATTTCTACTAAATGTAGTGTTTATGCTTAATCATCCTATTTCTGCTTTTTATAGAGTTTGTGCTTAATATAGTATTTCTGCTAAATTATAGTATTTCTGCTTTTTATAGTATTTGTGCTAAAACATAGTATTTCTACTAAATGTAGTATTTATGCTTAATCATAGTATTTCTATATATTTCTGCCAGGTCCCCAGGCAGCCAATCCTCTGTGAGGACTGAGAAATTCAAATTTTCAAATCAGGGCCTGCACGGCTTCCCAGCCAATCATATATGTGTCCTGAGGCATTCAAATTTGCATATTGGGGCCTTCATGGCTTCTAAGCCAGCCAATCATATCTGAGGGCTGAGGAATTCAAATCCACAAATCAGGGCCTGCACGGCTTCCCAGCCAGCCAATCATATATGTGGTCTCAGGCATTCATATTTGCATATTGGGGAATTCGTGGCTTCTAAGTCAACAAGTCATCCATGTCATATATCTCTAAAAATTCACATTTTAATGATAAATTGTTAACACTGGAAGATTCCCCCATCTCTTCTGAACAAAACAGTGTAAGAATGACCGCTCTAGCCCCTACGGTTAGGAAATTATGGTCATTTGTTTGAGGGGAGTCCTCACTATGAGAAATAGGCTGCAATAATCCTGTGCCTCTCTGTCCTGCGTGTGTAAAAAGATGCACCTGTTTTGGCGGGAAAACGTAAACAGCCACTCTGATTGGTGGATTTAAATTCGGCAGCTCTCTCCCTCTGTGTGTGTGTGTGTGTGTGTGTGTGTGTGTGTGTGTGTGTGTGTGTGTGTGTGTGTGTGTGTGTTTAGTGGGAGAGAGAGGACCCTGCCCTTATTTGGCAGCATGTCATTGTAGGATTTAAATTGAATATAGTTAGACTGGTTGACTGGATTAGAGCCTGTGTTTGTGTGTCCCTCTGTGCATTTGTGTTTCAATAAGTTATTACTATTCTGCTAAATCATAGTATTTCTGGTACTTTTCGGTACTTGTGCTAAATACAGTATTTCTGCTAAATCATACTATTTCTGCTTTTCATAAGATTTGTGCCTAATATAGTATTTCTGCTAAATTATAGTATTTATTATTTTTATAGGATTTGTGCCAAACATAGTATTTCTGCTAAATTATAGTATTTCTGCTTTTTATACTATTTGTGCCTAATATAGTATTTCTGCTTTTTATAGGATTTGTGCCTAATATAGTATTTCTGCTTTTTATAGGATTTGTACCTAATATAGTATTTCTGCTTTTTATAGGATTTGTGCTTAATATAGTATTTCTGCTAAATTATAGTATTTCTGCTTTTTATAGTATTTGTGCTAAAACATAGTATTTCTACTAAATGTAGTATTTATGCTTAATCATAGTATTTCTATATATTTCTGCCAGGTCCCCAGGCAGCCAATCCTCTGTGAGGACTGAGAAATTCAAATTTTCAAATCAGGGCCTGCACGGCTTCCCAGCCAATCATATATGTGTCCTGAGGCATTCAAATTTGCATATTGGGGCCTTCATGGCTTCTAAGCCAGCCAATCATATCTGAGGGCTGAGGAATTCAAATCCACAAATCAGGAACTGCACGGCTTCCCAGCCAGCCAATCATGTATGTGGGCTCCAGGTATTCAAATTTGCATATTGGGGAATTCGTGGTTTCTAAGTCAACAAGTCATCCATGTCATATATCTCTAAAAATTCATATTTTAATGATAAATTGTCAACACTTGAAGATTCCCCCATCTCTTCTGAACAAAACGGTGTAAGAATGACCGCTCTAGCCCCTATGGTTAGGAAATTATGGTCATTTGTTTGAGGGGAATCCTCACTATGTGAAATAAACTGAAAGAAGCAGGTCTATGTCTCTGTGCTGCGTGTGTAAAAAGATGCACCTGTTTTGGCGGGAAAACGTAAACAGCCTCTCTGATTGGTGGATTCAAATTCAGCAGCTCCCAGGCTGACCTAGAAACTTAGTCCTCTCTCCCTGTGTGTGTGTGTGTGTGTGTGTGTGTGTGTGTGTGTGTGTGTGTGTGTGTGTGTGTGTGTGTGTTTAGTGGGAGAGAGAGGACCCTGCCCTTATTTGACAGCATGTCATTGTAGGATTTAAATTGAACATAGTTAGACTGGTTGACTGGATTAGAGCCTGTGTTTGTGTGTCCCTCTGTGCATTTGTGTTTCAATAAGTTATTACTATTCTGCTAAATCATAGTATTTCTGGTACTTTTCGGTACTTGTGCTAAACACAGTATTTCTGCTAAATCAAAATATTTCTGCTTTTCATAGGATTTATGCCTAATATAGTATTTCTGCTAAATTATAGTATTTCTGCTTTTTATAGGATTTGTGCCTAACATAGTATTTCTGCTAAATTATAGTATTTCTGCTTTTTATAGGATTTGTGCCTAACATAGTATTTCTGCTAAATTATAGTATTTCTGCTTTTTATACTATTTGTTCTAAATTATAGTATTTCTGCTTTTTATAGGATTTGTGCTTAATATAGTATTTCTGCTAAATTATAGTTTTTCTTCTTTTTATAATATTTGTGCTAAAACATAGTATTTCTACTAAATGTAGTATTTATGCTTAATAATAGTATTTCTATATATTTCTGCCAGGTCCCCAGGCAGCCAATCCTCTGTGAGGACTGAGACATTAAAATTTTCTAATCAGGGCCTGCACAGTTTCCTTGCCAATCAAATAAGTGTCCTGAGGCATTCAAATTTGCATATTGGGGCCTTCGTGGCTTCTAAGCCAGCCAATCATATCTGAGGGCTGAGGAATTCAAATCCACAAATCAGGGCCTGCACGGCTTCCCAGCCAGCCAATCACATATGTGGTCTCAAGCATTCAAATTTGCATATTGGGGAATTCGTGGCTTCTAAGTCAACAAGTCATCCATGTCATATATCTCTAAAAATTCATATTTTAATATTAAATTGTCAACACTTGAAGATTCCCCCATCTCTTCTGAACAAAACGGTGTAAGAATGACCGTTCTAGCCCCTACGGTTAGGAAATTACGGTCATTTGTTTGAGGGGAGTCGTCACTATGAGAAATAGACTGCAAAAATCCTGTGTCTCTCTGTGCTGCTGCGTGTGTAAACAGATGCACCTGTTTTGGTGGGGAAAAGTGCACAGCCTCTCTGATTGGTGGATTCAAATTCACCAGCTCCCAGGCTGACCTAGAAACTTACTTCTCTCTCCCTGTGTGTGTGTGTGTGTGTGTGTGTGTGTGTGTGTGTGTGTGTGACAGAGAGAGAGAGAGAGAGAGAGAGAGAGAGAAAGGCTTTTAATGGGATGATCTCATTCTAAGATTTAAATTCAATATATTTAGACTGGTTGACTGAATTGGATCTTGTGTGTGGGTCTCTCTGTGCATGTGTGTTTCCTCATGTGTACATATTTGTGATTGTGTGGCTGTAATAAATTTTTTTGCAGATTTTTGTCATTTAACAAGTATATTTGAGGGACCCTCAGCATGTTCAGCATTTTTTCAGCTGTCCATTTTGCTTTTCCAATTTTTCTGTTTAACTTATTACTATTGTGCTAAATCATACTGTTTCTGCTATTTTATAAGATTTGTGCTTAATATACTATTTCTGCTTTTATAGGATTTGTGCTTAATATAGTATTTCTGCTAAATGTAGTATTTATGCTTAATCATACTATTTCTGCTTTTCATAGTATTTGTGCTTAATATAGTATTTCTGCTAAATTTAGTATTTCTGATTAATTATAGTTTTTCTACTAAATCATAGTACAGTATTTCTGCTTTTTATGGGATTTGTGCTAAAACAAAGTATTTCTACTAAATGTAGTATTTGTGCTTAATCATACCATTTCTGCTTTTTATAGGATTTGTGCTTAATATAGTATTTCTGCTAAATTATAGTATTTCTGCCAAATTATAATATTTGTGCTAAAACATAGTCTCAATTTAAAATTACAATATTCATAGTTCATCACAGTGTCTCTGGTAAATCACAATATTTCTGCTCTGTTGTACTATTTTTCTAAATCATAGTGTTTCTGTAATGTTTAAGTATTTTTGGCTAAATATATTCTTTCTGTTATCTTATACTATTTCTCCTAAATTCTTGTATTTTTGAGAAGTTATCATGTTTCTGGTAAGTTACAATATTTCTGCTAAATTCTACTATGCTATTGTATTTCTGCCAAGTATTATGTTTCCTCTAAGATATTGCAGTTCTGCTAAGTTATTCCATTTTAGCAAACTTCTTTTGCTTCTGCAAAGTTTTTACAATTTCTGCAACTTTTCAGCTTTTTCAGCTACTTTTTGCATACAGCTTCAGCTTTAAGCATCCACACTGCATTTTCGCAGGAAATGCAAATTTTTCTAGTTATTATTATTATTCTTAGGACTTCCGTACACTTTTCGCCGTTTAACTACTTCCACAATTTTCAGCCGATTTTCACCGTTCAAATTTTAAACTATTCAGCTATTTTTGCTCTTTCCTGCTATATCTTTTGCTATTTTTAACTATTATACTTTTTAAAATATTCCACTTTTTTCCTTTAATTTGTCCCATTGAAATGAATGGGAAACTTCAGCAATTCTGCTAAAATTTGCTTGTTTTTGAAACTTAACTACTTCCTCATACTTTCACCTAGAACAACCATTCAAATTTTAAAATGTTCACAAATTATTGGGCTATTCAGGTATAATTCAGCTTTTTCAAATCTTTTACTGTTTTACTTTTATGCCTCTTAAAGTTTTGAGTTGCAAAATTGTGATTTTTCACAAAATACATGCGTTGTTATGGTTGCTATGCTCTTGGCTTCCAGTGTGCCACTGAAGGTTTTGCAATTTTCACTTCATGTCCGAACAACTGTTTGCTACTTGCTCAATTTTCACTCAACTTCCACAAATTATACATCAAAACGTAGGTATTTTTGCTGGCTTTCAGAAAATGTCACCATCATTGTTGTGGGATTTATAGAATTTTTGCAAATCTCCTCAGACTAACACAAGGTCAGAAAACTCTCCATATAAAGTGAATGGAGAGCTTGTTCAAAATCACCGCTGGATTTCTGTAATGAGAGGCATATTCGAATCGTCATATCTCCTTAACGAAGCAAAGTTAAGACATGAGGCTTGTCCCCGAATATCTTCAGACACCCCTGACGTTCACAATTCAAGAATTTCTTTCTCACCTATTACCGTTCTGAAATGAGTTGGACTTGTTTGAGGGTAGGAAATTCGTCCTTCGCTCAGATTTCTTCAGATTTCAAACTGTGGAAATGAACCACTTTTTTCTCTCGTCATAACTTTTTGTTGGATTTCCACAGAGACCTGAAAATTTCCATGATTGTTCACCAAAGCCTGCTGTCTCTTACGGTGAAAGAATGATATCGATACTCCAAATAGATTTCAAGTCACAAAGCGTTGTTTGAGGGCAAGTCAAGGCAGTTTTTGCTTCGCTCTACTCAGTTATGGTGCATTAGAAGTCAAATATCTTTAATAATTCATATTTTAATGATAAATTGTAAACACTGGAAGATTCCCCCATCTCTTCTGAACAAAACGGTGTAAGAATGACCGCTCTAGCCCCTACTGTTTGGAAATTATGGTCATTTGTTTGAGGGGAGTCCTCACTATGAGAAATAGGCTGCAATAATCCTGTGCCTCTCTGTGCTGCGTGTGTAAAAAGAGGCACATGTTTTGGCGGGAAAAAGTACACAGGCTCTCTGATTGGTGGATTCAAATTCAGCAGCTCCCAGGCTGACCTAGAAACTTACTTCTCTCTCCCTGTGCATTTTTTTGCTGATTTTTTTCATTTAACAAGTATATTTGAGGGACCCTCAGCATGTTCAGCATTTTTTCAGCTGTCCATTTTGCTTTTCCAATTTTTCTGTTTAACTTATTACTATTGTGCTAAATCATACTGTTTCTGCTATTTTATAAGATTTGTGCTTAATATAGTATTTCTGCTTTTAATAGGATTTGTGCTTAATATAGTATTTCTGCTTTTTATAGGATTTGTGCTTAATATAGTATTTCTGCTTTTTATAGAATTTGTGCTTAATATAGTATTTCTGCTTTTTATAGGATTTGTGCTTAATATAGTATTTGTGCTAAATTATAGTATTTCTGCTTTTTATAGTATTTGTGCTAAAACATAGTATTTCTACTAAATGTAGTATTTATGCTTAATCATAGTATTTCTATATATTTCTGCCTGGTCCCCAGGCAGCCAATCCTCTGTGAGGACTTAGACATTCAAATTTTCAAATCAGGTCCTGCACGGTTTCCCAGCCAATCATATATGTGTCCTGAGGCATTCAAATTTGCATATTGGGGACTTCATGGCTTCTAAGCCAGCCAATCATATCTGAGGGCTGAGGAATTCAAATCCACAAATCAGGGCCTGCACAGCTTCCCAGCCAGCCAATCATGTATGTGGGCTCCAGGTATTCAAATTTGCATATTGGGGAATTCGTGGCTTCTAAGTCAACAAGTCATCGGTGTCATATATCTCTAAAAATTCATATTTTAATGATAAATTGTAAACACTGGAAGATTCCCCCATCTCTTCTGAACAAAACGGTGTAAGAATGACCGTTCTAGCTCCTACGGTTAGGAAATTATGGTCATTTGTTTGAGGGGAGTCGTCATTATGAGAAATAGACTGCAATGATCCTGTGTCTCTCTGTGCTGCGTGTGTAAAAAGGATGCACCTGTTTTGGAGGGAAAGAGTGCACAGGCTCTCTGATTGGTGGATTCAAATTCAGCAGCTCCCAGGCTGACCTACAAACTCACTTTTCTCTCCCTGTGTGTGTGTGTGTGTGTGTGTGTGTGTGTGTGTGTGTGTGTGTGTGTGTGTGTGTGTGTGACAGAGAGAGAGAGAGAGAGAGACCAACTTTAGGGCAGCATCTCATTGTTGGAAAAACATATAATATATTTAGACTGGTTGACTGGCATAGACCCTCTGTGTGTCTCTCTCTCTGTGCATTTGTGTATACATATTTGATTTTATGTGTAATTGTTGGCTGTTCCTTCTTGTTTTTTAATTTATTTTTATTTCGTTTTTTTCCACATGTGAACAACAATTAGTTTTGAGGGAACTTAACCATATTCTGTTTTTTTTTTCATCTTGTCATTTAACTTTTCCAATATTTCTACTTCAGTTATTGCTATTCTGCTCAATCATAGTATTTGTTCTAAATCATTGTTATTATGCTATATTGTAGTATTTCTGCTAAATCATTGTATTTCTACTATATTATATTTTTCTTTCTAAATATAGCATTTCTGCTATATAATTGTATTTCTGCCAAATTATAATATTTGTGCTAAAACATAGTCTTAATTTAAAATTACAATATTCATAGGTCATCACAGTGTCTCTGGTAAATCACAATATTTCTGCTATGTTGTACTATTTTTCTAAATCATAGTGTTTCTGTAATGTTTAAGTATTTTTGGCTAAATATATTCTTTCTGTTATCTTATACTATTTCTCCTAAATTCTTGTATTTTTGAGAAGTTATCATGTTTCTGGTAAGTTACAATATTTCTGCTAAGTTCTGCTATGCTATTGTATTTCTGCCAAGTATTATGTTTCCTCTAAGATATTGCAGTTCTGCTAAATTATTACATTTTAGCAATGTTCCTTTGCTTCTGCAAAGTTTTTACAATTTCTGCAACTTTTCAGCTTTTTCAGCTACTTTTTGCATACAGCTTCAGCTTTAAGCATCCACACTGCATTTTCGCAGGAAATGCAAATTTTTCTAGTTATTATTGTGTGGATGCTTTAAGCATCCACACTATAGAGTTCCTGTTTCTCTTTATTCTTTATTATTATTGTGTGGATGCTTAAGCATCCACACTATTGAGTTCCTGTTTCTCTTTATTCTTTATTATTATTATTATTATTCTAGTTGCTTCCGTACACTTTTCGCCGTTAAACTACTTCCACAATTTTCAGCCGATTTTCACCGTTCAAATTTTAAACTATTCAGCTATTTTTGCTAATTCCTGCTATGATTTTTGCTATTTTTAACTATTATACTTTTTAAAATATTCCACTTTTTTCCTTTAATTTGTCCCATTGAAATGAATGGGAAACTTCAGCAATTCTGCTAAAATTTGCTTGTTTTTGAAACTTAACTACTTCCTCATATTTTCACCTAGAACAACCATTCAAACTTTAAAATGTTCACAAATTATTGGGCTATTCAGGTATGATTCAGCTTTTTCAAATCTTCTACTGATTTACTTTTATGCCTCTTAAAGTTTTGAGTTGCAAAATTGTGATTTTTCACAAAATACATGTGTTGTTATGGTTGCTATGCTCTTGGCTTCCAGTGTGCCACTGAAGGTTTTGCAATTTTCACTTCATGTCCGAACAACTTCCTGCTACTTGCTCAATTTTCACTCAACTTCCACAAATTATACATCAAAACGTAGGTATTTTTGCTGGCTTTCAGAAAATGTCACCATCATTGTTGTGGGATTTATAGAATTTTTGCAAATCTCCTCAGACTAACACAAGGTCAGAAAACTCTCCATATAAAGTGAATGGAGAGCTTGTTCAAAATCACCGCTGGATTTCTGTAATGAGAGGCATATTCGAATCGTCATATCTCCTTAACGAAGCAAAGTTAAGACATGAGGCTTGTCCCCGAATATCTTCAGACACCCCTGACGCTCACAATTCAAGAATTTCTTTCTCACCTATTACCGTTCTGAAATGAGTTGGACTTGTTTGAGGGTAGGAAATTCGTCCTTCGCTCAGATTTCTTCAGATTTCAAACTGTGGAAATGAACCACTTTTTTCTCTCGTCATAACTTTTTGTTGGATTTCCACAGAGACCTGAAAATTTCCATGATTGTTCACCAAAGCCTGCTGTCTCTTACGGTGAAAGAATGATATCGATACTCCAAATAGATTTCAAGTTACAAAGCGTTGTTTGAGGGCAAGTCAAGGCAGTTTTTGCTTCGCTCTACTCAGTTATGGTGCATTACAAGTCAAATATCTTTAATAATTCATATTTTAATGATAAATTGTAAACACTGGAAGATTCCCCCATGTCTTCTGAACAAAACGGTGTAAGAATGACCGTTCTAGCCCCTACGGTTAGGAAATTATGGTCATTTGTTTGAGGGGAGTCGTCACTATGAGAAATAGACTGCAATAATCCTGTGCCTCTCTCTGCTGCGTGTGTAAAAAGATGCACCTTTTTTGGCGGGAAAACGTAAACAGCCACTCTGATTGGTGGATTTAAATTCGGCAGCTCCCTCTGTGTGTGTGTGTGTGTGTGTGTGTGTGTGTGTGTGTGTGTGTGTGTGTGTGTGTGTGTGTGTGTGTGTGTGTGTGACAGAGAGAGAGAAAGGCTTTTAATGGGATGATCTCATTCTAAGATTCAAATTCAATATATTTAGACTGGTTGACTGAATTGGATCTTGTGTGTGTGTCTCTCTGTGCATGTGTGTTTTCTTATGTGTACATATTTGTGATTGTGTGGCTGTTATAGATTTTTTTGCTGATTTTTTTCATTTAACAAGTATAGTTGAGGGACCTTCAGCATGTTCATCATTTCTTCAGCTGTCCATTTTTGCTTTTCCAATTTTTCTGTTTAAGTTATTACTATTGTGCTAAATCATACTATTTCTGCTATTTTATAAGATTTGTGCCAAATACCGTATTTCTGCCAAATATAGTATTTCTGATTAATTATAGTTTTTTCTACTAAATCATAGTACAGTATTTCTGCTTTTTATAAGGTTTGTGCTTAATATAGTATTTCTGCTAAATTATAGTATTTCTGCTTTTTATAGTATTTGTGCTAAATTATAGTATTTCTGCCAAATTATAATATTTGTGCTAAAACATAGTCTTAATTTAAAATTACAATATTCATAGTTCATCACAGTGTCTCTGGTAAATCACAATATTTCTGCTCTGTTGTACTATTTTTCTAAATCATAGTGTTTCTGTAATGTTTAAGTATTTTTGGCTAAATATATTCTTTCTGTTATCTTATACTATTTCTCCTAAATTCTTGTATTTTTGAGAAGTTATCATGTTTCTGGTAAGTTACAATATTTCTGCTAAATTCTGCTATGCTATTGTATTTCTGCCAAGTATTATGTTTCCTCTAAGATATTGCAGTTCTGCTAAGTTATTCCATTTTAGCAAACTTCTTTTGCTTCTGCAAAGTTTTTACAATTTCTGCAACTTTTCAGCTTTTTCAGCTACTTTTTGCATACAGCTTCAGCTTTAAGCATCCACACTGCATTTTCGCAGGAAATGCAAATTTTTCTAGTTATTATTATTATTCTGGGTGTTTCCGTACACTTTTCGCCGTTAAACTACTTCCACAATTTTCAGCCGATTTTCACCGTTCAAATTTTAAACTATTCAACTATTTTTGCTAATTTCTGCTATGATTTTTGCTATTTTTAACTATTATACTTTTTAAAATATTCCACTTTTTTCCTTTAATTTGTCCCATTGAAATGAATGGAAATCTTCCAAAATTCTGCTAAATTTTGCTTGTTTTTGAAACTTAACTACTTCCTCATACTTTCACCTAGAACAACCATTCAAACTTTAAAATGTTCACAAATTATTGGGCTATTCAGGTATGATTCAGCTTTTTCAAATCTTTTACTGTTTTACTTTTATGCCTCTTAAAGTTTTGAGTTGCAAAATTGTGATTTTTCACAAAATACATGCGTTGTTATGGTTGCTATGCTCTTGGCTTCCAGTGTGTCACTGAAGCTTTTGCAGTCTTCTCTTCATGTCCGAACAACTTCCTGCTACTTGCTCAATTTTCACTCAACTTCCACAAATTATACATCAAAACGTAGGCATTTTTGCTGGCTTTCAGAAAATGTCACTATCATTGTTATGGTATTCATAGAACTTTCGCAAATCTCCTCAGACTAACACAAGGTCAGAAAACTGTCCATATAAAGTCAATGGAGAGCTTGTTCAAAATCACCGCTGCATTTCTGTAATGAGAGGCATATTCGAATCGTCATATCTCCTTAACGAAGCAAAGTTAAGACATGAGGCTTGTCCCGGTATATCTTCAGACACCCCTGACGCTCACAATTCAAGAATTTCTTTCTCACCTATTACCGTTCTGAAATGAGTTGGACTTGTTTGAGGGTAGGAAATTCGTCCTTCGCTCAGATTTCTTCAGATTTCAAAGTCTGGAAATGAACCACTTTTTTCTCTCGTCATAACTTTTTGTTGGATTTCCACAGCGACCTAAAAATTTCCATGATTGTTCACCAAAGCCTGCTGTCTCTTACGGTGAAAGAATGATATCGATACTCCAAACAGATTTCAAGTTACAAACCGTTGTTTGAGGGCAAGTCAAGGCAGTTTTTGCTTCGCTCTACTCAGTTATGCTGCATTACAAGTCAAATATCTTTAATAATTCATATTTTAATGATAAATTGTAAACACTGGAAGATTCCCCCATCTCTTCTGAACAAAACGGTGTAAGAATGGCCGCTCTAGCCCCTACGGTTTGGAAATTATGGTCATTTGTTTGAGGGGAGTCGTCACTATGAAAAGTAGGCTGCAATAATCCTGTGCCTCTCTGTGCCTGCGTGTGTAAAAAGGTGCACCTCTTTTGGCGGGAAAACGTAAACAGGCACTCTGATTGGTGGATTCAAATTCAGCAGCTCCCAGGCTGACCTAGAAACTTACTTCTCTCTCCCTGTGTGTCTGTGTGTGTGTCTGTGTGTGACAGAGAGAGAGAGAGAGAGAGAGAGAGAGAGAGAGAGAAAGCCTTTTAATGGGATGATCTCATTCTAAGATTCTAATTTAATATATTTAGACTGGGTGACTGAATTTGATCTTGGTAGTGTGTCTCTCTGTGCATGTGTGTTTCCTTATGTGTACATATTTGTGATTGTGTGGCTGTTATAGATTTTTTTGCTAATTTTTTTCATTTAACAAGTATATTTGAGGGACCCTCAGCATGTTCAGCATTTTTTCAGCTGTCCATTTTGCTTTTCCAGTTTTTCTGTTTAAGTTATTACTATTGTGCTAAATCATACTGTTTCTGCTATTTTATAAGATTTGTGCTTAATATACTATTTCTGCTTTTATAGGATTTGTGCTTAATTTAGTATTTCTGATTAATTATAGTTTTTCTACTAAATCATAGTACAGTATTTCTGCTTTTTATGGGATTTGTGCTAAAACAAAGTATTTCTACTAAATGTAGTATTTGTGCTTAATCATACCATTTCTGCTTTTTATAGGATTTGTGCTTAATATAGTATTTCTGCTAAATTATAGTATTTCTGCCAAATTATAATATTTGTGCTAAAACATAGTCTCAATTTAAAATTACAATATTCATAGTTCATCACAGTGTCTCTGGTAAATCACAATATTTCTGCTCTGTTGTACTATTTTTCTAAATCATAGTGTTTCTGTAATGTTTAAGTATTTTTGGCTAAATATATTCTTTCTGTTATCTTATACTATTTCTCCTAAATTCTTGTATTTTTGAGAAGTTATCATGTTTCTGGTAAGTTACAATATTTCTGCTAAATTCTGCTATGCTATTGTATTTCTGCCAAGTATTATGTTTCCTCTAAGATATTGCAGTTCTGCTAAGTTATTCCATTTTAGCAAACTTCTTTTGCTTCTGCAAAGTTTTTACAATTTCTGCAACTTTTCAGCTTTTTCAGCTACTTTTTGCATACAGCTTCAGCTTTAAGCATCCACACTGCATTTTCGCAGGAAATGCAAATTTTTCTAGTTATTATTATTATTCTGGGTGTTTCCGTACACTTTTCGCCGTTAAACTACTTCCACAATTTTCAGCCGATTTTCACCGTTCAAATTTTAAACTATTCAACTATTTTTGCTAATTTCTGCTATGATTTTTGCTATTTTTAACTATTATACTTTTTAAAATATTCCACTTTTTTCCTTTAATTTGTCCCATTGAAATGAATGGAAATCTTCCAAAATTCTGCTAAATTTTGCTTGTTTTTGAAACTTAACTACTTCCTCATACTTTCACCTAGAACAACCATTCAAACTTTAAAATGTTCACAAATTATTGGGCTATTCAGGTATGATTCAGCTTTTTCAAATCTTTTACTGTTTTACTTTTATGCCTCTTAAAGTTTTGAGTTGCAAAATTGTGATTTTTCACAAAATACATGCGTTGTTATGGTTGCTATGCTCTTGGCTTCCAGTGTGTCACTGAAGCTTTTGCAGTCTTCTCTTCATGTCCGAACAACTTCCTGCTACTTGCTCAATTTTCACTCAACTTCCACAAATTATACATCAAAACGTAGGCATTTTTGCTGGCTTTCAGAAAATGTCACTATCATTGTTGTGGTATTCATAGAACTTTCGCAAATCTCCTCAGACTAACACAAGGTCAGAAAACTGTCCATATAAAGTCAATGGAGAGCTTGTTCAAAATCACCGCTGCATTTCTGTAATGAGAGGCATATTCGAATCGTCATATCTCCTTAACGAAGCAAAGTTAAGACATGAGGCTTGTCCCGGTATATCTTCAGACACTCCTGACGCTCACAATTCAAGAATTTCTTTCTCACCTATTACCGTTCTGAAATGAGTTGGACTTGTTTGAGGGTAGGAAATTCGTCCTTCGCTCAG
Organism: Astatotilapia calliptera; assembly: GCF_964374335.1. Taxonomy (NCBI): domain Eukaryota; kingdom Metazoa; phylum Chordata; class Actinopteri; order Cichliformes; family Cichlidae; genus Astatotilapia; species Astatotilapia calliptera. The sequence continues at coordinate 29,065,814 of NC_137425.1, read as the reverse complement.
ATTTCTTCAGATTTCAAACTGTGGAAATGAACCACTTTTTTCTCTCGTCATAACTTTTTGTTGGATTTCCACAGCGACCTGAAAATTTCCATGATTGTTCACCAAAGCCTGCTGTCTCTTACGGTGAAAGAATGATATCGATACTCCAAACAGATTTCAAGTTACAAACCGTTGTTTGAGGGCAAGTCAAGGCAGTTTTTGCTTCGCTCTACTCAGTTATGCTGCATTACAAGTCAAATATCTTTAATAATTCATATTTTAATGATAAATTGTAAACACTGGAAGATTCCCCCATCTCTTCTGAACAAAACGGTGTAAGAATGACCGCTCTAGCCCCTACGGTTTGGAAATTATGGTCATTTGTTTGAGGGGAGTCCTCACTATGAGAAATAGGCTGCAATAATCCTGTGCCTCTCTGTGCTGCGTGTGTAAAAAGAGGCACATGTTTTGGCGGGAAAAAGTACACAGGCTCTCTGATTGGTGGATTCAAATTCAGCAGCTCCCAGGCTGACCTAGAAACTTACTTCTCTCTCCCTGTGCATTTTTTTGCTGATTTTTTCATTTAACAAGTATATTTGAGGGACCCTCAGCATGTTCAGCATTTTTTCAGCTGTCCATTTTGCTTTTCCAATTTTTCTGTTTAACTTATTACTATTGTGCTAAATCATACTGTTTCTGCTATTTTACAAGATTTGTGCTTAATATAGTATTTCTGCTTTTAATAGGATTTGTGCTTAATATAGTATTTCTGCTTTTTATAGAATTTGTGCTTAATATAGTATTTCTGCTTTTTATAGAATTTGTGCTTAATATAGTATTTCTGCTTTTTATAGGATTTGTGCTTAATATAGTATTTCTGCTAAATTATAGTATTTCTGCTTTTTATAGTATTTGTGCTAAAACATAGTATTTCTACTAAATGTAGTATTTATGCTTAATCATAGTATTTCTATATATTTCTGCCAGGTCCCCAGGCAGCCAATCCTCTGTGAGGACTTAGACATTCAAATTTTCAAATCAGGGCCTGCACGGTTTCCCAGCCAATCATATATGTGTCCTGAGGCATTCAAATTTGCATATTGGGGCCTTCATGGCTTCTAAGCCAGCCAATCATATCTGAGGGCTGAGGAATTCAAATCAACAAATCAGGGCCTGCACGGCTTCCCAGCCAGCCAATCATATATGTGGCCTCAGGCATTCAAATTTGCATATTGGGGGAATTCGTGGCTTCTAAGTCAACAAGTCATCCATGTCGTATATCTCTAAAAATTCACATTTTAATGATAAATTGTTAACACTGGAAGATTCCCCCATCTCTTCTGAACAACACGGCGTAAGAATGACCGCTCTAGCCCCTACGGTTAGGAAATTATGGTCATTTGTTTGAGGGGAGTCCTCACTATGAGAAATAGGCTGCAATAATCCTGTGCCTCTCTCTGTGCTGCGTGTGTAAAAAGGATGCACCTGTTTTGGCGGGAAAAAGTACACAGGCTCTCTGATTGGTGGATTAAAATTCAGCAGCTCCCAGGCTGACCTAGAAACTTACTTCTCTCTCCCTGTGCATTTTCATGCTGATTTTTTCATTTAACAAGTATATTTGAGGGACCCTCAGCATGTTCAGCATTTTTTCAGCTGTCCATTTTGCTTTTCCAATTTTTCTGTTTAACTTATTACTATTGTGCTAAATCATACTGTTTCTGCTATTTCATAAGATTTGTGCTTAATATAGTATTTCTGATTTTAATAGGATTTGTGCTTAATATAGTATTTCTGCTTTTTATAGAATTTGTGCTTAATATAGTATTTCTGCTTTTTATATGATTTGTGCTTAATATGGTATTTCTGCTAAATTATAGTATTTCTGCTTTTTATAGTATTTGTGCTAAAACATAGTATTTCTACTAAATGTAGTATTTATGCTTAATCATACTATTTCTGCTTTTTATAGGATTTGTGCTTAATAATATAGTATTTCTGCTAAATTATAGTATTTCTGCTTTTTATAGTATTTGTGCTAAAACATAGTATTTCTACTAAATGTAGTATTTATGCTTAATCATAGTATTTCTATATATTTCTGCCATGTCCCCAGGCAGCCAATCCTCTGTGAGGACTTAGACATTCAAATTTTCAAATCAGGGCCTGCACGGTTTCCCAGCCAATCATATATGTGTCCTGAGGCATTCAAATTTGCATATTGGGGCCTTCATGGCTTCTAAGCCAGCCAATCATATCTGAGGGCTGAGGAATTCAAATCCACAAATCAGGGCCTGCACGGCTTCCCAGCCAGCCAATCATATATGTGGCCTCAGGCATTCAAATTTGCATATTGGGGAATTCATGGCTTCTAAGTCAACAAGTCATCCATGTCATATATCTCTAAAAATTCACATTTTAATGATAAATTGTTAACACTGGAAGATTCCCCCATCTCTTCTGAACAAAACAGTGTAAGAATGACCGCTCTAGCCCCTACGGTTAGGAAATTATGGTCATTTGTTTGAGGGGAGTCCTCACTATGAGAAATAGGCTGCAATAATCCTGTGCCTCTCTCTGCTGCGTGTGTAAAAAGATGCACCTGTTTTGGCGGGAAAAAGTACACAGGCTCTCTGATTGGTGGATTCAAATTCAGCAGCTCCCAGGCTGACCTAGAAACTTACTTCTCTCTCCCTGTGCATTTTTTTGCTGATTTTTTCATTTAACAAGTATATTTGAGGGACCCTCAGCATGTTCAGCATTTTTTCAGCTGTCCATTTTGCTTTTCCAATTTTTCTGTTTAACTTATTACTATTGTGCTAAATCATACTGTTTCTGCTATTTCATAAGATTTGTGCTTAATATAGTATTTCTGCTTTTAATAGGATTTGTGCTTAATATAGTATTTCTGCTTTTTATAGAATTTGTGCTTAATATAGTATTTCTGCTTTTTATAGAATTTGTGCTTAATATAGTATTTCTGCTTTTTATAGGATTTGTGCTTAATATAGTATTTCTGCTTTTTATAGTATTTGTGCTAAAACATAGTATTTCTACTAAATGTAGTATTTATGCTTAATCATAGTATTTCTATATATTTCTGCCAGGTCTCCAGGCAGCCAATCCTCTGTGAGGACTTAGACATTCAAATTTTCAAATCAGGTCCTGCACGGTTTCCCAGCCAATCATATATGTGTCCTGAGGCATTCAAATTTGCATATTGGGGACTTCATGGCTTCTAAGCCAGCCAATCATATCTGAGGGCTGAGGAATTCAAATCCACAAATCAGGGCCTGCACAGCTTCCCAGCCAGCCAATCATGTATGTGGGCTCCAGGTATTCAAATTTGCATATTGGGGAATTCGTGGCTTCTAAGTCAACAAGTCATCCATGTCATATATCTCTAAAAATTCATATTTTAATGATAAATTGTCAACACTTGAAGATTCCCCCATCTCTTCTGAACAAAACGGTGTAACAATGACCGTTCTAGCTCCTACGGTTAGGAAATTACGGTCATTTGTTTGAGGGGAGTCATCATTATGAGAAATAGACTGCAATGATCCTGTGTCTCTCTGTGCTGCGTGTGTAAAAAGGATGCACCTGTTTTGGTGGGGAAAAGTGCACAGGCTCTCTGATTGGTGGATTCAAATTCACCAGCTCCCAGGCTGACCTAGAAACTTACTTCTCTCTCCCTGTGTGTCTGTGTGTGTGTGTGTGTCTGTGTGTGACAGAGAGAGAGAGAGAGAGAAAGGCTTTTAATGGGATGATCTCATTCTAAGATTTAAATTCAATATATTCAGACTGGTTGACTGAATTGGATCTTGTGTGTGGGTCTCTCTGTGTATGTGTGTTTCCTCATGTGTACATATTTGTGATTGTGTGGCTGTAATAAATTTTTTAGCAGATTTTTGTCATTTAACAAGTATATTTGAGGGACCCTCAGCATGTTCAGCATTTTTTCAGCTGTCCATTTTGCTTTTCCAATTTTTCTGTTTAACTTATTACTATTGTGTTGTACTATTTTTCTAAATCATAGTGTTTCTGTAATGTTTAAGTATTTTTGGCTAAATATATTCTTTCTGTTATCTTATACTATTTCTCCTAAATTCTTGTATTTTTGAGAAGTTATCATGTTTCTGGTAAGTTACAATATTTCTGCTAAATTCTGCTATGCTATTGTATTTCTGCCAAGTATTATGTTTCCTCTAAGATATTGCAGTTCTGCTAAGTTATTCCATTTTAGCAAACTTCTTTTGCTTCTGCAAAGTTTTTACAATTTCTGCAACTTTTCAGCTTTTTCAGCTACTTTTTGCATACAGCTTCAGCTTTAAGCATCCACACTGCATTTTCGCAGGAAATGCAAATTTTTCTAGTTATTATTCTAGTTGCTTCCGTACACTTTTCGCCGTTAAACTACTTCCACAATTTTCAGCCGATTTTCACCGTTCAAATTTTAAACTATTCAGCTATTTTTGCTAATTCCTGCTATGATTTTTGCTATTTTTAACTATTATACTTTTTAAAATATTCCACTTTTTTCCTTTAATTTGTCCCATTGAAATGAATGGGAAACTTCAGCAATTCTGCTAAAATTTGCTTGTTTTTGAAACTTAACTACTTCCTCATATTTTCACCTAGAACAACCATTCAAACTTTAAAATGTTCACAAATTATTGGGCTATTCAGGTATGATTCAGCTTTTTCAAATCTTTTACTGTTTTACTTTTATGCCTCTTAAAGTTTTGAGTTGCAAAATTGTGATTTTTCACAAAATACATGTGTTGTTATGGTTGCTATGCTCTTGGCTTCCAGTGTGCCACTGAAGGTTTTGCAATTTTCACTTCATGTCTGAACAACTTCCTGCTACTTGCTCAATTTTCACTCAACTTCCACAAATTATACATCAAAACGTAGGTATTTTTGCTGGCTTTCAGAAAATGTCACCATCATTGTTGTGGGATTTATAGAATTTTTGCAAATCTCCTCAGACTAACACAAGGTCAGAAAACTCTCCATATAAAGTGAATGGAGAGCTTGTTCAAAATCACCGCTGGATTTCTGTAATGAGAGGCATATTCGAATCGTCATATCTCCTTAACGAAGCGACTTTAAGACATGAGGCTTGTCCCCGAATATCTTCAGACACCCCTGACGCTCACAATTCAAGAATTTCTTTCTCACCTATTACCGTTCTGAAATGAGTTGGACTTGTTTGAGGGTAGGAAATTCGTCCTTCGCTCAGATTTCTTCAGATTTCAAACTGTGGAAATGAACCACTTTTTTCTCTCGTCATAACTTTTTGTTGGATTTCCACAGAGACCTGAAAATTTCCATGATTGTTCACCAAAGCCTGCTGTCTCTTACGGTGAAAGAATGATATCAATACTCCAAATAGATTTCAAGTCACAAAGCGTTGTTTGAGGGCAAGTCAAGGCAGTTTTTGCTTCGCTCTACTCACTTATGGTGCATTACAAGTCAAATATCTTTAATAATTCATATTTTAATGATAAATTGTAAACACTGGAAGATTCCCCCATTTCTTCTGAACAAAACGGTGTAAGAATGACCGCTCTAGCCCCTACGGTTTGGAAATTATGGTCATTTGTTTGAGGGGAGTCCTCACTATGAGAAATAGGCTGCAATAATCCTGTGCCTCTCTGTGCTGCGTGTGTAAAAAGAGGCACATGTTTTGGCGGGAAAAAGTACACAGGCTCTCTGATTGGTGGATTCAAATTCAGCAGCTCCCAGGCTGACCTAGAAACTTACTTCTCTCTCCCTGTGCATTTTTTTGCTGATTTTTTTCATTTAACAAGTATATTTGAGGGACCCTCAGCATGTTCAGCATTTTTTCAGCTGTCCATTTTGCTTTTCCAATTTTTCTGTTTAACTTATTACTATTGTGCTAAATAATACTATTTCTGCTATTTTATAAGATTTGTGCCTAATATAGTATTTCTGCTAAATTACAATATTTCTGCTTTTTATACTATTTGTGCTAAAACATAGTATTTCTACTAAATGTAGTATTTATGCTTAATCATCCTATTTCTGCTTTTTATAGGATTTGTGCTTAATATAGTATTTCTGCTAAATTATAGTATTTCTGCTTTTTATAGTATTTGTGCTAAAACATAGTATTTCTACTAAATGTAGTATTTATGCTTAATCATAGTATTTCTATATATTTCTGCCAGGTCCCCAGGCAGCCAATCCTCTGTGAGGACTGAGAAATTCAAATTTTCAAATCAGGGCCTGCACGGCTTCCCAGCCAATCATATATGTGTCCTGAGGCATTCAAATTTGCATATTGGGGCCTTCATGGCTTCTAAGCCAGCCAATCATATCTGAGGGCTGAGGAATTCAAATCCACAAATCAGGGCCTGCACAGCTTCCCAGCCAGCCAATCATGTATGTGGGCTCCAGGTATTCAAATTTGCATATTGGGGAATTCGTGGCTTCTAAGTCAACAAGTCATCCATGTCATATATCTCTAAAAATTCATATTTTAATGATAAATTGTCAACACTTGAAGATTCCCCCATCTCTTCTGAACAAAACGGTGTAAGAATGACCGCTCTAGCCCCTATGGTTAGGAAATTATGGTCATTTGTTTGAGGGGAATCCTCACTATGTGAAATAAACTGAAAGAAGCAGGTCTATGTCTCTGTGCTGCGTGTGTAAAAAGATGCACCTGTTTTGGCGGGAAAACGTAAACAGCCTCTCTGATTGGTGGATTCAAATTCAGCAGCTCCCAGGCTGACCTAGAAACTTAGTCCTCTCTCCCTGTGTGTGTGTGTGTGTGTGTGTGTGTGTGTGTGTGTGTGTGTGTGTGTGTGTGTGTGTGTGTGTGTGTGTGTGTTTAGTGGGAGAGAGAGGACCCTGCCCTTATTTGACAGCATGTCATTGTAGGATTTAAATTGAACATAGTTAGACTGGTTGACTGGATTAGAGCCTGTGTTTGTGTGTCCCTCTGTGCATTTGTGTTTCAATAAGTTATTACTATTCTGCTAAATCATAGTATTTCTGGTACTTTTCGGTACTTGTGCTAAATACAGTATTTCTGCTAAATCATACTATTACTGCTTTTCATAGGATTTATGCCTAATATAGTATTTCTGCTAAATTATAGTATTTCTGCTTTTTATAGGATTTGTGCCTAACATAGTATTTCTGCTAAATTATAGTATTTCTGCTTTTTATACTATTTGTTCTAAATTATAGTATTTCTGCTTTTCATAGGATTTGTGCTTAATATAGTATTTCTGCTAAATTATAGTATTTCTGCTTTTTATAGGATTTATGCCTAATATAGTATTTCTGCTAAATTATAGTATTTCTGCTTTTTATAGGATTTGTGCCTAACATAGTATTTCTGCTAAATTATAGTATTTCTGCTTTTTATAGTATTTGTGCCTAACATAGTATTTCTGCTAAATTATAGTATTTCTGCTTTTTATACTATTTGTTCTAAATTATAGTATTTCTGCTTTTTATAGGATTTGTGCCTAACATAGTATTTCTGCTAAATTATAGTATTTCTGCTTTTTATAGTATTTGTGCCTAACATAGTATTTCTGCTAAATTATAGTATTTCTGCTTTTTATAGAATTTGTGCTTAATATAGTATTTCTGCTTTTTATATGATTTGTGCTTAATATGGTATTTCTGCTAAATTATAGTATTTCTGCTTTTTATAGTATTTGTGCTAAAACATAGTATTTCTACTAAATGTAGTATTTATGCTTAATCATACTATTTCTATATATTTCTGCCAGGTCCCCAGGCAGCCAATCCTCTGTGAGGACTTAGACATTCAAATTTTCAAATCAGGGCCTGCACGGTTTCCCAGCCAATCATATAAGTGTCCTGAGGCATTCAAATTTGCATATTGGGGCCTTCATGGCTTCTAAGCCAGCCAATCATATCTGAGGGCTGAGGAATTCAAATCCACAAATCAGGGCCTGCACAGCTTCCCAGCCAGCCAATCATATATGTGGCCTCAGGCATTCAAATTTGCATATTGGGGAATTCGTGGCTTCTAAGTCAACAAGTCATCCATGTCATATATCTCTAAAAATTCATATTTTAATGATAAATTGTCAACACTTGAAGATTCCCCCATCTCTTCTGAACAAAACGGTGTAAGAATGACCGTTCTAGCCCCTACGGTTTGGAAATTATGGTCATTTGTTTGAGGGGAGTCGTCACTATGAGAAATAGACTGCAATAATCCAGTGTCTCTCTCTTTGCTGCGTGTGTAAACAGAAGCACCTGTTTTGGTGGGGAAAAGTGCACAGCCTCTCTGATTGGTGGATTCAAATTCAGCAGCTCCCAGGCTGACCTAGAAACTTACTTCTCTCTCCCTGTGTGTGTGTGTGTGTGTGTGTGTGTGTGTGTGTGTGTGTGTGTGTGTGTGTGTGTGTGTGTGTCTGTGTGTGACAGGGAGAGAGAGAGAGAGAGAGAGAGAGAAAGCCTTTTAATGGGATGATCTCATTGTAAGATTCAAATTCAATATATTTAGACTGGGTGACTGAATTTGATCTTGTGTGTGTGTCTCTCTGTGCATGTGTGTTTCCTTATGTGTAGATATTTGTGATTGTGTGGCTGTTATAGATTTTTTTGCTGATTTTTTTCATTTAACAAGTATAGTTGAGGGACCTTCAGCACGTTCAGCATTTTTTCAGCTGTCCATTTTGCTTTTCCAATTTTTCTGTTTAAGTTATTACTATTGTGCTAAATCAGACTATTTCTGCTATTTTATAAGATTTGTGCTTAATATAGTATTTCTGCTTTTTATAGGATTTGTGCTTAATATACTATTTCTGCTTTTTATAGGATTTGTGCTTAATATAGTATTTCTGCTTTTTATAGGATTTGTGCTTAATATACTATTTCTGCTTTTTATAGGATTTGTGCTTAATATAGTATTTCTGCTAAATGTAGTATTTATGCTTAATCATACTATTTCTATATATTTCTGCCAGATCCCCAGGCAGCCAATCCTCTGTGAGGACTCAGACATTCAAATATACAGATCACGGCCTGCACGGCCTCCCAGCCAGCCAATCATATCTGAGGTCTTCCGTTTCCTCTCTCGTCATATCTCAGTGACGGATGTACATAGAGCAATGTAAATAGCAGTCAAAGTACACCAAAGTCCGCTGATTCACCCAGTGCAATAATTATGCTTCTAGTCCACCTATTTTTTGAGTTACACAACGTTTTGTAACTCCAAAAAACGGCGTATTTCGTCTCTCACCGCGATCTAATTCTGACTCCTTATGAGCCTGTTTTTCAAAGTGGCTCCTCTCTTTCCCAGTGGCGCAGTTGGTAATGACACGGGTCTGCAAGCCAAAGATCGTGGGTTCGATTCCACCTTGGTCAACATGTTTTTTTCACTACAAATTAATACACTGTCACAGACCAGTAATTCATATTCATCATTTATTACAATTCTGCAAACTTTTATGATTTTACCAGCTTTTCTAATATGGACCTCACATTCTTGTTAACACTCCATGACACAAATACTCTTCCCTTTAGGCTCTGTGTATGTATTTGTGTGTGTATCAATATTTCTCCCATTTTAAAGTATTACTCCTCCATAATTGTATTTCTGTTAAATCAAAGTACTTTTACTACATCTTAGTACTTCTGCTCAATCATAGTATTTGTTCTAAATCATTTTTATTATGCCATATTGTAGTATTTCTGCTAAATCATACTATTTCTACTATATTATATTTTTCTTTCTAAATATAGCATTTCTGCTATAGAATTGTATTTCTGCTATGTTATAATATTTGTGCAAAACCAGAGTATTTGTGCTAAAACATAGTATTTCTTCTAAATGTAGTATTTCTGGGTAATCATAGTATTTCTATATATTTGTGGCAGGTCCCCAGGGAGTCAATCCTCTGTGAGAACTGTAATATTCAAATTTACATATCAGAGACATACAAATTGCATATTGAGGCCTCCATGGCTTCCCAGCCAGCTGAGGACAAGTCAAAGCAGTTTTTGCTTCACCTCTATTCAGTTATGGTCTATTACAAGTCAAATATCTTCAATAATTCCTATTTTAATGATAAATTGTCAACACTTGAAGATTCCCCCATCTTTTCTGAACAAAACGGTGTAAGAATGAACGCTCTAGCCCCTACGGTTAGGAAACTATGGTCATTTGTTTGAGGGGAGTCCTCACTATGAGAAATAGACTGCAAAAATCCTGTGTCTCTCTCTGTGCTGCGTGCACCTGTTTTGCTGGGAAAAAGTGCACAGCCTCTCTGATTGGTGGATTCAAATTCAGCAGCTCACAGGCTGCTTGACTGAAAACTTGCTTCTCTCTCCCTGTGTGTGTGTGTGTGTGTGTGTGTGTGTGTGTGTGTGTGTGTGTGTGTGTGTGTGTGTGTGTGTGTGTGTGTGTGACAGAGAGAGAGAGAGAGAGAGAGAGAGAGAGAAAGCTTCTTTAATGGGATGATCTCATTCTAAGATTCAAATTCAATATATTTAGACTGGCCGACTGAATTGGATCTTGTGTGTGTGTCTCTCTGTGCATGTGTGTTTCCTTATGTGTACATATTTGTGATTGTGTGGCTATTATATTTTTTTTTGCTGATTTTTTTCATTTAACAAGTATATTTGACGGACCCTCAGCATGTTCAGCATTTTTTCAGCTGTCCATTTTGCTTTTCCATTTTGTCTGTTTAAGTTATTACTATTGTGCTAAATCATACTATTTCTGCTATTTCATAAGATTTGTGCTTAATTTACTATTTCTGCTTTTTATAGGATTTCTGCTTAATATAGTATTTCTGGGGACCTCTTCTAAATGTCTATACTCTGTTTGCGCGATGTAACAAGTTCTTGTTAGTGATTTATAAAGCCAGCCGAGGTATAACTCATGTTAAAGTAACACAATGGTTGCTTTTTAGTGAAAAGTGAAAGTGAAAAGCTAAAGCTAACAACTAGCCTTCTTATGAGCCCAGTGTGAAATGAAGATTTGACGGTAAACCACGGTTATTGTGTTGTTTTATTAATTACATTTGGTGTGTTCGTGTTTGTCAGTCTGTTACATAAGGTGCAGTTAGTTCTCTTCACAAATCAGTTGGTTAAAACAGCCTCATTCTTTATGCTGTAAAGTTTTTAACGAACCGCCATCTTAGATTCAGTGTCAGCTGTCGGCAAGATCAAAGGAGCCATTTTACCGCCTCTGACCGAACACGGGAGAAAAAGAGTCGCGTGTGTGCAGGTCTTGTGGATTAATTAAGAGAAAGGAGGGGGGGAGAAACTGAGGATTAAACATAGGCTATGTCCCCACATACACGGGTATTTTTGAAAACTGAGACTTTACGTTTTCATTTTAAAAAACAATCCCGTCCACACATGAATGCAGAAATGAAGGAAAACTCTGCTAGGAACATACCAAAGCAGCAGGTGGCGACATATTCCTAACCGTGTAGAAATGTTGGCCAATCAGAAGTCTAGAAGCCTCGGTGGGAAATGGCAAACAAAGATGGGGCATAAAAGCAGAACAGGGTCATATGTGTGGGGGGACAGTAACTGTGTGTGTATATGTAAGCATTTAAACACTGCAGAGAGAACAATTAACAGTAACCGTATTGTAGAAATGCATTTCACTGAAACAATAACGTGGCGCACAGTGTGACGGCAAAAAAGGCGCTGCGTTTTCTCCGTGTCCCTGTCCACACATAAATGCAAAAACGGAGTTTTCAAAAATATCCTGGCAAGCGTTTTTAGTTTTTCAGTGACCGAAAACGCCGTTTAAGTGTGGACGAAAGGTGCAAACGGATAGAAAAATGTCCATTTTCAAAAGTACCTGTGTACATGTGGACATAGCCCAAGAATAATAAGAACTCCTAATTTGTAGACTTTAATTTTTAAGAACTGTTTAACAAGGCTTGTTTGTGCCAACCTAAATCTGCAGCACAGTTTAAATTCTCACTTTGTGGAAAATTAATGAAATAAACAACAGCCCACCTTCACATTAATAAAATATGTCAGTATATTATTATTATTAATATGGTATATAGATATTTATTTTAAAATAACAGCATATTTAATGATACTATGTGCAGTTGGTAATATTTTAGGAAGTAGAATTTGAATGCAGACCACCTCAAATATTAAAGCCTTAAAAATATACACCGTGCAGTTTTTCATGTATGAGTGTTATTGCAATCTTAAATGAGAGGTAGACCAAAGAAAACAGAGGAGAGTTGTTGTTTGTATTCCAGCTGTAGTAAACAAAGAAGTTTAGTGAATCTTTTTGACAACAGAGAGTGATGCAGTATTGATGCTGATTTGAGTTTTCTGATCCTGTATTTTTGCTCTTTGTCTTTTGTTACACAGAGTGAACTAGAAGCTTGGTTTTGCCTTCGCTGGTAAGTAAACAGTGATTGTAACTGAAGCAATATGAAATTGGGATTGTGTAACATGTTTAGCAATTTATATACAATAGTTTGGCTTTCTGTGATATCTTGCCATTTGCTCATGGGCAAAAACACATTTAGGATTTATAAGAAGTAAAGCCCCCCCCCCCCACTAGATCTCTGAGTGTCCCTAAAAATAGGCCATTTATGTCTAATTTTAATTTTAAAGGCTTATCAAAGCATTTCTGTAGTAATTATTGTTTTTATTACACATGTTAAGGCCATTTGAGACTCTGCAATTAAATGTTGCCCTCTTTAGACTAAAGTGAGTTCATTTTGTCTGAGGTACAGTGCTGGGAAAAGTCTTTCTTCCTTGCAGATTTATTTTGTTCATGCTTTTTTGTCACATGTTTCAAATCATCTAACAGGGATGATATGAATAAATACAAAAAAGCATTTTAAAGTGATGATTTCACGTATGAAGCAGAGAAAACCAAACCAGAGCTATCTGTTCTAATGTGAGAACATGCTGGTCTCTAATACCCAGCTGTGGAAGCCCTGATACGAAGAACTACCATCAAGCATTTATAGTATCAAGTATTATTTGTGATTGTTGCATGCTTTGAAACTGTGATGTTATCATTTGATCAAGTGTGCAGTGCGAGCAAATCCTTGCTTGTGGTATCTGATGTGTTATGTAATAGCACCAAAGTATTAGAGCTTTACGTTAATGAGGAATTTCTGTGGCTTATTGCAGATCGATAAAACGACACATCACCTTAATAAAGACAGAAATCTTTAATAAGGTGCAGAAAGAGAAGATGGGGTGTTTATAGTAAAGCTGTTGTAAACAAAGAATTTAACAGATTTTTTTTTCACTACAGATTGTGATGCAGTATTGACTCTGATGCTGATTTTAGTTGTCTGATTCTGTATTTTTGTTCTTTTGTTACAGAGTGAAACAGAACTTTGGTTTTGCGTTTGCTGGTAAGTAAGCAGCAATTGTAACTGCAGTAATATGACATTGTCACTGTGTAACATGTTTAGCAACTTACCTAACGTAGTTTGGTTTTTGTGACATTACCATTTATTTATGGGCAAAATCAAATGGTCAGAATTTATACCTTGTAGCAGCAAAGGCCCCACACATGACCTCTGACTGTCCCTGAAGTTTAACAGGCCATTTGTGTCTGATTTTTATGTTTGAACACAAACAACTGTTTTTATACAGTTGTTTGTGTTCTCCGTTTGTTTGTGGATTTACGTAGCAGAGCACCACAGTTGTTGATTTATATCTTCACTCATATTCTGCTTATGTATTACATTAAAGTCAGACCACTATAGAAGTATTTTTGCCTGAGTGAACAGAAGTGGTAGGTTAAACATTTAAGCAATAATAAAAAACTCAGAGGACCAGAGTTGTGAGTAGGCAATGTTGTGTATGTTAAAGCCTGTGTGTAATTTATATACAATAAGTTTAAATCAGTTTCTTAATAATTTGCTTGATACAATGTGTTTAAAATTTTATATAAAAGGGAAATATTGAAAAATACAAAAAGATTCCTGCCAACAGGTACAATGGAAGGACTCTTTATTATAATTTTTGTAATTGCAAAAATGGTGTGCCACTGTTGTTACTATAACATGTCAGAATTTACATGTATTTTAGGATTTACATATTCAGATCAGAACTAAAACCTAATGAGGTTTTCCGTTGATTCTAACAGTTGTGGTTTTTTCACACTTTATTAAGCACTGTCTTGTGATAGAAAATGATGGAGCTAAAAAGCCATAATCTGTACCAACAAATATTGGTGCCTCTTTTTTGCACTTCTGTAGTATGCATGCCTTTATTACACATGTTATCACCATGTGAGACTCTGTAACTGAAGTTTGTCCTCTTTAGACTACAGTGAGTTCATAAAGGCTTGAAGAAATTGAGGATTTTACTAGTTATTTCATGTCACAGTAAATTGGATTGTGTGCGAAGAGGTTCAACAGTGTAAGTCATTAAACAGTGATCTGATGTGTTGTTTCCTTTCTCTAGGATACTGATCTGATCGTCGCAAGTCTGGTAAGTAAAGGTTTTGTCTGCGGTACAGTGCTGAGAAAGGTCTTTCTTCCTTGCAGATTTATTTTGTTTATGCTTTTTTCACATGTTTCAAATCATCTAACAAGGATGACCTGGATAAATACAAAAAGCAGTTTTAAAGTGATGATTTCATTTTTGAACCAGAACAACCTGGTCTAATGTAAAAACATGTTGGTCTCTAATACCCAGCTGTGGATGCCCTGATAGCAACAATTACCATCAAGCATTTACAGTAACTGGTAATGACTGGTTTACATCACTGGTTGATTTTGGTCCACTATAATTTCAGAATTGTCATAATTAGATCCAAACAGGACAGGCAAAAAAAGAAAAGAAAAAAGTCTTAATTAAGGCCCAATATAGGGTTTTCAAGTCATGCCAAGAATCTTAATTTCATTAAAGTCCAGACTGATTAGTTTACACCATGTGTTTTGTTTCATTCATTCAATTGGACTTGCTTGTGTGCTTCAGATCCTAAGTGTGATTAAACTTAAGCCCAGGACCTGATGAGTTGATGTAGGTCCTGAAGTAGTAAAGGAACTCTGGGACATCACAGTAACAGCACCATGTTTGACTTTAATGCTGGTGTTTTTCTCTCACTATAGATGATTCAGTTTAGTGCAGTTAGTCAGCACAGCTCTTGGTTATCATCGAGATATTATTAGGCAACTTGTTTTTGCATGTTCAGCTACAACATCTGGGAGGGTTTCTGTTTTCTGAGGTCTCCAGATCCTTAGTAGTCTCTTTGTAAACCTTTACAGAACTATATGTGTTTGTTTCACATTAGAGCAGCTCACGACTAGCAGTTTAGGGACAATTAAATATTCACATAGGACAGGGGTCTCAAACTCCACTCTTCAAGTGCCGGTGTCCTGAAGCTTTTCCACGTGTCCCTGTTACAAAACACCTGAATAACATTTGTAGGTCATTAGTGAGAGTATAGAATTTGACTGTGTGCTGAAGTGGCATCCCCTAAGACTACTCAAATGTAAGTAATTTAAGTGTTTGGAAAAATGTACTTCTAAAAGTACTTTCATTGCATCATGTTCATTCACTCATGAGCTGCTATAACATGAATCAAATTCCTGAATTACCACCTCAGCATGCAGTCAGGTTCTGTAGAGTTTTGCTAATGACCTACTAATGTTATTCAGGTGTGTTGCAACAGGGACACATAGAAAAGTTTCTGGACACCAGGCCTTAAGGACCAGAGTTTGAGACCACTGGTGGTAGGGCATTGTGGATTTCAAAAGCTTCTTCCCTTAAATCACTGCCTAAAAACTGCTTTTTGTAATTTGTCATAATGACTTGCAAAGTATAGGTGGGATGAAAACATAAACATAAGACATTTTATAGTGGCCTGATATTTTTATCAAGGCTGTTTTTTGAAAATAATCCTGGCCTAATTTACAAAAGATGAACTGTCTGAAAGTCATGTTTGTTTGTTTGTTTAAGAAATGTGTGAATGTCCAGCAAAGATCTTACATGCAACAGCTCAGATACAGCACTCACTTCTGTTCTTTTTATCATGAAATGATCTACAAAGAAATGATCATCATACTAAATTTTGCTAATTAGGCCTTTATATCAGCTATGATAAGTTTATTATAGATTTAGTGTAGTGCTTATTGCTGTGCATCAAACATGCCCCAAATGTGACTGAAATATGTAGAAACTGCTGTGTAGAAACTAGCTGTCTCCAAATTTCTCATTTTGCCAAAATTCATACAGAGTGACCTGAAACTGTGCTGTAACCTCAGTGTGTTGGTTTTGTTGGACCATTTAATATTTACAGTAAGTTACTGTAGCAGCACGTCTTAGTTTGAGTTTATAGACTTAGTTTATTGTTTTAATAGAATGTAAAAATGTCCTTATAACAGTTCCACCATCATTTGTTAAACATTGTCATTCTGTTCAGTCCAATAATTTACTGTAGAAGTCTTTAGTATTTAAAGCCCTACATGTATTGTATTTTTGAGATTATAAGGCATAATGTCAATAAACAAGCCTGTTTTTAAGGCAGATTAAGCCAAACAAACAGTCAGATAAGTCAAACTTTATTCAAGTCATTCACAAACAACTCTCAACACTGTTCAGTTGTAACACATAAAATACAGAACAATACACTCACTTTTTCAGTTCATTCCTCATCCACAAATCCATCAAACTCTTCATGGGTTGATCAGTTTGAAATCTGCTTCTTAAGCATGTCTCTTAGCACGTGCCAGGTCCTTGTACACACACCATAATGTTATGTTGAAGCACCGTACGAATTACTCTGCGAGGGTCCTGACTATGGTAGCCATAATGCTCTGACAATACATCAAGCAGCGCAGCTTTGTAGCTTACGAAGTCTTACTAAAATATTTGACAGAATTTTGAGCGCTGTGTACCACAGAAATCCCGTTTGAGGTCAGTAAGCATAACCAGAATCGATACGCTAGGCACATTGTATGTTTTTGAGATAATGACAGGATTTTAGGTGTGCCATATAGTCTGAAGAATATGGTAAATCCAAGCATGTTGGAAATATGACTAATTCCATGCCTTTTGTGTCTTACAGGTGACCTGCTGCAGAAGATCCTCTCTCTCTCTCTATCATTATAAGCAATTCTGTCTATCCTATCACTCTCCCAACTCTATCTAATTTGAAAGCCATTCTATCTTGTATCCCTCTATCCCTACTGCTCTATCTAATTTGAAAGCCATTCTATCTTGTATCCCTCTATCCCTACTGCTCTATCTAATTTGAAAGCCATTCTATCTTGTATCCCTCTATCCCTACTGCTCTATCTAATTTGAAAGCCATTCTATCTTGTATCCCTCTATCCCTACCGCTCTATCTAATTTGAAAGCCATTCTATCTTGTATCCCTCTATCCCTACCGCTCTATCTAATTTGAAAGCCATTCCATCTTGTATCCCTCTATCTCTACTGCTCTATCTAATTTGAGAATCCAAGTTTTGAGAATCCTTTCAGAATCCAATTTTCAGAAATCCAAGTTACCAGAACTTGATCTATCTGTTACAGAATTCTGAGAGATCTCTGCTCTCACTGCTCTTTCTTTCCTGTCATTAAGCTCTCTCACATTCAGTCATTTTGCTTTAAATTACAAGTTGAATATACAGTAGTAGAATTACAGTACAGTAGAACTTATAGTAGAAACTACTTACACAGCCCTACATTTGTCATTTTAATTTTGCATTAGACTTTAGTTTGGACTGCTAGTTTGGCTTACTTTGATCAATTGTATAAAATATCACCTTTTTATAAGTTTATTTGTAATAAGATAATCTGGTTATTTTGTAATACATACATTCAGATAAATAATAAATCAGATCCAGTCTGTTAGTCTGTTTCATTGGCTATAACATTTGACTGCAAGTTTATAGTATTATTATTTAAGGACTAACCCATTTTGTCACTCAGTGTAAGTATTCAGTCAGTATTGTCATCGAGAAGTGCCTGAGGACCCAGACTTCCTGTTTCCTGACTGCTCCAGAACATCCAGCTGAAGAAACCCCGTTTCTAAAAGAGGTACAATAAAACGGACCAAATTGTTTCCAGAGAACTTTGAATTTCCTTTATTTTGAGTTTGGAGTACAAATCAGCTTTTTAACATCTATTCATATATTCATAAAAACATTTTATAGTATAATAGTACATTTCTCAGATTTAACAGTAACTTAAGGAGTTATAAGTTTTTCTGTGTTTCAAGGTTCAGTTTTGTTTATATTTGTGTATAACCACATATAAGCTCCAGATTGTACTTCAGCAAAATGCCAAGAAAAAGTCAAAGGTCGCAGTCCTTGAAGCTTAGATGGCAAAAGCAGAAAGAACAGGTGAATGTTTCTCAGAGCAGTGAACAGGTAAAGGTTTGTGTTTCAGCTTTTCCCAGCACAGAAGTGCAGAGCAGTGTTCAGACAGCCACAGTGTCTTATGCAGATGTGGTAAAAAGAAGTGTTCCCTCAGTGTCTGTCCCAGAGCCTGGAGTTATGCAGGTAATCCAGACTAAACCCCAGCTAACTGTACAAACACAGCATGATGGAGAGACAGCCACAGTGTCTTATGCAGATGTGGTAAAAAGAAGTGTTCCCTCAGTGTCTGTCCCAGAGCCTGAAGTTATGCAGGTAATCCAGACTAAACCCCAGCTAACTGTACAAACACAGCATGATGGACAAGCTCCAGGACAGTCTCATGTACAGGTTACAAACAGTGAAAGTCCACGAGTGAGTAGCGTCTGTGCTTCCCGAAGCCAGGCCGCTCCTAGGTATGGAAAGTACCGGAATCAGCAATGCATGGCTAACAGTTTGGTTTTCCTGTCATTCTTACACGAGGATGAATTTATTACCAGAGCAGATCTAAACCGTGTGTTGGACAAAGGCCATGCAGTCTATTCAGATGCCAGACTGAGGTTTGTGAACAGTGTGTTTCTAGCCTGCGATGAACTTCCTTCAGTTGTTACCAGCCGCAGACACGAGTATCAAGTCGACATGTCTCAGTTTGCTCATTACGGCACATTTGATGGTACAGATCACTTTCCGAGCCTTGAACAGGGACTACAGTGTTTGGCTTCAGACGTTCGCTACGCTTTGCTAGTCATGGGAGGAACAGTCATCGCTGTTAGCAGGCTGACTTCAGGTGAATATGCATATTTTGACCCTCACCCACGTAAGTCTACTGGTATGCCATTGTCGCTAAGTGCAAGTGGTGGAACTGCAGTTATGTTGAAGTTCACACGTCTTAATGACATGATTGACAGGATCAAACGTTTGTACAGAATGTTCAGCATCGCACCAAGCTGCACTTATGAGCTACAGCCCATCGAGTTTCACAGTGAAAACGCTGCTGACCAAAGAGATGCTGATGAAAACAGACAAACAGCTACAACTGTTCCAGCACCAGCTTTAAATGAACCTGAATTTGAAACTCCAAAGTCCACTGAGCAGACACAGAACACTGTGGCCGACACTTTAGCTACTGTAGTGATGTCATCCAGAGTGGATTATTCAAATGAGCCAGCTGCTCCCAGAAAAAACCATCATCCTTCTGATTATTTAGAAATAGAAACCTCTGCATCTTCTGTAAGAGACACTCAGGTAACATCAGATTCTGTTCCTCAGAATGATTCAAACAGTGCCTCCAGTTCAACTAAGATAACAGAGGAACTCTCAGATAAACTGCTGAAATATAGTAAACATGAAAGGCAAAAAATGAGGAGAAGATTATTGACCCAACAAAAGCTACCACAGAGAAAGGAAAATCAGAAGACGAAAGAAAGGCAGATGTACAGGTTTGATGAAAGCTTCAAGACAAAGAAAAAAAACTCAACTAAGAAGTGTAATGATCCTGATCACAGACAGAAAAAGAGCATGTACAAAAATGAATTGTATAAATTAAATGCTACCTATAAGGAGAAACAGAGAGAACATTTTAGAAAGATGTATAGGGAAAGTGCTAAAATTAGAGAGAGAAAAAGAGAATGTGTCATAAGGACATATAAAGACAATCCCCTATTCAGAGAAAAGCAGAAGGAACGTGTAACAAGAACATATAGAGAGTCTCCCATATTCAGAGAAAAGCAGAAGGAACGTGTAACAAGAACATATAGAGAGTCTCCCATATTCAGAGAAAAGCAGAAGGAACGTGTAACAAGAACATATAGAGAGTCTCCCATATTCAGAGAAAAGCAGAAGGAACGTGTAACAAGAACATATAGAGTCTCCCATATTCAGAGAAAAGCAGAAGGAACGTGTAACAAGAACATATAGAGAGTCTCCCATATTCAGAGAAAAGCAGAAGGAACGTGTAACAAGAACATATAAAGAGTCTCCCATATTCAGAGAAAAGCAGAAGGAACGTGTAACAAGAACATATAGAGAGTCTCCCATATTCAGAGAAAAGCAGAAAGAGCGTATAAGAAGAATATATAGAACTTGTGCTGGATTCAGAGAGAAACATAAAGCTTACATGAGGTCATATGTATATAACCTATATAAAAAAAGCGAAGATTTTAAACAGAAAAAACGATCTTATATGACAAAGCGGTATGGAGAAGAAAAACAATTTCAGCAACAACACAAGGACAATATGAGAGAACGAATGAGAGTAAAATATTGGAACGGTTTTTCTTTCAGACAGATGCATAATATCAGATGTGCAATGAATATAAAACGGAAATATCGCCAGATGCATCGACCAGCTGAGAGTTTACAGTGTCATCCAGAGAACACTTTAATGAATGAGGCCATATCTCGTTTCAGATCAAACATTAAGTCAGCACCATCTTATGTTTGTACTGTTTGTCTAAAAGCTTCTTTTCCTAATCAGGTGAAAATCTGCAAAAGAGAAAATTACTCAAAACACCAGACTGTAGCTCATCAGTGCCTAACTGGTAAATTTGTTCATGTGTGTGATGAAGCATGTCATGATCACTGCAGCTTTCCTGTTGAGAGAAAAAAAGAGTATATCTGTCACACATGTCACAGTTCCCTCAAAAGTGGATGCATGCCCAGGCTTGCTGCTGTTAATGGTTTAGAACTGCAGGATATTCCAGCTGAACTTTGTGATCTCAACATTCTGGAGAGACATCTGATTGCCAAATGCATACCATTTGCTAAGATTATTCCTCTTCCAAAGGGGAGACAGAGACTCATACGTGGTAATGTGGTGTGTGTACCATCTGAGGTCCAACAAACAGTTGACTCTTTACCGAGGATCAGAAGCCAATCACAGATCATGAGGATAAAGCTGAAAAGACGACTGTGCTACAAAGGCCATCAGCTGTTCCAGACTGTCACCTGGTCTAAACTCATTCAAGCTCTGCGTAAACTGAAACAAATTCATCCACAGTACACAGATATTATTATCAGAGATGATGCATTGCTTTGTGATCCAACGTTACCTGATGATGACAGCAGTGATGAAGCCAGCATGGCAAGTGATGATTATAATGAAGCAGATTTAATGGAAATTGACAACTATGAAAAAGATGCCCTTTTGTGTGAAAGTGAGTCTCAAAGTGACCAAGATATTAATATGCAATCCTGTGATGAACAACCAGAGGAACAAAATCCAGATGAACCAGAAAGTGATTTGAACAATGGAGGTTTTGCTCTAGAAAGTTGTCTGCAGCCTGTAGACATTTCAGAAGAGATTCTCTGTTTCACTGATAACACATATTGTGTGGCTCCTGCAGAAAGAAACAATCCTGTTAGCTTCTTCAGAACTCCTCATTTGGAAGCCATGGCATTTCCTGTGCAGTTTCCTACTGGTCAGAATACACTGGATGAAAAGAGACGTCTTAAACTCACACCAAGTGCTTACTTCAAGTCAAGGCTTTTCAACATTGATGCAAGATTTGCTAAAGACACAAATTACCTGTTTTTCTCACAGTTTGTCACTGAAATACACTTGGCTAATTCCAGCATGACAATACAGCTAAGGAAAGGTAAAACTATGACCAAAGATGGACGCAAAATCACATCAGGAATGTTACAAAGTAAGACAGAAGTAGAGAAGCTGGTAAGAAATAAAGATGCAATCAGATTTATGCAGCCACTCAGAGGAACTCCAGCTTACTGGCAGAAAACTACCAGAGATCTATTCAGCATGGTTCGCCAAATAGGAACACCTCAGTTCTTTGTCACTTTCTCTGCTGCTGAGATGAGATGGCCTGAAGTGATTCAAGCAATAAAGAGACAGCAAGGTGAAGAGGTTGATTTTGAAGCCCTGGACTGGTCAGAAAAGTGTGAAATTCTAAGATCAAATCCAGTAACCACCATGCGAATGTTTGATAAACGTGTTGAGGCTTTGTTCAGAGATTTGCTTTTTTCTCCTGCACAGCCCCTTGGTGAGATCATTGATTACTTTTACAGAGTTGAGTTCCAGCACAGAGGTAGTCCACATATACACATGTTGCTGTGGATTCGAGAAAAGGTAGAAGCAGATGTGGATGACGACCAAACTGTCTGTGACTTTGTTGACAGATACATCTCAGCTCAACTCCCTGATCCAGAAAAACAACCTGAACTGCACAAAAAAGTCACTGAGCTACAAAAGCACAGCAAAAACCACACAAAGACATGCTTTAAGAGTGTGAACTCTGGTTGTAGATTTG
Source organism: Astatotilapia calliptera (assembly GCF_964374335.1). NCBI lineage: Eukaryota > Metazoa > Chordata > Actinopteri > Cichliformes > Cichlidae > Astatotilapia > Astatotilapia calliptera. The sequence goes on along the minus strand of NC_137425.1, from coordinate 29,043,232 downwards.
GGTTTCCCAAACCACCAGCCACAAGAACAATGATTGTGAGACAGGATGAGGATTCAGACACTGAAGCTGCAAAAGCCAAACTCAGACCTTTGTTGAACCTGCTGAAGGAACCTGAAGCTGCTTCCCTCACCATAGAGCAGATTCTGTCACGATGCAACTTGACAATGAATGAGTATGAACAATGCCTCCAAGACATAAACAAGAAAACAGCTCTGATTCTGAAACGTGACCCAAATGAGTGTTGGATCAACAATTACAACCCAGACCTGCTTGAAGCCTGGAACTCTAATTTAGATGTCTCATTCATTTTGAATGCCTATTCATGTATAGAATACCTCTGTAAATATATAACAAAGAAAGAATCTGGCCTCTCTGAATACCTGAAGACAGTTATTGACAACTCTGATAAGAACACCGTCAATGAGTGTGATGAAATGAGAGCTGTGATGCAGGCTTACTCAAAAAAGAGAGAAATCAGCGCACAGGAGTGTGTGACTCGAGTCTGTGGCCTAAAAATGAAAAAATGTTCCCGCAGTGTTGTATTTGTACCAACAGATGATAACCCAGTAAAAATGAGTCGGCCCATGAGCTTCCTGGAAAGCACAACACACGACAGTTGTAATATTTGGATGACAAGTTTGAGTGATAAATACAAATGCAGACCTGAGACCCCAGAATATGAGGAAATGTCACTGGCTGATTTTGCTGCCTTGTGCAGGTTGGTGAGTGGTCCAAATGAAGGAAAAGATGTGCTTCCTCTTCTAAACCAGCTTGGATTTGTACAAAGGCGAAAGAATGATAAACCAGCTATAATCAGATATTACCACTGTTCACAGGAAAAAGATCCTGAGCAATATTATGGTCGACTGTTGAGACTTTACCTTCCACACAGATCAGAGCAGGAACTGAAACCACAAGGGTTCCAAACCTATCAGTCCTTCTACAACTCAGGTTTTGTACGACTTCCATGTTCAGACCACAGTGAGTCTGTGAAAAGGGTTGTGAAAAGAAATAAAGACAAGTATGAGAAGAACTCTGAGGATATTGAGAGTGCACTGGAAGAGTTTGAACAAAATAGGGATGTTGTGATTGATGAATGGTGTAATCTTGCTCCTGAATCTGAAGTTGTGAGGCTGCAATGTGATGAGAATCTTCCTGAGAGACATTCTGATGATGAGAACGAACAGGAGAATGTCCCCGACTACAGTCGTCAGTCTGATGCTGTAACAGAGATCAGAGCCATCAGAGAACAACCTGCAGTAGATCCAGCCGTGGTACGTGTAATGTATCAGAATCTGAACCAGAAGCAGGCCTGCGTGTTCTATGCCATAAGAGACTGGTGTATTCAGCGAGTTTGTGGTTTGAACCCAGATCCATTTTTCTTCTATATCAATGGTGGTGCAGGAACTGGAAAGTCACATCTGATTAAGTGTATTCACTCTGAAGCATCAAAGATCCTGAGCAGACTGCCTGCTAATGCAGAAGAAGCTGACATATCAAATCCAACTGTTTTACTGACTTCATTTACCGGTACAGCAGCTTTTTCTATCAATGGCTCTACATTACATTCTCTACTGAAACTACCCAGGAGTCTGAAACCACCCATTCAAGGACTTGGTAACCAACTGGATGAAGTCAGATCTGAGCTGATGAATGCTGAAATTATTGTTATTGATGAGATTTCAATGGTTTCAAAACCCCTTTTTGCTTATGTGGATGCAAGACTGAAACAAATCAAAGGCACTCAGAGACCTTTTGGTGGAATGTCAGTTTTAGCTGTTGGAGATTTTTACCAGCTGCCACCAGTGCGACAGTCTAAACCTCTCTGTGTTTACGATCCAGAACAGATTGACCTATGGCAGGAACATTTTCACATGATCACTCTAACCGAGATCATGCGTCAGAAAGATGATGTGGCCTTTGCAGAGATGCTGAACAGGATTAGAGTCAAAGAAAAGACAGATGAGCTTTCTCAGTGCGACAGAGATTTGTTGTCACAGGCTGTGACTGCACCAGAAGAATGTCCAACTGAGGTCTTACACATTTATGCCACCAACAAGAATGTGGAATCCCACAACACAGATACCCTGAAGAAGCTTCATTCAAACATCATAATCATCAATGCAGACGATTTCCAGAAGGATAAATGTACAGGCAGAATGGAACGAAGAGACAAACCATTTACAGGTGGGAGAAATGATTTACCTGACACTCTGAATGTTGCTGAAGGAGCTCGAGTCATGCTGACCAGAAACTTGGACACACTAAACGGTTTGGTCAACGGTGCTTTTGGTATACTGGTAAAGGTGGTGAGATCTGAAAATGATGGACACATAATTAAACTGGGGCTCAGGATGGACAACCGGCAGCCTATGAGACACAACCGCAGTGCTAATGCAGCATCTGATGATCTGGTTTACATTGAGAGAGCAGAGGAGAGTCTGAAGTTTAAAGGAGCAGTACGCAGACAGTTTCCTGTAAAGCTAGCATTCGCTTGCACAATTCACAAAACTCAGGGTCTTACAACACAGACAGCTGTAGTTTCAATGAAGAACATTTTTGAACCAGGTATGGCTTACGTTGCTCTCAGCAGGGTGACATCTCTCAGTGGACTCTATTTGCAGGACTTGGATGAGAAAAAGATTTATGCCAATCCCGAGGTAACTGCAGCGCTCCAAACCATGAGACAAGCCAGTGTTGAGGAAATGATGCCTCTTCTTCAGGTCAGAGAAACAGCCAGCAGACTTGACACTCTTACACTGATCCATCACAATACGGAGGGTTTGCCATCTCACATCAGTGACATCAAGAGTCATCATGAAATGTGTTTAGCAGATGTTTTGTGTCTCACTGAGTCTCACCTTCAAGGCTCCTTTGTTGCAGACAGTCTTCATTTGGATGGCTACACCATGTTCAAACGCAACAGACATGTGTCCTACACAAACTTTCCTCACATGGCCAGCAGAAGTGGTGGGGGAGTTGTTGTGTATTTGAGGAATCATTTTCAGGTTCAGGTAAAACAGTATCTGCATAATGTCACTGATCTTGAGTTTTTAGTGTTGAAGGTTCAGGCTCCATTCCCTGCACTCATTGCTGTTGTGTACAGACCCCCTGACTACAGTTTGACACCATTCATGCAAAACCTGGTAAGTCTTTTAGATTCACTTGAAATAATGGACTGTCACCCAATAATTGTGTGTGGAGATTTTAATGAGAACCAGTTGCAGAGTGGAAGAAAACAGATTCTGGAGCAGTTTCAGTCGAGAGGGTATTCACAGCTGATCACTTCTGGCACTACAGACAAGAACACCCTGCTTGACCTCATTTTTATTTCTCAGCCACAGAAATGTCTATATTCAGGTGTTCTGAGATCATATTACAGTTACCACAACCCTGTGTTTTGTGTCCTGTCCTCGAGCCAATCATGAAGTCGTCTGGTGAGTTTTGAAACAATTACAGATCATGTTTGTTACAGAGTTTACTGATTGTAGAGCATGAAAAATATTTTTCATTGAAAAAATTGTCTTCCCTACTCTGTCTGTAAGAAGACCCTTTCTTATTGCAATGTTATTAATCATTTCACCAAATCATTGCTGAACTTCATGCAGAGCAGAGAACATCTGCTATCATGCACCTCTGATCTGAAATGTGCTGCAACATTTATTAAACCAACATCATTTCTTTTATTCTCATGTTTTAAATGACTAAATCTTTTTACTGTGACGTATGTAGCTCAACAAACGAGATCTTCCCCTCCAAGGGCTTGAAAATATGAAATAGTAAATAAATAAATCCCACATAAATGCAGGTATTTATTATGGGTCACATGAATAAATACAGACAATTATATTTTCTTGATTATAGTAGCTTTTGTAGAATCAAAAGTTTTTGTGATGAATGAGTTTTTGCTTATCATGTTTTACAGGTAAAAAATGTCAAAAGTTATAAACTATCTTTAGGCTACCAGAGATGTCTATAATGATACATTATGTAGAGAAAAACATTAGTACAGCTTACAGAATATGTATAAAAACTGATTTAGAAGTAAATGGATAGTTTTCTGAAAGTTCCCGACTACAGTTTAACACCACCCACCCAGATCAGCCCCCAAGTGTCTATGTAATGCTGGTATGGTGTGTGAGTTTGACTTGGCCTTTATCCGGGTGGGTTGGGGTTTGGGTGGATAAAGGCCAAGTCAGAATTCTCTGAGCAGCTGGAAAAAGCTGCTAATAAACAAAGACATCAAAAAGTGTGGGCTTTAGGTGTAGCCCCCGCTTTCTGATGCACTAATTAGACTTAGTAACCGACACCCCATACCAGCATTATATAGACACTTGGGGGCTGAGCTGGGTGGGTGGTGTTATAAGCACGTGTTTTGTTAGATATATTTTTTCAGACACCATCTTCATGAACTGCTGAGCCAAACCTGATCCATCAGTGCTGGACTGCACAGATAACTACATGCCACAAGGAGACTGCTGTGTTATGAACTGCCATACCAGTGTGTCTTCAATGGAGAAGATGACACACCCATCACCTGACCTCCTGCCTGATCTGGAGACCATCATCATGCTGCCACACTACACACCTCTGAGACCATCAATGATGACTCATACTGAGGAAACTGTATTTCCTGTCAGAGATGCTCAGTGATCCTCAGAGCAGAGAGCGGTATGATTCTTTATCTTTGATAAAAAAAAATGTCAGTGTTTTTAATTCAATTAATTAATTTAAATCCTGTTTATTGCATAAATAATTCCACACTCAAATGATTATACTTGTTGACACTTTTTGAGTTTTAATTCACATTATGGATTACAAATCTATGCTTTTTCTACTCTGTCTCTCTGTGCAGGTATTGCTGTCTTCTGAGTTCTTCAGTGTCCCAACTGAGGCCTTCAAACCTCATTGCAGAGCTCATGTCTTTCCTCACCATCATGTGAGTGTGAGATTGCTCTGGATTCTGGTTATATGGCCTGCAGCACCTATAAGGTATTTCAATATTGTTCATTGTATAACTTATTTGTAGTTTTTAGGCCTTAACACAACTAAAATGTTCCTTTTTCTGTATTTTTTAGAATAAGCTCGTCCAGTGTGCCTGCATTCCAGCTTCACAGAAAAGAACATCAGACACCAGCGAGGGAGGATAAGAAAGACAGACACAACAACATTGTCATCCCCTATGTAGCCGGTGTATCAGAAAAACTCAGGAGAGTTTTCTCCAAATACGACATCCCAGTGTACTTCAGACCCAGTAACACACTCAGACAGAAACTGGTTCACCTGAAAGACAAAACTCCTAAACACAAACTTAACAATGTGGTGTACGCTGTACAGTGCAGCGAGGAATGCCCAGACTTCTACATCGGAGAGACCAAACAGCCACTTCACAAGCACATGGCACAACATAGAAGAGCCACCTCCACAGGACAAGACTCAGCAGTTCATCTGCATCTAAAGGACAAAGGTCAGTCTTTGAGGATGCCAATGTTCACATTTTGGACAGATGGAGGAGTGAAAGAAGCCATTTACGTCCACTGTGAGCGACCATCTTTAAACAGAGGCGGTGGTTTACGACACCAACTGTCTGCCATCTATAATCCAGTTTTGAGTTCCCTCCCCAGACACCGTAACGTCCACTCACATCCTGGGAGTGGGCGTGGGTGATTTCCTGACCTCGGGAAATCACATGATAGGGTGGGGCCAGGTTTCACAATGAGCTCACCCGAAACCCTGGCTGATTGGGACCCACACCCACTTTCACACCTTGGCTCATGTGATTAGGTAGAGGATCATCAGGGGGTTCTTTGTCCCTCTTTGGGGGGAAACTCCCACTGGGTTTAAATCTGGGACTCTCCACCATTGACCCTTAGAACTGAAGAAGCTTCTCGGATGAGAGGTGAAACGTCTTCAAGGAACTCAAAGAAGTCCAGACGCTTTTCTTTCCAAGCTCCTTAGACTTCACTTGTGTTAATTACATTTTATTTGTTGTTGTTTTCTTTTAGATTTATATGCAGTGATTGGATGTGGTGGAGCTTTGTTAACCGTGTGGAAAACATCTGTTTGTGATGATATTTACAATGAGGCTTTAAGGTGACAGTTTCCATGTAATTTCAATCCTCTTACTAAGCAAAAACATGTTTGCAATTAACATATTTTTTCAGTTTTGTCTTTTGGATTTATGGTTAACATTCCTCTGTGACAGCAAATACTAAACTGGTCCAAGTAACCAGCATATCATTGGTCAAAGGCAAAAAGGACCACATGTCACACTAGCAATGAATTTTTGACTGTGTTTGTGTTAGTATAGAGTAGGTCTAACAGTGGTTTTCCACATCTGCTCTAATATATATAGATAATGGGTCAGACATATAAAGTCATTTTGAAAAGTTCATAAAGGTAATTTATATGTGTTCCTCTTTATCATTTTATATCAGGTCACACAGCTGACTTGAGTTTTGATCAGAGTAGAACCATAACATTCATGCTAATGGTTCTACTGTTTACAGTTACTTTATGATGGATTTCACCCTGGTCACAGCACTATGTGAAAAGCTGTTAGAGGTAAAGTTAAGCCAATTAATACATCATCATAAGTCACTCTCTAACGCAGGGCAGTGATTATTATTCACTGTAATTTATTCCACGACAATGTTCTTTATTTGATTCTTTAAATATGCACATCGATTGTTTAGCTCTGTGACTCTCCACACCTGAAATATATCACAATGTGGACTTCATTTTGACAGTATTTTGTCCATATTTATCATCGAATCATCTTGTGCACTTATTAACTAAATGTTGTTTGTTTGCTTTTTTTGTTTGTTTGTTTGGGGGTTTTTTGTTGCCATTTTTACCTTTCACCAACTGTGTAAATTCTGCAATTTTACCTTGGTTTTGTTTCACATCAGTTTATCTGCTGGCTGGTATTCCTGTCTTCCTTCTCTCACCCCAACCGGTCGCAGCAGATGGCCGCCCCTCCCTGAGCCTGGTTCTGCTGGAGGTTTCTTCCTGTTAAAAGGGAGTTTTTCCTTCCCACTGTCGCCAAAGTGCTTGCTCATAGGGGGTCATATGTCATATGATTGTTGGGTTTTTCTCTGTATCTATGAAGCGCCTTAAGGCGACTTTTGTTGTGATTTGTTGCTATATAAATTGAATTGAATTGGTTTTCTTTCTTTTCTAATGTTTCTGGTCATTTTTCACAGTTAAACAAGTAACTTTGAGGTTACGTCATCGTTTTCAGCTGTTATCTGTATACATTTTTTTTCCTAATAATTACATTTCTGCAAAATTATAGCAGTTCTGGTAAGTTGTAATATTTCTGCCAAGTTATTAATTTTTTAATAAATTATTACATTTCTGCTAAGTTGTAGCTTCTGGTAAACTACAACATTTCTGCTGAATTGTTATGTTTCTTCTAAGTTATTGCATTTCTGCTAAGTTATTACATTTTTGCTAACTTGATGTTCTTCTGCAAAGTTATTAAAATTTCAACAACTTTTTAAACACTGACTTTGATTTCTTCAGCTTCTTCAGCTATTTTCAACTATTTTCAGCAGACAGCTTCAGCTTTACAGTTTCCTCTAAGTGATTGCAGTTCTGCTAAGTTATTCCATTTTAGCAAAGTTCCTTTGCTTCTGCAAAGTTTTTACAATTTCTGCAACTTTTCAGCTTTTTCAGCTACTTTTTGCATACAGCTTCAGCTTTAAGCATCCACACTGCATTTTCGCAGGAAATGCAAATTTTTCTAGTTATTATTCTAGTTGCTTCCGTACACTTTTCGCCGTTAAACTACTTCCACAATTTTCAGCCGATTTTCACCGTTCAAATTTTAAACTATTCAGCTATTTTTGCTCTTTCCTGCTACGATTTTTGCTATTTTTAACTATTATACTTTTTAAAATATTCCACTTTTTTCCTTTAATTTGTCCCATTGAAATGAATGGGAAACTTCAGCAATTCTGCTAAAATTTGCTTGTTTTTGAAACTTAACTACTTCCTCATATTTTCACCTAGAACAACCATTCAAACTTTAAAATATTCACAAATTATTGGGCTATTCAGGTATGATTCAGCTTTTTCAAATCTTTTACTGTTTTACTTTTATGCCTCTTAAAGTTTTGAGTTGCAAAATTGTGATTTTTCACAAAATACATGTGTTGTTATGGTTGCTATGCTCTTGGCTTCCAGTGTGCCACTGAAGGTTTTGCAATTTTCACTTCATGTCCGAACAACTTCCTGCTACTTGCTCAATTTTCACTCAACTTCCACAAATTATACATCAAAACGTAGGTATTTTTGCTGGCTTTCAGAAAATGTCACCATCATTGTTGTGGGATTTATAGAATTTTCGCAAATCTCCTCAGACTAACACAAGGTCAGAAAACTCTCCATATAAAGTGAATGGAGAGCTTGTTCAAAATCACCGCTGGATTTCTGTAATGAGAGGCATATTCGAATCGTCATATCTCCTTAACGAAGCAAAGTTAAGACATGAGGCTTGTCCCCGAATATCTTCAGACACCCCTGACGCTCACAATTCAAGAATTTCTTTCTCACCTATTACCGTTCTGAAATGAGTTGGACTTGTTTGAGGGTAGGAAATTCGTCCTTCGCTCAGATTTCTTCAGATTTCAAACTGTGGAAATGAACCACTTTTTTCTCTCGTCATAACTTTTTGTTGGATTTCCACAGAGACCTGAAAATTTCCATGATTGTTCACCAAAGCCTGCTGTCTCTTACGGTGAAAGAATGATATCGATACTCCAAATAGATTTCAAGTCACAAAGCGTTGTTTGAGGGCAAGTCAAGGCAGTTTTTGCTTTGCTCTACTCAGTTATGGTGCATTACAAGTCAAATATCTTTAATAATTCATATTTTAATGATAAATTGTAAACACTGGAAGATTCCCCCATCTCTTCTGAACAAAACGGTGTAAGAATGACCGCTCTAGCCCCTACGGTTTGGAAATTATGGTCATTTGTTTGAGGGGAGTCCTCACTATGAGAAATAGGCTGCAATAATCCTGTGCCTCTCTGTGCTGCGTGTGTAAAAAGAGGCACATGTTTTGGCGGGAAAAAGTACACAGGCTCTCTGATTGGTGGATTCAAATTCAGCAGCTCCCAGGCTGACCTAGAAACTTACTTCTCTCTCCCTGTGCATTTTTTTGCTGATTTTTTTCATTTAACAAGTATATTTGAGGGACCCTCAGCATGTTCAGCATTTTTTCAGCTGTCCATTTTGCTTTTCCAATTTTTCTGTTTAACTTATTACTATTGTGCTAAATAATACTATTTCTGCTATTTTATAAGATTTGTGCCTAATATAGTATTTCTGCTAAATTACAATATTTCTGCTTTTTATACTATTTGTGCTAAAACATAGTATTTCTACTAAATGTAGTATTTATGCTTAATCATACTATTTCTGCTTTTTATGGGATTTGTGCCTAATATAGTATTTCTGCTTTTTATAGGATTTTTGCTCAAACATAGTATTTCTACTAACTGTAGTGTTTATGCTTAATCATCCTATTTCTGCTTTTTATAGGATTTGTGCTTAATATAGTATTTCTGCTAAATTATAGTATTTCTGCTTTTTATAGTATTTGTGCTAAAACATAGTATTTCTACTAAATGTAGTATTTATGCTTAATCATAGTATTTCTATATATTTCTGCCAGGTCCCCAGGCAGCCAATCCTCTGTGAGGACTGAGAAATTCAAATTTTCAAATCAGGGCCTGCACGGCTTCCCAGCCAATCATATATGTGTCCTGAGGCATTCAAATTTGCATATTGGGGCCTTCATGGCTTCTAAGCCAGCCAATCATATCTGAGGGCTGAGGAATTCAAATCCACAAATCAGGGCCTGCACAGCTTCCCAGCCAGCCAATCATGTATGTGGGCTCCAGGTATTCAAATTTGCATATTGGGGAATTCGTGGCTTCTAAGTCAACAAGTCATCCATGTCGTATATCTCTAAAAATTCATATTTGAATGATAAATTGTCAACACTTGAAGATTCCCCCATCTCTTCTGAACAAAACGGTGTAAGAATGACCGCTCTAGCCCCTATGGTTAGGAAATTATGGTCATTTGTTTGAGGGGAATCCTCACTATGTGAAATAAACTGAAAGAAGCAGGTCTGTGTCTCTGTGCTGCGTGTGTAAAAAGATGCACCTGTTTTGGCGGGAAAACGTAAACAGCCTCTCTGATTGGTGGATTCAAATTCAGCAGCTCCCAGGCTGACCTAGAAACTTAGTCCTCTCTCCCTGTGTGTGTGTGTGTGTGTGTGTGTGTGTGTGTGTGTGTGTGTGTGTGTGTGTGTGTGTTTAGTGGGAGAGAGAGGACCCTGCCCTTATTTGACAGCATGTCATTGTAGGATTTAAATTGAACATAGTTAGACTGGTTGACTGGATTAGAGCCTGTGTTTGTGTGTCCCTCTGTGCATTTGTGTTTCAATAAGTTATTACTATTCTGCTAAATCATAGTATTTCTGGTACTTTTCGGTACTTGTGCTAAATACAGTATTTCTGCTAAATCATACTATTTCTGCTTTTCATAGGATTTATGCCTAATATAGTATTTCTGCTAAATTATAGTATTTCTGCTTTTTATAGGATTTGTGCCTAACATAGTATTTCTGCTAAATTATAGTATTTCTGCTTTTTATAGGATTTGTGCTTAACATAGTATTTCTGCTAAATTATAGTTTTTCTTCTTTTTATAATATTTGTGCTAAAACATAGTATTTCTACTAAATGTAGTATTTATGCTTAATAATAGTATTTCTATATATTTCTGCCAGGTCCCCAGGCAGCCAATCCTCTGTGAGGACTGAGACATTCAAATTTTCAAATCAGGGCCTGCACAGTTTCCCAGCCAATCAAATAAGTGTCCTGAGGCATTCAAATTTGCATATTGGGGCCTTCGTGGCTTCTAAGCCAGCCAATCATATCTGAGGGCTGAGGAATTCAAATCCACAAATCAGGGCCTGCACGGCTTCCCAGCCAGCCAATCACATATGTGGTCTCAGGCATTCAAATTTGCATATTGGGGAATTCGTGGCTTCTAAGTCAACAAGTCATCCATGTCATATATCTCTAAAAATTCATATTTTAATATTAAATTGTCAACACTTGAAGATTCCCCCATCTCTTCTGAACAAAACGGTGTAAGAATGACCGTTCTAGCCCCTACAGTTAGGAAATTACGGTCATTTGTTTGAGGGGAGTCGTCACTATGAGAAATAGACTGCAAAAATCCTGTGTCTCTCTGTGCTGCTGCGTGTGTAAACAGATGCACCTGTTTTGGTGGGGAAAAGTGCACAGCCTCTCTGATTGGTGGATTCAAATTCACCAGCTCCCAGGCTGACCTAGAAACTTACTTCTCTCTCCCTGTGTGTGTGTGTGTGTGTGTGTGTGTGTGTGTGTGTGTGTGTGTGTGTGTGTGACAGAGAGAGAGAGAGAGAGAGAGAGAGAGAGAGAGAGAGAGGCTTTTAATGGGATGATCTCATTCTAAGATTTAAATTCAATATATTTAGACTGGTTGACTGAATTGGATCTTGTGTGTGGGTCTCTCTGTGCATGTGTGTTTCCTCATGTGTACATATTTGTGATTGTGTGGCTGTAATAAATTTTTTTGCAGATTTTTGTCATTTAACAAGTATATTTGAGGGACCCTCAGCATGTTCAGCATTTTTTCAGCTGTCCATTTTGCTTTTCCAATTTTTCTGTTTAACTTATTACTATTGTGCTAAATCATACTATTTCTGCTATTTTATAAGATTTGTGCTTAATATACTATTTCTGCTTTTATAGGATTTGTGCTTAATATAGTATTTCTGCTAAATGTAGTATTTATGCTTAATCATACTATTTCTGCTTTTCATAGTATTTGTGCTTAATATAGTATTTCTGCTAAATTTAGTATTTCTGATTAATTATAGTTTTTCTACTAAATCATAGTACAGTATTTCTGCTTTTTATGGGATTTGTGCTAAAACAAAGTATTTCTACTAAATGTAGTATTTGTGCTTAATCATACCATTTCTGCTTTTTATAGGATTTGTGCTTAATATAGTATTTCTGCTAAATTATAGTATTTCTGCCAAATTATAATATTTGTGCTAAAACATAGTCTTAATTTAAAATTACAATATTCATAGTTCATCACAGTGTCTCTGGTAAATCACAATATTTCTGCTCTGTTGTACTATTTTTCTAAATCATAGTGTTTCTGTAATGTTTAAGTATTTTTGGCTAAATATATTCTTTCTGTTATCTTATACTATTTCTCCTAAATTCTTGTATTTTTGAGAAGTTATCATGTTTCTGGTAAGTTACAATATTTCTGCTAAATTCTGCTATGCTATTGTATTTCTGCCAAGTATTATGTTTCCTCTAAGATATTGCAGTTCTGCTAAGTTATTCCATTTTAGCAAACTTCTTTTGCTTCTGCAAAGTTTTTACAATTTCTGCAACTTTTCAGCTTTTTCAGCTACTTTTTGCATACAGCTTCAGCTTTAAGCATCCACACTGCATTTTCGCAGGAAATGCAAATTTTTCTAGTTATATTTTATTCTGTATTCCGTACGTTTTTTGAAAGCCTACTCCTTCAAAACCGTTCAACTTAGAAAAACCATTCAAACATCGTTAGATTCCTATTATTTTGGACAACATTGCTTCTATTTTTCTCATTTTTAACATTTATATTTTTAATTTTATTCAACTTTATTCAACAAAAATTTCCCATGTATTTCAATGGGGAGACCCTTCAAATTCTCATTCAACTTACTCATTTTTAAACTCTTACTACTTCAACATACGTTGACATAGAGCCACCATTCAAACTTTAAAACGAAGACAAGACATTCAACTATTCAACTTGTATTTATCTTTTGAATATCTATTATACTTTTTCTTCAGTTCCAGTTTAAGTTTCATGATGTTTTTTCACCCGTTTCAGAGTTTATAATGGGTGTGTATGGGACGGAATGTTGGGGCTAGAGTGAGGCAGCTCAACTGCTAGAGTGAGAGGAGCAAAAAAATTAATCTTAAAATCTTTTTTAAAACTGCTGCTGTGTCCGCAGCGTTTGCTCTACAGGTATGATTTTACCCTCAAAACGTAGCCATCGCTGTCCTCTTTCATCCAATGTGTTTACTATTGTCCTAGGTGTTATGGTTCTTTCGTAAATGTCACCAATGCACAGCCTCCTCCCTCCAACTCTTCCATAGACTCTAATGTTAAAATGGCTCAGAAGGTTCGTTTGAAAATCAGAAGAGCATGGTGTGTTTACACTGTCACCACGTCCATATAATAAACTCCACAGGCATGAAAACTGAGAATTCAGTAGACTAGAAGCTGCTGTCGCTCACGGTGAAAGAATTTTGTCAATACGACTTTTACTTTTCATTTGGGAATGATTTGTTTCGGCCTGACTTTTCTGTTCATTTTAAGCAGCAAAAGTGAGGCACATGTCTGTGTACGTGTGTATGGAGCCATTGGGTGCGGTCACTATAGCAACCAGGCTCACACCTGCCTGCTTAACGAGCTCTGCCTGCCACTGTACCAAGATTCATCTTAAGCACTTCTCTTTCAACTGCTGCTGTGTCCACAGTGTTACAGCCATCATTTTACCCTCAAAACGTCGCCATCGTTGTTCTTTTTCCAACATCTTGTCTTTCAAAGCTCAGAGATGTAAACTTTTTAAACTGTGTGGGTCCAAGTGGAGGGATCACATTTTAGTCATTCAGTGATTCAAAGAATATGACCTTTTAATATTCATTCAGATGTTTTCTGACTCTAAATGTTCTTTTCTCATTTCTTAGGTTTTTCTAATTTACAATTAAAACATTTTCAGTTTTTTTCCAACTCCTTCTTCTGTGTAACCTTCAGCTTTTAGCAGTTCAGCACCTTTGTTTTTAGGTTAAATTCGTTTTTTTTTTGTTTTTTTTTAATCTCATTCAATATTTTTAACTCAAAATTCAGCAATTAATTCATTTCAGTGCATACATTCAGATTCAAGCATTCACACTGCAGTTTCTTCAGAAAATGCACTTTCTAGTTATTAGTGTGAATGCTTGAAAAGCATTCACAGTATTGTTATTCGAATCTTTATTATTAGTGTGAATGCTTGAAAAGCATTCACAGTATTGTTATTCGAATCTTTATTATTATTATTATATTTTATCTATTCCGTACGTTTTTTGTACTCCTACTCCTTCAAAACCGTTCAACTTAGAAAAACCATTCAAACACCATTAGATTCCTATTCTTTTGGACATGACTGCTTCTACTTTTCTCATTTTTAACATTTATATTTTTAATTTTATTCAACTTTATTCAACAAAAATTTCCCATGTATTTCAATGGGGAGACCCTTCAAATTCTCATTCAACTTACTCATTTTTAAACTCTTACTACTTCCACATACATTGACATAGAGCCACCATTCAAACTTTAAAACGAAGACAAGACATTCAACTATTCAACTTGTATTTATCTTTTCAATATCTATTATACTTTTTCTTCAGTTCCAGTTTAAGTTTCATGATGTTTTTTCACCCGTTTCAGAGTTTATAATGGGTGTGTATGGGACGGAATGTTGGGGCTAGAGTGAGGCAGCTCAACTGCTAGAGTGAGAGGAGCAAAAAAATTAATCTTAAAATCTTTTTTAAAACTGCTGCTGTGTCCGCAGCGTTTGCTCTACAGGTATGATTTTACCCTCAAAACGTAGCCATCGCTGTCCTCTTTCATCCAATGTGTTTACTATTGTCCTAGGTGTTATGGTTCTTTCGTAAATGTCACCAATGCACAGCCTCCTCCCTCCAACTCTTCCATAGACTCTAATGTTAAAATGGCTCAGAAGGTTCGTTTGAAAATCAGAAGAGCATGGTGTCTTTCCACTGTCACCACGTCCATATAATAAACTCCACAGGCATGAAAACTGAGAATTCAGTAGACTAGACATTGCTGTCACTCACGGTGAAAGAATTTTGTCAATACGACCTATACTTTTCATTTGGGAACGATTTGTTTGGGCCTGACTTTTCTGTTCATTTTAAGCAGCAAAAGTGAGGCGCATGTCTGTGTACGTGTGTATGGAGCCATTGGGTGCGGTCACTATAGCAACCAGGCTCACACCTGCCTGCTTAACGAGCTCTGCCTGCCACTGTACCAAGATTCATCTTAAGCACTTCTCTTTCAACTGCTGCTGTGTCCACAGTGTTACAGCCATCATTTTACCCTCAAATTGTCGCCATTATTGTTCTCTTTCCAACACCGTATCTTTCAAAGCTCAGGCATTTAAACTTTTTAAACTGTGTGGATCAAAGTGGAGGGATCACATTTTAGTCATTCAGTGATTCAAAGAATATGACCTTTTAATATTCATTCAGATGTTTTCTGACTCTAAATGTTCTTTTCTCATTTCTTAGGGTTTTCTAATTTACATTTAAAACATTTTCAGTTTTTTTCCAACTCCTTCTTCTGTGTAACCTTCAGCTTTTAGCAGTTCAGCACCTTTGTTTTCAGGTTAAATTCGTTTTTTTTTTTTGTTTTTTTTTTATCTCATTCAATATTTTTAACTCAAAATTCAGCAATTAATTCATTTCAGTGCATACATTCAGATTCAAGCATTCACACTGCAGTTTCTTCAGAAAATGCACTTTCTAGTTAGTGTGAATGCTTGAAAAGCATTCACAGTATTGTTATTCGAATCTTTATTATTATTATTATTATTATTATATTTTATTTTTCCGTACGTTTTTTCAAAGCCTACTCCTTCAAAACCGTTCAACTTAGAAAAACCATTCAAACACCGTTAGATTCCTATTCTTTTGGACAACACTGCTTCTATTTTTCATATTTTTAACATTTATATTTTTAATTTTATTCAACTTTATTCAACAAAAATTTACAATGTATTTCAATGGGGAGACCCTTCAAATCCTCATTCAACTTACTCATTTTTAAACTCTTACTACTTCCACATACATTGACATAGAGCCACCATTCAAACTTTAAAACGAAGACAAGACATTCAACTATTCAACTTGTATTTATCTTTTCAATATCTATTATACTTTTTCTTCAGTTCCAGTTTAACTTTCATGATGTTTTTTCACCCGTTTCAGAGTTTATAATGGGTGTGTATGGGACGGAATGTTGGGGCTAGAGTGAGACAGCTCAACTGCTAGAGTGAGAGGAGCAAAAAAATTAATCTTAAAATCTTTTTTAAAACTGCTGCTGTGTCCACAGCGTTTGCTCTACAGGTATGATTTTACCCTCAAAACGTAGCCATGGCTGTCCTCTTTCATCCAATGTGTTTACTATTGTACTAGGTGTTATGGTTCTTTCATAAATGTCACCAATGCACAGCCTCCTCCCTCCAACTCTTCCATAGACTCTAATGTTAAAATGGCTCAGAAGGTTCGTTTGAAAATCAGAAGAGCATGGTGTTTTTCCACTGTCACCACGTCCATATAATAAACTCCACAGACATGAAAACTGAGAATTAGGTAGACTAGACATTGCTGTCGCTCACGGTGAAAGAATTTTGTCAATACGACATGTACTTTTCATTTGGGAAGAATTTGTTTGGGCCTGACTTTTCTGTTCATTTTAAGCAGCAAAAGTGAGGTGCATGTCTGTGTACGTGTGTATGGAGCCATTGGGTGCAGTCACTATAGCAACCAGGCTCACACCTGCCTGCTTAACGAGCTCTGCCTGCCACTGTACCAAGATTCATCTTAAGCACTTCTCTTTCAACTGCTGCTGTGTCCACAGTGTTACAGCCATCATTTTACCCTCAAATTGTCGCCATTATTGTTCTCTTTCCAACACCGTGTCTTTCAAAGCTCAGGCATTTAAACTTTTTAAACTGTGTGGATCAAAGTGGAGGGATCACGTTTGAGTCATTCAGTGATTCAAAGAATATGACCTTTTGATATTCATTCAGATGTTTTCTGACTCTAAATGTTCTTTTCTCATTTCTTAGGGTTTTCTAATTTACATTTAAAACATTTTCAGTTTTTTTCCAACTCCTTCTTCTGTGTAACCTTCAGCTTTTAGCAGTTCAGCACCTTTGTTTTCAGGTTAAATTCGGGTTTTTTTTTGTTTTTTTTTAATAATCTCATTCAATATTTTTAAATCAAAATTCAGCAATTAATTCATTTCAGTGCATACATTCAGATTCAAGCATTCACACTGCAGTTTCTTCAGAAAATGCACTTTCTAGTTATTATTATTATTATATTTTATTTTTCCGTACGTTTTTTGTAAGCCTATAACTTCAAAACCGTTCAACTTAGAAAAACCATTCAAACACCGTTAGATTCCTATTCTTTTGGACAACACTGCTTCTATTTTTCATATTTTTAACATTTATATTTTTAATTTTATTCAACTTTATTCAACAAAAATTTATAATGTATTTCAATGGGGAGACCCTTCAAATCCTCATTCAACTTACTCATTTTTAAACTCTTACTACTTCCACATACATTGACATAGAGCCACCATTCAAACTTTAAAACGAAGACAAGACATTCAACTATTCAACTTGTATTTATCTTTTCAATATCTATTATACTTTTTCTTCAGTTCCAGTTTAAGTTTCATGATGTTTTTTCACCCGTTTCAGAGTTTATAATGGGTGTGTATGGGACGGAATGTTGGGGCTAGAGTGAGGCAGCTCAACTGCTAGAGTGAGAGGAGCAAAAAAATTAATCTTAAAATCTTTTTTAAAACTGCTGCTGTGTCCGCAGCGTTTGCTCTACAGGTATGATTTTACCCTCAAAACGTAGCCATCGCTGTCCTCTTTCATCCAATGTGTTTACTATTGTCCTAGGTGTTATGGTTCTTTCGTAAATGTCACCAATGCACAGCCTCCTCCCTCCAACTCTTCCATAGACTCTAATGTTAAAACGGCTCAGAAGGTTGGTTTGAAAATCAGAAGAGCATGGTGTGTTTACACTGTCACCACATCCATATAATAAACTCCACAGGCATGAAAACTGAGAATTAGGTAGACTAGACATTGCTGCCGCTCACGGTGAAAGAATTTCGTCAATACGACCTATACTTTTCATTTGGGAACGATTTGTTTCGGCCTGACTTTTCTGTTCATTTTAAGCAGCAAAAGTGAGGTGCATGTCTGTGTCCGTGTGTATGGAGCCATTGGGTGCGGTCACTATAGCAACCAGGCTCACACCTGCCTGCTTAACGAGCTCTCTCTCTCACTCTGCCAAAATTCATCTTAAACACTTCTCTTTCAACTGCTGCTGTGTCCACAGTGTTAAAGCCATCATTTTACCCTCAAAACGTCGCCATCGTTGTTCTTTTTCCAACATCTTGTCTTTCAAAGCTCAGAGATGTAAACTTTTTAAACTGTGTGGGTCCAAGTGGAGGGATCACATTTTAGTCATTCAGTGATTCAAAGAATATGACCTTTTAATATTCTTTCAGATGTTTTCTGACTCTAAATGTTCTTTTCTCATTTCTTAGGTTTTTCTAATTTACAATTAAAACATTTTCAGCTTTTTTCCAACTTCTTCTTCTGTGTAACCTTCAGCTTTTAGCAGTTCAGCACTTTTGTTTTCAGGTTAAATTTGGTTGTTTTTTTTTTAATTTCATTCAATATTTTTAACTCAAAATTCAGCAATTAATTCATTTCAGTGCATACATTCAGATTCAAGCATTCACACTGCAGTTTCTTCAGAAAATGCACTTTCTAGTATTTTATTATTTTTCCGTACGTTTTTTGAAAGCCTACTCCTTCAAAACCGTTCAACTTAGAAAAACCATTCAAACATCGTTAGATTCCTATTATTTTGGACAACATTGCTTCTATTTTTCTCATTTTTAACATTTATATTTTTAATTTTATTCAACTTTATTCAACAAAAATTTCCCATGTATTTCAATGGGGAGACCCTTCAAATTCTCATTCAACTTACTCATTTTTAAACTCTTACTACTTCCACATACATTGACATAGAGCCACCATTCAAACTTTAAAACGAAGACAAGACATTCAACTATTCAACTTGTATTTATCTTTTCAATATCTATTATACTTTTTCTTCAGTTCCAGTTTAAGTTTCATGATGTTTTTTCACCCGTTTCAAAATTTATAATGGGTGTGTATGGGACGGAATGTTGGGGCTAGAGTGAGACAGCTCAACTGCTAGAGTGAGAGGAGCAAAAAAATTAATCTTAAAATCTTTTTTAAAACTGCTGCTGTGTCCGCAGCGTTTGCTCTACAGGTATGATTTTACCCTCAAAACGTAGCCATCGCTGTCCTCTTTCATCCAATGTGTTTACTATTGTACTAGGTGTTATGGTTCTTTCATAAATGTCACCAATGCACAGCCTCCTCCCTCCAACTCTTCCATAGACTCTAATGTTAAAATGGCTCAGAAGGTTCGTTTGAAAATCAGAAGAGCATGGTGTCTTTCCACTGTCACCACGTCCATATAATAAACTCCACAGGCATGAAAACTGAGAATTCAGTAGACTAGACATTGCTGTCACTCACGGTGAAAGAATTTTGTCAATACGACTTTTACTTTTCATTTGGGAGCGATTTGTTTCGGCCTGACTTTTCTGTTCATTTTAAGCAGCAAAAGTGAGGTGCATGTCTGTGTACGTGTGTATGGAGCCCTTGGGTGCAGTCACTATAGCAACCAGGCTCACACCTGCCTGCTTAACGAGCTCTGTCTCTCACTCTGCCAAGATTAAATCAAAAATGTGTGTTACATCTAAGCAGTTGTAGTAAGATTAACTTTTTCAATAGGTACAATAAGACAGGTTTGACAGGCTTTTGCCACAGATTAACAGTATGTCAGTAGTTAATATAGGCTAACTGAATAGAGACCTGAATTATTGCCCTGTTAAATTCAAGTTGATTGTGTATTGGTGGACTTGTCTTCTCCACACAGGTTTCTCATACCTCGGCAGTTTTAGTCAGTTGATGACTTTAAAATAATCTTTTCTGACTGGATAATTAAAGCTCACAGCATCTACCTGTCTGTAGTGTATTTTCCCACATTTTAAATAATCGAATCTCATTTAATGTCTCTGTTTTTAGTCTGTATAGTTTATCTCCCCACGAATACGCTCAAAGTAGTCTTAAAATAAAATCCATAAAACAGTTCAAGATGACATACTTTTTATTTGCTAATTTAATGCCAGTTGCCCTCTTTCCTGAGTATAAGCGAATGAGTGACATAAAGAGAAAAAGTACCAATTTGTATGCTGGTGAGTCTTGTGTATTTTTTTCTCTGTCTCTCTATGACAGAGAAATATATATGCTCATTATTGATGTTCAAACTGATGCTCAAATTTCCAAGCACCACCTGAACGCCTCATCAGTCTTTAACTAATCACTGCACCAACTGCCGTCATTCCGCTTTGCTCTCTGCTGTGGTAAGTACAATACACTCAGTACAGCACTGTTTTAATTTTATGATGGTAAAAATACATGTTTGACATTTAAACTCACATATCAAGTCTTTTTAAAGTTCAACAGAGTTCAAAGAATAAAGAAAGCAAAAAAAGAACCTTTGCTACCATTTATATAGGTTTATGACTTTTGCTGTTAGCAGCAGTGCTAACGCTAGCTTCAATGCTAATGCTAGCTATAGTGCTAACACTAGCCTTAGCAGTTGTTAACTGACAAAAAGAATATTCTTGTGATATTCCTGTGATATTTATTGGCGGTCAGTGAGACAAAAGTAACAAATGAGATTTATTATTGCCATTGTGGCTCAGTTTTAACAGTAAGAGTACTTCATGACTTTTGCTGTTAGTAGCAGGAATGCTAACGCTAGCTTCAATGCTAACGCTAGCTTCAATGCTAATGCTAGCTATAGTGCTAACACTAGCCTTAGCAGTTGTTAACTGACAAAAAGAATATTCCTGTGATATTCCTGTGATATTTATTGGCGGTCAGTGAGACAAAAGTAACAAATGAGATTTATTATTGCCATTGTGCCTCAGTTTTAACAGTAAGAGTACTTCATGACTTTTGCTGTTAGTAGCAGTGCTAATGCTAGCTTCGATGCTAATGCTAGCATCAATGCTAACGCTAGCTATAGTGCCAACACTAGCCTTAGCAGTTTTTAACTGACAAAAAGAATATTCCTGTGATATTCCTGTGATATTTATTGGCGGTCAGTGAGACAAAAGTAACAAATGAGCTTTATTATTGCCATTGTGCCTCAGTTTTAACAGTAAGAGTGCTAGTTCTACCAGCAGTGCTAACACTAACTGAAGTTAGTGTTAGCACTTAGCGATGCTAAGGGTAGTAACAGTCTAACAGTAGCCTTATATAAGTACTTAAATAAATACTTCAGTTAATTAGTTTGAATTATAAAATGGCTGCTGTATCAGCTGGTGTGCTATATTACTCTATAATTACCCTGCTGACTATAAGTTCAGTGTATCATGTCGTGTGGGCTTTGTTTTTTTGTTAGTCTGATAAAACTGTACAGACAACTAACATGTTATTTCTTGTCTTACACTTTCAGGAACTTGACTCACATCTGTGCTTTGCCTGGTAGGTGTGCACATACTGTTAGAGAAGTACACCAAAATTTTAAAAAAATAATCTGACTAATATAAGCTTTAAAGTGATGGGTTCAAACTTTGTGCTAGACCTTTTAAACACATTTTTATAATAAAGACACATAAGTTCAGCTTAACAATTGGGCTAAAATATTTTTTTCGTACATTTTTGCACATTACATGTGATTAGTTAACAATTCACTCAGTCATATTTGTATTTAAAAATATTATTGCTGAATTTAATTAAATATTTATTCTTTTAAAAAGTGCCAAATTGTGCAACTTTTTGCACATGGCAGCCGACAACAGTTTAGCTTGAATATTTGTTTTGTCCTTTTTCAGTAGTCACAATTAGTTCATACAATTACCATGTGATATAATTTTATTAAAAAATTTTTTTTCTTGTTTTTTGTTCACAGTGTGCAGAAGAAGAACAAGGACCAGATCTCCAGTCTTCTATCTCACATCCCAACCCCCCAACCCCTCTATCTTCTGTCCTACTCCACCTGTTGTCTCTGCCTTCTTTCCATCTGTATTTCACCCTGTGGTTTGTGAGAAATTTTGCCAAACCAAGAATCTTATTGCGGTTTGATTTAAAGCCGTGTCTCTCCTGCTCTGTCTGTTCTCTCTGCTAAATTTTCTCTCTACCTGTTTTTCACTCTTTGGCTTGCTGCTGAAAAATGCACAAGCCAATAAAACAATAAAGAGTGCATATTTTGCCTCAACCTGAGAACAAACTGAACAAACAAAGAAAACTCTGCGGTTTGATTTAAAGCCGTGTCTCTCCTGCTCTGTCTGTTCTCTCTGCTAAATTTTCTCTCTACCTGTTTTTCACTCTTGGCTTGCTGCTGAAAAACGCCAAGCCATTAAAGCAATAAAGAGTGCATATTGCCTCTACCTGAGAACAAACTGAACAAATAAAGAAAACTCTAATTCACGGTTTGATTGTGATTTCCCAGCCGTGTTTCTCCTGCTCTGTCTGTTCTCTCTTCTAAATTTTCTCTCTAGCTGTTTTTCACTTTGCACTTGCTGCTAAGTTGTGCCAAGCCAATAAAGAGAGTGCATATTATTCTCTTGACTGACAAACTGTCAAACAAACAAAGACATCTGTTTCTGAGAAATAAAAACTGAAATATAAAGACAAAGAAAACATCTCCTGCTCTGTGCCACTCTTATTTTATAAACATATTTTCTAAAGACTAAGAGAAACACTTGTGTAAAAATGCCAAGGAAGCAGAAAAAGTCACAAGCTGCAAAACAACGCTGGAAGAAGTTCCATGAGTTTTATGAAGTACCAACATGTGAACAAGCTGAGTGTGATTTTCCTCAGAGCTCTGCAGAAGACTTTGTGTCTGCAAAGACCAATGCTGATGGTGTCAAACAGGCAGGTCAACATGTTCCTGCACATGTACAACAGGTATCCTATGCAGATGCTGTAAAGATTGGATTGCAGCATGAATTTAATGATCATCAGGTAAACCATAGAGACCAACCTGAGGTGTCAAGTGCCCCACAGGTGGGTTATGCTGATATTGTAAAAAGAGGCCGTCACAGTGATGTGGCAGGACCATCTCATGCAGAAAGAGTGAACTTTGAAAACCAGCCCTCTGTTACACATATCTGTGCATCTCACAGCCAGGCTCATCCCAAATATGGAGACTCCAGAAACAAGCAGTGCACATGTAACTCACTCACATTTCTTGCTTTCCTTCATGAGAATGATAACATGACTACAGCTGACCTTAATCTGGTCTTGGATAAAGGTGATGTGATGTACAAAGAGGCCAAGAAAAGATTTCCTAAAAATATTCATTTGGCAACCGATGAGCTGCCAGACAAAGTTGATGCTCGCTGGTCTATGTATGATGTCGACATGACACAGCCTTCCCGGTATGGGACATTTGAAGAACCTCCAGAGGAGGCAGTAGATACCTTTCTCAGCTTAGAAGCAGGACTGAGCTGCCTGTTGTCAGATGTGCAGTATGCCTTATTGATTATGAGTGGATTGTGTATCGCAGTGTTCCGATCCACATCAGGCAAATATGGTTTCTTTGATCCACACTCCAGAACACCCAGTGGTCTTCCTCTACTACTACAGTCACGTAATCGTGGTACAGCAGTGATGCTGAAATTCACTCTCCTCAGTGACATAATTAAGAGGAACCAAGATTCTTATGAAATGATGGAGATATCACCCTCTTGTAACTATGAACTGAAGCCTGTGCAGTTCTACAGTATGAGCACAGTCAACCTGAGTGATACTATCACAGACACAGTCTGCAGACCAACAGCTGCCACTGCTGTGGCATCTACTCACTCTGATACAACTGTTGATGAAGCAAACTCCTCTACTCCAAGGAGAAACACAACGACTGATCTGACTGAGAACATCTTTTGTCAAATGTCCATTTGTACGCCACCGGTGAAACAAAAAGAAGTCCACGTGACTCAGTTCACATCATATGAAGATCAGAATGAACCTCCTAATATACCAACTGAAGAACTATGCAGTGAATTAAGTTTCCTTCCATCAAGGGATGCTTTTTTATGTCAATCAAATGCTGCAATAACAAATGTTGCTTCCTGTGATCTTTCTGATATAGTTTTACAAAAACTGAAAAAAGTTAATAAACAACAAAGGCAAAAAATGAGAAGAAGATTAATGGCATCAGAGAAACCCAGAAATCAGAGAAAAGAAAACCAAAAAAGGAAAGAACGACAAAAGTATGCTTCAAACAAAGAGTACAAAGAAAAGAAAAAGTCTTGCACAAGCGAGGCATATAAAAACAATCCTGAAGTCAGACAGAAAAAACAACAGTATATTAGAAGACGTTACTGTGAAAATGATGAATTCAGACAGAAACAACAGCAATATATTAGAAGACGTTACTGTGAAAATGATGAATTCAGAAAGAAACAAAAACAATATGTTAAAAAACGTTTTTCTGAGAATGCTACAGTTAGAAAGAAACAACAACAATATATTAAAAGACGTTACTGTGAGAACGATGAATTTAGAAAGAAACAACAACAATATATTAAAAGACGCTACTGTGACAATGCTGAATTTAGACAAAAACAAAAAAACTATATCACTAAAAGGTATCAAGAAAACCCTGAATTCAGAGAGAGACAGAGATCTCGAGTGACTCAGCGTTATGCACGTGATAACGCATTCAGAGTAAGACACAGACAACTAATGAAACAACTAATGCGAGACAGGTATCAAAGTAATCTTGCATTCAGGATTATGCACAACATGAGATGTGCAATGAAAATAAAAAGGAAATACAGATGGGTGAACAGACAAACCCAAGAGAGTGACAACAGTGTGATCAACGAGGCCATATCTGTGTTCAAATCACAAATCAAAGCTGGACCATCATGCCCATGTACTGTATGCTTCAAGGCTTCATTTCCAAACCAAGTGCGACCCTGCACAAGGTCAAAGTATGTCAAAAACCCACATGTGGTTGCAACATGTTTGACTGGAAGATTTGTTCATGTTTGTGATGAAAACTGCAGAAATGAGCAGTGCAATGTTCCCGATGAGAGAAAAAGAGAGTGGATTTGTCACACCTGCCACGATCATCTTAAAAATGGATCCATGCCAGCGCTTGCTGTTGCCAATAAACTGGATCTTGCTGATACTCCACCTGAACTGTCTGATCTCAACATACTGGAGAGACCTCTCATAGCCAAGTGCATACCATTTGCAAAGATTATTCCTCTTCCCAAAGGCAGACAAAGAGCAATTAGAGGAAATGTGGTCTGTGTCCCATCCGAGGTACAGGAAACTGTTGAAGCATTGCCTCGATTGAGAATTAA
The DNA here is from genome assembly GCF_964374335.1 of Astatotilapia calliptera. Classification (NCBI taxonomy): domain Eukaryota; kingdom Metazoa; phylum Chordata; class Actinopteri; order Cichliformes; family Cichlidae; genus Astatotilapia; species Astatotilapia calliptera. Next base: position 29,017,834 of record NC_137425.1, on the reverse strand, counting down.
TTCTCAGGTCATGAGAGTAAAATTGAAGAGACGCTTGTCTTACAAAGGTCATCAGCTGTTTCAGACTGTAAGCTGGTCTAAACTTGTGCAAGCACTGCATAAACTCAAGCAGATTCACCCACAGTATAAGGATGTGAGCATCAGAGATGATGCTGAGCTGTGTGATCCAACACTTCCTGATGAAGATGATGATGATGATGATGATGAAAACATGAATGAGGACGATTATGATGAGGCTGATTTAATGGAAATTGACAGCTGTGAGAAAAATGCACTGAGTGAAGCACAAAATAAAAATGAACAGGATATTGACATGTTACCCTGTGATGGTGAACAATCACATGAACAGATGAGAGATGATTCAGAGCAAGAAGATGGACTGACTAATGGTGGTTTTGCACTCGAGTCCTGTTTGCAGCCCCCTGATGTGGCTGAGGAGATATTATGTTTCAGTGAAGGAATCTACTCTGTTGCTCCTGCAGAGAGAAACAATCCAATAAGTTTTTTCAAAACACCTAAACTGGAGGCCATGGCCTTCCCTGTGCAGTTTCCTACAGGCCAAAACACACTTGATGAAAGAAGGCTGATCAAAGTATCCCCCAGTGGGTATTTCAAATCAAGACTTTTCTGCATTGATGATCGTTTTGCCAAAGACACAAACTATTTATTCTTTGCACAGTTTGTGACTGAAATACACTTGGCTACATCCAGCATGACAGTACAGTTAAGGAAGGCAAAGCCTCTGACCAGAGATGGTAGAAAAATAACCTCAGGCATGTTACAAGATAAACATGAGGTGGAGAAACTGGTGCGAAATAAAGATGCAGTGAGATTCATGCAGCCTCTGAGAGGAACCCCAGCCTATTGGGAGAAAACAACAAGAGATCTTTTTGCCATGATCAGACAGTTGGGAACTCCCACGTTCTTTTGCACATTTTCAGCTGCTGAAATGCGCTGGCCTGAAGTGATCGAGGCAATAACAAGGCAGCAAGGTGAACAAGTGAATTTTGAAGGACTCGACTGGTCAGCAAAGTGTGACATCCTGAGAAGCAATCCTGTCACAACAATGCGCATGTTTGACAAGAGAGTTGAAGCATTATTCAGAGATTTACTCTTATCTCCTGCAGAGCCACTTGGCAAAGTCATTGACTACTTTTACAGAGTTGAGTTTCAGCACAGAGGAAGCCCACACATACACTGCCTCCTGTGGGTAGAAGGTGCTCCTGTGTTTGAGGAGGATGATGAGCAAACTGTTCTTGATTTTATAAACAAATACATCACAGCTCAGCTGCCTGATCCACATAAACAACCTGAACTGTACAAAAAAGTAACAGAAGTGCAAAAACACAGTAAGAACCACACAAAGACGTGCTTTAGGAGTTTAAGCTCCGGGTGCCGTTTTGGTTTTCCCAAACCACCCTGCAATGAGACAATGATCACAAGACCCAGTGAGGATGATGCACTGGAAGTAGAAACGGCAAAGAACAAGCTCAGACCACTGAACCAGCTGCTGAATGAACCTGAAACTGCTTCCATGAGTTTAGAGCAGCTCTTGGAAAGATGCAAGTTGACACATGCAGAATATGAGAGATACCTGAATAAAATGAACATGAGGAGTACGATCATACTAAAGCGTGATCCAAAAGACTCTTGGATAAACAGCTATAATCCACATCTGCTTGAAGCCTGGAACAGTAATATCGACATAAGCTTTGTTTTAGATGCTTTTGGTGCTGCAAATTATTTAATGAAATATATATCAAAAAAAGAGGGCGGGCTATCTGAGTACCTGAAAACTGTCATTGAGAACTCCCATAAGGACAGTGTAAATGAGTGCGATGAAATGAGAGCCGTCATGCAGGCATATTCAAAGAAGCGAGAGATCAGTGCACAGGAGTGTGTTGCTCGTGCATGTGGTCTTCACATGAAGCAATGCTCACGTGCTGTAATATTCATTCCAACTGATGATAATCCTGTGAAAATGAGTCGTCCCCTGTCAGTTCTGGACAACACAACACCTGAGTCTTCCAATGTTTGGATGACATCTTTGAATGACAAATACAAAGCCAGACCTGAAACACCAGAGTATGAGGAGATGTGCATGGCAGACTTTGCTGCTACTTGCAGGATTGTCTATGGCCAACAGAAAAAAGGTAAAGATGTTTTGCCCCTTCTCAATGAGATGGGGTTTGTGCAAAGGCGCAAAAACAATAAGCCTGCTATCATCAGATTTCACCGCTGCTCACAAGAAAAACATCCAGAGCAATATTACGGAAGACTGCTTAAACTGTACCTTCCTCATCGTTCAGACCACGAACTGAAAACACCATCGTTGCCAACCTATCAGGCTTTCTATGGTGCTGGCTGTGTACAGCTACCAGGTACTGACCATCTTGAGTACGTGCAACACATTGTCAAAAGAAACAGAGAAAAATATGAGAAAAACAGTGAGGAGATCGAGAGCGCTGTTGAGGAATATGAGCAGAACAGAGGTGTGACTGACGAATGGTGTAATCTGGCACCTGAATCAGATCTCGTAAGGTTGCCACTTGTCGAACAAGAAAGAGAGCGAGACAATGAAAATGAACAGGAAGATGTGCCCGACTACAGCCGTCAGGCTGATGCTTCAACAGAAGTCAGAGCCATCAGGGAACCCCCTGCTATTGATCCCACATTGTTACGTCAGATGTTTCAAAATCTGAATAAGAAGCAAGCCTGCATATTTTATGCAGTTAGAGACTGGTGCATTAAAAGAGTCTGTGCTCTAAATCCAGAGCAGTTTTTCTTTTATATTAATGGTGGTGCTGGAACAGGAAAATCACATCTTATCAAATGCATCTACTCAGAAGCATCTAAGATACTGAGCAAAGTGCCCAGATATGCAGACGACGTTGACATATCAAAACCCACCGTCCTGTTAACTGCTTTCACTGGGACTGCAGCTTTTAACATTTCTGGAACAACACTGCATTCTCTTCTCAAGCTGCCTAGAAGCTTAAAACCTCCCATTCAGGGACTTGGCAATCAGCTGGATGAAGTCAGATCAGAACTTTTGAATGCTGAAATAATCGTCATTGACGAAGTGTCTATGGTGTCAAGACATCTGTTTGCATATGTAGATGCAAGACTCAAACAGATCAAAGGGACTCGGAGACCCTTTGGAGGCATGTCAGTCATTGCTGTCGGAGACTTCTATCAGCTACCCCCAGTGCGACAGTCTAAACCTCTCTGTGTGCACGACCCGTCTGAGATCGACCTGTGGCGGGAGCATTTTCAGATGATCACTCTGACTGAGATTATGCGTCAGAAAGATGATGTTGTCTTTGCTGAGATGCTGAACAGAATTCGTGTAAAAGGAAAGTTGGATGAGCTTTGCGAAGCAGATAGAAATTTGTTGTTACAGGCCATAACTGAACCAGCCCATTGTCCGACTGATGCATTGCACATTTTTGCAACTAATAAAGAAGTGGATGCACACAACTCTTCAACACTGGCTCTGCTCCACACTCATATCATTGACATCCATGCAGATGATTATAGAAAAGATCCTAGAACTGGCAGAATGGCACTTCAAGACAGACCATTAAAAGGAGGTAAAAACGAGTTACCAGACACACTGAAAGTTGCAGAAGGAGCTCGTGTCATGCTCACCAGAAACATTGACATACAAAATGGTTTGGTTAATGGAGCTTTTGGAATACTACTTAGAGTAGTTCACTCTGAAAACGACCAACACATCATCAAGCTTGGACTTAAAATGGATAATGAGACATCTGGAAAGAATAACCGCACACCAGCAGACGATATGGTGTACATTGAGAGAGCAGAGGAGAATCTGAAGCAGAAAGGAGTGGTACGAAGACAGTTCCCAGTGAAGCTGGCCTTTGCATGTACAATACATAAGGTACAGGGTATGACAACTACATCAGCTGTTGTCTCTCTTAAGAGCATTTTTGAGCCCGGCATGGCCTACGTAGCTGTCAGTAGAGTGACGTCTCTCAGTGGACTGTATCTTCTTGATATGGAGGAGAAAAAAATATTCACCAACCCAGAAATCACTGCAGCGCTTGAGAACATGAGACAAGCCAACCTTGATGACATGATGCCTCTTCTACACGTGAGGCAAACACTGAGCAGGTCAGAGGTTTTCACCATTGTTCATCATAATACAGAGGGACTGCCAGCTCACATTAATGACATCAAAAGTCACCATGAATTGTGTCTAGCAGATGTTTTGTGCCTAACAGAAACACACCTGCGGGGCTCTTTTGTCGCAGAGAGTCTCCACTTGGAAAATTACAATTTGTTCAAACGCAACAGACACCTGTCCTACACAAACTTTCCCCAGATGGCAAACAGAAGTGGTGGTGGAGTTGCTGTTTATGTGAAAAGTGACATTCAAGTGCATGAAAAACAGTACATCCATAATGTAACTGACCTTGAATTTCTGGCTTTAAAGGTTGAAGCACCAGTCAGTGCTCTGATTGCAGTTGTATACAGACCTCCAGACTACACTCTGAGGCCATTCCTGAAAAACCTGGTAAGCCTATTAGACTCATTGGAGATCATGGACTGTCATCCCATCATAGTTTGTGGTGATTTTAATGAGAATGTTTTATCCAGTGCAAACAAACTAATCCTGGAGCTGTTTGAGTCTAGGGGATACGCACAGGTCATCACTGCCCCTACCACAGAGAAGAACACACTGCTTGACCTAATTTTCATTTCTCAGTCAGATCGATGTCTCCATTCTGGAGTCATGAAGACATACCATAGTTACCATGACCCAGTATACTGTGTATTGTCCTGTGATGATTCATGATCTAGATCTTTGAATACAGTAAGTAATATCTATATTTTTGAATGACTTAAGAAAGTAGAGCGATATTTAAAAGTTGACGCTCTGCATTGCAGTATAATGGTTGAATTGTTTACATAAAATACAATTACATGAATTAAGTAATGATATCAGTAAAAGATGACAATTTTATTTATCACAGAAAATCTAAAATTCACTAACAGTAACCTATAAATGTCAGAAAAATCAAATATAGCAGTTTAAAATGAATAGTGTAGGCATATCCTCTCTGCAGCCAGGCTTCAACATCCTGCCAGGCTGCCCCAGTCTCACTGTGGCTGGGAGGGAGGGAGGGTGGACCAGAGGATTGCCTACACAACACATAAATGTTCAACAGCTTCTTCATTGTTTCTGAGAGAACAATAATGACTAAAGGTTGCTTTTTAAAAAAACAAACAAACAAACAAACAAACAAACAAACAAACAAACAAACAAACAAACAAACAAACAAACAAACAAACCTAATTACAGCAATAATGACAGTTAAGCCACTTTATGTGTGCCTCTATTTTGAAATAATATTTACAAAAATATTATTATTTTGGTTTGTTATAAACTTTAAACTTTTTCAAAAGTACACAATTATATTTTTGGACAAATTTTTCTATGAAACATAAATTTTTATGAGCTTTTATCATGTTTCTGGCCAGTGCAATCATCAGGGTGGGTCTGGGTTGATAACTGCACATTTCTGGCCAGAAATGTTTCAGCAGTGTTACATATGTAGTGCATATGTTACACTTGCTTTCTGTTACCAGCTGATACCCTACATTTGTATAGACATTTGATGGTGTGAGGTTGGGGAGTTGAGTGGGAGGGGGGGGGGGGGGGGGTACGGTGGGAGTCGAGGGGGGGGGGTTTCCTTTCCTGTTAGGTTTCCTTTGTTTTTCTTTTTTTTTCTTTTTAAGAGAGACACAGTCCTCCTGTGTCTTCTCCAAGCTTCACATGTAAAATCCAACAATGTGAAGCACATAGCAGCCAGAAACTGTAATGCCACAGATCAGAGAAACTTCATCATCACCATCTTCATCGCCATACGATCAGAGCGTGAGACTTCACATCTGGAGCACAGGAGAGATTCTGTGATAAGTCTTCCTTCTAGCTTGTCCCACAAGCAGTCGGTGAGATTTACTAACAACAAAAAGGGTTAATGACATTATTTCCATGAAAACATGTATTCATTCCTTGTGAAGTGTTTAAATTGTGTTTTCACTTGACCTTAGGAGTGTTAGAGTGTATTGTAATGTCTGTACTCAGGTGTTTCCCTCTGTGATCCATCCCCTTCAGGGCCGAGACACTCAGGACTGAACAGACTGCACAGTTTCTGTGACTGAGCCTCCAAAACACCTTCTTTGAAACCACTCACGATAGAAGGGCTTCATATTTGCAGCAGCACTACTACAGGTATTCAGTTTATTACAGGATGTGTTTGTTTCCTAGGACCAGCTCTGAGTGCACACTACCTAACATATACACCTTTCTGTTTATTACAAACCAACTACTCTGGATCATACGGCCAGTTGGCAGGAATGTTGCTGCAGGAAAACATCCCTGGAGATCACCATCATTGTCAGACTGACTGTGCCTCCTCTGTGCAGTGTCAAGATCCTCCCTAAATGAGTGTGTAAGTTAACATTTTCATTATTTTATTCCCTTTGACAAGACAAGTATCACTGATATTTACATTTACAACTACATATTCCTGTTTTCTGCTCTTCTTTTAAAGTCCTCAGCTATCCTGCTTCTGTGCTGCTTGCCACACATCAAACACTGGCCGGATGACAGGGAGGATCCACTCTGAAGTCACTGGACATGATGAGGATCATATGGGACTTCATAGTTTCACAGAAACATTGTGCTCTGTGATTACAGGTTTTAAATGGACATAATGACTGCCTCTCTCTGATCAACAGGCTAAAGGATTGTTGTCATTGTTAGTGCTCTGTACAATGTATGCTTATTTAGTATTTCATCACAGAGCAAACCTTTTTTTCTTTAACATATTTTTATTTTTTTATTTGTGGGGATAGGTTAATTGATTAATCCAAATTGTCACTAGGTGTGAATGTGCGAGTGAATGTGAGTGTGAATGGTTGTCTGTCCCTGTGTGTTGGCCCTGTGACAGACTGGCGACCTGTCCAGGGTGTACCCCGCCTTTCGCCCTATGACAGCTGGGATAGGCTCCAGCGCCCCCCGCGACCCTGGAAAGGATAAGCGGAAGCGAATGGATGGATGGATGGATATTTTTATTTTGTTCTAATGTTGAATTAACTGTGGGGATTTTTTTTAAGTGGGCACTCGGGATGTCATATGACCAGAAATGTGGTAACTGGAATTCAACAGTATGGAAGAAAAAATCTGCTGAGAACGAAACACATACAAAAACCCCCAAGAAAATTCAAATTCATTCCATGTAATCCAATCTAAAACATTTTAAACTGCTGAACAGCAACACAAACAGCGTTAAAAAACAGTGTTAACAGAATGATTATGATGATTTTGTACCAAAGTTTCAGGTCACATGGCACACCTAGTGTGTAGTGTGGGGTATCAGCTGGTAAGTATAGTTTTTTTTTTTCATATTTGTGTCCTTAGAGTTCAGATAGATAAAGCCTTGTGTATAATAATTAGTCATAACCACAACTCAAAGTCAGGGACTAACTAATTTTGGGACTTTGTGTCTGAGCCCAGGTTAAAACAATGTGTAAAAAAGCATTTAGTGGCATGGCTGAACAATGCTGTATTGATACTTATTTATCCATGTTCACAAAAAGGACTAATGTGTTTATTTGACTGTTTGCATGTGTTAAACTGTGTCACCACCTTACGCTTTCATTTGACTTTACTCAAAAATCTCTATACAGTTCTCTTTTACCACTGTGTGGACTCTGTTTACATTAAAACATAAAGAAGAATGAGTAATAAAAAGATGTGTAGACAGATTAAGTAGGACGATAGAAACAGCTGTTCAGCCATGTTCTAAGAAACCAACACAATTTAAAGGTTCAGGATTGTGGTTTTAAAAGTTGAATTTTCATGTATTTCATATCTTGCTTATTATTTTTTATTTAGTTATTTAATTTAGTTATTTTTATTTATTCTACTAGTCCTTTTCAGAAAGAAGCTGTAAAATATGACTTAAGATTTTTATGTTATTTTCTATGACATACAAAACAAATTGATGTATGTAATACTATTAAACATGATATACACATGTGTATATGTCTGAAAAACATTATGCTGTATATTAAAGTTTGTATTTTCTCCAGAATTTTTGTTCATCTTTTAAGTTCATTTCAATTAGAAGAATTTGAACTTTTAATATTCATTCAGAGGTTTTCTGACTCTAAATTTTCTTTTGTCATTACTCATCTTTTTATTATTTACATTTTAAACATGTTTAGCTTTTTTCCAACTTCTTCTGTGTGAACATCAGCTTTCAAAAGTTCTGCACTTTTGTTTTCAGGTGAAAATTTCTGTATTTTCCAGCTCATTCGGAATTTTTAACTTAACATTCAGCAATTAATTCATTTCAGTGCATACATTCAGATTCAAGCATTCACACTGCAGTTTCTTCAGAAAATGCACTTTCTAGTTAGTGTGAATGCTTGAAAAGCATTCACAGTATTGTTCTTCTAATCTTTATTATTCTATTTTATCTATTCCGTACGTTTTTTGTACTCCTACTCCTTCAAAACCGTTCAACTTAGAAAAACCATTCAAACACCATTAGATTCCTATTCTTTTGGACATGACTGCTTCTATTTTTCTCATTTTTAACATTTATATTTTTAATTTTATTCAACTTTATTCAACAAAAATTTCCCATGTATTTCAATGGGGAGATCCTTCAAATTCTCATTCAATTTACTCATTTTTAAACTCTTACTACTTCCACATACATTGACATAGAGCCACCATTCAAACTTTAAAACGAAGACAAGACATTCAACTATTCAACTTGTATTTATCTTTTCAATATCTATTATACTTTTTCTTCAGTTCCAGTTTAAGTTTCATGATGTTTTTTCACCCGTTTCAGAGTTTATAATGGGTGTGTATGGGACGGAATGTTGGGGCTAGAGTGAGGCAGCTCAACTGCTAGAGTGAGAGGAGCAAAAAAATTAATCTTAAAATCTTTTTTAAAACTGCTGCTGTGTCCGCAGCGTTTGCTCTACAGGTATGATTTTACCCTCAAAACGTAGCCATGGCTGTCCTCTTTCATCCAATGTGTTTACTATTGTCCTAGGTGTTATGGTTCTTTCATAAATGTCACCAATGCACAGCCTCCTCCCTCCAACTCTTCCATAGACTCTAATGTTAAAATGGCTCAGAAGGTTCGTTTGAAAATCAGAAGAGCATGGTGTCTTTCCACTGTCACCACGTCCATATAATAAGCTCCACAGGCATGAAAACTGAGAATTAGGTAGACTAGACATTGCTGTCACTCACGGTGAAAGAATTTTGTCAATACGACTTTTACTTTTCATTTGGGAACGATTTGTTTCGGCCTGACTTTTCTGTTCATTTTAAGCAGCAAAAGTGAGGCGCATGTCTGTGTACGTGTGTATGGAGCCATTGGGTGCGGTCACTATAGCAACCAGGCTCACACCTGCCTGCTTAACGAGCTCTGCCTGCCACTGTACCAAGATTCATCTTAAGCACTTCTCTTTCAACTGCTGCTGTGTCCACAGTGTTACAGCCATCATTTTACCCTCAAATTGTCGCCATTATTGTTCTCTTTCCAACACCGTATCTTTCAAAGCTCAGGCATTTAAACTTTTTAAACTGTGTGGATCAAAGTGGAGGGATCACATTTGAGTCATTCAGTGATTCAAAGAATATGACCTTTTAATATTCATTCAGATGTTTTCTGACTCTAAATGTTCTTTTCTCATTTCTTAGGGTTTTCTAATTTACAATTAAAACATTTCAGCTTTTTTCCAACTTCTTCTTCTGTGTAACCTTCAGCTTTTAGCAGTTCAGCACTTTTGTTTTCAGGTTAAATTCGGGTTTTTTTTTTTATCTCATTCAATATTTTTAACTCAAAATTCAGTAATTAATTCATTTCAGTGCATACATTCAGATTCAAGCATTCACACTGCAGTTTCTTCAGAAAATGCACTTTCTAGTTATTAGTGTGAATGCTTGAAAAGCATTCACAGTATTGTTCTTCTAATCTTTATTATTAGTGTGAATGCTTGAAAAGCATTCACAGTATTGTTATTCGAATCTTTATTATTATTATTATTATATATTCCGTACGTTTTTTGGCATCTCACTCCTTCAAAACCGTTCAACTTAGAAAAACCATTCAAACACCGTTAGATTCCTATTCTTTTGGACAACACTGCTTCTATTTTTCATATTTTTAACATTTATATTTTTAATTTTATTCAACTTTATTCAACAAAAATTTATAATGTATTTCAATGGGGAGACCCTTCAAATCCTCATTCAACTTACTCATTTTTAAACTCTTACTACTTCCACATACATTGAGATAGAGCCACCATTCAAACTTTAAAACGAAGACAAGACATTCAACTATTCAACTTGTATTTATCTTTTCAATATCTATTATACTTTTTCTTCAGTTCCAGTTTAAGTTTCATGATGTTTTTTCACCCGTTTCAGAGTTTATAATGGGTGTGTATGGGACGGAATGTTGGGGCTAGAGTGAGGCAGCTCAACTGCTAGAGTGAGAGGAGCAAAAAAATTAATCTTAAAATCTTTTTTAAAACTGCTGCTGTGTCCACAGCGTTTGCTCTACAGGTATGATTTTACCCTCAAAACGTAGCCATCGCTGTCCTCTTTCATCCAATGTGTTTACTATTGTACTAGGTGTTATGGTTCTTTCATAAATGTCACCAATGCACAGCCTCCTCCCTCCAACTCTTCCATAGACTCTAATGTTAAAACGGCTCAGAAGGTTGGTTTGAAAATCAGAAGAGCATGGTGTTTTTACACTGTCACCACGTCTATATACTAAACTCCACAGGCATGAAAACTGAGAATTAGGTAGACTAGACATTGCTGCCGCTCACGGTGAAAGAATTTCGTCAATACGACTTTTACTTTTCATTTGGGAGCGATTTGTTTCGGCCTGACTTTTCTGTTCATTTTAAGCAGCAAAAGTGAGGCGCATGTCTGTGTACGTGTGTATGGAGCCATTGGGTGCAGTCACTATAGCAACCAGGCTCACACCTGCCTGCTTAACGAGCTCTGCCTGCCACTGTACCAAGATTCATCTTAAGCACTTCTCTTTCAACTGCTGCTGTGTCCACAGTGTTACAGCCATCATTTTACCCTCAAATTGTCGCCATTATTGTTCTCTTTCCAACACCGTATCTTTCAAAGCTCAGGCATTTAAACTTTTTAAACTGTGTGGATCAAAGTGGAGGGATCACATTTGAGTCATTCAGTGATTCAAAGAATATGACCTTTTAATATTCATTCAGATGTTTTCTGACTCTAAATGTTCTTTTCTCATTTCTTAGGGTTTTCTAATTTACATTTAAAACATTTTCAGTTTTTTTCCAACTCCTTCTTCTGTGTAACCTTCAGCTTTTAGCAGTTCAGCACCTTTGTTTTCAGGTTAAATTCGTTTTTTTTTTTGTTTTTTTTTTTATCTCATTCAATATTTTTAACTCAAAATTCAGCAATTAATTCATTTCAGTGCATACATTCAGATTCAAGCATTCACACTGCAGTTTCTTCAGAAAATGCACTTTCTAGTTATATTTTATTCTGTATTCCGTACGTTTTTTGTAATCCTATAACTTCAAAACCGTTCAACTTAGAAAAACCATTCAAACACCGTTAGATTCCTATTCTTTTGGACAACACTGCTTCTATTTTTCATATTTTTAACATTTATATTTTTAATTTTATTCAACTTTATTTAACAAAAATTTATAATGTATTCCAATGGGGAGACCCTTCAAATCCTCATTCAACTTACTCATTTTTAAACTCTTACTACTTCCACATACATTGACATAGAGCCACCATTCAAACTTTAAAACGAAGACAAGACATTCAACTATTCAACTTGTATTTATCTTTTCAATATCTATTATACTTTTTCTTCAGTTCCAGTTTAAGTTTCATGATGTTTTTTCAGCCGTTTCAGAGTTTATAATGGGTGTGTATGGGACGGAATGTTGGGGCTAGAGTGAGACAGCTCAACTGCTAGAGTGAGAGGAGCAAAAAAATTAATCTTAAAATCTTTTTTAAAACTGCTGCTGTGTCCGCAGCGTTTGCTCTACAGGTATGATTTTACCCTCAAAACGTAGCCATGGCTGTCCTCTTTCATCCAATGTGTTTACTATTGTACTAGGTGTTATGGTTCTTTCATAAATGTCAACAATGCACAGCCTCCTCCCTCCAACTCTTCCATAGACTCTAATGTTAAAATGGCTCAGAAGGTTCGTTTGAAAATCAGAAGAGCATGGTGTCTTTCCACTGTCACCACGTCCATATAATAAACTCCACAGGCATGAAAACTGAGAATTCAGTAGACTAGAAGCTGCTGTCGCTCACGGTGAAAGAATTTTGTCAATACGACTTTTACTTTTCATTTGGGAACGATTTGTTTCGGCCTGACTTTTCTGTTCATTTTAAGCAGCAAAAGTGAGGCGCATGTCTGTGTACGTGTGTATGGAGCCATTGGGTGCGGTCACTATAGCAACCAGGCTCACACCTGCCTGCTTAACGAGCTCTGCCTGCCACTGTACCAAGATTCATCTTAAACACTTCTCTTTCAACTGCTGCTGTGTCCACAGTGTTACAGCCATCATTTTACCCTCAAATTGTCGCCATTATTGTTCTCTTTCCAACACCGTATCTTTCAAAGCTCAGGCATTTAAACTTTTTAAACTGTGTGGATCAAAGTGGAGGGATCACATTTGAGTCATTCAGTGATTCAAAGAATATGACCTTTTAATATTCATTCAGATGTTTTCTGACTCTAAATGTTCTTTTCTCATTTCTTAGGGTTTTCTAATTTACAATTAAAACATTTTCAGCTTTTTTCCAACTTCTTCTTCTGTGTAACCTTCAGCTTTTAGCAGTTCAGCACTTTTGTTTTCAGGTTAAATTCGGGGTTTTTTTTTTTAAATCTCATTCAAAATTTTTAACTTAAATTCAGTAATTATTTCATTTCAGTGCATACATTCAGATTCAAGCATTCACACTGCAGTTTCTTCAGAAAATGCACTTTCTAGTTATTAGTGTGAATGCTTGAAAAGCATTCACAGTATTGTTATTCTAATCTTTATTATTAGTGTGAATGCTTGAAAAGCATTCACAGTATTGTTCTTCTAATCTTTATTCTATTTTATTCTGTATTCCGTACGTTTTTTGTACTCCTACTCCTTCAAAACCGTTCAACTTAGAAAAACCATTCAAACACCATTAGATTCCTCTTCTTTTGGACATGACTGCTTCTATTTTTCTCATTTTTAACATTTATATTTTTAATTTTATTCAACTTTATTCAACAAAAATTTCCCAAAATTTCCCATGTATTTCAATGGGGAGACCCTTCAAATCCTCATTCAACTTACTCATTTTTAAACTGTATCTACTTCCACATACATTGACATAGAGCCACCATTCAAACTTTAAAACGAAGACAAGACATTCAACTATTCAACTTGTATTTATCTTTTCAATATCTATTATACTTTTTCTTCAGTTCCAGTTTAAGTTTCATGATGTTTTTTCACCCGTTTCAGAGTTTATAATGGGTGTGTATGGGACGGAATGTTGGGGCTAGAGTGAGGCAGCTCAACTGCTAGAGTGAGAGGAGCAAAAAAATTAATCTTAAAATCTTTTTTAAAACTGCTGCTGTGTCCGCAGCGTTTGCTCTACAGGTATGATTTTACCCTCAAAACGTAGCCATGGCTGTCCTCTTTCATCCAATGTGTTTACTATTGTCCTAGGTGTTATGGTTCTTTCATAAATGTCACCAATGCACAGCCTCCTCCCTCCAACTCTTCCATAGACTCCAATGTTAAAATGTCTCAGAAGGTTCGTTTGAAAATCAGAAGAGCATGGTGTCTTTCCACTGTCACCACGTCCATATAATAAACTCCACAGGCATGAAAACTGAGAATTCAGTAGACTAGACATTGCTGTCGCTCACGGTGAAAGAATTTCGTCAATACGACTTGTACTTTTCATATGGGAACGATTTGTTTCGGCCTGACTTTTCTGTTCATTTTAAGCAGCAAAAGTGAGGTGCATGTCTGTGTCCGTGTGTATGGAGCCATTGGGTGCGGTCACTATAGCAACCAGGCTCACACCTGCCTGCTTAACGAGCTCTCTCTCTCACTCTGCCAAGATTCATCTGAAACACTTCTCTTTCAACTGCTGCTGTCTCCACAGTGTTACAGCCATCATTTTACCCTCAAAACGTCGCCATCGTTGTTCTCTTTCCAACATCTTGTCTTTCAAAGCTCAGAGATGTAAACTTTTTAAACTGTGTGGATCCAAGTGGAGGGATCACATTTTAGTCATTCAGTGATTCAAAGAATATGACCTTTTAATATTCTTTCAGATGTTTTCTGACTCTAAATGTTCTTTTCTCATTTCTTAGGTTTTTCTAATTTACATTTAAAACATTTTCAGCTTTTTTCCAACTTCTTCTTCTGTGTAACCTTCAGCTTTTAGCAGTTCAGCACCTTTGTTTTCAGGTTAAATTCGTTTTTTTGTTGTTGTTTTTTTTAAATCTCATTCAATATTTTTAACTCAAAATTCAGCAATTAATTCATTTCAGTCCATACATTCAGATTCAAGCATTCACACTGCAGTTTCTTCAGAAAATGCACTTTCTAGTTATTATATTTTATTCTGTATTCCGTACGTTTTTTGTAATCCTATAACTTCAAAACCGTTCAACTTAGAAAAACCATTCAAACACCGTTAGATTCCTATTCTTTTGGACAACACTGCTTCTATTTTTCATATTTTTAACATTTATATTTTTAATTTTATTCAACTTTATTCAACAAAAATTTATAATGTATTTCAATGGGGAGACCCTTCAAATCCTCATTCAACTTACTCATTTTTAAACTCTTACTACTTCCACATACATTGACATAGAGCCACCATTCAAACTTTAAAACGAAGACAAGACATTCAACTATTCAACTTGTATTTATCTTTTCAATATCTATTATACTTTTTCTTCAGTTCCAGTTTAAGTTTCATGATGTTTTTTCACCCGTTTCAGAGTTTATAATGGGTGTGTATGGGACGGAATGTTGGGGCTAGAGTGAGGCAGCTCAACTGCTAGAGTGAGAGGAGCAAAAAAATTAATCTTAAAATCTTTTTTAAAACTGCTGCTGTGTCCACAGCGTTTGCTCTACAGGTATGATTTTACCCTCAAAACGTAGCCATGGCTGTCCTCTTTCATCCAATGTGTTTACTATTGTCCTAGGTGTTATGGTTCTTTCATAAATGTCACCAATGCACAGCCTCCTCCCTCCAACTCTTCCATAGACTCTAATGTTAAATTGGCTCAGAAGGTTCGTTTGAAAATCAGAAGAGCATGGTGTCTTTCCACTGTCACCACGTCCATATAATAAACTCCACAGGCATGAAAACTGAGAATTCAGTAGACTAGAAGCTGCTGTCGCTCACGGTGAAAGAATTTTGTCAATACGACTTTTACTTTTCATTTGGGAACGATTTGTTTCGGCCTGACTTTTCTGTTCATTTTAAGCAGCAAAAGTGAGGCGCATGTCTGTGTACGTGTGTATGGAGCCATTGGGTGCGGTCACTATAGCAACCAGGCTCACACCTGCCTGCTTAACGAGCTCTGCCTGCCACTGTGCCAAGATTCATCTTAAGCACTTCTCTTTCAACTGCTGCTGTGTCCACAGTGTTACAGCCATCATTTTACCCTCAAATTGTCGCCATTATTGTTCTCTTTCCAACACCGTATCTTTCAAAGCTCAGGCATTTAAACTTTTTAAACTGTGTGGATCAAAGTGGAGGGATCACATTTGAGTCATTCAGTGATTCAAAGAATATGACCTTTTAATATTCATTCAGATGTTTTCTGACTCTAAATGTTCTTTTCTCATTTCTTAGGGTTTTCTAATTTACATTTAAAACTTTCAGTTTTTTTCCAACTCCTTCTTCTGTGTAACCTTCAGCTTTTAGCAGTTCAGCACCTTTGTTTTCAGGTTAAATTCGTTTTTTGTTTTTTTTTTTTTTTTAATCTCATTCAATATTTTTAACTCAAAATTCAGCAATTAATTCATTTCAGTGCATACATTCAGATTCAAGCATTCACACTGCAGTTTCTTCAGAAAATGCACTTTCTAGTTATTAGTGTGAATGCTTGAAAAGCATTCACAGTATTGTTGTTGTAATCTTTATTATTAGTGTGAATGCTTGAAAAGCATTCACAGTATTGTTCTTCAAATCTTTATTATTATTCCATATTCCGTACGTTTTTTGGCATCTAACTCCTTCAAAACCGTTCAACTTAGAAAAACCATTCAAACATCGTTAGATTCCTATTATTTTGGACATGACTGCTTCTATTTTTCTCATTTTTAACATTTATATTTTTAATTTTATTCAACTTTATTCAACAAAAATTTCCCATGTATTTCAATGGGGAGACCCTTCAAATTCTCATTCAACTTACTCATTTTTAAACTCTTACTACTTCCACATACATTGACATAGAGCCACCATTCAAACTTTAAAACGAAGACAAGACATTCAACTATTCAACTTGTATTTATCTTTTCAATATCTATTATACTTTTTCTTCAGTTCCAGTTTAAGTTTCATGATGTTTTTTCACCCGTTTCAGAGTTTATAATGGGTGTGTATGGGACGGAATGTTGGGGCTAGAGTGAGGCAGCTCAACTGCTAGAGTGAGAGGAGCAAAAAAATTAATCTTAAAATCTTTTTTAAAACTGCTGCTGTGTCCGCAGCGTTTGCTCTACAGGTATGATTTTACCCTCAAAACGTAGCCATCGCTGTCCTCTTTCATCCAATGTGTTTACTATTGTCCTAGGTGTTATGGTTCTTTCGTAAATGTCAACAATGCACAGCCTCCTCCCTCCAACTCTTCCATAGACTCTAATGTTAAAATGGCTCAGAAGGTTCGTTTGAAAATCAGAAGAGCATGGTGTCTTTCCACTGTCACCACGTCCATATAATAAGCTCCACAGGCATGAAAACTGAGAATTAGGTAGACTAGACATTGCTGTCGCTCACGGTGAAAGAATTTTGTCAATACGACCTATACTTTTCATTTGGGAGCGATTTGTTTCGGCCTGACTTTTCTGTTCATTTTAAGCAGCAAAAGTGAGGTGCATGTCTGTGTGCGTGTGTATGGAGCCATTGGGTGCGGTCACTATAGCAACCAGGCTCACACCTGCCTGCTTAACGAGCTCTGCCTGCCACTGTACCAAGATTCATCTTAAGCACTTCTCTTTCAACTGCTGCTGTGTCCACAGTGTTACAGCCATCATTTTACCCTCAAATTGTCGCCATTATTATTCTCTTTCCAACACCGTATCTTTCAAAGCTCAGGCATTTAAACTTTTTAAACTGTGTGGATCAAAGTGGAGGGATCACATTTGACTCATTCAGTGATTCAAAGAATATGAACTTTTAATATTCATTCAGATGTTTTCTGACTCTAAATGTTCTTTTCTCATTTCTTAGGGTTTTCTAATTTACATTTAAAACATTTTCAGTTTTTTTCCAACTCCTTCTTCTGTGTAACCTTCAGCTTTTAGCAGTTCAGCACCTTTGTTTTCAGGTTAAATTCGTTTTTTTTTGTTTTTTTTTTAATCTCATTCAATATTTTTAACTCAAAATTCAGCAATTAATTCATTTCAGTGCATACATTCAGATTCAAGCATTCACACTGCAGTTTCTTCAGAAAATGCACTTTCTAGTTATATTTTATTATTATTATTATCTATTCCGTACGTTTTTTGAAAGCCTACTCCTTCAAAACCGTTCAACTTAGAAAAACCATTCAAACACCATTAGATTCCTATTCTTTTGGACAACATTGCTTCTATTTTTTCTCATTTTTAACATTTATATTTTTAATTTTATTCAACTTTTTTCAACAAAAATTTATAATGTATTTCAATGGGGAGACCCTTCAAATTCTCATTCAACTTCCTCCTCTTTAAACTGTATCTACTTCCACATACATTGACATAGAGCCACCATTCAAACTTTAAAACGAAGACAAGACATTCAACTATTCAACTTGTATTTATCTTTTCAATATCTATTATACTTTTTCTTCAGTTCCAGTTTAAGTTTCATGATGTTTTTTCACCCGTTTCAGAGTTTATAATGGGTGTGTATGGGACGGAATGTTGGGGCTAGAGTGAGGCAGCTCAACTGCTAGAGTGAGAGGAGCAAAAAAATTAATCTTAAAATCTTTTTTAAAACTGCTGCTGTGTCCACAGCGTTTGCTCTACAGGTATGATTTTACCCTCAAAACGTAGCCATGGCTGTCCTCTTTCATCCAATGTGTTTACTATTGTCCTAGGTGTTACGGTTCTTTCATAAATGTCACCAATGCACAGCCTCCTCCCTCCAACTCTTCCATAGACTCTAATGTTAAAACGGCTCAGAAGGTTGGTTTGAAAATCAGAAGAGCATGGTGTTTTTACACTGTCACCACGTCCATATAATAAACTCCACAGGCATGAAAACTGAGAATTAGGTAGAGTGGACATTGCTGCCGCTCACGGTGAAAGAATTTCGTCAATACGACCTATACTTTTCATTTGGGAGCGATTTGTTTCGGCCTGACTTTTCTGTTCATTTTAAGCAGCAAAAGTGAGGCGCATGTCTGTGTACGTGTGTATGGAACCATTGGGTGCAGTCACTATAGCAACCAGGCTCACACCTGCCTGCTTAACGAGCTCTGCCTGCCACTGTACCAAGATTCATCTTAAGCACTTCTCTTTCAACTGCTGCTGTGTCCACAGTGTCACAGCCATCATTTTACCCTCAAATTGTCGCCATTATTGTTCTCTTTCCAACACCGTATCTTTCAAAGCTCAGGCATTTAAACTTTTTAAACTGTGTGGATCAAAGTGGAGGGATCACATTTGAGTCATTCAGTGATTCAAAGAATATGACCTTTTAATATTCTTTCAGATGTTTTCTGACTCTAAATGTTCTTTTCTCATTTCTTAGGTTTTTCTAATTTACAATTAAAACATTTTCAGCTTTTTTCCAACTTCTTCTTCTGTGTAACCTTCAGCTTTTAGCAGTTCAGCACTTTTGTTTTCAGGTTAAATTCGGGTTTTTTTTTTTTTATCTCATTCAAAATTTTTAACTTAAATTCAGTAATTATTTCATTTCAATGCATTCATTCAGATTCAAGCATTCACACTGCAGTTTATTCAGAAAATGCACTTTCTAGTTATTAGTGTGAATGCTTGAAAAGCATTCACAGTATTGTTCTTCTAATCTTTATTAGTGTGAATGCTTGAAAAGCATTCACAGTATTGTTCTTCTAATCTTTATTCTTCTATTTTATTATTATCTATTCCGTACGTTTTTTGAAAGCCTACTCCTTCAAAACCGTTCAACTTAGAAAAACCATTCAAACACCATTAGATTCCTATTCTTTTGGACATGATTGCTTGTATTTTTCTCATTTTTAACATTTATATTTTTAATTTTATTCAACTTTATTCAACAAAAATTTCCCATGTATTTCAATGGGGAGACCCTTCAAATTCTCATTCAACTTACTCATTTTTAAACTCTTACTACTTCAACATACGTTCACATAGAGCCACCATTCAAACTTTAAAACGAAGACAAGACATTCAACTATTCAACTTGTATTTATCTTTTCAATATCTATTATACTTTTTCTTCAGTTCCAGTTTAAGTTTCATGATGTTTTTTCACCCGTTTCAGAGTTTATAATGGGTGTGTATGGGACGGAATGTTGGGGCTAGAGTGAGGCAGCTCAACTGCTAGAGTGAGAGGAGCAAAAAAAAATAATCTTAAAATCTTTTTTAAAACTGCTGCTGTGTCCGCAGCGTTTGCTCTACAGGTATGATTTTACCCTCAAAACGTAGCCATGGCTGTCCTCTTTCATCCAATGTGTTTACTATTGTACTAGGTGTTATGGTTCTTTCATGAAAGTCACCAATGCACAGCCTCCTCCCTCCAACTCTTCCATAGACTCTAATGTTAAAATGGCTCAGAAGGTTCGTTTGAAAATCAGAAGAGCATGGTGTCTTTCCACTGTCACCACGTCCATATAATAAACTCCACAGGCATGAAAACTGAGAATTCAGTAGACTAGAAGCTGCTGTCACTCACGGTGAAAGAATTTCGTCAATACGACTTTTACTTTTCATTTGGGAACGATTTGTTTCGGCCTGATTTTTCTGTTCATTTTAAGCAGCAAAAGTGAGGTGCATGTCTGTGTCCGTGTGTATGGAGCCATTGGGTGCGGTCACTATAGCAACCAGGCTCACACCTGCCTGCTTAACGAGCTCTGCCTGCCACTGTACCAAGATTCATCTTAAGCACTTCTCTTTCAACTGCTGCTGTGTCCACAGTGTTACAGCCATCATTTTACCCTCAAATTGTCGCCATTATTGTTCTCTTTCCAACACCGTATCTTTCAAAGCTCAGGCATTTAAACTTTTTAAACTGTGTGGATCAAAGTGGAGGGATCACATTTGAGTCATTAAGTGATTCAAAGAATATGACCTTTTAATATTCATTCAGATGTTTTCTGACTCTAAATGTTCTTTTCTCATTTCTTAGGGTTTTCTAATTTACATTTAAAACATTTTCAGTTTTTTTCCAACTCCTTCTTCTGTGTAACCTTCAGCTTTTAGCAGTTCAGCACCTTTGTTTTCAGGTTAAATTCGGTTTTTTTTTTTGGTTTTTTTTAATCTCATTCAATATTTTTAACTCAAAATTCAGCAATTAATTCATTTCAGTGCATACATTCAGATTCAAGCATTCACACTGCAGTTTCTTCAGAAAATGCACTTTCTAGTTATTATATTTTATCTATTCCGTACGTTTTTTGAAAGCCTACTCCTTCAAAACCGTTCAACTTAGAAAAACCATTCAAACATCGTTAGATTCCTATTCTTTTGGACAACATTGCTTGTATTTTTCTCATTTTTAACATTTATATTTTTAATTTTATTCAACTTTATTCAACAAAAATTTCCCATGTATTTCAATGGGGAGACCCTTCAAATTCTCATTCAACTTACTCATTTTTAAACTCTTACTACTTCAACATACGTTCACATAGAGCCACCATTCAAACTTTAAAACGAAGACAAGACATTCAACTATTCAACTTGTATTTATCTTTTCAATATCTATTATACTTTTTCTTCAGTTCCAGTTTAAGTTTCATGATGTTTTTTCACCCGTTTCAGAGTTTATAATGGGTGTGTATGGGACGGAATGTTGGGGCTAGAGTGAGGCAGCTCAACTGCTAGAGTGAGAGGAGCAAAAAAAATCATCTTAAAATCTTTTTTAAAACTGCTGCTGTGTCCGCAGCGTTTGCTCTACAGGTATGATTTTACCCTCAAAACGTAGCCATGGCTGTCCTCTTTCATCCAATGTGTTTACTATTGTACTAGGTGTTATGGTTCTTTCATAAATGTCACCAATGCACAGCCTCCTCCCTCCAACTCTTCCATAGACTCTAATGTTAAAATGGCTCAGAAGGTTCGTTTGAAAATCAGAAGAGCATGGTGTCTTTCCACTGTCACCACGTCCATATAATAAACTCCACAGACATGAAAACTGAGAATTTGGTAGACTAGACATTGCTGTCGCTCACAGTGAAAGAATTTTGTCAATACGACTTTTACTTTTCATTTGGGAACGATTTGTTTCGGCCTGACTTTTCTGTTCATTTTAAGCAGCAAAAGTGAGGCGCATGTCTGTGTACGTGTGTATGGAGCCATTGGGTGCGGTCACTATAGCAACCAGGCTCACACCTGCCTGCTTAACGAGCTCTCTCTCTCTCTCTGCCAAGATTCATCTTAAACACTTCTCTTTCAACTGCTGCTGTGTCCACAGTGTTAAAGCCATCATTTTACCCTCAAAACGTCGCCATCGTTGTTCTTTTTCCAACATCTTGTCTTTCAAAGCTCAGAGATGTAAACTTTTTAAACTGTGTGGGTCCAAGTGGAGGGATCACATTTTAGTCATTCAGTGATTCAAAGAATATGACCTTTTAATATTCTTTCAGATGTTTTCTGACTCTAAATGTTCTTTTCTCATTTCTTAGGTTTTTCTAATTTACAATTAAAACATTTTCAGCTTTTTTCCAACTTCTTCTTCTGTGTAACCTTCAGCTTTTAGCAGTTCAGCACCTTTGTTTTCAGGTTAAATTCGTTTTGTTTGTTTTTTTTTTGTTTTTTTTATCTCATTCAATATTTTTAACTCAAAATTCAGCAATTAATTCATTTCAGTGCATACATTCAGATTCAAGCATTCACACTGCAGTTTCTTCAGAAAATGCACTTTCTAGTTATATTTTATTTTTCCGTACGTTTTTTGAAAGCCTACTCCTTCAAAACCGTTCAACTTAGAAAAACCATTCAAACATCGTTAGATTCCTATTATTTTGGACAACATTGCTTCTATTTTTTTCATTTTTAACATTTATATTTTTAATTTTATTCAACTTTATTCAACAAAAATTTCCCATGTATTTCAATGGGGAGACCCTTCAAATTCTCATTCAACTTACTCATTTTTAAACTCTTACTACTTCAACATACGTTCACATAGAGCCACCATTCAAACTTTAAAACGAAGACAAGACATTCAACTATTCAACTTGTATTTATCTTTTCAATATCTATTATACTTTTTCTTCAGTTCCAGTTTAAGTTTCATGATGTTTTTTCACCCGTTTCAGAGTTTATAATGGGTGTGTATGGGACGGAATGTTGGGGCTAGAGTGAGGCAGCTCAACTGCTAGAGTGAGAGGAGCAAAAAACATAATCTTAAAATCTTTTTTAAAACTGCTGCTGTGTCCGCAGCGTTTGCTCTACAGGTATGATTTTACCCTCAAAACGTAGCCATGGCTGTCCTCTTTCATCCAATGTGTTTACTATTGTACTAGGTGTTATGGTTCTTTCATAAATGTCACCAATGCACAGCCTCCTCCCTCCAACTCTTCCATAGACTCTAATGTTAAAATGGCTCAGAAGGTTCGTTTGAAAATCAGAAGAGCATGGTGTCTTTCCACTGTCACCACGTCCATATAATAAACTCCACAGACATGAAAACTGAGAATTTGGTAGACTAGACATTGCTGTCGCTCACAGTGAAAGAATTTTGTCAATACGACTTTTACTTTTCATTTGGGAACGATTTGTTTCGGCCTGACTTTTCTGTTCATTTTAAGCAGCAAAAGTGAGGTGCATGTCTGTGTGCGTGTGTATGGAGCCATTGGGTGCGGTCACTATAGCAACCAGGCTCACACCTGCCTGCTTAACGAGCTCTCTCTGCCACTCTGCCAAAATTCATCTTAAACACTTCTCTTTCAACTGCTGCTGTGTCCACAGTGTTAAAGCCATCATTTTACCCTCAAAACGTCGCCATCGTTGTTCTTTTTCCAACATCTTGTCTTTCAAAGCTCAGAGATGTAAACTTTTTAAACTGTGTGGGTCCAAGTGGAGGGATCACATTTTAGTCATTCAGTGATTCAAAGAATATGACCTTTTAATATTCATTCAGATGTTTTCTGACTCTAAATGTTCTTTTCTCATTTCTTAGGGTTTTCTAATTTACATTTAAAACATTTTCAGTTTTTTTCCAACTTCTTCTTCTGTGTAACCTTCAGCTTTTAGCAGTTCAGCACTGTTGTTTTCAGGTTAAATTCAGTTTTGTTTTTTGTTTTTTTTATCTCATTCAATATTTTTAACTCAAAATTCAGCAATTAATTCATTTCAGTGCATACATTCAGATTCAAGCATTCACACTGCAGTTTCTTCAGAAAATGCACTTTCTAGTTATTATTATTATATATTCCGTACGTTTTTTGGCATCTCACTCCTTCAAAACCGCTCAACTTAGAAAAACCATTCAAACACCGTTAGATTCCTATTCTTTTGGACATGAATGCTTCTACTTTTCTCATTTTTAACATTTATATTTTTAATTTTATTCAACTTTATTTAACAAAAATTTATAATGTATTTCAATGGAGAGACCCTTCAAATCCTCATTCAACTTATTCATTTTTAAACTCTTACTACTTCCACATACATTGACATAGAGCCACCATTCAAACTTTAAAACGAAGACAAGACATTCAACTATTCAACTTGTATTTATCTTTTCAATATCTATTATACTTTTTCTTCAGTTCCAGTTTAAGTTTCATGATGTTTTTTCACCCGTTTCAGAGTTTATAATGGGTGTCTATGGGACGGAATGTTGGGGCTAGAGTGAGGCAGCTCAACTGCTAGAGTGAGAGGAGCAAAAAAATTAATCTTAAAATCTTTTTTAAAACTGCTGCTGTGTCCACAGCGTTTGCTCTACAGGTATGATTTTACCCTCAAAACGTAGCCATGGCTGTCCTCTTTCATCCAATGTGTTTACTATTGTACTAGGTGTTATGGTTCTTTCATAAATGTCACCAATGCACAGCCTCCTCCCTCCAACTCTTCCATAGACTCTAATGTTAAAATGGCTCAGAAGGTTCGTTTGAAAATCAGAAGAGCATGGTGTCTTTCCACTGTCACCACGTCCATATAATAAACTCCACAGGCATGAAAACTGAGAATTTGGTAGACTAGACATGGCTGTCGCTCACGGTGAAAGAATTTTGTCAATACGACTTTTACTTTTCATTTGGGAAGAATTTGTTTGGGCCTGACTTTTCTGTTCATTTTAAGCAGCAAAAGTGAGGTGCATGTCTGTGTACGTGTGTATGGAGCCATTGGGTGCAGTCACTATAGCAACCAGGCTCACACCTGCCTGCTTAACGAGCTCTCTCTCTCACTCTGCCAAGATTCATCTTAAACACTTCTCTTTCAACTGCTGCTGTCTCCACAGTGTTACAGCCATCATTTTACCCTCAAAACGTCGCCATCGTTGTTCTCTTTCCAACATCTTGTCTTTCAAAGCTCAGAGATGTAAACTTTTTAAACTGTGTGGATCCAAGTGGAGGGATCACATTTTAGTCATTCAGTGATTCAAAGAATATGACCTTTTAATATTCTTTCAGATGTTTTCTGACTCTAAATGTTCTTTTCTCATTTCTTAGGGTTTTCTAATTTACATTTAAAACATTTTCAGTTTTTTCCAACTTCTTCTTCTGTGTAACGTTCAGCTTTTAGCAGTTCAGCACCTTTGTTTTCAGGTTAAATTCGTTTTTTTTTTGTTTTTTTTTTTTATCTCATTCAATATTTTTAACTCAAAATTCAGCAATTAATTCATTTCAGTCCATACATTCAGATTCAAGCATTCACACTGCAGTTTCTTCAGAAAATGCACTTTCTAGTTAGTGTGAATGCTTGAAAAGCATTCACAGTATTGTTCTTCTAATCTTTATTATTAGTGTGAATGCTTGAAAAGCATTCACAGTATTGTTGTTGTAATCTTTATTATTATATTTTATTATTATTATTATCTATTCCGTACGTTTTTTGAAAGCCTACTCCTTCAAAACCGTTCAACTTAGAAAAACCATTCAAACACCATTAGATTCCTATTCTTTTGGACAACATTGCTTCTATTTTTTCTCATTTTTAACATTTATATTTTTAATTTTATTCAACTTTTTTCAACAAAAATTTATAATGTATTTCAATGGGGAGACCCTTCAAATTCTCATTCAACTTCATCCTCTTTAAACTGTATCTACTTCCACATACATTGACATAGAGCCACCATTCAAACTTTAAAACGAAGACAAGACATTCAACTATTCAACTTGTATTTATCTTTTCAATATCTATTATACTTTTTCTTCAGTTCCAGTTTAAGTTTCATGATGTTTTTTCAGCCGTTTCAGAGTTTATAATGGGTGTGTATGGGACGGAATGTTGGGGCTAGAGTGAGACAGCTCAACTGCTAGAGTGAGAGGAGCAAAAAAATTAATCTTAAAATCTTTTTTAAAACTGCTGCTGTGTCCACAGCGTTTGCTCTACAGCCATCATTTTACCCTCAAAACGTAGCCATGGCTGTCCTCTTTCATCCAATGTGTTTACTATTGTCCTAGGTGTTACGGTTCTTTCATAAATGTCACCAATGCACAGCCTCCTCCTTCCAACTCTTCCATAGACTCTAATGTTAAAATGGCTCAGAAGGTTCGTTTGAAAATCAGAAGAGCATGGTGTCTTTCCACTGTCACCACGTCCATATAATAAGCTCCACAGGCATGAAAACTGAGAATTAGGTAGACTAGACATTGCTGTCGCTCACGGTGAAAGAATTTTGTCAATACGACTTTTACTTTTCATTTGGGAGCGATTTGTTTCGGCCTGACTTTTCTGTTCATTTTAAGCAGCAAAAGTGAGGTGCATGTCTGTGTGCGTGTGTATGGAGCCATTGGGTGCGGTCACTATAGCAACCAGGCTCACACCTGCCTGCTTAACGAGCTCTCTCTGCCACTGTACCAAGATTCATCTTAAACACTTCTCTTTCAACTGCTGCTGTGTCCACAGTGTTAAAGCCATCATTTTACCCTCAAAACGTCGCCATCGTTGTTCTTTTTCCAACATCTTGTCTTTCAAAGCTCAGAGATGTAAACTTTTTAAACTGTGTGGGTCCAAGTGGAGGGATCACATTTTAGTCATTCAGTGATTCAAAGAATATGACCTTTTAATATTCTTTCAGATGTTTTCTGACTCTAAATGTTCTTTTCTCATTTCTTAGGTTTTTCTAATTTACAATTAAAACATTTTCAGCTTTTTTCCAACTTCTTCTTCTGTGTAACCTTCAGCTTTTAGCAGTTCAGCACCTTTGTTTTCAGGTTGAATTCGGTTTTTTTTTTTTGTTTTTTTTATCTCATTCAATATTTTTAACTCAAAATTCAGCAATTAATTCATTTCAGTGCATACATTCAGATTCAAGCATTCACACTGCAGTTTCTTCAGAAAATGCACTTTCTAGTTAGTGTGAATGCTTGAAAAGCATTCACAGTATTGTTATTCGAATCTTTATTATTATTATTAGTGTGAATGCTTGAAAAGCATTCACAGTATTGTTCTTCTAATCTTTATTCTTATATTTTATTATCTATTCCGTACGTTTTTTGAAAGCCTACTCCTTCAAAACCGTTCAACTTAGAAAAACCATTCAAACACCATTAGATTCCTATTATTTTGGACATGGTTGCTTGTATTTTTCTCATTTTTAACATTTATATTTTTAATTTTATTCAACTTTATTCAACAAAAATTTCCCATGTATTTCAATGGGGAGACCCTTCAAATTCTCATTCAACTTACTCATTTTTAAACTCTTACTACTTCAACATACGTTCACATAGAGCCACCATTCAAACTTTAAAACGAAGACAAGACATTCAACTATTCAACTTGTATTTATCTTTTCAATATCTATTATACTTTTTCTTCAGTTCCAGTTTAAGTTTCATGATGTTTTTTCACCCGTTTCAGAGTTTATAATGGGTGTGTATGGGACGGAATGTTGGGGCTAGAGTGAGGCAGCTCAACTGCTAGAGTGAGAGGAGCAAAAAAAATAATCTTAAAATCTTTTTTAAAACTGCTGCTGTGTCCGCAGCGTTTGCTCTACAGGTATGATTTTACCCTCAAAACGTAGCCATGGCTGTCCTCTTTCATCCAATGTGTTTACTATTGTACTAGGTGTTATGGTTCTTTCATAAATGTCACCAATGCACAGCCTCCTCCCTCCAACTCTTCCATAGACTCCAATGTTAAAATGTCTCAGAAGGTTCGTTTGAAAATCAGAAGAGCATGGTGTCTTTCCACTGTCACCATGTCCATATAATAAACTCCACAGACATGAAAACTGAGAATTTGGTAGACTAGACATTGCTGTCGCTCACAGTGAAAGAATTTTGTCAATACGACTTTTACTTTTCATTTGGGAACGATTTGTTTCGGCCTGACTTTTCTGTTCATTTTAAGCAGCAAAAGTGAGGTGCATGTCTGTGTGCGTGTGTATGGAGCCATTGGGTGCGGTCACTATAGCAACCAGGCTCACACCTGCCTGCTTAACGAGCTCTGCCTGCCACTGTACCAAGATTCATCTTAAACACTTCTCTTTCAACTGCTGCTGTGTCCACAGTGTTACAGCCATCATTTTACCCTCAAATTGTCGCCATTATTGTTCTCTTTCCAACACCGTATCTTTCAAAGCTCAGGCATTTAAACTTTTTAAACTGTGTGGATCAAAGTGGAGGGATCACATTTGAGTCATTCAGTGATTCAAAGAATATGACCTTTTAATATTCATTCAGATGTTTTCTGACTCTAAATGTTCTTTTCTCATTTCTTAGGGTTTTCTAATTTACATTTAAAACATTTTCAGTTTTTTTCCAACTCCTTCTTCTGTGTAACTTTCAGCTTTTAGCAGTTCAGCACCTTTGTTTTCAGGTTAAATTCGTTTTTTTTTTGTTTTTTTTTAATCTCATTCAAGATTTTTAACTCAAAATTCAGCAATTAATTCATTTCAGTGCATACATTCAGATTCAAGCATTCACACTGCAGTTTCTTCAGAAAATGCACTTTCTAGTTATTATATTTTATCTATTCCGTACGTTTTTTGTAATCCTACTCCTTCAAAACCGTTCAACTTAGAAAAACCATTCAAACACCGTTAGATTCCTATTCTTTTGGACAACACTGCTTCTATTTTTCATATTTTTAACATTTATATTTTTAATTTTATTCAACTTTATTCAACAAAAATTTATAATGTATTTCAATGGGGAGACCCTTCAAATCCTCATTCAACTTACTCATTTTTAAACTCTTACTACTTCCACATACATTGACATAGAGCCACCATTCAAACTTTAAAACGAAGACAAGACATTCAACTATTCAACTTGTATTTATCTTTTCAATATCTATTATACTTTTTCTTCAGTTCCAGTTTAAGTTTCATGATGTTTTTTCACCCGTTTCAGAGTTTATAATGGGTGTGTATGGGACGGAATGTTGGGGCTAGAGTGAGGCAGCTCAACTGCTAGAGTGAGAGGAGCAAAAAAATTAATCTTAAAATCTTTTTTAAAACTGCTGCTGTGTCCTCAGCATTTGCTCTACAGGTATCATTTTACCCTCAAAACGTAGCCATCGCTGTCCTCTTTCATCCAATGTGTTTACTATTGTACTAGGTGTTATGGTTCTTTCATAAATGTCACCAATGCACAGCCTCCTCCCTCCAACTCTTCCATAGCCTCTAATGTTAAACTTGCTCAGAAGGTTCGTTTGAAAATCAGAAGAGCATGGTGTCTTTACACTGTCACCACGTCCATATAATAAGCTCCACAGGCATGAAAACTGAGAATTAGGTAGACTAGACATTGCTGTCGCTCACGGTGAAAGAATTTCGTCAATACGACTTTTACTTTTCATTTGGGAGCGATTTGTTTCAGCCTGACTTTTCTGTTCATTTTAAGCAGCAAAAGTGAGGTGCATGTCTGTGTCCGTGTGTATGGAGCCACTGGGTGCAGTCACTATAGCAACCAGGCTCACACCTGCCTGCTTAACGAGCTCTGCCTGCCACTGTACCAAGATTCATCTTAAACACTTCTCTTTCAACTGCTGCTGTGTCCACAGTGTTACAGCCATCATTTTACCCTCAAATTGTCGCCATTATTGTTCTCTTTCCAACACCGTATCTTTCAAAGCTCAGACATTTAAACTTTTTAAACTGTGTGGATCAAAGTGGAGGGATCACATTTTAGTCATTCAGTGATTCAAAGAATATGACCTTTTAATATTCATTCAGATGTTTTCTGACTCTAAATGTTCTTTTCTCATTTCTTAGGTTTTTCTAATTTACATTTAAAACATTTTCAGTTTTTTTCCAACTCCTTCTTCTGTGTAACCTTCAGCTTTTAGCAGTTCAGCACCTTTGTTTTCAGGTTAAATTCGTTTTTTTTTTTGTTTTTTTTTAATCTCATTCAATATTTTTAACTCAAAATTCAGCAATTAATTCATTTCAGTGCATACATTCAGATTCAAGCATTCACACTGCAGTTTCTTCAGAAAATGCACTTTCTAGTTAGTGTGAATGCTTGAAAAGCATTCACAGTATTGTTCTTCTAATCTTTATTATTATATTTTATTCTGTATTCCGTACGTTTTTTGAAAGCCTACTCCTTCAAAACCGTTCAACTTAGAAAAACCATTCAAACATCGTTAGATTCCTATTATTTTGGACAACATTGCTTCTATTTTTCTCATTTTTAACATTTATATTTTTAATTTTATTCAACTTTATTCAACAAAAATTTCCCATGTATTTCAATGGGGAGACCCTTCAAATTCTCATTCAACTTACTCATTTTTAAACTCTTACTACTTCAACATACGTTCACATAGAGCCACCATTCAAACTTTAAAACGAAGACACGACATTCAACTATTCAACTTGTATTTATCTTTTCAATATCTATTATACTTTTTCTTCAGTTCCAGTTTAAGTTTCATGATGTTTTTTCACCCGTTTCAGAGTTTATAATGGGTGTGTATGGGACGGAATGTTGGGGCTAGAGTGAGGCAGCTCAACTGCTAGAGTGAGAGGAGCAAAAAAATTAATCTTAAAATCTTTTTTAAAACTGCTGCTGTGTCCGCAGCGTTTGCTCTACAGGTATGATTTTACCCTCAAAACGTAGCCATCGCTGTCCTCTTTCATCCAATGTGTTTACTATTGTCCTAGGTGTTATGGTTCTTTCGTAAATGTCACCAATGCACAGCCTCCTCCCTCCAACTCTTCCATAGACTCTAATGTTAAAATGGCTCAGAAGGTTCGTTTGAAAATCAGAAGAGCATGGTGTCTTTCCACTGTCACCACGTCCATATAATAAACTCCACAGACATGAAAACTGAGAATTAGGTAGACTAGAAGCTGCTGTCGCTCACGGTGAAAGAATTTTGTCAATACGACTTTTACTTTTCATTTGGGAACGATTTGTTTCGGCCTGACTTTTCTGTTCATTTTAAGCAGCAAAAGTGAGGCGCATGTCTGTGTACGTGTGTATGGAGCCATTGGGTGCGGTCACTATAGCAACCAGGCTCACACCTGCCTGCTTAACGAGCTCTGCCTGCCACTGTACCAAGATTCATCTTAAGCACTTCTCTTTCAACTGCTGCTGTGTCCACAGTGTTACAGCCATCATTTTACCCTCAAATTGTCGCCATTATTGTTCTCTTTCCAACACCGTATCTTTCAAAGCTCAGGCATTTAAACTTTTTAAACTGTGTGGATCAAAGTGGAGGGATCACATTTGAGTCATTCAGTGATTCAAAGAATATGACCTTTTAATATTCATTCAGATGTTTTCTGACTCTAAATGTTCTTTTCTCATTTCTTAGGGTTTTCTAATTTACATTTAAAACATTTTCAGTTTTTTTCCAACTCCTTCTTCTGTGTAACCTTCAGCTTTTAGCAGTTCAGCACCTTTGTTTTCAGGTTAAATTCGTCTTTTTTTTTTTGTTTTTTTTAATCTCATTCAATATTTTTAACTCAAAATTCAGCAATTAATTCATTTCAGTGCATACATTCAGATTCAAGCATTCACACTGCAGTTTCTTCAGAAAATGCACTTTCTAGTTAGTGTGAATGCTTGAAAAGCATTCACAGTATTGTTCTTCTAATCTTTATTCTATTTTATTCTGTATTCCGTACGTTTTTTGTACTCCTACTCCTTCAAAACCGTTCAACTTAGAAAAACCATTCAAACACCATTAGATTCCTCTTCTTTTGGACATGACTGCTTCTATTTTTCTCATTTTTAACATTTATATTTTTAATTTTATTCAACTTTATTCAACAAAAATTTCCCAAAATTTCCCATGTATTTCAATGGGGAGACCCTTCAAATCCTCATTCAACTTACTCATTTTTAAACTCTTACTACTTCCACATACATTGACATAGAGCCACCATTCAAACTTTAAAACGAAGACAAGACATTCAACTATTCAACTTGTATTTATCTTTTCAATATCTATTATACTTTTTCTTCAGTTCCAGTTTAAGTTTCATGATGTTTTTTCACCCGTTTCAGAGTTTATAATGGGTGTGTATGGGACGGAATGTTGGGGCTAGAGTGAGACAGCTCAACTGCTAGAGTGAGAGGAGCAAAAAAATTAATCTTAAAATCTTTTTTAAAACTGCTGCTGTGTCCGCAGCGTTTGCTCTACAGGTATGATTTTACCCTCAAAACGTAGCCATCGCTGTCCTCTTTCATCCAATGTGTTTACTATTGTCCTAGGTGTTACGGTTCTTTCATAAATGTCACCAATGCACAGCCTCCTCCCTCCAACTCTTCCATAGACTCTAATGTTAAAACGGCTCAGAAGGTTGGTTTGAAAATCAGAAGAGCATGGTGTTTTTACACTGTCACCACGTCCATATAATAAACTCCACAGGCATGAAAACTGAGAATTAGGTAGAGTGGACATTGCTGCCGCTCACGGTGAAAGAATTTTGTCAATACGACCTATACTTTTCATTTGGGAGCGATTTGTTTCGGCCTGACTTTTCTGTTCATTTTAAGCAGCAAAAGTGAGGCGCATGTCTGTGTACGTGTGTATGGAGCCATTGGGTGCAGTCACTATAGCAACCAGGCTCACACCTGCCTGCTTAACGAGCTCTGCCTGCCACTGTGCCAAGATTCATCTTAAGCACTTCTCTTTCAACTGCTGCTGTGTCCACAGTGTTACAGCCATCATTTTACCCTCAAATTGTCGCCATTATTGTTCTCTTTCCAACACCGTGTCTTTCAAAGCTCAAACATTTAAACTTTTTAAACTGTGTGGATCAAAGTGGAGGGATCACATTTGAGTCATTCAGTGATTCAAAGAATATGACCTTTTAATATTCATTCAGATGTTTTCTGACTCTAAATGTTCTTTTCTCATTTCTTAGGGTTTTCTAATTTACATTTAAAACATTTTCAGTTTTTTTCCAACTCCTTCTTCTGTGTAACCTTCAGCTTTTAGCAGTTCAGCACCTTTGTTTTCAGGTTAAATTCGTTTTTTTTGTTTTTTGTTTTTTTTTATCTCATTCAATATTTTTAACTCAAAATTCAGCAATTAATTCATTTCAGTGCATACATTCAGATTCAAGCATTCACACTGCAGTTTCTTCAGAAAATGCACTTTCTAGTTCTATTTTATTATTATCTATTCCGTACGTTTTTTGAAAGCCTACTCCTTCAAAACCGTTCAACTTAGAAAAACCATTCAAACACCATTAGATTCCTATTCTTTTGGACACTGTTGCTTGTATTTTTCTCATTTTTAACATTTATATTTTTAATTTTATTCAACTTTATTCAACAAAAATTTCCCATGTATTTCAATGGGGAGACCCTTCAAATTCTCATTCAACTTACTCATTTTTAAACTCTTACTACTTCAACATACGTTCACATAGAGCCACCATTCAAACTTTAAAACGAAGACAAGACATTCAACTATTCAACTTGTATTTATCTTTTCAATATCTATTATACTTTTTCTTCAGTTCCAGTTTAAGTTTCATGATGTTTTTTCACCCGTTTCAGAGTTTATAATGGGTGTGTATGGGACGGAATGTTGGGGCTAGAGTGAGGCAGCTCAACTGCTAGAGTGAGAGGAGCAAAAAAAATAATCTTAAAATCTTTTTTAAAACTGCTGCTGTGTCCGCAGCGTTTGCTCTACAGGTATGATTTTACCCTCAAAACGTAGCCATGGCTGTCCTCTTTCATCCAATGCGTTTACTATTGTACTAGGTGTTATGGTTCTTTCATAAATGTCACCAATGCACAGCCTCCTCCCTCAAACTCTTCCATAGACTCTAATGTTAAAATGGCTCAGAAGGTTCGTTTGAAAATCAGAAGAGCATGGTGTCTTTCCACTGTCACCACGTGCATATAATAAACTCCACAGACATGAAAACTGAGAATTAGGTAGACTAGACATTGCTGTCGCTCACAGTGAAAGAATTTTGTCAATACGACTTTTACTTTTCATTTGGGAACGATTTGTTTCGGCCTGACTTTTCTGTTCATTTTAAGCAGCAAAAGTGAGGTGCATGTCTGTGTGCGTGTGTATGGAGCCATTGGGTGCGGTCACTATAGCAACCAGGCTCACACCTGCCTGCTTAACGAGCTCTCTCTCTCACTCTGCCAAAATTAATCTTAAACACTTCTCTTTCAACTGCTGCTGTGTCCACAGTGTTAAAGCCATCATTTTACCCTCAAAACGTCGCCATCGTTGTTCTTTTTCCAACATCTTGTCTTTCAAAGCTCAGAGATGTAAACTTTTTAAACTGTGTGGGTCCAAGTGGAGGGATCACATTTGAGTCATTCAGTGATTCAAAGAATATGACCTTTTAATATTCTTTCAGATGTTTTCTGACTCTAAATGTTCTTTTCTCGTTTCTTAGGTTTTTCTAATTTACAATTAAAACATTTTCAGCTTTTTTCCAACTTCTTCTTCTGTGTAACCTTCAGCTTTTAGCAGTTCAGCACTTTTGTTTTCAGGTTAAATTCGGGTTGTTTTTTTTTTATCTCATTCAAAATTTTTAACTTAAATTCAGTAATTATTTCATTTCAATGCATACATTCAGATTCAAGCATTCACACTGCAGTTTCTTCAGAAAATGCACTTTCTAGTTAGTGTGAATGCTTGAAAAGCATTCACAGTATTGTTCTTCTAATCTTTATTATTCTATTTTATTATTATCTATTCCGTACGTTTTTTGAAAGCCTACTCCTTCAAAACCGTTCAACTTAGAAAAACCATTCAAACACCATTAGATTCCTATTCTTTTGGACACTGTTGCTTGTATTTTTCTCATTTTTAACATTTATATTTTTAATTTTATTCAACTTTATTCAACAAAAATTTCCCATGTATTTCAATGGGGAGACCCTTCAAATTCTCATTCAACTTACTCATTTTTAAACTCTTACTACTTCAACATACGTTCACATAGAGCCACCATTCAAACTTTAAAACGAAGACAAGACATTCAACTATTCAACTTGTATTTATCTTTTCAATATCTATTATACTTTTTCTTCAGTTCCAGTTTAAGTTTCATGATGTTTTTTCACCCGTTTCAGAGTTTATAATGGGTGTGTATGGGACGGAATGTTGGGGCTAGAGTGAGGCAGCTCAACTGCTAGAGTGAGAGGAGCAAAAAAAATAATCTTAAAATCTTTTTTAAAACTGCTGCTGTGTCCGCAGCGTTTGCTCTACAGGTATGATTTTACCCTCAAAACGTAGCCATGGCTGTCCTCTTTCATCCAATGTGTTTACTATTGTACTAGGTGTTATGGTTCTTTCATAAATGTCACCAATGCACAGCCTCCTCCCTCAAACTCTTCCATAGACTCTAATGTTAAAATGGCTCAGAAGGTTCGTTTGAAAATCAGAAGAGCATGGTGTCTTTCCACTGTCACCACGTGCATATAATAAACTCCACAGACATGAAAACTGAGAATTTGGTAGACTAGACATTGCTGTCGCTCACAGTGAAAGAATTTTGTCAATACGACTTTTACTTTTCATTTGGGAACGATTTGTTTCGGCCTGACTTTTCTGTTCATTTTAAGCAGCAAAAGTGAGGTGCATGTCTGTGTGCGTGTGTATGGAGCCATTGGGTGCGGTCACTATAGCAACCAGGCTCACACCTGCCTGCTTAACGAGCTCTCTCTCTCACTCTGCCAAAATTAATCTTAAACACTTCTCTTTCAACTGCTGCTGTGTCCACAGTGTTAAAGCCATCATTTTACCCTCAAAACGTCGCCATCGTTGTTCTTTTTCCAACATCTTGTCTTTCAAAGCTCAGAGATGTAAACTTTTTAAACTGTGTGGGTCCAAGTGGAGGGATCACATTTGAGTCATTCAGTGATTCAAAGAATATGACCTTTTAATATTCTTTCAGATGTTTTCTGACTCTAAATGTTCTTTTCTCATTTCTTAGGTTTTTCTAATTTACAATTAAAACATTTTCAGCTTTTTTCCAACTTCTTCTTCTGTGTAACCTTCAGCTTTTAGCAGTTCAGCACTTTTGTTTTCAGGTTAAATTCGGGTTGTTTTTTTTTTTATCTCATTCAAAATTTTTAACTTAAATTCAGTAATTATTTCATTTCAATGCATACATTCAGATTCAAGCATTCACACTGCAGTTTCTTCAGAAAATGCACTTTCTAGTTCTATTTTATTATTATCTATTCCGTACGTTTTTTGAAAGCCTACTCCTTCAAAACCGTTCAACTTAGAAAAACCATTCAAACACCGTTAGATTCCTATTCTTTTGGACAACATTGCTTCTATTTTTCTCATTTTTAACATTTATATTTTTAATTTTATTCAACTTTTTTCAACAAAAATTTATAATGTATTTCAATGGGGAGACCCTTCAAATTCTCATTCAACTTACTCATTTTTAAACTGTATCTACTTCCACATACATTGACATAGAGCCACCATTCAAACTTTAAAACGAAGACAAGACATTCAACTATTCAACTTGTATTTATCTTTTCAATATCTATTATACTTTTTCTTCAGTTCCAGTTTAAGTTTCATGATGTTTTTTCACCCGTTTCAGAGTTTATAATGGGTGTGTATGGGACGGAATGTTGGGGCTAGAGTGAGGCAGCTCAACTGCTAGAGTGAGAGGAGCAAAAAAATTAATCTTAAAATCTTTTTTAAAACTGCTGCTGTGTCCGCAGCGTTTGCTCTACAGGTATGATTTTACCCTCAAAACGTAGCCATGGCTGTCCTCTTTCATCCAATGTGTTTACTATTGTACTAGGTGTTATGGTTCTTTCATAAATGTCACCAATGCACAGCCTCCTCCCTCCAACTCTTCCATAGACTCTAATGTTAAAATGGCTCAGAAGGTTCGTTTGAAAATCAGAAGAGCATGGTGTCTTTACACTGTCACCACGTCCATATAATAAGCTCCACAGGCATGAAAACTGAGAATTAGGTAGACTAGACATTGCTGTCGCTCACGGTGAAAGAATTTTGTCAATACGACTTTTACTTTTCATTTGGGAGCGATTTGTTTCGGCCTGACTTTTCTGTTCATTTTAAGCAGCAAAAGTGAGGCGCATGTCTGTGTACGCGTGTATGGAGCCATTGGGTGCGGTCACTATAGCAACCAGGCTCACACCTGCCTGCTTAACGAGCTCTCTCTGCCACTCTGCCAAAATTCATCTTAAACACTTCTCTTTCAACTGCTGCTGTGTCCACAGTGTTAAAGCCATCATTTTACCCTCAAAACGTCGCCATCGTTGTTCTTTTTCCAACATCTTGTCTTTCAAAGCTCAGAGATGTAAACTTTTTAAACTGTGTGGGTCCAAGTGGAGGGATCACATTTGAGTCATTCAGTGATTCAAAGAATATGACCTTTTAATATTCTTTCAGATGTTTTCTGACTCTAAATGTTCTTTTCTCATTTCTTAGGTTTTTCTAATTTACAATTAAAACATTTTCAGCTTTTTTCCAACTTCTTCTTCTGTGTAACCTTCAGCTTTTAGCAGTTCAGCACTTTTGTTTTCAGGTTAAATTCGGGTTTTTTTTTTTTATCTCATTCAAGATTTTTAACTTAAATTCAGTAATTAATTAATTTCAGTGCATACATTCAGATTCAAGCATTCACACTGCAGTTTCTTCAGAAAATGCACTTTCTAGTTATTTTTTCCTATTCCGTACGTTTTTCGCCGACTATCTCCTTCAAAACCGTTCAACTTAGAAAAACCATTCAAACACCATTAGATTCCTCTTCTTTTGGAATGGTGTGCTTCTATTTTTCTCATTTTTAACATTTATATTTTTAATTTTATTTAACTTTTTTCAACAAAAATTTCCCATGTATTTCAATGGCGAGACCCTTCAAATTCTCATTCAATTCACTCATTTTTAAACCCTTACTACTTCCACATACGTTGACATAGAGCCACCATTCAAACTTTAAAACGAAGACAAGACATTCAACTATTCACCTTGTATTTATCTTTTCAATATCTATTATACTTTTTCTTTAGTTCCAGTTTAAGTTTCATGATGTTTTTTCACCTGTTTCAGAGTTTATAATGGGTGTGTATGGGACGGAATGTTGGGGCTAGAGTGAGACAGCTCAACTGCTAGAGTGAGAGGAGCAAAAAAATTAATCTTAAAATCTTTTTTAAAACTGCTGCTGTGTCCGCAGCGTTTGCTCTACAGGTATGATTTTACCCTCAAAACGTAGCCATGGCTGTCCTCTTTCATCCAATGTGTTTACTATTGTACTAGGTGTTATGGTTCTTTCATAAATGTCACCAATGCACAGCCTCCTCCCTCCAACTCTTCCATAGACTCTAATGTTAAAATGGCTCAGAAGGTTCGTTTGAAAATCAGAAGAGCATGGTGTCTTTCCACTGTCACCACGTCCATATAATAAGCTCCACAGGCATGAAAACTGAGAATTAGGTAGACTAGACATTGCTGTCGCTCATGGTGAAAGAATTTTGTCAATACGACTTTTACTTTTCATTTGGGAACGATTTGTTTCGGCCTGACTTTTCTGTTCATTTTAAGCAGCAGAAGTGAGGTGCATGTCTGTGTCCGTGTGTATGGAGCCATTGGGTGCGGTCACTATAGCAACCAGGCTCACACCTGCCTGCTTAACGAGCTCTGCCTGCCACTGTACCAAGATTCATCTTAAACACTTCTCTTTCAACTGCTGCTGTGTCCACAGTGTTAAAGCCATCATTTTACCCTCAAAACGTCGCCATCGTTGTTCTTTTTCCAACATCTTGTCTTTCAAAGCTCAGAGATGTAAACTTTTTAAACTGTGTGGGTCCAAGTGGAGGGATCACATTTGAGTCATTCAGTGATTCAAAGAATATGACCTTTTAATATTCATTCAGATGTTTTCTGACTCTAAATGTTCTTTTCTCATTTCTTAGGTTTTTCTAATTTACAATTAAAACATTTTCAGCTTTTTTCCAACTTCTTCTTCTGTGTAACCTTCAGCTTTTAGCAGTTCAGCACTTTTGTTTTCAGGTTAAATTCTTTTTTTTTTTTTTGTTTTTTTTATCTCATTCAATATTTTTAACTCAAAATTCAGCAATTAATTCATTTCAGTGCATACATTCAGATTCAAGCATTCACACTGCAGTTTCTTCAGAAAATGCACTTTCTAGTTGTAAATATCTTGTAGTTGTTTGAACACCTTTTAATGTCAAAGTTGGCCTCTGTGCTTCTTCAGTGGTGGAAAGACACTTTCTTGCACTGAGGTCTGCTTATTGTAAATATCTTGTACTTGTTTTTACACCTTTTAATGTCAAAGTTGACATCTGTGCTTTTTCAGTGGTGGAAAGACTCTTTCTTGCACTGAGGTCTGCTTATTGTAATTATCTTGTACTTGTTTTTACACCTTTTAATGTCAAAGTTGGCCTCTGTGCTTTTTCAGTGGTGGAAAGACTCTTTCTTGCACTAAGGTCTGCTTATTGTAAATATCTTGTACTTGTTTTTACACCTTTTAATGTCAAAGTTGACATCTGTGCTTTTTCAGTGGTGGAAAGACTCTTTCTTGCACTG
The DNA here is from genome assembly GCF_964374335.1 of Astatotilapia calliptera. Taxonomy (NCBI): domain Eukaryota; kingdom Metazoa; phylum Chordata; class Actinopteri; order Cichliformes; family Cichlidae; genus Astatotilapia; species Astatotilapia calliptera. The sequence continues at coordinate 28,978,189 of NC_137425.1, read as the reverse complement.
AGGTCTGCTTATTGTAATTATCTTGTACTTGTTTTTACACCTTTTAATGTCAAAGTTGGCATCTGTGCTTTTTCAGTGGCGGAAAGATTCTTTCTTGCACTGAGGTCTGCTTATTGTAAATATCGTGTACTTGTTTTTATACCTTTTAATGTCAAAGTTGGCCTCTGTGCTTCTTCAGTGGTGGAAAGACCCTTGCACTGAGGTGTGCTTATTGTAAATATCTTGTACTTGTTTGAACACCTTTTAATGTCAAAGTTGGCCTCTGTGAGTGGTGGAAAGACTCTTTCTTGCACTGAGGTCTGCTTATTGTACTTGTTTTTACACCTTTTAATGTCAAAGTTGGCCTCTGTGCTTTTTCAGTGGTGGAAAGACTCTTTCTTGCACTGACGTCTGCTTATTGTAAATATCTTGTACTTGTTTTTACACCTTTTAATGTCAAAGTTGGCCTTTGTGCTTCTTCAGTTTTGGAAAGACTCTTTCTTGCACTGAGGTCTGCTTATTGTAAATATCTTGTAGTTGTTTGAACACCTTTTAATGTCAAAGTTGGCCTCTGTGCTTCTTCAGTGGTGGAAAGACCCTTGCACTGAGGTGTGCTTATTGTAAATATCTTGTACTTGTTTGAACACCTTTTAATGTCAAAGTTGGCCTCGGTGCTTCTTCAGTGATGGAAAGACACTTTCTTGCACTGAGGTCTGCTTATTGTAAATATCTTGTACTTGTTTTTACACCTTTTAATGTCAAAATTGGCCTTTGTGCTTCTTCAGTTTTGGAAAGACTCTTTCTTGCACTGAGGTCTGCTTATTATAAATATCTTGTACTTGTTTTTACACCTTTTAATGTCAAAGTTGGCCTCTGTGCTTTTTCAGTGGTGGAAAGACTCTTTCTTGCACTGAGGTCTGCTTATTATAAATATCTTGTACTTGTTTTTACACCTTTTAATGTCAAAGTTGGCATCTGTGCTTTTTCAGTGGTGGAAAGACTCTTTCTTGCACTGAGGTCTGCTTATTGTAAATATCTTGTACTTGTTTTTACACCTTTTAATGTCAAAGTTGGCCTCTGTGCTTCTTCAGTGTTGGAAAGACTCTTTCTCACACTGAGGTCTGCTTATTGTACTTGTTTCTACACCTTTAAATGTCAAAGTTGGCCTCTGTGCTTTTTCAGTGGTGGAAAGACTCTTGCACTGAGGTCTGTTTATTGTAAATATCTTGTACTTGTTTTTACACCTTTTAATGTCAAAGTTGGCCTCTGTGCTTTTTCAGTGGTGGAAAGACTCTTTCTTGCACTGACGTCTGCTTATTGTAAATATCTTGTACTTGTTTTTACACCTTTTAATGTCAAAGTTGGCCTTTGTGCTTCTTCAGTTTTGGAAAGACTCTTTCTTGCACTGAGGTCTGCTTATTGTAAATATCTTGTAGTTGTTTGAACACCTTTTAATGTCAAAGTTGGCCTCTGTGCTTCTTCAGTGGTGGAAAGACCCTTGCACTGAGGTGTGCTTATTGTAAATATCTTGTACTTGTTTGAACACCTTTTAATGTCAAAGTTGGCCTCTGTGCTTCTTCAGTGATGGAAAGACACTTTCTTGCACTGAGGTCTGCTTATTGTAAATATCTTGTACTTGTTTTTACACCTTTTAATGTCAAAGTTGGCCTCTGTGCTTTTTCAGTGGTGGAAAGACTCTTGCACTGAGGTCTGTTTATTGTAAATATCTTGTACTTGTTTTTACACCTTTTAATGTCAAAGTTGGCCTCTGTGCTTTTTCAGTGGTGGAAAGACTCTTTCTTGCACTGAGGTCTGCTTATTGTAAATATCTTGTACTTGTTTTTACACCTTTTAATGTCAAAGTTGGCCTTTGTGCTTCTTCAGTTTTGGAAAGACTCTTTCTTGCACTGAGGTCTGCTTATTGTAAATATCTTGTAGTTGTTTGAACACCTTTTAATGTCAAAGTTGGCCTCTGTGCTTCTTCAGTGGTGGAAAGACCCTTGCACTGAGGTGTGCTTATTGTAAATATCTTGTACTTGTTTGAACACCTTTTAATGTCAAAGTTGGCCTCTGTGCTTCTTCAGTGATGGAAAGACACTTTCTTGCACTGAGGTCTGCTTATTGTAAATATCTTGTAGTTGTTTGAACACCTTTTAATGTCAAAGTTGGCCTCTGTGCTTCTTCAGTGGTGGAAAGACCCTTGCACTGAGGTGTGCTTATTGTAAATATCTTGTACTTGTTTTTACACCTTTTAATGTCAAAATTGGCCTTTGTGCTTCTTCAGTTTTGGAAAGACTCTTTCTTGCACTGAGGTCTGCTTATTATAAATATCTTGTACTTGTTTTTACACCTTTTAATGTCAAAGTTGGCCTCTGTGCTTCTTCAGTGATGGAAAGACACTTTCTTGCACTGAGGTCTGCTTATTGTAAATATCTTGTACTTGTTTTTACACCTTTTAATGTCAAAGTTGGCCTCTGTGCTTTTTCAGTGTTGGAAAGACTCTTTCTTGCACTGAGGTCTGCTTATTGTAAATATCTTGTACTTGTTTTTACACCTTTTAATGTCAAAGTTTGCCTCTGTGCTTCTTCAGTGGTGGAAAGACACTTTCTTGCACTGAGGTCTGCTTATTGTAAATATCTTGTACTTGTTTTTACACCTTTTAATGTCAAAGTTGGCCTCTGTGCTTTTTCAGTGTTGGAAAGACTCTTTCTCGCACTGAGGTCTGCTTATTTTACTTGTTTCTACACCTTTAAATGTCAAAGTTGGCCTCTGTGCTTCTTCAGTGGTGGAAAGACCCTTTCTTGCACTGAGGTCTGCTTATTGTAAATATCTTGTACTTGTTTTTACACCTTTTAATGTCAAAGTTTGCCTTTGTGCTTCTTCAGTGTTGGAAAGACTCTTTCTCACACTGACGTCTGCTTATTGTACTTGTTTCTACACCTTTAAATGTCAAAGTTGGCCTCTGTGCTTCTTCAGTGGTGGAAAGACACTTTCTTGCACTGAGGTCTGCTTATTGTAAATATCTTGTACTTGTTTTTACACCTTTTAATGTCAAAGTTTGCCTTTGTGCTTCTTCAGTGTTGGAAAGACTCTTTCTCACACTGACGTCTGCTTATTGTACTTGTTTCTACACCTTTTAATGTCAAAGTTGGCCTCTGTGCTTTTTCAGTGGTGGAAAGACTCTTTCTTGCACTGACGTCTGCTTATTGTAAATATCTTGTACTTGTTTTTACACCTTTTAATGTCAAAGTTGGCCTTTGTGCTTCTTCAGTTTTGGAAAGACTCTTTCTTGCACTGAGGTCTGCTTATTGTAAATATCTTGTAGTTGTTTGAACACCTTTTAATGTCAAAGTTGGCCTCTGTGCTTCTTCAGTGGTGGAAAGACCCTTGCACTGAGGTGTGCTTATTGTAAATATCTTGTACTTGTTTGAACTTCTTTTAATGTCAAAGTTGGCCTCTGTGCTTCTTCAGTGATGGAAAGACACTTTCTTGCACTGAGGTCTGCTTATTGTAAATATCTTGTACTTGTTTTTACACCTTTTAATGTCAAAATTGGCCTTTGTGCTTCTTCAGTTTTGGAAAGACTCTTTCTTGCACTGAGGTCTGCTTATTATAAATATCTTGTACTTGTTTTTACACCTTTTAATGTCAAAGTTGGCCTCTGTGCTTTTTCAGTGGTGGAAAGACTCTTTCTTGCACTGAGATCTGCTTATTATAAATATCTTGTACTTGTTTTTACACCTTTTAATGTCAAAGTTGGCCTCTGTGCTTCTTCAGTGGTGGAAAGACCCTTGCACTGAGGTGTGCTTATTGTATTTGTTTCTACACCTTTAAATGTCAAAGTTGGCCTCTGTGCTTTTTCAGTGGTGGACTCTTTCTTGCACTGAGGTCTGCTTATTGTAAATATCTTGTACTTGTTTTTACACCTTTTAATGTCAAAGTTGGCCTCTGTGCTTTTTCAGTGGTGGAAAGACTCTTTCTTGCACTGACGTCTGCTTATTGTAAATATCTTGTACTTGTTTTTACACCTTTTAATGTCAAAGTTGGCCTCTGTGCTTTTTCAGTGGTGGAAAGACTCTTTCTTGCACTGATGTCTGCTTATTGTAAACATCTTGTACTTGTTTTTACACCTTTTAATGTCAAAGTTGGCCTTTGTGCTTCTTCAGTTTTGGAAAGACTCTTTCTTGCACTGAGGTCTGCTTATTGTAAATATCTTGTAGTTGTTTGAACACCTTTTAATGTCAAAGTTGGCCTCTGTGAGTGGTGGAAAGACTCTTTCTTGCACTGAGGTCTGCTTATTGTAAATATCTTGTAGTTGTTTGAACACCTTTTAATGTCAAAGTTGGCCTCTGTGCTTTTTCAGTAGTGGAAAGACACTTTCTTGCACTGAGGTGTGCTTATTGTAAATATCTTGTACTTGTTTGAACACCTTTTAATGTCAAAGTTGGCCTCTGTGCTTCTTCAGTGATGGAAAGACTCTTTCTTGCACTGAGGTCTGCTTATTGTAAATATCGTGTACTTGTTTTTACACCTTTTAATGTCAAAGTTGGCCTCTGTGCTTTTTCAGTGGTGGAAAGACTCTTTCTTGCACTGAGGTCTGCTTATTGTAAATATCTTGTACTTGTTTTTACACCTTTTAATGTCAAAGTTGTCCTCTGTGCTTTTTCAGTGGTGGAAAGACTCTTTCTTGCACTGAGGTCTGCTTATTGTAAATATCGTGTACTTGTTTTTATACCTTTTAATGTCAAAGTTGGCCTCTGTGCTTCTTCAGTGTTGGAAAGACTCTTTCTTGCACTGAGGTCTGCTTATTATAAATATCTTGTACTTGTTTTTACACCTTTTAATGTCAAAGTTGTCCTCTGTGCTTTTTCAGTGGTGGAAAGACTCTTTCTTGCACTGAGGTCTGCTTATTGTAAATATCGTGTACTTGTTTTTATACCTTTTAATGTCAAAGTTGGCCTCTGTGCTTTTTCAGTGGTGGAAAGACTCTTTCTTGCACTGAGGTGTGCTTATTGTAAATATCTTGTACTTGTTTTTACACCTTTTAATGTCAAAATTGGCCTCTGTGCTTTTTCAGTTTTGGAAAGACTCTTTCTTGTACTGAGGTCTGCTTATTATAAACATCTTGTACTTGTTTTTACACCTTTTAATGTCAAAGTTGGCCTCTGTGCTTTTTCAGTGGTGGAAAGAATCTTTCTTGCACTGAGGTCTGCTTATTGTAAATATCTTGTAGTTGTTTGAACACCTTTTAATGTCAAAGTTGGCCTCTGTGCTTTTTCAGTGTTGGAAAGACTCTTTCTTGCACTGACGTCTGCTTATTGTAAATATCTTGTACTTGTTTTTACACCTTTTAATGTCAAAGTTGGCCTTTGTGCTTTTTCAGTGGTGGAAAGACTCTTTCTCACACTGAGGTCTGCTTATTGTAAATATCTTGTACTTGTTTTTACACCTTTTAATGTCAAAGTTGGCCTTTGTGCTTTTTCAGTGGTGGAAAGACTCTTTCTTGCACTGACGTCTGCTTATTGTAAATATCTTGTACTTGTTTTTACACCTTTTAATGTCAAAGTTGGCCTCTGTGCTTCTTCAGTGATGGAAAGACACTTTCTTGCACTGAGGTCTGCTTATTGTAAATATCTTGTACTTGTTTTTACACCTTTTAATGTCAAAGTTGGCCTCTGTGCTTCTTCAGTTTTGGAAAGACTCTTTCTTGCACTGAGGTCTGCTTGTTGTACATATCTTGTACTTTTTTTTACACCTTTTAATGTCAAAGTTGGCCTCTGTGCTTTTTCAGTGGTGTAAAGACTCTTTCTTGCACTGAGGTCTGCTTATTGTAAATATCTTGTAGTTGTTTGAACACCTTTTAATATCAAAGTTGGCCTCTGTGCTTCTTTAGTGATGGAAAGACACTTTCTTGCACTGAGGTCTGCTTATTGTAAATATCTTGTACTTGTTTTTACACCTTTTAATGTCAAAGTTGGCCTCTGTGCTTCTTCAGTTTTGGAAAGACTCTTTCTTGCACTGAGGTCTGCTTATTCTAAATATCTTGTACTTGTTTTTACACCTTTTAATGTCAAAGTTGGCCTCTGTGCTTTTTCAGTGGTGGAAAGACTCTTTCTTGCACTGAGGTCTGCTTATTATAAATATCTTGTACTTGTTTTTAAACCTTTTAATGTCAAAGTTGGCATCTGTGCTTTTTCAGTGGTGGAAAGACTCTTTCTTGCACTGAGGTCTGCTTATTGTAAATATCTTGTACTTGTTTGAACTTCTTTTAATGTCAAAGTTGGCCTCTGTGCTTCTTCAGTGGTGGAAAGACACTTTCTTGCACTGAGGTCTGCTTATTGTAAATATCTTGTAGTTGTTTGAACACCTTTTAATGTCAAAGTTGGCCTCTTGTGCTTCTTCAGTGGTGGAAAGACACTTTCTCACACTGAGGTCTGCTTATTTTAAATATCTTGTACTTGTTTGAACACCTTTTAATGTCAAAGTTGGCCTCTGTGCTTTTTCAGTGGTGGAAAGAATCTTTCTTGCACTGAGGTCTGCTTATTGTAAATATCTTGTACTTGTTTGAACACCTTTTAATGTCAAAGTTGGCCTTAGTGTCTTTCTACCACTGAAAAAGCACATTCTTGCACTGAGGTCTGCTTATCGTAAATATCTTGTACTTGTTTTTACACCTTTTAATGTCAAAGTTGGCCTCTGTGCTTCTTCAGTGGTGGAAAGACTCTTTCTTGCACTGAGGTCTGCTGATTGTATCATTCAGCAGTCCTCCAGAAACAGCTAGTCAATGCTCTCTCTGAGACTTGACCTCAGTGATTCACTAGCAACTATCACACAACATCCAATCCCATCCATCCTAGAGTGCAGGGACGTGCAGAGAGGTTTAAAGGGGCGGGTGCTCAAAGTTAAAAAGGGGCACATTGAACCATGCTGAATAACAACAACACACATTCATCAAGAATCTAATATGGAAGGGCAGGGCTGTGTTGATCTGAGACTGTAGACATTAAAAAGTCCACAGGAGAGATGGTAGCTGATTAAACAAGTGTCATGAGATAATAACAAAATGCAAAGATTGGTGACAGCGCTTGGAACCATAAGGCAACGAAAAACTGTGACATAAACTCTGCTCTGCCTGTGAATCACTCTTTGCTTCTCTTCTTCCTTCCTTCACATCATTTCATATATCACTCTCCACTTGCTGTCTATCTGAGAACAAGGCACAACTTGCTATTGCAATAAACTATAATCTAATTATCCACACCTAACAACTCTTGCACTTAATCTATAATAAAATGATGACAGAAAAATGTTATAGCACTGCCTTTAGTAGCCTCATACAGCTCCTACTGTTTCCTCCTCATGTCCTTACCAGCCATGTCTGCACAATGTTATATCATGAGTAATATTTTTTTAAATCCAGCTAAATAAAACACACACATGCACACACAGTGACATTTTAGACCTTCTTCAGAATACTGTATATACTATGGGCATCCTTACATTATTATTTATTACTAGAGCTACAATAATAAAGCAATGAGGAGGGGGAAGTAATAAATATGAAATAATGTATTTATGATGATTCCATTTGTTTCACTATCCACTCTGTGCAGGGCAAAGCTTATTACATTTTTAAACTGTAGAGATACAATCATTTTACTGCTGTAAAATCCAACTTTTGTCTTATTTAAAATATAAATCTAATATAATCTGCTTCTTAATGTATGTTCTTTAAAATACAGCGTGTGTTTTTTAATATATTATAATTATAATAATTATTATGTGGACATGCATATTAGATCGTTTTTTAGTGAAATATAATCCCTCCAGAAAGGCAGGAAATGCCCAGAAACTTACTTTAAAACTAAATATGTTCCCTAAAACGGTGACAGAGCTACAGACCCATGACAGCCAGGTAGCCAGCAGCTATGACCAGCACTACTTGTGCAGTTAATAAAAGGACAGGTAATGTTTGTCGCGCTGTTGCACACACAGCACGCTCGTTTGTTTCAGTTCGTCAGTTGCAACAAGACAGCTTACCAACGTGTACGTAATAAGCGAATACTCCTGGGTGCTACACACTACAGTGTACGCTGTACACCTACTTACTGGGTTTGTCGCATCAGTCTGTGTCTCTGAGTTAACTTGTGTTTCTCCTACAGCTCCGGACCGCAAAAAATGCGCGTGCTCTTTGTGAGCTCGTTCCCGGCTCGTAACCAGCGCGTTCTGCCGTCGAGGGCGATCATTGGTTAAATGTGATCATGTGACTGATGCAAGCCAGATCCTTTTATTTAGCAAAACTATGATTAATAGTTAAATATTATTGTTGAGGGGCACAGACAGGACTCCGCACGCACACACACATAAAAAAAATAAATAAATAAATTAAAAAAATTTAAAAGTTGCCTCAACAAAAGGGCACTTTGGGTGTTTATTTATTTAACCTTTATTTATACAGGCAGTCCCACTGAGACCTGCTGTCTCATTTACAATAGAAACACATGTGCCACAGGCTCTGCCTCGTACTCATCCAAATAGAGCTCTTCCTGTCAGAGATTTCAAAGCAACTAATTAAAACCAGCCAATCAGAATACAAAGGGAAATAATGCACATACACCTGCTTTTCTTGCTATTAAAGCCAAAACAACCTGTTCTGCATTGTTAGAATTACACAGAATTAACACGATTTAATAACAGTTCTGGTGATTATTGCTGCATTGTAGACATTACTTTGGTCTTCTTCTGTGACCTTATGGTTTCTTTTCTCTGCATCACACAAAGCAAAGAAATTCTTATTTTGGTTCCTTCAAATTATTGTCAGTGTTTCTGCATATTTATTCTTCTGTTTTTGTTCTGTGGTTATACTGGCCATGTTTCACATGCTGGCACTTTGATATTTTTGTCTCATTTTAGTACCATTATTTCTGTATAGAGTCATGTAATAACAACAGCACCTTTTTACAGTCACGAAGCTTAAAAAGCTGATAAAAGTTTACAGTCCAACAATGCCGCTTATTTATATTTGTTTGTTTTAATGCGCAGCTCTTCCTCGAGCATAAACCCAGACTCACCTGAGTCAGAGTGGCTCAGGTGAGTCTCGGCCATCATGTTGTCTTTTCTAGATCCAAAAGTGACAATTTTTTTTAACACTACCTTATTAAGGTGGCCACCCTGATTACCAAGATGTATTTATTAATTGCGCAGGTGTTAGGTGAACCCATTCATACTGAGTACTAATATTAATAAAATAATTGTCACTCTGCAAAACTGAAGGATCATGGATGCAATGTTCACAGCAGCTGTGATACTTGGACACTGATTAATGCAGAACAAGTGTCACAATTGGCCAGTCTGAGGGGAAGTGCCACTAAATGTTTGCTCCAACCCTGAAATACATTGCAGTGCCTTTCCCACAGTCCTCCAGTCTGAGCTGACTCATGTTGAAGTCAAAGATCAACTCGTGGTGTGTATTTGTGTTAAATATGTGCAGCCAGCTCGAGGAAGCGTCCCGGGGGGAAGGAAGCTGGTTTAGACAACACCCTGAAATCTGAGAGCTGCACCTGAATCAGCTGACTGGCCCTCCAGTTCATTTCCTGTTTCATCAAGTCACTGTCAGAGTGCGTAGAGCAGCGAATTAACTTGTACAAGTTTACAGCACCTCCAAATCTGAGGCCATGGTTCTCAGCCGGAAAAGGGTGGAGTGCCCACTCCGGGTCGGGAATGAGTTCCTGCCCCAAGTGGAGGAGTTCAAGTATCTCGGGGTCTTGTTCGCGAGTGATGGGAGAAGGGAGCCGGAGATCGACAGACGGATTGGGGCTGCAGCTGCAGTAATGCGGACGCTGCACCGGTCCGTCGTGGGGAAGAGGGAGCTGAGTGTAAAAGCGAAGCTCTCAATTTACCGGTCGATCTACGTCCCTACCCTCACCTATGGCCACGAGCTTCCTCCGAAGGGTGGCTGGCCTCTCCCTTAGAGATAGGGTGAGAAGTTCGGCCATCCGGGAGGGGCTCAGAGTAGAGCAGCTGCTGCTCCACATCGAAAGGAGCCAGCTGAGGTGGTTCGGGCATCTGACAAGGATGCCCCCTGGGCGCCTCCTGGGTGAGGTGTTCCAGGCATGTCCCACCGGGAGGAGGCCCCGGGGCAGACCCAGGACACGCTGGAGAGATTATATCTCTCGGCTGGCCTGGGAACGCCTTGGTATTCCCCCGGATAAGCTGGAGGAGGTGGCTGGGGAGAGGGAGGTCTGGGCCTCTTTGCTTAGGCTGCTGCCCCCGCGACCCGGCCCCGGACAAAGCGGATGAAAATGGATGGATGGATGGAAGTTTACATTTTTACAAACACTGAAATCCCAAATTTATGATAGTTTGCTGTTTTTATACTTATTCATTTGTCAACATATAAGAGCGGAGACAGTGATTACATCACACATTTATCATCATCTCGTCTCATTTTCTGTTACACATTAATCATGAGTGATTTGTCTTATAAGCTGACTGATAGAAAATTGTCACAGTTGGATCTTAGAGATCTAAACATGAGGCTAAAATGACTTTAACACTGAACTAAACATGTGTAAAGTAAGGTTTAAAATGCAGCTGCAGACACTTTGTTCTGAACATTGTTCCAAATGTGTTTATTACATAAATAACATTTTATTTTCTCTGTAGCACTTCAGGGATTTCATAAGTTGTTTGTTTGTTTTTCGTGGAAACTGGGTCCAAATGGCTCTTTGGGGCTTAAAGGTTGCCGATCCCCTGGCTTAGGAAGACAGACTGAGCCAGAGCCCAGTACGGGACACCTGCCTCTACATGCTTCACCTCTCGCTATCTGTCGCTGGGACTGTAAACAGTGTGGATGTAGATTCAGCACCTGACCGGACCTGCAGTGCAGTACTGAAACAGTTTAACGTGGAGCCGGAGTCTGTTTACACACCGCGAAGAGAAAAGAGGGTGGACCGAGATGCTGATGTCAAGCTGAGCGAAACAGCAGCGCTGTCCCTGTGATCACCATTAAAACCTTTACTGGGAAAAAGTGAGCAGGAGTCCTTCATCAAAGCACCTGATCAACAAACAACGTGAAGTTGTATTAAAATACTCTGGTGAACTGTTAACTTAGTTTGATACCATGTTTCAATTATAAGGGTTTCTAAAAGCTGAAGCAAACAGGGCTGAGTCTAAAGGGGGGCACGAGGTGTACTAGACCTTATTTACTTCAAGGTTTTCAAACCTTTTTCAAGTGAAATGATTTAAATTGCTGTCTCAATTAAATAGAATTAATGTTTAAAATATAAAAATAAAGCTTTTTTCACAAGCCAATAAAAGTGTACAGGACTGGTAAAACACTGAGCCGCTGACCTGAGTGGTTTATTATTAATATTAATTAAAGTCTACACCATTCATAACATCTTGTTTTCAGCAGCACAGAAACTTTGCACAGGGCAAACTCCAGAATGCTGATATGCTCCCTTCTCTTCACTGCAGCCTCCACATTCTCCTTTAAAGGCTTACAGACACAAACTCACTTAAACACACAGAAACACATGTAGAAAAACTCAAAGCCTTCCAATGAGACAGGAAACATTCATTTTTAAACCTTAGTTTAGATTTCGTATTTTTCTTATTTTATTTGACTTTGATTGTACTTGAGAGTATTTGTATATATCTGGATTTAAGAAAATGTTTTCTTTAAAAAATAAAATTTAATATGGCACGCACATACGAAGGGTTTGTTTTTGTTCTTGACAGATGTTGTAAGCAGTTAAACTTTAAAACGTGATTTATGAAATGGAAACCAATGAGCAGTTTATTCTGAAAGGCCTGTTTCATTGACAGCTACAGGGCCTCAGCCAGTAATTGGCAGGGCCTGTTGTAATGTGGATGGCCTCATCTAACAACACTGTTCCTGGTGAAATATGGATGGCATTGGTCAGCACCGCACACCCTGGTGTAATGTAAACTGCCTTAGCCAACACCACTGGCCCTGGTGAAATGTGCATGATATCGGTCAGCAGCACAGGCCCTGGTGTAATGTGTATGGCCTCAGCCAACAACAGTGGCCCTGGTGAAATGTGGATGGTATTGGCGAGCACCACAGGCCCTGGTGTAATGTGAATGTCCTCAGTCTGGCCCTGTTGTATTGTGGATGGCATCAGCCAGCAACACAAGCCCTGGTGAAATGTGGATGGTATCAACGAGTAGCAAAGGCCCTGGTGTAATGTGGATGGTATCAGCCAGCAGCACATGCCCTGGTGTGGTGAAGATGAAAGACGAAATAAAGCGTTTTTGTACAACTTCATAAAGATAGCTGTAACTTATGATAGAGGACTCAGACACACATGTCATTCTCTTATAGAATTCAATATCCCCGTGTTGACCAAACAATTTTTGCAGCTGTTTGAGCTAAGATTTTCAAATTATTCACAAAACGAAAACCTATACTTTGTTTCGGGCGAGCACTCCATTCGAATGCATGTAACAGTAAGAAACGCAGTGCCTTGGCGAAATAAAGCGTTTATGTACAGCTTCATAAAGATAGCTGTAACTTTTGATGGAAGACTCAGACACACATATTTATGGCTTTAGCTTATAGAATTCAATATCCCCTTGTTGGGCAAACAGCTTTTGAAGACAGTCAAGCTGCCTCTTTGTTTGACAGTGCAGGTAACCGTTGGTGCAGCTGCAAACACAGATTAACGATCTGAGTAGGAAACGTGATGCTGTTATGTCTAGTATTGCTAATATGGGTAATGTTCCAACCAGATCTGTTGTCTACATTCCAAGAGAAAAGGTGATTGTACCTTTTAGTGGGGAACCAGCAAAAGATTCTTACACTGTTGATGAATGAAAGGGTCTGCCCTAGAGGAAGTTAAGTTACGTATGGCAGACCAGGTGAAGCAACCGAGTGATCTATTTTCATATTTGAGGGAGGCATTTAGAGAGAAGCGCACCACACCACAGCTCTTGCATGCGTTCTATGCACGCCGCCAACTAGATGGGGAAGATCTGCGAGATTATTCACATGCACTCTCTCAGTTCAAATTCAAACTCAAATTCAAATTCAAATTTTATTTGTCACACACACACAACCATACACAGTATGACATGGGGGTGAAATGCTTGTAGCTGTACAATGCCCGACCATTAAATGACAGAAGAAAAGTTTTACAATATTTACAATTTACAGTTTACTACAAAAATTTACAAATTAACTTAGGAATTTACAGTAAAGAATGTGCAAATAGCAGAAGAGATTATAAAGATAAGGATTATAAATTATAGGAATTATAGGATTATAGGAAATGTGTGGTGGTGCGTGTGGTGACGTGTGTGAGAGTCCAGTCTTATAGTGACCTGTTTGGGAGAGTCCAGTCCTACACCTGGTTCAGGCCCCGAATAGCCCCGAATTTGAATTTGAATTTGAATTTGAACTGCTCAGTGTATCTTTCTCTCCTAAAGCCCTCTTACAAAGTCTGGTTCAGATCAGATCTTACATACATTTCAGTATTCTGCAAACCTCAGATGGTGTAATAGTTGCATCTGGCAGAAAATATTGGTATGTTCTGTTGCTCTTTGATCTTTGTCTATGTAATTTTGCTGTTTTAAAGATAGCTGAGACTTGTTGAAGTCTTGAGTATTTAATTTTATTTCATGTCATAATTTTATAAATGTTTTACAAGGTAAAATAACCCTCAGCATAGATGTTGTCACACAAAATACCCATCGAACAAGTAGTACTTGCCTTACCCCCTCCCTGAGGCCCTGTATATATATTGCATACTAAGGAGGAGCAATGCATAAACTTTACTTACTAATGCTTAAATTGTGTCATTGTTATAAACTGTTTATTAGGGCAAATGAAGGACACTAGAAGGGGGAATTATGTTAAAATGCTCTTCATAGACTACAGCTCTGCATTTAACACCATAATTCCCTCCACACTCACCACCAAGCTGGAGCATCTGGGACTCAGCTCATCTATGTGTCAGTGGATCTCCAACTTCCTAACTGGCAGACCACAGGCAGTAAGGATGGGCGGACATGTCTCAGCCTCCACCACTCTCAGCACTGGAGCCCCCCAGGGGTGTGTTCTGAGCCCCCTGCTGTACTCTTTGTACACATATGACTGTGTGGCCACTACCAGCTCCACCACCATCATCAAGTTTGCTGACAACACCGTCGTGGTGGGCCTGATCTCTGATAACAACGAGACGGCCTACCTGAAGGAGATTAGGAATCTGGAGAACTGGTGCCAGAGGAACAACCTCCTTCTAAACGTCAGTAAGACAAAGGAGCTGATAGTGGACTTCAGCACTAAGCAGGAGAGGAACTACCAGACCCCCGTCATCAACGAGTGCCCAGTGGAGAGAGTGGAGAGCTTCAAATACCTCGGAGTTCACATCACGCAGGACCTGTCATGGTCCTGTCACATCAACACTGTGGTGAAAAAGGCCCGTCAGCGTCTCTACCACCTCAGACGCTTGAGAGACTTCCAACTGCCCTCCAAGGTGCTCAGGAACTTTTACTCGTGCACCATAGAGAGCATCCTGGCGGGAAACATCTTAACCTGGTTCGGGAACAGCACCATGCAGGACAGACGAGCTCTACAGAGGGTTGTGCGGTCAGCTGAGCGCACCATCCGCTCCGAGCTCCCTGACCTGCACTCAATCTACAGCAGGCGGTGCTGGACCAAGGCCAGGAAGATCGTGAAGGACCTCAGCCATCCCAACAACGGACTGTTCTCTCTGTTGAGGTCAGGAAAGCGATTCCGCTCCCTGAAGACCAACACAGAGAGACTGAGGAGGAGCTTCTTCCCGCAGGCGATACGGTCTCTCAATCACACCACCACACAGTACTGACCCACACATATAGTTCTTACACACACACTGGACATTCTGGACATTGTTTTCACTTCATCACTTAAATCACTTTAAGCATATTTGCACTGCACAAGACATAATGTGGATTGCACAACACTGGTCACTACATTCTCCATTTCCAGTTAATACTTGTACAGCTGCTGTTATTGTGTATATATTTATTTATATTTCTTCATACATTCTTATATAGTTCTATATTGTGTATTTTGTTGTACAGTTATTTTATTTTCAACTTTAATTTATATATTTTATCTTATTATTTCCCAGTTAAATTTACCCTTCATTCTAATTTGTGCTGTACAGTTATTTTATTTTCAACTTTAATTTATATATTTTATCTTACTCTTTCCCAGTTAAATTTACCCTTCATTCTAATTTGTGTTGTACAGTTATTTCATTTTTAACCTTAATTTATATTTTATTCCTTCCTAGTTAAATTTACCCTTTTTAATTTTTCATATTTATTTCCTATCTTATTCATAGCCTTTTCCTTTTTGTTTTCTTTAGGTCACGAGCAGTTGTCCAAGCATTTCACTACATATCGTACTGTGTATGACTGTGTACGTGACAAATAAAATTTGAATTTGAAATGTTTTCATGAATGGTCGAAATGAATTATGATGAATTGTGAATTATTATTATTTCTATCCTTTAATCAGTGAGGTAATAAAGGAACAGTGAACCTAATTTCCTTAGCTTTTGAGAATTGAAACATCTCACATTTCCGACTGGGAACTCGGAAATTACGAATTCCGACTTCATCCGGAACGCATCATGGCCTCTACAGAGATACTTCCGGGTCACGTGTCAAAGAAGTTTCCTAAGCAAAATGGACGAATAGAACGCACCCTGACTTACTCAAGCGATCTGGACTTTCCAAAAAATAATATATATTTATAGGATTGAATGTGCTTTAAAACATCGCTCCACGTAGATTCGACATTCCCGGCAATATTGTCCAGTAAAATAATAAAGTTTCCTTTGGTCCCACCTTCTTAAAAGTAACGGCCAGTCACAGCATTAGTGGTTCAACAAAGCTCTATCTGATAGGCTAGCTAGCCTGACAAGCTGGGTCAGTTATGAATGAAGAGTGGATGTTTCTGACCAATGAGCGTTTAGGACGTAGACGCTAAGCTTATAAATGACAAGGTGACGGTTTAACGCGTCCTGCCTTTTTTGACTGCAGCTGTGCACAAGACCAACTAATTCAGGAGTCCCTGAAATCCGTATCTAACCGGTAATATTTGCCTGTATTACTTCATACACTTCGTCTCTACTCAGTTAAGGCGTTTTATTATTTTTGTTTTCTGGCATTTAAATGGCGTAGTATATCTTATGTTCGTATGTCTAATTGTTAGTGGTAGCATTGGATTGCTAGCATGCTAGGACGTTTATTGAATGATGTGGTTCTGATGAATGACAGAATTGTATTTTTAGCTGCATTCATATACGTGAACTTAGGCTAGTATTAAGATGAAGAGTCAATTTTGCTGTGGTTGTTGCTTCGCCACTCAAGCAACGGGTCCTATGCCGGGTTTATCGCGGACAAGCTACCATGACAGGAAGCTAAACGTAAAGTGTCTGACAGTCTGGGCCTGCCGAGCTTTGAATCAGTACGCGCATGCAAGGACGCCGCTGTGGACACGAGTGGTGTCACATAACCTTTTGTCACTGCATCTTAGCCTGGCTTGAAATGGTTTAGTGTCGTGCGCCGTGCTTGTCGTCTTGGCCTTATGTGCCTGCTTGCTGTCCACTTTTGACCTTCAGGGCTGTGTGCTAAGTAGCTTAGCTCCGGTGCTGCTCTAGGACAATAATTCAACCCCCCTGAGACCCCTGTCTAAGCAGGGGACTTAAAGGATTGAAACTAAGTTGTTGGTTTTTTTTCCTCAGTAAACTGGCCTTTAAAAATAAAAAATTACGGCTCTGTTCACAGTAAGTAGAAATGTCCTGAATTGTCTCAAAGCCATTCGTTGTGCAACGTAAGTGGACATCTATTAGTTTGTTTAGAGTTGACCCTGATAGTAAGCATTCAAATTGGATTAGATGAGGTGCATCAGGCAACAGCAAGCCCATCAGTTTTTGCTATCATACCCGTCCTGTATTTGAAATGGCTCTTCCTTTATTAAATTTAAAAAAACAACTTACAAGATCAATTTTGCACATGGAAACTATCCACAGTATGTCTTTCAAGATGTGCAAGTAAAAGGGTGCAGAACTGGGATCTATACCTTGTCAGTTCTTGGGGTTTTTATTCTTTGAAACAAATATGAACATTGTTAAATCCCATCTTTCCCCAAAAAAATGTTTATCCACTTTCCCACATCACCATGACTGTTGTATATCCAAATTAATTGTGGCTTGCCTAAATGCATACCTGCCAAGTTTTTGAAGGTCACTTCTGCCTTCTCTAACTGAAGATACTGTGTCACCTTGGACTGAATCCTTCTCACTATCTAGAAATGAATGTGTCGGAACACTAACTTTAAAATTTTTCTCTCTAGATTCCAGCCATGTATCTCTGCACCAAGTTTGTCACTTCTCCTGCTGTGGTATGTTACCTGATAACGTGATAGTTAAATCATCATGTTCTTCATTAATTCATGTTTTAATTGTTTGGGGTGAAACATAAACCGTTCAAGTTTCAATTGGTTTTATTTTCATGCAAAGACTTATCAGTTACTTGGAATATTTTACCACAGGGATGTGAAAGTAGTGTTAACATAATATGATCAAATCATGCAGCTTGAACAGTGGCATTGCCAGCTAAAAACCTTTAACGGCATCTTGATGTACAGTGCAAAACTCACTGTGCCAACTGGGTTGGGCGATTTGCTTCATAGTCCAGTCATGCTGTTGCGTGTTGATGTTCACGCCAAAATATAACACTTGTGCTGTTTCGAAAATGCTGTGAAGAGCTTTAAATTAAACACAAATATATTCATTATCACTTAACCCGGTGCTTGGTTCTTCTCTTGGTTGCTCAGATTGTTTACTTGTAATGTTTTGGTCTGCTTACAGCTGCGTGGGGGTTCCAGAGTCCTGACACGGCCAGTCACAGTTTCTCTCTTCAACAGACCTGAAGGCACAGTGGAGCAACAGGTCAATACTTTAACTGAATCACTGCACTGTTCACTTGCAACATGTAAAATCAGTACTGTGATGTGCTTATGGGATGAGTGACATGACTCAAAACTAATTTAATAGTTTTACACTGAGTGGTGGTTTCCAAAAGTAATTTCAAGGATCTTGTTTATCTTGTTTAGATGCAATCAGTTTGTTAGTTAAAGGCTGCAAATGTTTCAAATTGTTAATGTAATACTCATAAACATGCATTTTCTTTTGCCTTCACCCAGGCCCTGTTGCCAGTCAGCCAATCTGCAGTCCTGACCCGCTCCTTCCGGACCAGCACCATTTCCTGTGATATTGACACTGCTGCCAAGTTCATTGGTGCTGGTGCTGCCACAGTTGGTGTGGCTGGTTCTGGAGCTGGAATCGGAACAGTGTTTGGCAGCCTTATCATTGGCTATGCCAGGTAATGTTTTTATGCATCAGCTTGAAGGGTTGCATAGTTGTTTTGGGGGGGGAGGGGAGACTACCAGTAGTGTCTGTTTTAAAACTTCACTAATTTGAAGACTTGAAAGCTGGTCAAGCTGTCATCAGTTCCTTATTTGCATCGACAGACATTGGAAGAGTCATTTTAAGCATCTGACTAACGCTCTGTCTTTACATCTCTAGCAACATATGAATGCTTCATTTCTCTCACTAAAATGAGCAGCAACACATACTATTAATGGCTGATTGCTTCAAGCCATTGAATAAAACTAATAATGGACAGAATATGCTGGCTTGCTAAATTCTCTTTAAAACCCTTGTGTTGTCCTTGGGTCATTTTTGTCCTCTAAAGAAATCTTTTGCTATCAAAAATGTGTTTTTATTAATCAAATGGTCTGAAAATAGAAGATATTCAATACTATGCTATGCATGATTGGAATAAATTTTAAGTAGTTTGATTTATTTATGGGGTTTTTATTGGATTTTATAACACCTGTGGTCCTCGTGGACAAAATGATCAGAAGTACAAAGTGTTGCAAGGAGCTGTATTTTCACACCATACTGCTTTCAAACCTCTTTGATCTTGGATTACTGATGTGTGGGGTCAAGCACTGGTCACAACAACAGGCAGCACAATGAGGAGGCAGATGCTCTATATTCAATGAAATTTTATTTATACTGCGCCAAATCATAACAGTCGCATCAAGGTGCTTCGTATTGTAAGGTAGACCTTACAATAATACATACACAAAGTATGCTCACAAGCCTCCATTGCACTGAAGATTTGCATACTTTGCACAACATGGTAAAATAAGAGTATGCTCATCAAAGCAATGACCAGTAAGACAAAAGCATATATTGTCCTCTAGTATAATGAGGAGGGAGAATCACTGTTCAGGAAGATCCAGGGTTAGAAAATAAAGAAAATATTGTCCATTTTTAGAGCACATGCTACCCTTGCTCTGAAAAAGCACATCACCCACCTGCAGAAGTGGATGAAGAATCTGAACTATGTTCAAGTAGGTTCTCAGGCATCCAGGACATGGTAGTCTGAGGAGCTTGGAAAGAAAGTGACTGGGCTTAGCAGAATTAGCAGAGGACCTGCTCTATAGCCAACTCGATGACAAAGGAGGGACAATGAGAGAGGAAGGAAAAATGGATCAAATGCAGCTGTGGGCATATGTGGGTATGTTGATTCTTACGGCCGTGCATCCAGTAGAGTCGCTACGGCCAGTTTATGACATCCTGAGTCTGGTAGAGAAGTTTTCATACTAACACAATATTAATCATAGAAGCACAAAAAGGTTATATTTCTTGATAAAGACACAATAGATGATCGTTCATGACACAAACGTGCTCCCATTTGAGGTGTATGCAACAAGTGGGTGTTTCTCCTGCTGTGATGTGAGATCCTGGTACTGATGTGACTGTATGAGCACCAAGTCCCCTTCAGAGGACTCTGTCCATTCCAACAGAACATCCCAAGTAAACCAGGGAACTATGAGATAAAACCATGGGCAGTATATGATGCCAGGTCCAGCTGTACATGGAACATGCTAGTGCACAATGGCAAACAGTCTGTCCTGTAGCCAGGACACATGAGTTGTCCCTAACATTGCAGGCCTGCAACTGCAGAAAAGAATGCTGTCCATGATGGAACCAGTGCAGAGGAATAAACATGAGTTTCCTCCTGCACTTGTGTCAAATATGGACACGCCTTTGTCCTCATGAAAGTTTGCCTTCACTCAGACCCATGCCGTGGTGTCCTACCATGCCAAAATATAGAAAACTGTCAGGTAATGAGTTGGAATAAAGTTGAATAAAACCTTGAAACACAGAGATGGATGCTATTTTATACTTGTTGCTTTATAAACGGTCAAAGCAAACGGGGTCATTTTTGAGCCCAGAGGACAAAAGATGTGATTATTTGCTGCCAGTAAAAAACTTGAAGTAGTTTAAAAACAGCTTTCTAAATTAACTTTGACATAAACTCGTCTGTGATAATCTGTTAAAGCAACAGACTCTGGTTGTGAAACAATAATCACAATAACTGATGATTTAATTTATTTTTTTAACCGAAAACAAAGAAAAAATTCATTTTTATGATGTTTTTATCAGACTTAAATTTGAAATGGAATAAAAGAAATTGTATCAAAATGTTTGAATTAAGTGGGGCGATCGTGGCTCAAGAGTTGGGAGTTCGCCTTGTAATCGGAAGGTTGCCGGTTTGAGCCCCGGCTTGGACAGTCTCGGTCGTTGTGTCCTTGGGCAAGACACTTCACCCGTTGCCTACTGGTGGTGGTCAGAGGGCCCGGTGGCGCCAGTGTCCGGCAGCCTCGCCTCTGTCAGTGTGCCCCAGGGTGGCTGTGGCTACAATGTAGCTTGCCATCACCAGTGTGTGAATGTGTGCGTGAATGGGTGGATGACTGGATATGTAAAGCGCTTTGGGGTCCTTAGGGACTAGTAAAGCGCTATATAAATACAGGCCATTTACCATTTACCATTTTTAATTAAGTGGGGGAAAAATCCACTTCATATTAATTAAGTATCAATCAAACCAGATGGGGACATTTTTGACCCCTGAGGACCACAGGTGTGATTATGTGCTGCCATTTAAAAAAAAAAAAAAATTTAAATGGTTCAAAAAAAACTTTCTCACTAAAGTTCAACATACAGCACTCTGTAGTTAGTCAAAATTATCTAAACAATTAAATATTTTATTTTGTTTATTTCCACTCGAAAACATTGTGTTTTCTGGTGGGCACCAGACCTTTATGTAAACAAGGTCTGGTGGCCCTAAAATGTATAATGTAGGGTAAATTTTGTGTTAATGTGTTGGTCTTAAGTAAAACTATGGTGTAACACTGAATTGATTGACAATTTATACTTTAAAAAAAACACTCAAATGAAGTGGGGACATTTTTGACCCCTGAGGACCACAGGTGTATGGAAATCGGGAGGACATTATGAGGGTTAAATCAGTCTGGAAATTGAACTTTTGAAATCCCATCCAAGAAAATGTGCCTGAGAGCTGCTTCTTGATCTCAGAACAAACTGAAAATCAGGTTGTAGTATAAATAGTTGCATGATGGAAGAAAAAACAAAACAAAAAAACCCCCATAAATCTGTGGGCTTATGTGGAAAGTGGGTTCTTGAAGCACTTTGTACTAAAATGTTAGTTGGTGCATTATCACTCTGCTGGTGACAGAATCAGGGAGTTTTTGTCTTGTAGGTAAGGCTGTGTATACATTTCCACCAGGATTAACTACATTACTGCAGTCGTTAACATTAAATGCAGGAAGAAAAGCTAAAAGTGGCATACTAACACGATCCCCAACTAGACTTTGAGATGTGTCAATGTGAAATTAATGGTCCATTTTATTACTAACAGTAAAACCCCTGAAAATTCCATAAATAACTATAAGCTCTTAGACCAAAATCTGTCAGAAATGTTGCAAAGAGTGTAACTGGTACATTTCTTGTTGTAGATGGTGAAACTTTGTGCTAAAATTGGTACTACAGGTCTGTTGTTCGAGGGGGTGTAAAAAAAAAAAAAAAGTGACCCTGCAAGATGACCTACATGTATTTAGTTGTAATGGAACAGAATCTGAATGTATCCTTGTACCTGTCTGCTCTCCTTCACAGGAACCCTTCCCTGAAGCAGCAGCTCTTCTCCTACGCCATCCTAGGCTTTGCTCTATCTGAGGCTATGGGCCTCTTCTGTCTGATGGTGGCATTCCTAATTCTGTTTGCCATGTAAACCTGGAAATGCACCCAATACCTCCTTCACTTCAACCCCTTGTTCTCCACTTCCTTGCTTTGTCACTACCTTCCTTCCAAAGGGAAGAGGGCTTTCTCAGAACCAGAACTCTGAACAAGCTCCCAGGCCATTCCAATCAACAGAAAATATTAAAGGAAAATATTTACAACTGAGGTTGAGCCTAAAGTCTAACATTTTTATGTTCCTACAGTTATTTGTTTTTGATATAAGGCTTCATTTGGTGGGGGGGGGGGGGGGACACTGTCCTTCAAAAATAAATGGGTTTAATCTAATATTGCTAAGTGTCAGCTCTTTATAGGATGAATGATGCTCTGTCATGCAGGATTTGTTTGCATTTCATGTCTTTCATCAGCAGCACACAACTTTCAAAGAGCTGTCTGCAGTACATGGGTCAAAGTGTTTAATTTCATACAACTTTATTAGGCTCTTGACACATTATGACCATATAGGGAAGAAAATGTCAAATATGTTTTAAAATGAAACAACATATAAAATAAAAATGGAAATCACTGACTTAACAGGAGTCCATACAGCCATGATGCAGCCCATTAGAGCAACGCTAGATTGAAAATGACATGGATGCTTAAACAGTTGTCAAATCATGTCACATCCTCTGACCTTACTGAGTGGAGGTTCTGGTTTACATCTGCCAATTCCCAGTGCCTTTCCCTTCTCAACATCTCTTCATTATGGTATGAAAGAAGGCACATGGTTTAAGTTGGAACCAACTTTGTACGATCAACTTCTTAATTATAAACCCCTCATGGTAAGATTCCCTCAGCAACCCTTAAATGTATCAAATTTTAAGATTTAATGCAAGTTTTCTTGAACTTTAAGCACAGTCAGCTCTATCGTGATTTGAACCACTGTAGCTATTTGCATCAGTGATTCAAAAGGAGTTTGTTATACAACAGTGTCATTACATTTCATCCATCTCAGTCCTTAAAGTCTGACTACCAAATGTGAGTGACCCTATCAGATAAAATTATGCCAACCTGGAAAGTTGAGTAAATAGTTACTAAATGAGTAAAATTAAAATAAAATGCATAATCTCAGAATTTTATGTCCTCAATCACATAGTAAAATAAAAGGTGATTATTTTACTTGTCTATGGCAGCTTTATTTCATTAGCTCATGGTGTTTAAAAGAAGTGAGCCAACCCAAAAAATTCTGAGTCGTTCAACTATTAAATGAATGTACTAGCAATAACCTGCCCTGTGGACAGAAATAACTGAAAAGGCAAGGCAGTCCTTTACCTCAAGGGAATGAACAGCAACACTTGCCATTTCCATCGACTATTTGTGGACTTGTATGTCAATCGTACTCGCACTATATTGTCAAAAATATTCACTCACCGATCCAAATCATTGAACTCGGGCGTATAAAGTCAAGCATGCGGGCTGCTACAAACATTTGTCAAAGAATGGGTTGCTACCACAAGTAGAGTTGATTCCACCATGGTACCGTGATAGGACACCTCTGGTGCCACAATTAGGTGTGATATTTCTTTGTTACTAATTATTCTGGAGTTAACCGCTGGTTGCATTGTAACAAAGTGGAAGCCATTGAGAACAACAGGAACTCTGCTGTTTTTGTGTGGCCTACCACTTTGTGGCAGAGTCAGTGGAAGCTTAGGCATCTAGTGTGCAGAGGTCACCAACTTTCTGTAGAATCAATAGCTGCAGATCTCCAAACTTAATTTGGCCTTCAGATGGATCAAGAACCGTGCATGGGGAGCTTCATGAAATGGCAGCTGCACCCAAGCCTTACATCACCAAGAGCAAAGCATTGGATACACAACCACTGAATCTTTGTTGTTGTTTGCACAACAATGGAATTGGATCATATTGAGTTTTCTGCAATAATAACTCCTTCCATCAAAATAACAGAGCAATTACACTGCTATTGCATATTTGCCTAAAGCTAGTCTCAGAGCAGCAACGTTATAGTTCGATTGAGCACTTAGTGCCATTACTGCCCTAGAGGAGAAAGTTGTTAGTCCCTGCCTCCTGTTTTGCTCCTGCCAGAGGGCAAGAGCTCCGACGGAGTAGCCTGGATGAGTTGGGTCCTTGATGTTTTTTGCCTTGTCAGACACTGAGAGGTTCTTGCAAGGTCGGGATGGGGTGGCCGGTACTTCCTTAGGCAATGGTGGTAACCTTTTTGAAGTGCCTTCTTTTCTGTGCTGTAGTGCAACTGCTGTACCACACACATACAAAAGGTGAGTATGCTTTCAATGTAGTAGCAGTAGAAGGCCAGTAGCAGCACCAGGGTAAATCTTATTACGTTACGGACACGGCTGTGCCTTTATCACCTTTGTAATGTAATCAGATCAGTCAGGAAGACGGGTGCCTGTAAAACATGCAGATTTTAAAAAAATAAATGCAAATCTAAAATCAACACAAACACTCATATTTCTTAAAGTTTTGCAATTAAAAAACTGCAGGTATACAAGTCTAAGGGGACTGTGATTACACAAATATTTGTGTGGTATCTACAGTGCAGATATGTGTTTTTAAAGTATTACAGTAGTACTAGAAGACTATTCTTCAAGACAAGAGTGCCTGTGCTGTGACAATGTCTCAATAGCACTAAATTGTTCAATCAATTGCGCAAAAGATTTCCACAAGTGGTGCCCTCTATTGAAGAGTCACCACTGGAGGAATCCTCACAAGTTACCTGCTGATGAAAAGTGGCTGTATGGTTGTCCCATTCTTCCTCAAATCTATACTAACTCCTTAGTCTTGAAGATGTCAAATAGACAACTGCTCCAGCTCATCCCTATAAGGGGATTCACCCCGGCCAAACATGAGTCTAACCACTGTGGTGTCAATCACAAACTTCATGAAGTCTGTGAGGGAGGATGGTATTGAAAGCTGAGCTATCATCCATGAGGAGCATTCTGCAGGCTGTCTTGGTTTTGTGCCAGATATGATGAGGACAGCTTCAGGATATGTACTCTGTTGTTTGGTGATGGTGTTATAAAGATGGCCAATGGCTGCACTAGGACTGGCATCTGGTGGTATATTTACAGCAGTAGGAAGTATGACAGTAAACTCCTGTGGCAGATTTATGGGTCTATATTTGATAAACACACTCAAATCATCTGAGCAGTGCCTACTTATCACAATTACACTGGTGCATCATCTGTTTATATATATATATGCATATCCCACCTCCTTTGCTCCTACCAGATGCCTTACTCCTATCATGTTGAACTGTTGTGTAGCCTGTTAAGCTAATCACAGTGTCTCCATTAACAGCAGAATGCAGTTGTCCCAGCTCATCTTGTTTGTTGATATTTACAGCCTTAGTTTATCCACCTTGTTGGTGAGGGATCTTGGATTTGTGAGAAGGATACTGTCAAGCGGTGGTTTTCATTTTGGTGTGTTATTAGGGGTCCCAGTGTCCCATCACATTTTCCAGCCAACACTAACCTTCTGAGAAAGGCCTCTAGAGGTTAGGTGTGTGTAACCTTTAGAGTACTTTCTCTGAAGTATCTTCACATAACCTGAGAAAATTCTTTAAAAATTCTTTTTACTTTTAACTTTACAAAGTTTTAGTGCAATGTACAAAACAGAGTACTTCAGAATTTTCACATTATTTTCATGTTATGGTTTCCTCCCTACATATAACATATTATAGTGCAACACCTGACAGAACAGAACAATACAGACACAACAGTGCAAAAGAAAAGTGCAACAATGACAGTGGGTTGTGCGAAAAGACTGAACATTGTGCAAAAAGTAACTTGATGTTTGAAGGTGTGTGTGTGCGTGTGTGTGTGTGTGTGTGTGTGTGTGAGAGAGACTGTGCAGTGATGTGTATGAGGGTGTGTGTGTGTGTCAGTCACTGAGTGTTCAGGAGTCTGACGGGGGAAGAAACTGTTTTGCAGTCTAGCAGTGAGGGCCTGAATGCTCCGGTACCTCTTTCCAGAAGGCAGCAGGGTGAAGAGTGTGTGTGAGGGGTGTGTTTGGTCCTCCATAATGCTGGTGGCTTTGCAGATGTCTGTGATGGAGGGAAGAGAGGCTCCAATGATTTACTCAGCTGTTCTCACTGTTAGATTTGTATTGTTGATTGTCATTTATGCTTAGAAATATTTACTTATATATGCTTAGAGTTTTGTAATTAGTTGTAGATTGGTAGAGGTTTTGATCCTTGATAGTCTGCAAACTTTGTGTGTATTAGACAGCACTTTGGGAGCATGAGAGGTCATACCGTGTCTTATTGTTTTATGGTAGGATTAACGTAGTTGCGTCTGTTCTAGTCTAAGTGCTCTTTGTTTAGATGAACTGCAGGACTTCCTCACCGTGTTATCTTTGATCCTTTGATCAGCAGTCCCCCCCCCCCCACACACACACACACACACACACACACACACACACACACACACACACACACACACACACACACAGGCAAGGTACTCTTTGTGTATGTAGATGTCATATGTTAATGAACTTATGCATATTCATGTAACCTCAATAAAAGGACAGTGATACGGGAGAACGGACGAGACCAACTGGAGTCAAGCGGTTGTCCGGTTCTCTCCCGTGCACGAGTAACATGAAGAACTTTGCCTACTTGTGTCTTGCTTGCAGTGTAATTATATTGTCTTCAACGTTCCAGCAAATAGGTTTATGCTACAAACCTATCATTAATTGGTCCTTCGATGCCGGAGCCCTGGAATCGCATTCACCGAGGGGAGGAGAGGCACGCTGAAAGACTGACGTCAGCCAGGAAGTTCCTGTGGATTCGCTGTATGTCTTTTCTCCTCGATGAATGGCGATTGGCGGGATTCGAGGCTGATATTACACGCTAAGCAACACCGAGTAAGTTTAGAGTCCAACTCTATAACTGTACGTCTTCGCCGCTCAGTGGGGCGTTGTCCGTGGCCGCTTAGTGGGGCTAAAATTACGTTTTCGCCGCTCAGTGGGGCGTTGTCCGTGGCCGCTCAGTGGGGCTAAAATTCGCCGTCTAAGTGGGGCGATGTACAAGGCCGCTCAGTAGGGTTTTTTGTACAGAAGCATTAAGTCGCAGAGTTGCGCAGTTCGAACTTTTTTTGGTTCGCCGTCTTAGTGGGGCGAAATACAGACCGCTGTGTGGGGTGCTGTAGTGAGTTCTCCACCGCTCAGTGGGGTGTTGAGAAGTTCCGCGGGGTCCAGATTGTGCTGGACAGTAGGCCTATTTTGTGTTGTTGTCATTGTCGTCGTCGTTGTTGTTGTTGTTGTGTGTGCGGAGCAGAACATGTGGTCTGTGACACCGACTGTTGTTGTTATCATGGGTTTCTAAGCAACCAAGAGTGAGTCGGAGGGAGACAGACGTTTGTGCTGGACTTTGCTCCTGGCAGCACAAAGTATTTATGTAAAAAAAAGAGAGAGCGACGGCTCCACAGCTGCGCGGGTTCACGCGAGCGCGGTCACGCGGACCTGAGCCGTGCGGTTAATCGCAGGCTTATAAATGGAAGAGATTAAAATGTTAGAAGTTTTCAGAAAACACACCAGCCTTGGAGAGCTGTGGAGAAGGCCAGCCCACATCAGCAGCACTTAAGATATGCTCTGGTGGATGGCTTTCCCCCCACCCCTTGCTGACACAATGTTTATTCTTTAGCTTGCCCTGATCGACAGCAGCCTGTGTGCCAGACCATAGATTTAATTGAGGTGGATAGTTGTTAAAAGTAATCTACATTAAGCTTGTGGTTGCTTAAATTCAGTACAATGACATGTGAGGTGAAGTGATATAGGTAAATATTTAAACTCATGAAGTGCATAGAGGCACTTGACCTGTGTGAAAGACTGTCGTCTTGTTATGAGCCATTGTTGAGATATAGAGCACATCTGTGAAAACAACTAATATGCTCAACCCTGTATGAAACATCTAAAAATACATGATGGAGAAGCTGTGTTGAATATGTAAGTGTAAGACTTTGCCACTGTGGGCAGAGCATGCAACTACTGTGTGATGTCGCGTTGCAGTTTTGTTTTTGTTTTTTGAGCTGATGAGCAAGCTACACATTATCAGATCAAGAGCTGTCTGAGAACTACTCAAAGAGAGGGAAACAGAGAGTGTGCAGCGTTTCCATGAGCAGTTTTTCTGCACCTTGACTCGTGTGTGTGTGTAGCATCAGCATCATGTTTTTGTTTATTTGTTTTGTTGGATTAAAAATAATTAAATAAACTGGTGATCATGCTTATGGATCACCATGGCACATATCTCCAGCCATATGGTTTATTTATGCAGATGAAAAAGTGAGTGTGAATGTGTCTGACATCACAGTGTTTTTGTGCACTGTGCAAAAGTGATTGCCTCTGATTGTGAGTGAGAGCGGTGATTTTGCAGGTCACCAGCTATTTAAAAAAAAAAAAAAAAGAAGAGTGAAAAAGAGAGAGAATTTATATTGTAGATGAAAAATAATCATAGGAAAAAGGTTTTGTGTTGATCAGCCGAAAAACAACTACAATGTCATTTTATGCTTTTAAGAAAGGATTGTTCACACAAACACAGACAGAGAGAGAGAGAGAGAGATGTGTGTTGATTAAGCAGTGATGATAATAATGAACATGTCTTAGTTTGTCACTTTCAGGTGAAAAGCAGACCTGAATCAATTTTCCACATGCAACAGTCGGAATAAAGTTATAGTTTAACATCATTGGAAACATGCAGGCCAAGTTTCTGGCTGACTTATTTACAGTGCCATGTGTTTCTCAACCTCACAAGCGAGCTCACTCCTCCCTGAAGATAAGAAATGCAGCTCCAAAGCAATAACATGATAAAGAGACAGCAGCAAGTCCTGAGCACAAAAAGTCCCAGCAAAGCAGCAGCAATGTGGATAAACAGCAGCAGAAGAAGAAAGCAAACCCATCTTCCTGTCTGATTGGTTGAATTTCACGGAGGGGCGAGCAAGATGGCAGCGTGAAGAGGAGTTTTTGTTTGAGTTCTCAGCACGAGACACTTATTTGACGTCTTTCTGGCCTTCGGGACTTTTTTGGAGATCAGCGCGCTAAACTTGCTGGATCTGAGGCCAGGGTCTGCGGCGGCAGCATGTTGAAATGCTCAAAAAGGACTGAGTGACTCGGGCAAGCCACATGCGGCTAGCGACATGAAAGAAATGGACCCTTCATGATGCGTTCAACGTGCCAGCGCTGTGGTGGGAAAGGCTCCATCATAAACACGCCCTGCGCCCTGCGCCGAGGTTCAGGCCAAGAAGAAGAAGACGATGACTTCCAAGCCCAAGAAGGTCGGCCTCAGCGTGGGCGAGCTGATTGTGAAAGCTGTGGCCGCTTCCAAGGAGCGCAACGGCCTGTCTGTGGCCGCTCTCAAGAAGGCTCTGGCTGCCGGAGGCTACGATGTGGACAAGAACAAGGCCCGTGTCAAGACCGCCATCAAGAGCCTGGTGGCGAAGGGCACTCTGGTGCAGACCAAGGGCACCAGGACCTCCGGATCCTTCAAGATGAACAAGGCTACTGAGAGCAAAGCCAAGAAGCCCGCCGCGGCCAAAGCCAAGAAACCGGCAGCAGCTGCTAAGAAGTCGCCCAAGAAGGCAGCAGCAGCACTTCAGCTACTAGACAGGACAAAGCTGAAGGAGAACTGCCGGGACTGTTGAAGTGGGAGAGGACAAAAGAGTGAGAGGACAACAGAGTGAGAAGACTAGGTGAGAACACATAGGAATTATTTAATGTGGGAAATCAAAATTTGGGTTAGCAAACCTGGGGAAAAGAAAACTGACTGCTTAAGTTGGAAAATTGAGACGGAGTCTGAAACATTGCGAAAATAGAAACATATACAAAATCACACACACACAAGCAGAACATGCATTAACCCTACTAACAATTCCAAACACAAAATGACTCATGAAGACTCATAGCACATTAGTTAAGAAATGATTAAATAATAGCAGAGAAGTGTGTAGGAAAGGCAGCTTTAAGAACATGCTCTGCTGGAGATGCAGCTCCACAGACATGCATTAGACCTGCCTAATAACACAAACCCATGCAATGAAAATTAGCTTGTTATCTTTCATCAGTGTTAAAATAGTGTCAATTTAGCAGACACTTGTTATTAAATACTGAATTTATCCAATGCAAAAAATTGACTCTCCAGGTTGCAGGACAACAGTTTAACTTTTGTGGGAAAAAAGATCCTGGTTTGACCAACCAGTGATCAGACAATAAATTTAGTTGTTAAAATGGTAAATTGGGAGAAGCTTCCTGCTTGATTGAGGCAGCACATGTAATTTACTGTATGAGGGAAATTGTCTTTTGTGATACTATTTTGAACATGCTTTTCTGCCGTCCTGTCAACTTAGTGGGTTAATAGCTGATATGGAAATTAGTTGATCGGTTTTAGATTAATGAAAGGTGACTGAATTCTAGTATGAGTGAATGAGATGTGTTGGAGTTGTTGTGTGTTGAGTGGAGACTCTAAAACACTGAGTTTCCTGTTTTGATGTGCGAGTGAATCCTGTATTTAGATACACAACTCTGAATACATCAGAACAAACGTCTTTTGTGAAGTGCATGACAGCATGTCACATGTTTTATGATGAAGGGAAAAAGGAAAAATTGAATAAAATAGATCTGTGGCTTAAATGAGTGAAGAGCACAGACCGGGTGATTAAACTCATAGCTAATATGACATTAGGGTTATGTTGTGTGTTGTGCAGTTGATGGTTGGTTTGGAGTGAATCTAGCTGATGATTCTTCTCCGGTTGTGAAGATGATGAGGAGTTTGTGTCATGACTTAACAAGGCCTTTTTATTTTGATACTTTCACAGTGCACTGAGAGTTTGGTTTGATAATCTCTGTTATTTTTTATTTTTCATTTTTGAACAAGCACTGATTTTTGCTTGTGAATTTCTTTTCTTTGAGCAGATCTGCAAGTCGGGAATTAAAAGCGTTACACGTCGTCAAGGAAATTGTTGCAAGTGAGTTTCTCCACATTTAAAATGGGTTCAGGAGGAAGCCACTTATTTGGGACAATTAGGAAATGAGAGTCCCCCCCCAAAAAGGATTCAACGAGGAAATCCAGTCTAAATTATTTTTCTTTTTGAAATAACGTCGTTTTGCTGAGCGTGGAAACGAATGCGATGATAATTTCCACAATTAGCAAAAGAAGGAACCACTGAGTGAATGAGTAAGAATTTTAAAATAACTGACTGACTGACTGAACATGATTGTGTGAAGCTAACCCCCACCTGACAAAGGTGCAGATGAACCCATGTGTTTCCTTTTACAGGAGCAGAAAGATGACAGCAACACTCGAGGTTGCATGATGATTTAACCTTTTAAATGCCATTTTCTGTGTCTGTGCATTTATCAGGTGTGTTATTCATAGGCTTGAGTTGCTCACAGAGATAACTGTGACAAAGTATGCATACGCCTGCGCAAGCGCTAATATTTGCATTTTCTTTTCTTACAGCATGCCAGTTCTTCATGTGAATTGATGATGCGATTTATACCAGGACAACTGGTTGATGTTTTTTCCTACTACAGGATTTCTGGGTTTATGTGTGAGGAAAACTGTGTTTACAGGTTATGAGTGGTGATGCTGTTGCATTGTGTTGATGGGAAAATGTGAAGGTTACTTTGATATTGTGAATAACATGTGTGAAATTTCCTGTGTTGAGAACTGGTGTTACTTCTTTCCACAGCTAGGGTTGACTTTATGGTGTTTTTATGGCACCTCTGGAACCTGTTGACCTGTGTCTGACCTCTGTCTGATTACAGTCAATGTGTATTGCTAATGTTAGTTTCTTTGAGAATGCTGTGGAAGATTCAGCTGAAACGGACAAGTGACATGAGTAAAACAAATAAGAGATACAGTGTTTCTGGGATAGTTTGATATGGGCTCATTAGCTGGCCACTTTTGAGCCCATAGTAATATATAAGTGGAGTGACTTTGCTTAAGAGCAGTCACCGATTACATTAATGTTGCCTGAGTACATGGGATGATCCATGTCTGAGGCGACTTATGAAAATAATTGTAGTTTACTGATTTGAGAAAACCTGCACATGACACTTGTCTTGCTGATGTTGAATGCTTCTTGTCCTTATGATACAATTGTTTACAGGTATGAAGTTTGATTTTGCTTCCAGATTTTGTTTTCCAGGCCATGATGGTGTGTATGCAGGCTCCTGGGAGAGCCAGGTGTTAAGCAAACTTAATATGCAAAGCACACTAACATTTTCATTGCAGGATTATAGGTCCAGTGTGGTGCTGCTCCAGGGGAGGAGATGCCCTGATGTTGCCTGGGACAGGATCTAGCTAATCTTTTTCTTTAAGACAGGGATCCAGGTTTGGTGAGTTGATGCATGGGAATGTCCATGCGTCAAGAGGTGGAGTGCAAGGATTAACATTAAACAATGTTTACTATTATTGTTGCAGTGATTTGTGTGATTAGCCGTTTATTTACAAGTATTAAACCTATGCAAGTGGTGCATCCATGTTCAGATGAGGCTTTGATGGCCTATAAGTGAAGTTCACTGAACTAAAGAATGTGGTTTGATGATTGTTGACATGCTCTCCAAATAGAAGTTTTTCTTCTTAGCAAGGAAATACAGGTGCAGCAGTAATCTCCTGAGAAATCTTCAGAGACCCAGTGAGAAGCGTGAACCATTCCAGGCATAGCTGACAGCCAGGCAGTGGTTGAGGTCAAAGGTCAAGCTGGTTGGGGCCCATCATGAGATCAGACCTTGGAGCCACAGCAAGGACCATGAAACTGCCTGCAAAATAGAGGAGAGGATCGTCCACAAGATGGGAGAGAGGCTTCAGGAGGATCAGAGATCATCTTCAGCACAGCAGACATCACACAGAGAGCTGTGCTACTAAGCTTCCAGGAAATCAAGAGGAGACTTCCCACAGCAAGATTTTAAATACAATGAAAGATTCAATATTGACGCTGAGGAAGACAACTAAGGTGTACGACGTGCTCTGCCTTAAACCTTCAGCAGCGTTGGAACATAAACACTCAGGGGATGAGGAGCGTGCCAAGCTCCATCGACAGCGTAGAAGGAGTTCGAGGATGACATCATGATTCTGTGAAAAGCACAGGAACCAGAAGCTATGGTGGTGATGACAGCAGTTTCCTATGAACATCACCTAACGCTGTGCCACTGTACTGTGCATACGATGACACTCTGAAGGCTGCTGGGATCATAATAGCAGTAAGACAACCCTTCACCCTTTCCACAGAGGTGTTTTCTGCAGAGTATGGACAATGAAGGACAATGAAGGAGTCATAAATATCCCCCTCACAGGACGAAGGCCTGAAGTGAGGTAATGGGAGGCCATAAAACTAGAGTGCTGAGAGGTCTGCAGCTTTGGAAATAGCTGAGAACCATGTTGACAAACAACAAAACCAACTGGTATGTTTGAATGTTTATTCTACATACATTTGGACTCTGGTCCTATGGACAACGATGGAAACAACTGGAAGAGACATTCATGACGCCCTGCAGAACTCAAACCACTCTGCAGAGAGACATGTGATGTGCACACCTGGAGGAAGCATTACCAAGCTGAGATGTTTTTGAAAATGTTACTTTTTTATTTTCACTATTAAATTAACAATTTCTTTGTTTGCTCGTAAGATGCAGTTTGCCATGAGATGAGCTCAATGAATGGGATAACTGCTAATACATTTGTTGAACTGTGTACCTTTTCAGTAATTTAGGGTGATTTGACATATGCTGAGTATAAAAATGTTTGCATTGAAAGTGTCAGACATGAGGTATTCATACCTGGGAACTTTTCAGGCATAAAGGTCAAAAAGGGGGGAAATGTTAGATTTGTATTGTTGATTGTCATTTATGCTTAGAAATATTTACTTATATATGCTTAGAGTTTTGTAATTAGTTGTAGATTGGTAGAGGTTTTGATCCTTGATAGTCTGCAAACTTTGTGTGTATTAGACAGCACTTTGGGAGCATGAGAGGTCATACCGTGTCTTATTGTTTTATGGTAGGATTAACGTAGTTGCGTCTGTTCTAGTCTAAGTGCTCTTTGTTTAGATGAACTGCAGGACTTCCTCACCGTGTTATCTAGGATGAACCATCTAGGGTGAGGGGGAGGCTACCCTCTTCCTGACCAAGGATGTTTGACCCTTTGATCAGCAGTCCCCCCCCCCCCCCCCCCACACACACACACACACACACACACACACACACACACACACACACACACACACACAGGCAAGGTACTCTTTGTGTATGTAGATGTCATATGTTAATGAACTTATGCATATTCATGTAACCTCAATAAAAGGACAGTGATACGGGAGAACGGACGAGACCAACTGGAGTCAAGCGGTTGTCCGGTTCTCTCCCGTGCACGAGTAACATGAAGAACTTTGCCTACTTGTGTCTTGCTTGCAGTGTAATTATATTGTCTTCAACGTTCCAGCGAATAGGTTTATGCTACAAACCTATCACTCACTATCCATTGTAGGGTATTGCGATCTGATACGGTGCCGTTACCATACCAGACAGTGATGCAGCTGCTCAGTGTCTCTGTAGAAGGTGATGAGAATGGGTGTTGGGAGATGGGCTTTTCTCAGCTTCCGCTGGAAGTAATGACACCTCTGGGCCTTCTTAGTTATGGAGCTGGGGTTGAGGGACCAGGAGAGGTTCTCCACCAGGTGGACACCAAGGGATTTGGTGCTCTTGACGACCTCCACAGAGCGTCCATCGATGTTAAGTAGACAGTGATCTCTCTGTGCTCTCCTGAAGTCGACAATCATCTCTTTTGTTTTGTCCACGTTCAGAGACAAATTGTTGAATCTACAATAGTCTGTGGTCCTCCATCAGTTCACCTCTCTGTATTCATCGCTCTTGCTGGTGAGACCCACCACAGTCGTCAGACTTGATCATGTGATTCGAACTGTGCATTGCTGCACAGTCATGAGTCAGCAGAATGAACAATTATACTGTCATAGTCTGCACATAATGACTGAGCAGTAGCAATTCCAAATTTGGTAGATAATTGAGAAAAACTTGCAAATTGTCCATCTGCATATAATTGCACAAAAGATTTGAGACCCTTAGAGTGCCAGAAGTGAGCCCGCAGACCAAGGCTCTTCCTAACCTGAGACCAAATTTTAAGAGTATGATGGCTATTATTACTATTACTATTATTATTACTAGGTAAAGAGAGCCTCGCCTCTGTCAGTGCGCCCCAGGGCAGCTGTGGCTACAATGTAGCTTGCCATCGCTAGTGTGTGAATGTGTGTGTGAATGGGTGAATGACTGAATGTAGTGTGAAGCGCTTTGGGGTCCTTAGGGACTAGAAAAGCGCTATACAAATGCAGGCCATTTACCATTTACCATAAAGACAAAGAAAGAGGAAGTGATGAGCCTGAAGTTGCAGGTAAATAAATCTTCCTGTTTGAATGAGACTAAATGGCAATGACGGTTCAAGGTAGTAGTGTCTCCATTACAACATACACCTGATATTTGTGGATTGGAGATCCAGCTTAAGTCTTTGAAGAAGAGCTCTTCTCAAAATTGATGTTTACCATTTCAAATAAATGAGGTTATTAAGGAAGCGAGAGATTTAAAAAAGGATTTGGGAATCAGGATGGGAAGGTAAATGGACTGATTCTTATACAGCGCTTTTCTACAGGGTGGGCCATTTATATGGATACACCGTAATAACATGGGAATGGTTGGTGATATTAAAGTCCTGTTTGTGGCACATTAGTATATGTGAGGGGGCAAACTCCTCAAGATGGGTGGTGACCATGGGGGCCATTTAGAAGTCGGCCATCTTGGATACAACTTTTGTTTTTTAAATAGGAAGAGGGCCATGTGACACATTAAACTTATTGGTAATGTCACAAGAAAAACAATGGTGTGCTTGGTTTCAATGTAACTTTATTCTTTCATAAATTATTTACAAGTTTCTGACCACTTATAAAATGTGTTCAATGTGCTGCCCATTAGGACTGGGCCATATCATACCGTTCACGGTAATACCGGTATAATGTTGGGCAACGACAAGAAAATTAAATATCGCGATAGAATTTGGGTAAAACGCCAGGCGCTGTGCCTTTGTTTTCATACGCACATGGCGGGAAAAGTGTGCCGGCGGCGACGGAGAATGAGGAGGGCGAAAGCGGATCGTTGAATGAAACGGATGAACCAGAAGTGGTTTGTAAAAATGCTGCAGCTTCAGTGGTGTGGAACTGGCAGAGGTGGGTAGTAACGAGCTACATTTACTCCGTTACATTTACTTGAGTAAGTTTTGGAAAAAAAATGTACTTTTAAAGTACCTTTTTTGCATGATACTTTTTACTTTTACTTGAGTACATTTGTGAAGAAGAAACGATACTTTTACTCCGCTACATTTGCAAAATTCGACTCGTTACTTTTTTTTAAATAATTAATTTCACACATTGGATAATACTACTAATATAAATTATGGATCATGCCGCCACTGGAGCTACCGGTAACTCTTTCACCAATCAGACGTAGCCATGCGGTCACATGACCAGATATAAAATGGCAGGCCAAGTAGCCCAAGCCTTTCAACTTCCAAAGACGGACAGAAGAAATACATCAAAAAATGGCAACCGTCTCCGCTAACACTGAACAGGACAAACACCCTTGGCCGCATATGCAAAGCATGTTTCGCTTTAAAGGAGTACAAAAGGACAGCTATATAATGCGATGTCTTCTGTGTGAGCCAAAGCAAACCGACGTTTCAGTGTCGGTTTGCTCAACATCTAACTCAACATCTAACTCAACTCAACTCAAACCTGAGGAAACATGTTTTAAGTTTGCTTTAAATTCCTTTTTTAGCTGTGGTTAAGTGGATGTCAGTCTTACAGCTGCTGTGTCGAGCTTGATTCCTTGAGAGTCGGTGTACTACAACTTTTTGATGTGTCCATAGTCCAACACACATGAATTAAATGGCTGAATGTTGCCACCTCAGTATGCAGTCAAGTACCATAGAGTCTTGCTAATGTCCTAACAAGCAATAATTCGGCGTTTCGCGGTGAGGACATGTTTAATGGTTTCAGGACACTGGTCCTCGAAGACTGGAGCTTGACACCCGTGGGTTAAAGAACCACAGTCTTAGGTCTTGCCCATATTAAAAATGAGATGATTTAAAAAAAAAAAAAATGCACATATCCAGAATCACTCCCTTTCTCCTAGAAACCACATTAGTAATGTTGAAATCTCCCAATTCTTTGAATCTTTGGGCTGAAGGAAGGACAATACTCGGTGTATTTATGCTCAATCAACAATCATTTATTTCCATACAATTCAACACTTAAGAGCATAAGGACCATCATGATGGGGAGACATGCCTGAAGAGGGTCACAGCAAGTCTCAAAATGGTGACTGGTTGCTCAGCTTTTTATAGTCTCTAGTGGCCCCCATCTAGTCGTAAAAGCCAAAACATCACATTCTTTCTCTGTTACAGCGCCTAAGTTATGACCTCGGCAGTTGTCTCTCTGCTTTCTGTAAGGTGGGGGTGTGGAATGTGGTCTGTCTATCTCCCCTATCTTAGACACAGATTCTCCTGCTTACAATCTTCTCTTCATGATTCAACAATTAAGCATGTAACACATTCACAGCAGATCAAGGATACAGAGTGATGCACACTTATCTAATAAACTAATAAGTGAATATGTTCTGTTAACTCAAAAGTATAACGAGAACTAAACTACATACAGCTCACACACTCTATATTAAAGGGTATAATATGATCTACAGCAGTATTCTAATTCAACTACTTTGATTACATATATAAGGTAACATATAATAACAGAATAATCTAATAATTCCCCCTTTTGATCTCTTAAAAGAGATCACTTATAACATGCACTCCAGGGTCGCAAGGTCCAGTTCTTCTTGGTCCTGAGGCCCTCTGTCCCCCTTTAACGGGTGGACCATATGTGGGATGACCTCTGTGTTCACGCAGTTCAGATGCAAGCAAAGTTAGATTTACGACCATAACAGCAGTTACAGATGACACTCCCATCACTCCCCAATTCTCCCACAGCTTTATTTTGGTGCTCCAGTTTTCCACCCCCTTTTTAAAGCCACCTTATACCTTTCAAACGTACTTAGACTAGAACCTCTGTCTAAGGAGCTTTTAACCTTTATTTTTATTGCTGCAGCTACCAGTGTCTTCCAGTTGGGTGATTCTCAGCTTCTTTCTTCGACCTCCGGGGTTAGACCACCCTTTAGTCATTGCACAGTTCTGGGGATTATTCTGCCCCGATTTCAAACAAGGATCTGTGTGTTTTGGGGTCACCACCGTGTCCCCCTTTTTGCCAAGAGGCTCTTGAACCTCGTTGGTCTGGTGTTCCTGGTTTTCGCCAACCCCTTCATGGTTATTGCTGTGTTTATGGGATCCATCTTCTCCAGGAGCCCAAACGCCATGACACTTGACCCCAGTTGCTGTCTCGGCAGTCCCTACATCTGTCTCTGCTGTGAAGGGTCCTCACATCTCCGTGTCCCCGTCTGGTGTCTGTTCCTTTCTCTGCAAGAGACAGAAAACCAAAACACCTCTCTCCCTAGCCTTGATAATCTAATATTGTTATCCATTGTTGTTCTAATGATTCAAATTTGGTTTAAAATATTATGTTCAGGACTCTTTGACCCAGGGACTTATTCTAATCATGATCTATGTGTGTGTAAAAGAAATCAAAAATTAGTGAACCATTTCTAAGTCTAACACATTATATGCTTAAGTTTTACCATAGCTAAATTATTAAACACTCAAATAACGTCATAAGATGTTCATAAAACCATTGTTTGATGTTCGGACTCAACTTCTCCCTTTTTGACACACTCCCATGTGTCAATTCATTGGAGCTAGACAATTAAAAGAGAAGGTTAGTGACATCATATCTCAGAAAGTATCAGAAATTCTTCTCTCGAGTACCGTTGCTCCAGCCTTGTCATCCCAGAGGATCCTCAATCCCGGAAATTTCCCTTCTCCTCATGTAATAAAGTCTGACATCCTTCCATGCCCTGGTAACTGGTCCATCCAGAGCTGTAACATTTTGAAATGTACATACAACAAGCCAAAACACACCTTGGTCACACCAATCCTTTTCTGCCCTGAAGATGTCCAACGCCATCTTAGTCTGGACCAGGGTTGTAATAGTTTTGCAATTTTCATTAGTTTTTATTTTTATTTAGCTTCGACTTCAGATTTTCAATTTTATATCAGTTTTAATCAGTTTTTACCACTTGTTTGCTAGTTTAGTTTAGTTTTGATTAGTTTCAGTTATAGTTTTAGTTGTGTCTGCAATAATTAAGTGTAGCAAAATCCCAGTCCCATCATATCAGTCATGCTCTTGTGCTTGTCCTTGGATATTGTGACTATTAACTCTTGCAGCACCGGGTGCTCCTAGTTTTGTTCAAGTGAATTTATAAACTTTGTGAAGGGAATTGACTCCTCTGCACACTGGAATAAACATAATCAACCTGATCCACATTTTACTGCGTGTTATTTCACCATCTTATTGATTCAAATGCTCCATCCTTATGTGGTTTGCGACATTATGTTTATCCACTCTGTCTCTAAATGTTTGAAGAATTTTCAAGTTTGGGGTCAAATTTTAAGAATTTGACCATAAGTGAAAGTTATGGTGTCATCACCCCCGTCGGGGCTTACCTTTCCCAGTTGTGATGATATTCCTCCCTATTCTTTGCAAATACCCCCTGTTGGTGGCGAGAAACTGTTGGTGTGGTCAAGTGGGTGCTATAGAAACAAAAGCTCAGGACAGAACAGTTATCAGTCATGTACTTCATACAAATTTTGCATATGTTTTATTTCATATTGATCCTCTGAGTGTAATGGTACATTTTAATTTGAATTTATCCAAACTAAACACAATATTTTCTTTATTTACTTTGCTCTTGTTCTTTTGCAGTACCACATCCTATCAAATGTCCCTGTCAATTATATTCTACATTTAATAACTTACTATTTCAAGTGAGAACCTAAATCACGTGGACCAATGTTCATTATTGCATATCTCTATTCTGAATGTGGCAAGTCATTCATAGGTATTGTTAAAGTTTTGGCGATTTTCCTCTATAAAATTTAATTGACTTTTTACAGTGGCCTGCTATGGTTAATAGTAACATATTCCAGTCATGAGTGATATCAATAGTTTTCTCCACTGTAGCATTTGGCATTCCCAATAATATAACATGATACCTTAATCAAAACACAGCTAATATAGCACAGTTTTCTTAATGCAAACAAGAGTAACTCAGCATTACCAACCCAAGAGTTAAGTCTGCAGTTCCACTCTCTCATGTGAAGCCACAGTCTCCTCCTCCAGCCTCTCTTATCCTCCTGCTCCTGAAAAAACAAAACAAAGCGAAGCATCCACCCTTCTCTTGTCCGCTGGGTGAATTGTTTATTGGCATTTATTAATCCTAAAGTTGATGCAGTCATTGTCTCAGTATCAAGTCAGTCAAAACTTTTAGTCGTCAGTCCATCACAGTCCATTCACATGCATACCTCCACACCCATTCATACCAGATTTTGCTGATAATGGAGTCTCTCGCGCACCCTATTCGAGCATCCATCATCAGCAAGATGACGTCATCATTTTAAAAGGAAAACAATTCCTTGTTGTTGTTTTTTTTTTCTTTTTTGACCGGATTGACTCGGTGCAAACCTTTTAGATCAGTGTTCCCTATAAGTGAATTTCTCCCAAGCCAATTACAATCATGGAGAAGCACACTTTGCAACTGTTTACAGTAATAATATTTCATAGCGCTTTAAATTTCAATCTTTCAGGCCTGGTTTAAAGAGCGGATTGTTAAATCATGAACTCACAAAATATCAACATATCACCACCGGTGGATCACACCTCTCAGATGTTTTTTCTTCAGTGCACTGTAACAAAAACGAAAACAGACGTAACCAACAAAATACTAATAGAAATAACACAAACTAGGGCCCGTTGCAGACATGTCCAAGCATAAAACTATCCCTCTCTCGCTTACGAGAAAGAACACAAGCCAAAGCTCACTGATAACATCAAGCTAGCGCTAAGCAAAACCAAAAAATCAACCAGAAATTCACAGGAACGTTTTGCTTCCTGCCGGGACAATATTGTGTGGGGATGAGAAGCTCAGGTGCCGTAACACCTTTTGTTCCTCCTTGAATTAAATTTCAATCACAGAAAATGCCGTACTCCAACCTAAACTTACACTATTAATTCATCATTTTTCACTCTGTGCCACTGTTCCTCATCAGGGCTGTGTGAAGCACAGCAAAGAATTCAGTCAAGGCCTTGAGCCATAAACAGACATCACGCACAGACATTGTTTTCATAACCAAACCGTTTTAGACCTTATTCCTAAAATCTACATAAATGCCCTCTGAGTGACATATAACACATTCTAAGTAATCAATGGTAATCAATGGCTCCTCATAAAAATTATGCATTGGGATGTTTGTGTGCAGCATTTTGCATATCAGCATAAGCAAAGCATTCTTCATTGCATCAGCGTGTGCATGTGTATGTGTGTGCATCACTTCTCAGTGAATCAGCATTCCAATGTGTGTGTGTGTGTATGTGTGTGTGTGTCATTTCTCACTCACTCAACGAGTGCACGTGTTCATGTGTGTATTTCACTTCATTCTGAATCTGTGTGTTTGTAGACGTGTGTGTGTGTGTGTGTGTGTGTGTGTGTGTGTGTGTGTGTGTGTGTGTGTGTTCATCACTTTGCTGTTCTGGTGTTCTGGGTAAACCACGGCCTGAAGCGTGCCCTGGGGTCCTGCCCTCCTCCTTTTCAGTTTGTTTGCGACCATTGCTGCTGCTGCTGCTCAAAGTTCAGTCCGTCCTGGTTCTGACCCCAATTGGGGCAGTCCTTTTTCCAGTGTCCATGCTCACCGCAGGTGAAACCTGCATCTTCTTCTGTGTTTTTTGTCCATTCTGAGGTGCCTTCCGACCTCAGTTAATCCTCCAGTGTCGGTGTTACGGCTGTGGCCATAAGAACACTGTGTGGGCTGTTTGCTCTGTGTCTCTTTACTGTGCTTAAGACTCTCTACAGGTACCTCCCCTAATGAAGAGTAGTGAGCTGATTGGACCATGGAACAGGTGACCACATTCAAAAAGCCGCTCTGACAGCTCCAGAGAGAGAGAGAGAGAGTGTGGAACGAGCGAGTAGCCTGACAGCCGTCGCAGTCCTGACCCTGGTTTCCCCAGCCTGTGTTTATCTTGTGTATTTGTGGGAGTGTGAATTGTAAAAGCCGCTCCTAGTGCTTTAAATGAGAGCTTAGGCACTCGTGGGCTGAAGCGGAAGGGGTGAGCTGCCTTTTCTTTTGGAATTGTTTTCTCCTGTTTTCTTGGTCAGGGAGCGAGGGATAGCTCTGTCATTTGTTTGTTCTTTTTTTCCTTCTTAGGGTTTAGTTAGTCTTTTCTGGTGGGACTTAGTTGGTTTTGTTTATTATTTTGGCCTGGGCTCACCCTGGAGCTATGCTTCTTGTCCTTAAATAAAATCCTTTTTTTTTACTCACAACTGGTTTGGATGTTTGGCTTGGGAACCAGGGCGGGGATTTGTCTCTCTCTCCTCCAACCTTATGTGCGTCCCTACCCGCCTAGACTAGGGGCGTAACATAAATGGGGGCTCGTCCCTTTTCGTTCGTGTGGTTGGTTCGTTTCCTTTTTGCGTTTGTGGTGGGGGGGGGAACGTCGTGCGCGAGTTTTGCGGCTCTGGAGTGCGCGGATGCGGTTGGGTGTCTGCGGTGTTGTGTTTTCCTTTTTCGCTTTGCTCGTGATGTCGTTTGACATGGATGATTTTGCGCAACGTCCCTCCATTGAAAAGTTGGAGCGGTGCACAAAAGCAGATTTGTTGGTAGTGGCTAACTTATTCAGGGTGGATGTTCCGTTGAATGCTAAGAAGGCGGAAATTAAACACTGTTTGGTGGAGAGACTGGTGGACAGGGGAGTGTTTGGGGGGCAGAAAACCTCGCCGAGTGGGTCTGGGAGTTTGGAGACGGCAGTGGGGGCGGAAGCTGCTGGGGCCGTCCCGAAGCCTTCCAAGGGGCGGATGCCGTCGGGGGCGGAAGCTCCTGTCGCCATTCAGTCTCCTGTATTTGACCCGGCTGGCCAGGTTGGGGCGGGTTTGGTGACGGAGGATCTCAGGCTTGCCCTTCGCTTGAAGGAGGTGGAGTTGGCGGCTAAGGCTAAGGAAGTCGAGCTCATGCATCTCCGCATTCGAGCTATGGAGCTTGATCGTTCTCGAGCGAGTGACGCTGCTCCCGTTCCTGTAAGTACACTCCCCGACACTCCCACCATAGACCAGTTTAACGCTAGCAAACAGGTTGTTTTGGTACCTCCTTTTAGGGAAGGAGAGGTTGACTCATATTTCACTGCTTTTGAGCGCATCGCAACCACTTTAAAATGGCCAAAGGACGTCTGGAGTCTGTTGCTGCAATGCAAATTAATAGGAAGAGCGCAGGAGGTCTGTGCGAGTCTTTCTATTGCGGACAGCTTGGATTATGAGGTTGTCAAATCCACTATTTTGCGGGCTTATGAACTTGTCCCAGAGGCGTATCGACAGAAGTTTCGTGCCTGTCGCAAGTTTGATAGTCAAACGTTTGTGGAATTTGCACGTGAGAAAACTGTCTTATTTGACAAGTGGGTGGCTGCCAGTCACGCGGAGGACTTAACTCAGCTAAAGGAGTTGATCCTGCTGGAAGAGTTCAAGACATGTCTCCCTGAAAACATTGTCGTGTATCTTAATGAGCAGAAGGTGGGGTTACTGTCTAAAGCCGCGGTCCTTGCCGACGAGTTTGTGTTAACTCATCGTGCTGCACTTTCGACAGAGCGCCGTGAGTACACTTCCTCACCTCGTCCTGTCAGAAGTTATAGGGTTTCCCCTAAGCGCCAGACACGTTCTGCTGCTATTCCTATGTCAGATCGCAAATGTTTTTATTGTCATGAAATCGGGCACCTCGTTGCTGCTTGCCCATCACTACAGCGCAGGGAGCAGGCCAACACGGTGAGGAAGCCGAAAAGTGTGGGTTTCGTTCGTTCTATGTCAGCTTCCACTTCACCTAGCAATGGAGTGGGAAGTGAAGGCTTTGATGAGAGCTACCGCCCTTTTGTGTCGGAGGGGTTTGTTTCGTTGAATGAAAAAGAGGAGGATCGGGTGCCGATCATGATTCTGCGTGACACTGGGGCCGCGCAGACTCTTATTTTGAAGGGGATTCTACCATTTTCTGTTGACTCTTTTTGTGGTTCGGATGCTCTTGTCTGGGGTGTAAAAATGGATGTACTACGTGTGCCACTGCACAATGTGTTTCTTCAATCGCCGCTCGTTTCGGGTTCGGTACCGGTTGGCGTGCGCGACCAGTTGCCAGTGCCCGGAGTTGCGATGATTCTGGGGAATGATTTGGCTAACGGAAAAGTGTTTTCTACCCCGAGAGTGGTTGAGATACCGGTGCCTGATATTTCATTACCTAACCCTGTCGCTGAGGAGCATTCCTCCTCTGTTTTTCCTGCTTGCGCGGTAACTCGTGCGCATAGGCGCAAGTACGGTGACGTGGATTTATCTGATTCTTTTCTCTGTGCTGGTGGTGGGCCGGAGTTTGAAT
The DNA here is from genome assembly GCF_964374335.1 of Astatotilapia calliptera. Taxonomy (NCBI): domain Eukaryota; kingdom Metazoa; phylum Chordata; class Actinopteri; order Cichliformes; family Cichlidae; genus Astatotilapia; species Astatotilapia calliptera. The sequence continues at coordinate 28,933,429 of NC_137425.1, read as the reverse complement.
CTGAAACCCGTGTTCCACTGACGGGAGACTCTGAGGCGATGCTGCCTATTAGCCCATCAGTGACACCTCAACTGTCTTTGGAAATCAACAAAAAGGAGTTGGTTTCGGCACAGCAGAGTGACCCAACTCTTGTGAGTTGTTTTTCCGCGGCCAACTCTAGCGACCAGTACCCTCGTGTTTATAGTGTCGAGGATGACGTGTTGATGCGTACTTGGTATCCGCCTACAGCTGGTGATTTGGGTTGGAATGTGTTTAAACAGGTTCTGGTGCCTCAACAGTACCGACCCAAAGTTCTTGGTCTTGCCCATGACAGTTTTTCTGGACATTTAGGTATTAGGAAAACCTATCACCGCATTCTGCGTCACTTCTTTTGGCCAGGATTGAAGAATGACGTTGCTCAGTATTGTCGTTCTTGTCACACCTGTCAGATTAGTGGTAAGCCTAACCAAGTCATTCCACCCGCTCCATTACACCCTATTCCAGTTTTAGGGGAACCTTTTGAACACATCCTCATCGACTGCGTTGGTCCGCTCCCTAAAACAAAATCGGGTCACCAGTACCTCTTGACTCTGATGTGTGTTGCTACCCGTTTTCCCGAGGCAATTCCGTTGCGCACCCTTAAGGTTAAACCAGTTGTTAAGGCATTGGTGAACTTTTTCTCTATCTTTGGTTTACCAAAAGCTGTTCAAACTGACCAAGGCTCTAATTTCATGTCTAGGATTTTTGCTCAGGTTTTGCAGTCACTTGGCATTAAACATCGGAAATCTAGTGCCTATCATCCGGAGTCGCAAGGTGCGCTCGAGCGGTTTCATCAGACATTGAAATCGATGATGCGGAAATTTTGCCTTGAGTCTCAAAAGGAGTGGGATGAGGGGTTGCCGCTGCTTCTTTTAGCAGTGAGAGAAAGTGTGCAGGAGTCGTTAGGATTTAGCCCTGCTGAGCTGGTGTTCGGTCACACAGTGCGTGGCCCCTTGCGATTGCTTAAGGAGAACTTCCTGTCCGACACTGTTGCCCCTAAGGAAAATGTGTTAGACTATGTGAGCTCTTTCAGAGAGCGTTTGCATAAAGCGTGCGCAATTGCACGGGATGCTCTCAGTGCAACACAAGGTAGGATGAAGAGGAAATTTGATGTGAAGGCTGTGCAGCGAAAATTTGAGGTTGGTGATAAAGTTTTAACACTTTTACCGGTCCCTGGATCTTCCCTCCAGGCCAAGTTCAGTGGTCCGTATACAGTGCAGGCGAAATTGAGTGACACGGATTATGTCATCGACACCCCAGAGCGAAGGAAAAAGTGCCGTGTGTGTCATATTAATATGATGAAGCCCTACTTTGCTGGTGGTGTGTCAACAGTTGCGACTGTGGGGGTGCCGGTTTCCGAAACTCGGTATGACCCAGTAGGTGACGATTTGGTTTTCGGTTGTGCTGTGGGCTGCGCACGACTTAGGAATTCTGAAATCCTACGTGATTTAAGGTCACATTTAACTGGGGTAGACGATGATGTCCGAAATGACGTGTGTCGGTTGATTGAAAATCATCCTAATCTTTTCTCGGACACTCCATCCTGTACCACCGTGTTGGAGCATGATATCGATGTGGGGGACCATCCTCCAATCAAACAGCATGCCTACCGGGTGAATCCCACTAAGCGTGCTCTTTTCCAGACAGAAGTCTCTTATCTGTTGGAGAATTGTCTTGCTGTCCCTAGCTCTAGTGCGTGGAGTTCCCCATGTCTCCTAGTGCCTAAAGCGGATAAGACCCCACGGTTTTGTACAGATTTTCGGAAGGTGAACAGTGTGACCAAGCCTGACTCCTATCCTCTGCCCAGAATGGAGGATTGTGTTGATAGGGTCGGTTCTGCGACCTTCGTTACCAAGCTGGACTTGTTAAAGGGCTATTGGCAAGTTCCCCTAACATCACGTGCTGCCGAAATCTCTGCTTTTGTTACTCCTGACCATTTTCTCCAGTACACTGTCATGCCTTTCGGGTTGCGCAACGCTCCCGCCACATTTCAACGGCTCATGAATATCGTGCTGGGCGGCGTCTGCAAGTGTGAAGTGTATTTGGATGACATTGTCGTCTATTCAGACACCTGGTCAGAGCATATGGAGACACTCACTGATGTGTTCCATCGCTTGGAAAGGGCATCCCTCACCCTCAACCTCGCCAAGTGTGATTTTGGTAAAGCCATGGTAACGTACTTAGGAAAGCAGGTGGGTCAGGGGCAAGTGCGCCCTATCTCGGCCAAAATCCAGGCCATACTGGATTTTCCTGCCCCTCAGACTAGGCGTGAGCTTCGCCGTTTCCTCGGCATGGTGGGCTACTACCGGAGTTTCTGTCAAAACTTCGCGGACATGGTCGCACCTCTCACTAGCCTCACTAGTGTGTTGAGACCTTTTGTGTGGACCTCTGCGTGTCAGAGTGCGTTCCGGGCTGTTAAGACTCTCCTGTGCAGTGCGCCAGTGCTGGCCGCCCCTGATTTTGCACGCCCTTTTAAGTTGGAAGTGGACGCCAGTGCAAACGGGGCAGGTGCCGTATTGCTGCAGGAAGACCATCATGGTGTGGATCACCCAATCGGCTATTTCTCAAAGAAATTCAATGTCCATCAGCGAGGGTACAGCACGATTGAGAAAGAGGCCCTCTCTCTGCTGTTTGCATTGCAGCATTTCGAGGTGTATGTCGGTGGCAGTCCCTCGCCTGTGATTGTTTATACCGACCACAATCCCTTGGTATTCCTAATGCGGATGCGGAACTCGAACCAAAGGCTGATGAGGTGGTCCCTCCTGGTGCAGGACTTCAATTTGGAAATCCGTCATAAAAAGGGCACAGAGAATGTGTTAGCGGATGCCCTATCCCGTGTTTTCCCTTAAACATGACTGTCCAAAACATCTACAAAGGAGATGTCTTTGATTTTGGGAAGGGGGGTGTTACGGCTGTGGCCATAAGAACACTGTGTGGGCTGTTTGCTCTGTGTCTCTTTACTGTGCTTAAGACTCTCTACAGGTACCTCCCCTAATGAAGAGTAGTGAGCTGATTGGACCATGGAACAGGTGACCACATTCAAAAAGCCGCTCTGACAGCTCCAGAGAGAGAGAGAGAGAGTGTGGAACGAGCGAGTAGCCTGACAGCCGTCGCAGTCCTGACCCTGGTTTCCCCAGCCTGTGTTTATCTTGTGTATTTGTGGGAGTGTGAATTGTAAAAGCCGCTCCTAGTGCTTTAAATGAGAGCTTAGGCACTCGTGGGCTGAAGCGGAAGGGGTGAGCTGCCTTTTCTTTTGGAATTGTTTTCTCCTGTTTTCTTGGTCAGGGAGCGAGGGATAGCTCTGTCATTTGTTTGTTCTTTTTTTCCTTCTTAGGGTTTAGTTAGTCTTTTCTGGTGGGACTTAGTTGGTTTTGTTTATTATTTTGGCCTGGGCTCACCCTGGAGCTATGCTTCTTGTCCTTAAATAAAATCCTTTTTTTTTACTCACAACTGGTTTGGATGTTTGGCTTGGGAACCAGGGCGGGGATTTGTCTCTCTCTCCTCCAACCTTATGTGCGTCCCTACCCGCCTAGACTAGGGGCGTAACAGTCGGTCACGCCCTTTTTGCTGCCCGATCATCCGTGTTGGTCCATCACTGTCCTGCACAGTGTAAATGCAGCGTTATCAAGGTCAGCATTCTTTTGCTCGGCCTTACTTTTCCTTCGGGCTTGGCGGGCGTCTTGTCACAGCTCTGTCAGCTGACGCAGTCTGGGAATTTTCCCCCGTGTAGTGAAACGGGCCTTAGGTTTAGTGCCCTCTGTCTCTGCTGCATGAGATCACATTCCTGCAGCACTGTTGACTTTTTCAGGTCGTTGTTGTGGGTCCAGCTGTTGCAGCATTTGGTCAGGGTCACGTATGGGGAGAGCAGGAGTCCAGTCAGCCTCGGCTTTCAGGGCCGGCAAAGCAGCCTGTAATTAAACATATATAGAGAAAAACAAAAAACAAAAACAGACAAAAACAAAAGCAAATGAACAGGAAAATGATGTTGTGTTGGCTGTATTACAACGAGAGGGGAGAAACAACGGGGCAGGCCCTGTGTCAGCCTTCTCTCCCCCTTTTTTTTTTTTTCTCACCATATAATCCACTCATGACCCACCAAGCTGACAGGACAACATGCACCTTGCTAAAATTCTTAAGATCATGTTTAAAAGCCCAAAAAGAAATTTTCTTTCATTCAGTAATCACTTGTATCAATCAATCAGCAGAAAACATGTCACAATTTGAATCTTTTAACCCCTAAATTTGTCATGTCTTCACTGGTTGGTCAGACCAGTGTCTTTTTCTTTGAAGTTAAATTGTTGTCCTGCAACCCAGAGAGTTTATTTGTCAGTAATGTATTTATCCTTTAACAACAGATGTATGTTAAGTTTCGCTGCTTTAGCCTTGGTGGAAAATCTTCACATGTTCATGAGTGTAAGCTGTTTCTTCATTGCATGTGTGTGCATTTGTAGGCAGGCAGGTTAATTTTATCTTTTCTCAAACTAGGCGTTACCTTAAAAGGAGCCTTTCTCTCAGATTTCTCTGCTTGTGTGTGTTTTTGTTTCACCTTTTTGTTGTGATGCTCCGGACGCCTTCCCAACCTCCACAAGTCCGTTGGCCCCAATTTTATGTGTTAAAAACTTCTCTTAATTCCTCCTCTAATTCTCTCCTTGCTGCTGTCTGTTTCACAGCTGCTGATTCGTGCTGGGTGTGGTTCCCATTACCTATAATTTTGCTTCGGCCGCTGTGCTTGTGGGGGCAGTTGGTCCAGGTCCGCAGCTTCCTGTATTAACACACTAAGAGATTTATTTAATTTCATTTTCATCACTGTTAAACAGATAAGCAGGCAACACGCCTACCTTGACAGCGTCATAATTCTCCACTACACACCTCTTACTATCTCTCTTTTTTAATTTTTTTATTTTTATTACACCACAGAGTAATACACCCAATTATGCCCGTCTATCTCTATGTGGCTCCAAATTCCCTCTTTATTTAATTTCACACTCGTCAGGGGACAGGCACACAACAATTTCAACCACTGAAACGAGGAATTCAACCTTTTTATATTTCTTTACTAATCTAGACTCAACCTTTGTTCGCAAAATGTGTCTTGTTCTAGTCCGGAATAAATGTGAACCCGTGATTACACGGCTGTTCCAGTGTTATTTCCGTAGCTAATGCGGGAGTCCTCAGTTCCCAAGTTGCCACCTTGGCATCCAGACGCCGCTGGGCCTGGCCGCGCGTCCACGACCAGGAGGGTCGCCACACCTTGAACAAAATTATTTCCACAGGTACACTAGGCATCAACCTTTGATCCTAAAATGTGTCTTTGCTCTAGCGTCCTCCTAATCAAACACATCAACCGTCACTGTCACTGTGTTCAGATTTCACACACAGAAACACACTCAGCGCGCGCCTCACACACAGCCAGAGCGCGCCTTACACACACAGCGCGTTTCACCATAAGTGAGACACACAGAGAGCGCCTCTCATCAGCAGAAATTTGCACAGAAACCTCTGAGCTCAACTGTTAGATCTTCTTAAAGCACACTGCACCATAGACCAAAATACCCCTTTCTCTGCGCTTATGACCGCCACAACGGGGCAAAGTCGCATCATAAAAGTGATGCTTGCATCCCCGAAGTTATACCTGACATCATAAACCAGGTTTTGCTCTATGTACTTCTTGGCAAGTAAAATTTTACTTTGTTTTATGACCGCAGCCCTTAAAAAACTCGACTGACGCCACAAACCACCGTCAAACCTCTATTCAATGTACTAAAACTAGCACCAACCACTACTGCACTTCACGGCCGCACCACCGGAACACGGCCGTATCATAAACCAAACCTACGGATGTGTTTCGCTCTCGCGTTGCCAGCGTTCAACTGCACCGTGAGCCAGCATCTGCTTTTCCTTAAATCAACTTCTATTTCATAGCCGGCAAGAGCCAGGACGTAACTGACACCATAAACAAACTTCAAACCTCGACTTCAATGTACTGAACTAATGGCCGCGTCTTCAGAAGAAATTCTAATGTATTATTGCTACAGAAGCCAGTATTAGACAAAATTAAATGTGGAAGGTAAAGTGGCTGCAACTAGCTCAACGTAGTGTCTTATTAGTTTCTCGGTAGAAGCAGTTTACTGCAACTAGCTCAACGTAGTGTCTTATTAGTTTCTCGGTAGAAGCAGTTTATTTAACACACTGGAATTCAGCCTCAACTTATGTTGTTAGTATCTCGCGCCAAAAACCAGACACCGACAAATTTAATGTGAAAATACATGTGACTCAGTGAACAGATTAATTTGGAAAGCCCAATATGCACATTTGGTATTTAAAATACAACAGGCTATGCTTACCTTTTTATATTTGGACCGGTCCTCTGTTCACCTCGCCCCACGATCTCACCAAAGGCCAAATCTGCACTTCCTCAGCACACCAAAGATCCGGGTCACGGCACCAAGTTGTTGAAATCTCCCAATTCTTTGAATCTTTGGGCTGAAGGAAGGACAATACTCGGTGTATTTATGCTCAATCAACAATCATTTATTTCCATACAATTCAACACTTAAGAGCATAAGGACCATCATGATGGGGAGACATGCCTGAAGAGGGTCACAGCAAGTCTCAAAATGGTGACGGGTTGCTCAGCTTTTTATAGTCTCTAGTGGCCCCCATCTAGTCGTAAAAGCCAAAACATCACATTCTTTCTCTGTTACAGCGCCTAAGTTATGACCTCGGCAGTTGTCTCTCTGCTTTCTGTAAGGTGGGGGTGTGGAATGTGGTCTGTCTATCTCCCCTATCTTAGACACAGAGTCTCCTGCTTACAATCTTCTCTTCATGATTCAACAATTAAGCATGTAACACATTCACAGCAGATCAAGGATACAGAGTGATGCACACTTATCTAATAAACTAATAAGTGAATATGTTCTGTTAACTCAAAAGTATAACGAGAACTAAACTACATACAGCTCACACACTCTATATTAAAGGGTATAATATGATCTACAGCAGTATTCTAATTCAACTACTTTGATTACATATATAAGGTAACATATAATAACAGAATAATCTAATAGTAATTAAGCCGTTTTTGTCATGGTCCGGAGTCTGTGACTCCGTGTTTATGTTTAGTCTATTAGTATTCTGTGGTTTTGGTTACCTTGGGTGTTTGTATTCTTTTGTTCATGTTCCTATGTTCTGTGTCCCCCAGTCTGTGTTAAGTTGGTGTGTTATGTCATTGCGTGTATGTGTTTCCTGTTTTATTGTGAAGGTCTGCGTCTTATGTGAGTGTTTTCAGTTTGCCTCCCTAGTCTCGTCATGATAATCATTCCCAGCTGTGTTCCCCACCTGCGTGTAATCTCCCTGTGTTCTCTGGGTGTATTTAAGTTGTGTCTTCTGTCATGGTAGTTGCTGGTTCGTCTGCGTTATTTTCCTCGCCGCCATTCTGTGTTTATTCCTCCAGCTTCCTGGTCATTCTCCCTGCAAGGTACCCTCATTAGTGTTCTGGTTTCGTGTTTAGTTTAGTTTTCCCAGTTTAGAGTTATTACCATTCTGTTTCTCGCCACCCCTTTTGTTGTTCTTATCCGGTTGTAAATAAAGCTCATCCTCCACTTAAGCAGTCTGCATTTTGGGTCCTATTTCATATTCCACACGGCTTGCCCCGGCAAACCGTGACAGTTTTAATATTTTTCTTTTCTCCACAATTGACTTTTTGTCCTGACTCTTACTTCAGAGAAGTACAGTTATAAGGTGTCGAAGTTTATGAGGGAAAGCTAAAGGTTTTTTCTTTTGTTTTGTTTTTTTTGAAGGAAAATCTATTGACTAGCACTGCTAAGCTTTGCATACGTTCTTGTTTTGAACTTAATCTGGAATTTCTTTTTTAAGTGGAAACCCATGTAATGTAGGCATGACTTTGTTTCTCTTTCCTTCCTGTAGTCTTCCGGTCAAATCTATCCAATTCACAACTTAAAGCACTCATAAATATTGTGTTTTACATCTGATTGCATAATGATATCCTCTGCACTATGCACTTGAACATATAAAAGTAATGATCACCTCTTTCATTGAATTTTGAGTGTTTTAATCAGCATTGTTACACCTGTGGTGTTCCTGGACAAAAGTAACTGCCATAGGAAATAAACTGGAATCCACTCACTGAATGGCCCACTTATCCCTCCGGTCGCATTCACCCCCCCACTTTAGTGTTCCCTGTCAAAATTGACTGGTCTGTTTTAACAGCTCTTAAATTACCATAACAAACAGTTTTCACCACTAAATTCAGTTGTGTGGGTGCGTCAATGGGTCATTCAGAGGGCCTTTCATTTGGTCGTCCAGTGGGTCGTTCAGGGGGCCTTTCATTTGGTCGTTCAGTCAATGGGTGGGGGGTTGAACATGACAGGAGGGTTAAAAATACGGGATCATCTTTTTTTCCCTCTTTTTTTCTAAGAACTGTATAGAAATTGCTTAGTCACATGTCATTTCATGGTCTATTTTTTTCTGCCAACAGAGGGTTCACTCCAACAAATTGAGGATGTATACGGAATTAATGGACAGCCACAGAAAACGAAAGTCATCCTCTTCTACCGAGCTACCTATGAAGAACGCAAAACTTACAGACTCTTTCACTGGCTCTAGGCGAATAACACAAGCAGCATTTGACAAGCTTCTGCTTACGTTTGTATGTGAGGCCAACCAACCATTTTCTATAGTTGAGACATCATCCTTCAAGACTATGATGGAAACCTTGCAACCTCAGTGTACAGTAATGACAAGGAAAATGTGTTCAAAAATACAAGACGCTGTGAAGAACATGAAAAGCATAATCATCAAAAAACTGAGCACTGCATGAACTATGTTGCTACCACAAGAGACTGCTGGTCTGCCAGACAGTATAGCTACTTAGGAGTGACTTGTCACTAGATAGATGATATCTCTTTAGAAAGGCATTCTGCTGCACTGGCTTGTAGACCTCTTAAAGGTTCACACACATTTGATGTTCTTGCTGCTCCATTAGAGGAAATCCATTCAGAGTATCACATCAGAGAAAAGGTCACCCGGACGACAACAGACAGTGGTTCAAACTTCTTGAAGGCCTTTCGATTATATGGTGAGGACAAAGAGGAAGGAACAACCAATTGGCAGGAGGATAGTGGGCCTATCCTTGATGATGCAGAAGACAGTGAGTTAGAGGTGGAGTATCAAGATGTGTTTGCCGTTTTGGATGATAACACAGGTCTGGAGTACCAGCTTCCAAGGCACCAAAAGTGTGCATGTCATCTACTCAATCTTATATCAACAGTTGATGCCACTGCTGCAGAAGCTACCAATGATACATACAAGAGACTGTCTCGGTCTGCTTTTGCAAAATGTCATGCTCTGTGGAATAAAACCAGCAGGTCAATCATGGCTTATGAAAGAGTGGAACGTGAGTGCAAGTTGCAGTTTCTTCGACCCAATCAAACTCGTTGGAGCTCCCTGTTCCTTGCTGTGGAAAGATTTGTGCGCATTCATAAAGAGCAAGGAGAGAAAACAATCCGCAATGTTTGCACGGCATTAAAGGTAAAGATGTAAGTTGATGGAACTTGTTTTTAAATATTAAATTGTGACTAATGTGTGAATCCACCCCTTTTTTTTAAGTGACTTTGACTGACACTGAAAAATGTAAATATTATCAATTACTTATAGTTTTACTGTCGCATTTTGCAATCATTTGCAAATTTTAAAGACAGTTATTACATTGCTGTAGAAATGGCTATGATCTATTTCTGTTTTTACACTTTTTTTTAGATTCAATCTGCTGAAATGGGATTTTTGGTTGCGTACACTGCTGTGATGAAGCCTGTTGCCATGGCCCTTAATATCCTCCAAGGGGAATCATCTGTGCACATGGGCTTCTTGCTGCCAACACTTTACCAGTTGCTGGAGAAGCTGAGGAAGCTGGAGTCATCTTGCAAAATGTGTAGACCTCTTGTTGATGCGCTGCGGGATGGAATCCAGAAGCGTTTTGGAGAAATGATGAAAGACCCTGAGCTCTTAAATTGTGAGCCACTAGATTTTGACTTATAATGACTTTTCTTGTTACTGTGATTTGGGATTATAGTGTTAGTTGGGGGGAAAAAAGGCTGACAAAAGTTAGGGGAAAAAAACATCTCCGGTGTGATAAAATTTTTCATGCCAAACATCAGCAGCTCGGCAGTCTATACAGCAGACTAATGCACAGACTTAACCATATATCTTTCCACAGGTCTGACCTTCATCAGACATCAACTAGACACAGAGTTGGGTGAGGCCAGCACAAACAGCAGCCTATCTGATGAAGATGACTTCTTTGGGTCCATGGGGTCAGGAAATCCAGAAGCAGTGGAGCTGGAGAGGTACCTTTCATGTCCATTCACTGGAGGTATGGATGTATTGCATGGCTTTCCTCAGATCAAGAAGCTGTCAGTCAAAGTCAATACAGCTCTTTGTAGTTGAGTGTAGTTTTTATTTGAAATATTTTCATTCTGATGTTTGTATTGCATGTTTTTAGTGTTTTCATATTACATTGTGTTAATCCACTGTCTATACTTCAGGGTATTTTAGTATACAAAGAACATTTTATAGTTTTGTTAGAATGTCTATTCCTGTGGAATTTTAGCACAGATGTGTTGTGTGTGTGTGTGTGTTTTTTTGTTTTTTGTTTTTTTTTTATTCCTGCTGTCCGCCTTGGGAATAAACTTTTCCTGACAGCAAATTCAAAAGTGTTCAATTTTTTGGTGTTAATAGTCTCCTTGCAAAAGTAGAGTTAATTTTACTCTAAGCAGAGTCACATTCTTTTAATGTAACTCTGAGGTGTAAAATGATAGTAGTTAAAATCGAGTGTTAAAAATGAGTGTTTCTCTGTCAAATCTGGAGGTGTTACAATGGAAACATTAACTCTTGACCTCTTAACTCTGAACTCCTAGAGGGGCTATGACACCAACAGAGTAAATTCGCAGACTTCGCCCTCAGCACGGCTCCAATCGAAGCTGAAGTGTAGCCGTTTCAGAACATTTTGCTCTACATATTTGAGTTGTTTGCCATGCTTGGTAAGTATTTTTTCAAAGATTGTTTCAATTGTTATTAGCTTTTACTTCTGTGGCTATTTGGAGTTGAGACAAAGCTGTGTGAAAGGCATTAGCCATGTTGCTCGCTGATAGCATAATATTCTGTTTTAGCTAGCTGAAAGGTATTGTTTGCGGGCAAATACCACAGCCTTGAAAAAAGCTTGCATGTGAATTTTCAGTCAAACGTTTGGTCAAATACACCTAAAACAATGTCTAGAATGTGAAATGTTGGTATAATGGTGCTACTTGAAGCCTGAAAACGATTGCCCATAAAAAAAAACAAAAAACGAGCAAACAGCAGTAGCTGACGTCCTGACTCGATTCTACGGAAGCATTTAGATCCCTCCAGAGTTTTGTGCACACGGTTTAGGTAAAAATTAAAAAGGTTGAGGTTTTACATTTAGTTCAGTATTACCTGTTGCCTGTGTCCTTGTCTTTTGGGAAAATACTTTACACAAGTAATGGCTCAAAGAGGATTCCTTTTTTTTTTTACTGTGCTGCAATTGTTTACTGGATTATTTGTGCCATTAATTAGTGTCAACTAATTTTTATTCGATCTCCGCACAGGATATGCTTGTGAAGATGGAATATGGGGGAGAGCAGAAGTGCGTTGAAGTTCCACAAAGGGATGAATGAAGGACATGCATATTGTATTGAAGAAATAAGTGATGAGAATGCTGTTATTTGCATTTACCATGTCAGACCTTTTGATAAACAAAATTCTAATGAAAGTGAGAACATGTATACTTAGGGCTGCTCAATTAATCGAATTTTAATCACGATTACGATCTGGGCTTTCAACGATCATTAAAAATGACTGAGCCGATTATTAGCCCCTACCTCATTTATCCGCGACACCTTAAAGGCCGGTCCGTGAAAATATTGTCGGGCATAAACCGGTCCGTGGCGCAAAAAAGGGTGGAGACCGCTGATTAAGAGGACCCGAGGGAAGCTCGGAAAGCTAAGCAGAAGTTATTTGGAGAGTGACTGCCGTTGGTTGAAAAGAGTTAAAAAAAAAAAAAAACTTCAGTGGTGTTGCACACTATTTTATATTATTTTTTTAAAGTCATTGTTAACCCTTTAAAGCCGGTCAGAGCAGCACGCTCCGTTTTGCGTAACTATTTTTAAATCCCTGTAGAACCTGAACCGTGTAAGCTAGCGCAATAATTTGTTTTGCATATGAAACCGGAGGAGTTGTACTTACATCTGATGCCATCAGCTTGTCCTCGGTCACGGTTTCGTTCCACATATAGCTTTGCAAAAACTGCATAAAAAGCGCTTGCAGGAACAAAAACATAATATTCCAGAAACACGCTTTGCCGTTCCTATCAGCTGTTCGTAACACTTCCCACAGTGAAATGATGCACATGCTGTTTTCTTTGCAAATTTGCATCATAGGATTGTTTTTTGTTTTTCCTGCAGTATATAAAAATTGCTGTATCTCCAAAATAAAACTATGAAGACACTCAAAATAAATTTCCTGTGGTGGGAAACTATTTTTTGCAACTTTATTGTATTTAAAGTTTTGAGGGATAAACCTCTTAAACTTCTCCAAGTAGAAATATATGTAAACAAAACAAAAGCGATTTTCAATTTTTTTTGTAGTTTATTGCACTTTTTTGCAATTTATGTAATTACTATGCACTTAATGCATACATATTATTAAAATATGGGCTATAACAGTTGTATTGATGTATAGCAACTTGAAATGCTCCCACAAATGGCACTACAGCATGTAAAAAAAATAAATAAAAATAATATAAGCTCTGGTGGACTTGGTTCTATAGTAGGTCTTAAAGGGTTAAATAAATATCGTCAAATAATCGTGATCTCAATTTCAGTGAAAATAATCGTGATTATCATTTTTGCCATAATCGAGCAGCCCTATGTATACTGTTACATCTTTCAGAAAATGTTTTGAAATTGTGGTGCACAGTTCAGAATAAATGTTTTTCAAAAACCATTGCATCTTTTTAGTAAATGTTTATTTCCAAAAGAAATTTATAGAAGTTCAGAACAGTAAAATTCCCGCTTTTTAGAATGAATTAGAAGATAACTCTTACGTAGTTAAACTAAAATACTCTTTGAGAGTTAATATATAAACTCTTAACACCAAGTGTTAAATTGTCAACTCCAGACAGATTTGGTGTTTAACACTAAATCAGAGTTAACGTACCAACTCTCCAAAAAGAGTTAAATTAACACTCTCTGGTGTGGACCCATATAGACACTTTAATAGTGTTGAAATCAAATCCGACAGTGTTAATTTGGACATGCTGGATTTGCTGTGTACCTTTTGCATCTCTGTGTCATTTGTTTCTGATTTACTTAATCCCTCCTTGTATTTAAAAGAACCACCCCTAGTACAGGGACGTGCAGAGAGGTTTAAAGGGGCGGGTGCTCAAAGTTAAAAAGGGGCACATTGAACCATGCTGAATAACAACAACACACATTCATCAAGAATCTAATATGGGAAGGGCAGGGCTGTGTTGATCTGAGACTGTAGACATTAAAAAGTCCACAGGAGAGATGGTAGCTGATTAAACAAGTGTCATGAGATAATAACAAAATGCAAAGATTGGTGACAGCGCTTGGAACCATAAGGCAACGAAAAACTGTGACATAAACTCGGCTCTGCCTGTGAATTAGGGCTGCTCGATTATGGCAAAAATGATAATCACGATTATTTTCACTGAAATTGAGATCACGATTATTTGACAATATTTATTTAACCCTTTAAGACCTACCATAGAACCAAGTCCACCAGAGCTTATATTATTATTTTTTTTACATGTTGTAGTGCCATTTGTGGGAGCATTTCAAGTTGCTATACATCAATACAACTGTTATAGCCCATATTTTAATAATATGTATGCATTAAGTCCATAGTAATTACATAAATTGCAAAAAAGTGCAATAAACTACAAAAAAAATTGAAAATCGCTTTTGTTTTGTTTACATATATTTCTACTTGGAGAAATTTAAGAGGTTTATCCCTCAAAACTTTAAATACAATAAAGTTGCAAAAAAAATAGTTTCCCACCACAGGAAATTTATTTTGAGTGTCTTCATAGTTTTATTTTGGAGATACAGCAATTTTTATATACTGCAGGAAAAACAAAAAACAATCCTATGATGCAAATTTGCAAAGAAAACAGCATGTGCATCATTTTACTGTGGGAAGTGTTACGAACAGCTGATAGGAACGGCACAGCGTGTTTCTGGAATATTATGTTTTTGTTCCTGCAAGCGCTTTTTATGCAATTTTTGCAAAGCTATATGTGGAACGAAACCGTGACCTAGGACAAGCTGATGGCATCAGATGTAAGTACAACTCCTCCGGTTTCATATGCAAAACAAATTATTGCGCTAGCTTACACGGTTCAGATTCTACAGGGATTTAAAAATAGTTACGCAAAACGGAGCGTGCTGCTCTGACCGGCTTTAAAGGGTTAACAATAACTTTTAAAAAATAATATAAAATAGTGTGCAACACCACTGAAGTTTTTTTTTTTTTTTAACTCTCTTTTCAACCAACGGCAGTCACTCTCCAAATAACTTCTGCTTAGCTTTCCGAGCTTCCCTCGGGTCCTCTTAATCAGCGGTCTCCACCCTTTTTTGCGCCACGGACTGGTTTATGCCCGACAATATTTTCACAGACGGCCTTTAAGGTGTCGCGGATAAATGAGGGAGGGGCTAATAATCGGCTCAGTCATTTTTAATGATCGTTGAAAGCCCAGATCGTAATCGTGATTAAAATTCGATTAATTGAGCAGCCCTACTGTGAATCACTCTTTGCTTCTCTTCTTCCTTCCTTCCCATCATTTCATATATCACTCTCCACTTGCTGTCTATCTGAGAACAAGGCACAACTTGCTATTGCAATAAACTATAATCTAATTATCCACACCTAACAACTCTTGCACTTAATCTATAATAAAATGATGACAGAAAAATGTTATAGCACTGCCTTTAGTAGCCTCATACAGCTCCTACTGTTTCCTCCTCATGTCCTTACCAGCCATGTCTGCACAATGTTATATCATGAGTAATATTTTTTTAAATCCAGCTAAATAAAACACACACATGCACACACAGTGACATTTTAGACCTCCTTCAAAATACTGTATATACTATGGGCATCCTTACATTATTATTTATTACTAGAGCTACAATAATAAAGCAATGAGGAGGGGGAAGTAATAAATATGAAATAATGTATTTATGATGATTCCATTTGTTTCACTATCCACTCTGTGCAGGGCAAAGCTTATTACATTTTTAAACTGTAGAGATACAATCATTTTACTGCTGTAAAATCCAACTTTTGTCTTATTTAAAATATAAATCTAATATAATCTGCTTCTTAATGTATGTTCTTTAAAATACAGCGTGTGTTTTTTAATATATTATAATTATAATAATTATTATGTGGACATGCATATTAGATCGTTTTTTAGTGAAATATAATCCCTCCAGAAAGGCAGGAAATGCCCAGAAACTTACTTTAAAACTAAATATGTTCCCTAAAACGGTGACAGAGCTACAGACCCATGACAGCCAGGTAGCCAGCAGCTATGACCAGCACTACTTGTGCAGTTAATAAAAGGACAGGTAATGTTTGTCGCGCTGTTGCACACACAGCACGCTCGTTTGTTTCAGTTCGTCAGTTGCAACAAGACAGCTTACCAACGTGTACGTAATAAGCGAATACTCCTGGGTGCTACACACTACAGTGTACGCTGTACACCTACTTACTGGGTTTGTCGCATCAGTCTGTGTCTCTGAGTTAACTTGTGTTTCTCCTACAGCTCCGGACCGCAAAAAATGCGCGTGCTCTTTGTGAGCTCGTTCCCGTAACGCCGTCGAGGGCGATCATTGGTTAAATGTGATCATGTGACTGATGCAAGCCAGATCCTTTTATTTAGCAAAACTATGATTAATAGTTAAATATTATTGTTGAGGGGCACAGACAGGACTCCGCACGCACACACACATAAAATAAATTAATTAATTAATTAAAAAAATTTAAAAGTTGCCTCAACAAAAGGGCACTTTGGGCACTCATCGGGAAAGGGGCGGGTGCTCAAGCCCCTCTAGCCCCCCCCTCTGCACGTCCCTGCCCTAGTATGACATTCTGGCGCATCAGCTGTAGTCTGTTATGTTGAAGTTGCCTCGTTCTAATGTTTTCTCTGAGGCTGCTGTAAATGCGAATATATTTACTGTGGGTTTTGCTTGAAAAAGCTTTACGTTGTGAAAAACTGAAATCTTGAAATTAGAATTGTTGTGCCTTATTTTGTGGATCTTTTTACATATATTCCTTTTGAAAATACTAAAATTTGTATATTTATTTATTTTTCTTTGTCTGATAGCATTTATTTATAAAATAAATCGGACATTTCAAACAGTTACTCGCTACTTACTCAGTACTTGAGTAGCCTTTTCACCAAGTACTTTTTTACTCTTACTCGAGTAACTTTTTTGACGACTACTTTTCACTTTTACTTGAGTAATAATATTTTAAAGTAATGATACTCTTACTTGAGTACAAGTTCTGGATACTCGACCCACCTCTGGGAACTGGTTTAGCTTTCGATCGTCAGATACACAACAAAGCACTATTTTTGGTAGAGCATGCTAGCATGCTCATCACTGAACAAAATCTTCTGCGTGAACTGAAGGTCCTGTTCCACTTTTTGTTTTGCCCATTCTGCAAATTCTGTGCGCCGATCTGGGTCATCCTCGTTGAGATGCTGCTGTAGCTGGAGTTTGTAAGGGTGCCATTTGTCTATTTATCCATCCATCCATCCATCCATCTGCTTCCGCTTATCCTTTTCAGGTATTGCACTGCCTGGTGCAATAATCAAAGTTTCTGTTTTGGCCGGGTTTAGCTGTAAGCAGTTATTGTTCAACCATTGTTTAATGTTGGTTAAACAGTCAATCAGATTGGAGAGCTTATGAGCTTCAGCAGGCTTAAACGAATAATATCGCTGAATATCGTCAGCAAAAAGATGATAAGATACTTCAGGAAACTGCTGTATTATCTGACTTAAAGGAAGAATGTATATTAAAAACAAAATAGGTCCCAGCACAGAGCCCTGAGGAACTCCACACAACAACTCTGTAGATTCCGACATGATCTGGTTTGCAGATACACTAAAACTCCTTTCAGATATATAAGATGAAAACCAGTCTAGAACAGAGCCAGACATCCCAACCAGGTCTCTCAGTCTGTTTATCAGGATGGTATGGTTGACTGTATCAAAGGCTGAGGTAAGGTCTAACAAGACCAGGACTGTGTATTCTCCGGAGTCTGCTGACATCATAATATCATAATATCATTAGTAACTTTCAGTAGTGCTGTCTCAGTGGAATGCAATTTACGGAACCCAGATTGAAAACGGCCTATTTCTCCAAGTATGCCGTAAGGTGGACAGCTACTGCCTTCTCAAGGAGTTTTGACATAAATGGGAGTTTGGAGATAGGTCTTAAATTTTGAAGTAGTGTTGGGTCCAGGTTGGGTTTTTTGAGCCTTGGTTCCACAATGGCATGTTTAAAAAAACTGGGGAACACCCCAGTCTGAAGAGAAACATTAAAAAGGTTCACAACCCAAGGACCAATGGTGTCAAAGGCATTAATAAAAAGCTTAGTGGGGATAATGTCTGAGGGGCTCTCGGATGGCTTCATTTTGTCAACCAGGGCTGCTATTTCATCATATGTTACAGTTGTAAAAGTTGACCAGGAGTACAAAGGGAGTGCCTGACTCAGAGAACAAGAAAGCTTTGGGGAGATTTTAGCATTGTTGTCGTTAATCTTATCAACAAAAAATCGGAGGAGTTTATTACTATCTACTTTAGAGTGTACATCTAAAGGTACCACATCTGGGGAGACAATAGCACTAACTTTGTCAAAAAGAAACTTGGGATTTCTCTTGTTTTTTCTTATGAGTCTAGAAAAATATTCAGATCTAACAGTTCTCACTGTGTCATTTAAGGAGAGCATGAGATCTCGAAGATGGAGCCTGTGTACGTCAAGTTTGGTTTTCTTCCATAGTCGTTCTATTTTGCGGCATATTCTCCTTAAGTTTAAGATAGACTCATTTATCCAAGGGCATGTCTTCTTTTGTAAAGCCGAGCTTGTTTTAATAGGTGCCACTTGATCCAAAATGGATGTGCATTCCCTATTAAAAGACTGAATAAGAACATTTACATCGTTTCCGGTAAAAAGTGGAGACCTGTCAAACATAATGGAGAACCTCTCAGCAGTAGTCTCAGTTATTATGCGTCTATGAGTTTTTAACTTCACAGGCGTCTGTTTAGAGCTAAAATTAAGTTCAACAAAGATACAGTTATGATCACTCAAATGTACATCCTCAGCAAACACATTGCCAATGTTGAGGCCCAAGGAAAAAACAAGGTCCAAGATATGGCCTTTTAAATGGGTTGGACCGGAGACATGTTGGACAAAATTAAAAGACTCAGATATAGATAGAAGTTCAGCTGCAGAGTTAGATGAGGCATCATCAATATGAATGTTAAAATCCCCAAGAATTAAAACTTTCTCCAGCTTGATAATAGAAGATAAGAAGTCCATAAAATCCTTTAAGAACTCAGTAGCAGGGCCAGGAGGGCGATAGACTAAAACACAATAAAAGATGTTCGAAGAGCCCACCTTAATTGTTTGCGACTCAAAGAAAGAATAGTTTTCAGTTTGCATACCTCTGCAGGTGAAACTGTCCTTAAAGACAACGGCAATACCTCCACCACGGCAACCCAAACGGGGGGCGCTCAAGTAAGAGCAGTCTGCAGGACGCAGTTCGTTTAGGTGAATAAATTCGCCTTCCCTCTGCCATGTTTCGGTGAGAAACAGAAAGTCCAGGCTTTTCCTTGTGAAGAGCTCATTCAGAGAGAAGGATTTGTTTGCAATGGAGCGGGCGTTCAAGAGCGCAATCCGATTAAAAGCTGGCGGCGCAGGTTTCCCATCAGCTTGTCGGAGTGGAATTGACAGCAAACACCGTGTTCGCACGCGAGGTCTCCAGCAGCGCCACGGAACCGGCGGGGCCAACCACCGGTTGTGCGATGCGGGCTGTGAGGCCACAGTGGTGGGGGGATAATCGGCAAAATCCAGAGTATCAGATTGGCAGGATCCACGCTGTAGTGGCTGCAAGTACGTGTTTCCAATCAAATCCGGAAGGGTAACTGGCAGCAGAAACCGGGGACGCCTCCAGACGAGTCGGGAGATCTCCGATCTGTAGGCTCGTCTGATGTGTACCTGGATGCCGGCCCTACAGCCTCTTTTCCTCGATTTCTTCTTGGAATTGCTTAGGGCACGTTTCGCCGGTAGCAAGAAGTAATCCGGTGAGGTGGAAGAGTGCACAAATGGTGGGGGGAAAGTTTTTCTATAACTGTCCCAGTCATCATAAAGACATTCCATAGACTCTTTGATGTGGAGCAAGGAAGAACGGTCGTAAATCACAGCAGCATAGCTCCATATATTAAACGTCAGGGCTGATATAAAAGCATAAAATACAATACAGCGTAGGCAGGTAGACGTCAAGCCGAGCAAAGGCGCCATCTTCCTGTCACAGCACATTGTTCCTTCAGTGGGCCAGTTTCAGTCATTGCAAACGTACTGTTTCTAAGGTTGGGGAAACCTGCAGTCAGCTGAGACTGAAGAAGTCACTTGGATGAGTGATGAAACTTTTCTCCCACTGAAAACTTTACATCCAGATGAACAAATTCAACCATTTGGGATCAGGAAGCTTGTCAGTGAATACCTCAGGCAGTAGAAACCTAAGAAAAAGGAGCAAGAGGAGGAACCATCATGAGAGGACAAGCCCTTGCACAATATGTAGGGGAGACCGGGGATAGTTGTAACATTTTTGACATTTCTGTCTGTAAATTAAAGCTCTTTTAAGGTAGTGGATTCAAAATGTAATGCAAAGTATTTACATGTCACTGCTATTAAATAGTGCAGCTATTTTCTCTGCAGCACAATTATCCATTGCATGGTATGGCCTCAAACACGAAGAGTGAAATGTTACAATTAACCCCATAGTCTGGGTTAGTTGTAACATATCCCGGGGTAAAATGTAACACAATGAAATAAGGGTACTAACAAAACATTAACATGTAATCTTTGTTTATTCAACACATGAATGCACTTACATCCATTTATGTAGCTGTGTGTGTGTGTGACCGAATGCAGAAATCTAGCTTTTGAACATATTCCAGCCCCCCAAAAAAGACAAATTATAAAATTTTCTGAAACTGAATATTTCATTAATTTTGGTTGGTCTTCCTTGAGTTTGGCCTCATTGGCTCAGTGGGCATTATAACCTACACCAATTTTGAACATAACAATGAAGCTGAAAAAATGTAGTTGTTCACCAGCATCGCAATTCCATTACTTTTTTTCATGGCTTACCTTGGTGTGGTTTGCAAAGTGCTTCAGAAAGATGAGGAAATCTGTTTCTTGCACCCATCCTGACTTATTTCCACTACCAGTACTTCCTACTGGTCCATCTCTGACACAGAGGTCTGCATAATGTATGTGTGGGAACACAAACAGTGGAGGAATTGTGTTGCCAATGGCATTAACCGCATATACAAATGCGACCAGTGAACCTCTCTCGCTGATGTCGCTGCCCCAACTTGTTTAATATAAGTTAAAGTAAAAGTGTGGTAAGTTGTAACATCTGCATTATTGTTACAACTAACCCAGACTGTTGCTGTTACAACTGACCCAGACTCCTATAGCCATGAACTAGCTAACATTACAGCCAACGGCTAAAACATTAGCACTAAAGACCTACACAGAATATATCCCCATAGACATACAAATAACACAATTTAAGTTTGATGAGTTTAACTGCAAAGCAGATAATGCTATTAGAAATTGAAATAAAGTAGAAAAACTTACTTTTTGGCATACAAATAACTTTTTTTCATGTTAAATTGTCTGTGTTTGACAAAATGTGCTGATTTTTCACATGTGATAGCAGAACTGAGTTGGGCATGCACAGGATGAGTCACATTATTTGAAACTTAGCCCTGATTGGAGAAATTGGAAGTGTTACAACTGACCCACGTTACAACTATCCCCGGTCTCCCCCACCAGATAGGATTTCTGGATGTCAGCCAATTCCTCTACCAGTGACTGGATAAAGCTGGACTGAAAGACAGCACAGAGGCACGAATCATGGCAGCACAGGAACAAGCTCTGAGCACAAGATCCATAGAGGCTGGGGTCTTTCACACA
Organism: Astatotilapia calliptera; assembly: GCF_964374335.1. Classification (NCBI taxonomy): domain Eukaryota; kingdom Metazoa; phylum Chordata; class Actinopteri; order Cichliformes; family Cichlidae; genus Astatotilapia; species Astatotilapia calliptera. The sequence continues at coordinate 28,912,076 of NC_137425.1, read as the reverse complement.
AGACAAGATCCCAGGTGCAGGCTATGTAAAGATGCCCCTGAGACAATCCAGCACATAACAGCAGGGTGCAAGATGCTAGCATAGTGTACAGAAACATCTGTGCCGAGTATGGTCTGGAAGTCCTGAGGTCAAAATGGGAGACGCCCATTGATGATAAACGTCTCCAATGATATTAAAACATGTTACTACAAAACATGTTAATATATTATGAAAATGGGAAAAATTAACATCCGAAAAGCAAATAAGATGCGACTGAAAGGTGTGGCACTATGTGCCGTGCATTGTGAATGATGCACACTGTTTGAAAACACATGACAACCACTTCAATAAAAGTTAACATTGAAAATATACCTTATCTGACAGTGGATCATGGGGGCAGGAGCCTAAGCAGGGAACGCCAGACCTTCTCACCAGATACTTCTTCCAGCTTATCTGGGGAAATATTAAGGCATTCCCAGGCCATATAATTGATATATTCTTTCCAGTGGGTCCTGGGTCTACTCCGGGACCTCCTGCCGTTAGGATAGGCCCGGTCGAAACACCTTACCCAGGAGGCACACACCTCAGCTGGCTCCTTTTGATGTGAAGGAGCAGTGGCTCCACTCCTAACCCTTGCCAAATACTAATCTCCTCACCGTATTTCTAAGGGAAATCCTAGCCACCTTTTGGACAAAGCTCATTTTCTGATCTAATTTTATTGCCTAAGCTCTTTACTGTGTTTTTTTACTTACTGATCAGTAAGTGTTTACTCTGATTATAGGTCAAGGGAGCTGAGGGCTGTTTTCCAAACTGACTTTTATAGAATAGGACTTAGCTTTTGCAACTACAATACTTCACAGGTGCTGACCATTAGAATAAATGTAAGTCTTGATTTTATTACAGGGCTGAGTCTATGCATTGGAAGGGCAACCATCTTTGACACAAAGCATTCGGCTCAACTCATTTTCCAACTCCAAATTAAAGAAACAAAAAACAAAACGTATATTTAAAAAGTACAAAAATATCTTACAAATTATCCAAGACATATTATCTCTGTTTTAGATTACAGAGGGAAAGGAGGAGACAAACTGAGATATTTTCTGCAAATGAAGAATCACAAAACTCAGAGACTAGGACAGTTGATACTGCGGTAAAGTGAGCCGTCATTTGTGAGCCGCGGTCAAGCCAGCCGCCTCCTATCCGCCGCATAAATTTCCTTGCGCTTTTACACCAGTCTTTACGGTAGCGCCTTTTCGCTTTATATCCTGATTGAAAGCCTAGACTCGCGCACACACGCACGCGCGTGAACAGTCACACGCACTCGCGCACACAAATTACAATGGAACAGCCCAATACAGCCATCGTGACAGTCTGGTTGCATATTCAAAAATTCATTAAAAATCATTCTTAAAAGTTGATGCCAAGCTTTCAACACAATCCTCTTCTCGGACACCTACTTTACCTCTGGGCCAGTTTTTACCCAGATTTACTGTAATATTACTCAGAAATCACAGTAAACTCATATTCAGTGCAATACAGTCAATGCACTACAATTATGTTTATTTCAAAAATTCATTAAAAGTCATCCTGAATAGTTGAGGTCCAACTTTCAACACATCCCTCCTCTGGGACACCTACTGTACCTGTGTGCCAATTTTCATCCAGATTTACTGTAGAATTCCTCAGAAATTAAAGGGTACTTGTATTCAATGCAATACAGTCAATACAATAGAATTATGTCAATTTTCAGAAATTCATTAAAAGTCATCCTGAATAGTTGAGGTCCAACTTTCAACACATCCCCCCTCTGGGACACCTACTGTACCTGTGTGCCAAGTTTCATCCAGATTTACTGTAGAATTCCTCAGAAATTAATGGAAACATTTATTCAATCTAATACAGCCAATACACTACAATTGTGTCAATTTTCAGAAATTCATTAAAAATCATCCTGAGTAGTTGACGTCCAACTTTCAACACATCCCTCCTCTAGGACACCTACTGTACCTGTGTGACAAGTTTCATCCAGATTTACTGTAGAATTCCTCAGAAATTAAAGGGTACTTGTATTCAATGCAGTCGGCCAATACACTACAATTATGTCAATTTTCAAAAATTCATTAAAAATCATCCTGAGTAGTTGATGTCCAACTTTCAACACATCCCTCCTCTAGGACACCTACTGTACCTGTGTGCCAGGTTTCAGCCAGATTTACTGTAGAATTCCTCAGAAATTAAAGGGTACTTGTATCCAATGCAGTCGGCCAATACAGTAAAATTATGTCAATTTTCAAAAATTCATTAAAAATCATCCTGAGTAGTTGATGTACAACTTTCAACACATCCCCCCTCTGGGACACCTACTGTACCTGTGTGCCAAGTTTCATCCAGATTTACTGTAGAATTCCTCAGAAATTAAAGGGTACTTGTATTCAATGCAGTCGGCCAATACACTACAATTATGTCAATCTTCAAAAATTCATTAAAAATCATCCTGAGTAGTTGATGTCCAACTTTCAACACATCCCTCCTCTGGGACACCTACTGTACCTGTGTGACAAGTTTCATCCAGATTTACTGTAGAATTCCTCAGAAATTAATGGAAACATTTATTCAATCTAATACAGCCAATACACTACAATTATGGAAATTTCAGAAATTCATTAAAAATCATCCTGAGTAGTTGAGGTCCAACTTTCAACACATCCCTCCTCCGGGAAACCTGCTGTACGTCTGGGCCAAGTTTCAGCCAGATTTACTGTAATATTCTTCAGAAATTGCAGGGAACTTATGTTCAGTGCAAGAAAGGCTGAAAGACGACCACCCCTGAACAAGACACACAAGCTGAAACGTCAAGACTGGGCCAAGAAATATCTCAAGACTGGTTTTTCTAAGGTTTTATGGACTGATGAAATGAGAGTGAGTCTTGATGGGCCAGATGGATGGGCCCGTGGCTGGATTGGTAAAGGGCAGATAGCTCCAGTCCGACTCAGACGCCAGCAAGGTGGAGGTGGAGTACTGGTTTGGGCTGGTATCATTAAAGATGAGCTTGTGGGGCCTTTTCGGGTTGAGGATGGAGTCGAGCTCAACTCCCAGTCCTACTGCCAGTTTCTCGAAGACACCTTCTTCAAGCAGTGGTACAGGAAGAAGTCTGCATCCTTCAAGAAAAACATGATTTTCATGCAGGACAATGCTCCATCACACGCGTCCAAGTACTCCACAGCGTGGCTGGCAAGAAAGGGTATAAAAGAAGAAAAACTAATGACATGGCCTCCTTGTTCACCTGATCTGAACCCCATTGAGAACCTGTGGTCCATCATCAAATGTGAGATTTACAAGGAGGGAAAACAGTACACCTCTCTGAACAGTGTCTGGGAGGCTGTGGTTGCTGCTGCACGCAATGTTGATGGTGAACAGATCAAAACACTGACAGAATCCATGGATGGCAGGCTTTTGAGTGTCCTTGCAAAGAAAGGTGGCTATATTGGTCGCTGATTTGTTGTTGTTTTGTTTTTGAATGTCGGCGAGGATTCCGCACGGCACTCCCCTCCATTCACCTCGCGAATCTCCGCTCTCTTCCAAACAAAGTCGACGAATTACTGCTCTTAAACCGGACTAACAAGGACTTTGCACACTCTGCTGCCCTCTGCTTCACTGAAACCTGGCTCAGTGAGCGAGTCCCAGACGCTGTCTTAAATCTGCCGGGCTTCCAACTTCACCGGGCGGACCGCGAAACAGAGCTCTCAGGGAAAACAAAGGGTGGTGGAGTCTGCTTCTACATTAATGAAGGTTGGTGTACTGATGTCACAGTGTTACAGAAACACTGCAGCCCACACTTGGAAAGTTTTCTCATCAACTGTAAACCTTTTTATTCACCGCAGGAGTTTTCTTCCTTCATGCTGGTCGGAGTTTACATCCCTCCACAGGCCAACGCGAACAACGCACTGTGCGAGCTGGCTGACCAGATTACTACCCTGGAGAGGAAATTCCCGGATTCCTTTACAATTATTCTTGGGGATTTTAACAGAGCAAACCTAAACTACGAACTCCCTAAATACAGACAGCATATAGACTGCCCCACCAGGGACAACATCATACTGGATCACTGCTACACCACTCTAAAAGATGCCTATCGCTCTGTGCCTCGGGTAGCTTTGGGACATTCTGATCACTGCATGGTCCATCTTATTCCAGTTTATAGGCAAAAACTCAAACGTGCCAAGCCTGTAGTCAAAACTGTGAAGAAGTGGACTAACGCAGCAAAGCATGAACTGCAGGACTGTTTTGACTCCACTGATTGGACTGTTTTTGAAGCTGCATCTGAGAACCTAGATGAGCTCACGGACACTGTGACATCATACATCAGTTTCTGTGAAGACGTGTGTGTGCCAACAAAGACCTTTTGCACATACAACAACAATAAACCATGGTTCACTCCTAAACTCCAACATCTTCGCAAGGCCAAGGAGGACGCCTACAGAAGTGGTGACAGGGTCCTGTACAAGCAAGCCAGGAACACACTGACCAAGGAGATCAAAGCAGCTAAAAGGATCTACTCCCAGAAGCTGGAAGAACAGCTCTCAGCCAACGACCCTGCATCAGTGTGGAGGGGCCTGCAGGAAATCACCAGCTACAGATGCCCCCCACCCACTATTGAAGCAAACAAAGACCTGGCCAACGAGTTAAACACTTTCTATTGCAGGTTTGAGACGGACAGACTCCCACGCCCCACCCTCCCCTCCCCAGGGACATTGCTTCAGACATTGACCCCCAACACACCTTCCACCTCTCCCCCCTTCACCCTGCCCCTCCCCAATCAAGACTCAACGACCACCCCCACCCTCCCCAATCCAGACTCAACGACCACCACCACCCTCTCCAACCCAGACTCAACGACCTCCACCACACCTCTCACCCCCTGTTAGATTTGTATTGTTGATTGTCATTTATGCTTAGAAATATTTACTTATATATGCTTAGAGTTTTGTAATTAGTTGTAGATTGGTAGAGGTTTTGATCCTTGATAGTCTGCAAACTTTGTGTGTATTAGACAGCACTTTGGGAGCATGAGAGGTCATACCGTGTCTTATTGTTTTATGGTAGGATTAACGTAGCTACGTCTGTTCTAGTCTAAGTGCTCTTTGTTTAGATGAACTGCAGGACTTCCTCACCGTGTTATCTAGGATGAACCATCTAGGGTGAGGGGGAGGCTACCCTCTTCCTGACCAAGGATGTTTAACCCTTTGATCAGCAACACACACACACACACACACACACACACACACACACACACACACACACACACACACACACACACACACACACACACAGGCAAGGTACTCTTTGTTTGTATGTAGACGTCGTATGTTAATGAACCTATGCATATTCATGTAACCTCAATAAAAGGGCAGTGTTACAGGAGGACGGACGAGACCAACTGGAGTCAAGCGGTTGTCCGGTTCTCTCCCGTGCACGAGTAACATGAAGAACTTTGCCTATTTGTGTCTTGCTTAGCAGTGTAATTATATTGTCTTAACGTTCCAGCGAATAGGTTTATGCTACAAACCTAACATTAATTGGTCCTTCGAGCCGGATCCCTGGAATCGCATTCACCGAGGGGAGGAGAGGCACGCTGAAAGCCTGACGTCAGCCAGGAAGTTCCTGTGGATTCGCGGTCTGTCTTTTCTCCTCGATGAATGACGGTCGGCGGGATTCGGGCTGATATTACACTCTAAGCAACGCCAAGTAAGTTTAAAGAGGCCGACTCTATAACCGTGTCGTTGTGCAGTCTCCGCCACTGTGTGAGGCGTTGAGAAGAGGCCGACTCTATAACCGTGTCGTTGTGCAGTCTCCGCCACTGTGTGAGGCGTTGAGAAGAGGCCGACTCTATAACCGTGTCGTTGTGCAGTCTCCGCCACTGTGTGAGGCGTTGAGAAGTTCGCTACTTTGTGTAGCGATACCCGGGTTCCTTGCTACTTTGTGGAGCAAGAGGTTCCTCGCTACTTTGTGTGGCTAGAGGTGAGTTCTCCGCCGCTTTGTGGGGCGTTGAGAAGTTCCGCGGGGTCCAGACTGTGCTGGACGATAGGCCTATTTTGTGTTGTTTTTGTTGTCGTTGTCATTGTTGTCATCGTTGTTGTTGTGTGTGAGTGTGTGCGGAGCAGAACATGTGGTCTGTGACACCGACTGTTGTTGTTATCATGGGTTTCTAAGCAACCAAGAGTGAGTCGGAGGGAGACAGACGTTTGTGCTGGACTTTGCTCCTGGCAGCACAAAGTATTTATGTAAAAAAGAGAGAGAGCGACGGCTCCACAGCTGCGCGGGTTCACGCGAGCGCGGTCACGCGGGTTTCACGCGGACCTGAGCCGTGCGGTTAATCGCAGGCTTAAAAATGGAAGAGATTAAAATGTTAGAAGTTTTCAGAAAACACACCAGCCTTGAAGAGCGTGTGGAGAAGGCCAGCCCACATCAGCAGCTATGCTCTGGTGGGTGGCTGTCCCCCCACCCCTTGCTGACACAAAACGTTAACTCTTCAGCCTGTGTGCCAGACCATAGACGTAATTGAGGTGGATAGTTGTTAAAAGTCATCTACATTACGCTTGTGATTGCTTAAATTCAGTACGATGACATGTGAGGTGAAGTGATATAGATAAATATTTAAACTACTGAAGTGCATAGAGGCACTTGACCTGTGTGGAAGACTGTCGTCTTATTATGAACCATTGTTGAGATGTAGAGCACACCTGTGAAAACAACTAATATGCTGAACCCTGTATGAAACATCTAAAAGTACATGATGGAGAAGCTGAGTTGAATATGAAAGTGTAAGACTTTGCCACTGTGGGCAGAGCAACTACTGTGTGATGTTGCGTTGCAGTTTTTTTTTTTCTTCTGAGCTGATGAGCAGGCTACACATTATCAGATCGAGAGCTGTCTGAGAACTACTCTAAGAGAGGGAAACAGCACTATGATAACTATGATAACTTGAGTGTGCAGCGTTTCCGTGAGCAGTTTTCCTGCATCTTGACTTGTGTGTAGAGTGTTCATAACATCAGCATCATGTTTTTGATTATTTGTTTGTTGGGTTGAAAAATAGTTAAATAAACTGGTGATCATATTTACGGATCACCATGGCACATATCATCAGCCATGTGATTTATTTTTGCAGATGACAAAGTGAGTGTGAATGTGTCTGACATCACAGTGTTTTTGTGCACTGTGCAAGAGTAATTGCCTTTGATTGTGAGTGACAGCGGTGATTTTGCAGGTCACCAGCTATTGTAAATAAAAAAAATTTAAAAAAAAGAGTGAATAAGAGGGAGAATTTATATTGTAGGAAAAAATAATCATAGGAAAAAGGTTTTGTGTTGATCAACCAAAAAAAACAACTACAATTTCATTTTCTGCTTTTAAGAAAGGACTGTTCACAAAAACACAGAGCGAGAGAGAGAGAGAGATATGTGTTGATTAAGCAGTGATGATAATAATGAAATGTCTTAGTTTGTCACTTTCAGGTGAAAAGCAGACCTGAATCAATTTTCCACATGCAGCGGTCGGAAGAAAGTTATAGTTTAACATCATTGGAAACATGCAGGCCAAGTTTCTGGCTGACTTATTTACAGTGCCATGTGTTTCTCAACCTCACAAGCGAGCTCACTCCTCCCTGAAGATAAGGAATGCAGCTCCATGATAAAGAGACAGCAGCAAGTCCTGAGCACAAAAAGTCCCAGCAGCAGCAGCAGAAGAAAGCAAACCCATCTTCCTGTCTGATTGGATGAATTCCACGGAGGGGCGAGCAAGATGGCGGTGGCAGCATGTTGAAATGCTCAAAAAGGACTGAGTGACTCGGGCAAGCCACATGCAGCTAGCATGCTGGCTAGCGACATGAAAGAAATGGACCCTTCATGATGCGTTCAACGTGCCAGCGCTGTGGTGGGAAAGGCTCCATCATAAACACGCCCTGCGCCGAGGTTCAGGCCAAGAAGAAGAAGACGATGACTTCCAAGCCCAAGAAGGTCAGCCTCAGCGTGGGCGAGCTGATTGTGAAAGCCGTGGCCGCTTCCAAGGAGCGCAACGGCCTGTCCGTGGCCGCCCTCAAGAAGGCTCTGGCTGCCGGAGGCTACGATGTGGACAAGAACAAGGCCCGTGTCAAGACCGCCATCAAGAGTCTGGTGGCGAAGGGCACTCTGGTGCAGACCAAGGGCACCGGGGCCTCCGGATCCTTCAAGATGAACAGGGTTACTGAGACCAAAGCTAAGACGCCCGCCGCGGCCAAAGCCAAGAAACCGGCAGCAGCTGCTAAGAAGTCGCCCAGGAAGGCAGCAGCAGCAGCACTTCAGCCACTAGCACGAAGTCAACCGCATCAGAGGACAATAGTGAGAGTGGCTGTGACTTCACTGTGCATGTGAAGAAAACGTTTGAGGAGAACTGAACAGTTGGAGTTTGACATTTGCCACCTGTGGAGTAAAATGGCAAGAAGAGACAGTGGGACACAGGACAAAGCTGAAGGAGAACTGCCGGCTGTTGGACTGTTGAAGTGGGAGAGGACAACAGAGTGAGAAGACTAGGTGAGAACACATAGGAATTATTTAATGTGGGAAATCAAAATTTGGGTTAGCAAACCTGGGGAAAAACAAAACTGACTGCTTAAGTTGGAAAATTGAGACGGAGTCTGAAACATTGCGAAAATAGAAACATATACAAAATCACACACACACAAGCAGAACATGCATTAACCCTACTAACAATTCCAAACACAAAATGACTCATGAAGACTCATAGCACATTAGTTAAGAAATGATTAAATAATAGCAGAGAAGTGTGTAGGAAAGGCAGCTTTAAGAACATGCTCTGCTGGAGATGCAGCTCCACAGACATGCATTAGACCTGCCTAATAACACAAACACATGTAATGAAAATTAGCTTGTTATCTTTCATCAGTGTTACAATAGTGTCAATTTAGCAGACACTTGTTATCAAATGCTGAATTTATCCTAAAGAAAAAAAATTGACTCTCCAAGTTGCAGGACAACAATTTAACTTTTGTGAGAAAAAAGATCCTGGTTTGACCAACCAGTGATCAGACAATAAATTTAGTTGTTAAAATGGTAAATTGGGAGAAGCTTCCTGCTTGATTGAGGCAGCACATGTAATTTACTGTATGAGGGAAATTGTCTTTTGTGATACTATTTTGAACATGCTTTTCTGTCGTCCTGTCAACTTAGTGGGTTAATAGTTGATATGCAAATTAGTGATCGGTTTTAGATTAATGAAAGGTGACTGAATTCTAGCACGAGTGAATGAGATGTGTTGGAGTTGTTGTGTGTTGAGTGGAGACTCTAAAACACTGAGTTTCCTGCTTTGATGTGCGAGTGAATCCTGTATTTAGATACACAACTCTGAATACGTCAGAACAGACTGTTTTGTGAAGTGCATGACAGCATGTCACATGTTTTATGATGAAGGGAAAAGGAAAATTGAATAAAATAGATCTGTGGCCTAAATGAGTGAAGAGCACAGACCTGGTAATTAAACTCATAGCTAATAAGACATTAGGATTATGTTGTGTGTTGTGCAGCTGATGGTTGATTTGGAGTGAATCTAGCTGATGATTTTTCTTTTGTTGTGAAGTCGAGCCTGCCGATTAGTATGATGGTATGATAAACCATGCTAATGGTATGATTTACCCTCCTGAGATGAGGAGTTTGTGTCATGACTTAACAAGGCCTTTTTATTTTTGATACTTTCACAGTGCACTGAAAGTTTTGTTTGATAATCTCTGTTCTTTAAGCAGATCTGCACGTCGGGAATTAAAAGCGCTACACGTCGTCGAGAAAATTGTGCCAAGTGAGTTCTCCACATTTAAATGGACTCTGGAGAAAGCCACTTATTTGGGACAATTATTAAATGACAGTCCCAGTCCAAAAGGATTCAGCGATGTAATCCAAACTAAAGTTCTTCTTTTTCTTTTTGAAATGACGTCATTTTGCTGAGAGTGGAAACTAAATGCGACGATAGGTTCCACTATCAGCAAAGAAAGAAAGAATGAATGCATGAATGAGTGAGTGAAAGGAAAACAAACTGACTGACTGGTAAAAGCTGACAAAAGCTGACAAGACTTTACTGATGTAACACGACTGTGTGAAGTTGACCCCCGCCTGGCAGGGGTGCAGATGAGTCTGTGTGTGCTTCCCTTTACAGGAGCAGAAAGATGACAGCAACACTCGAGGTTGTGTGATGATTTAACATTTTAAATGCCATTTTCTGTGTCTGTGAATTTACTATGTGTGCGTCATTCACTAGCTTGTGTGCTCACAGAGATATCTGTGACAAAGTATGCATACGCCTGCGCAAGCGCTAACATTTGCATTTTCGTTTTTACAGCATTACGGTTCTTCATGTGTTTGATCATGTGATTTATAGGAATACTGGCTAATGTTTCTCTACTACGAGATTTCTGGGTTTATGTGTGAAGAAAACTGTAGTTACAGGCATATGTTGATGGAGAAATTAATATAGTTTGAGACATACTGTGATGAGACCAGTGTTACTGTTTCCACAGCGAGTGTTAACTTAATGGTGTTTTATGGCACCTCTAGAATCCGTTGACCTGTGTCTGACCTCCGTCTGACCACAGTCAATGTGTATTGCTAATGTTTGTTTCTTTGAGAATGCTGTGGTAGATTCAGCTGAAGCGGACAAGTGACATGGGTAAAACAAATAAGAGATTACGGTATTTATGGAATAGTTTATTATGGGCTCATTTGCTGGCCACTTTTGAACCCATAATAATAATATATGAGTGGAGTGACTTTGCTTAAGAGAAGTCACTGATTACATTAATGTTAACAGAGTACATGGGATAATCCATGTCTGAGGTGAATTAGGGTAATAGTTGTAGTTACTGATTTGAGAAAACCTGCACATGACACTTGTCTTGCTGATGTTGAATGCTTATTACTCTTATGATACAATTGTTTACAGGTATGAAGTTTGATTTCACTTCCAGATTTTGCTTTCCAGGCCGTGATGGCCTATAAGTGAAGTTCACTGAATTAAAGAATGTGGTTTGATGATTGTTGACATGCTCTCCAAATAGAAGTTTTTCTTCTTAGCAAGGAAATACAGGTGCAGCAGTAATCTCCTGAGAAATCTTCAGAGGCCCAGTGAGAAGCGTGAACCATTCCAGGCATAGCCGACAGCCAGGCAGTGGTTGAGGTCAAAGGTCAAGCTGGTTGGGGCCCATCATGAGATCAGACCTTGGAGCCACAGCAAGGACCATGAAACTGCCTGCAAAATAGAGGAGAGGATCGTCCACAAGATGGGAGCTGAGGCCAGGAGAGAGGCTTCAGGAGGATCAGAGATCATCTTCAGCACAGCAGACATCACACAGAGAGCTGTGCTACTGAGCTTCCAGGAGATTTTAAATAAAATGAAAGATTCAATATTGACGCTGAGGAAGACAACTAAGGTGTACGACGTGCTCTGCCTTAAACCTTCAGCAGCGTTGGAACATGAAAGCTCGTGGGATGAGGGGAGCGTGCCAAGCTCCATCGACAGCGCAGAAGGAGTTCGAGGATGACATCATGATTCTGTGAAAGCACAGGAACCAGAAGCTATGGTGGTGATGACAGCAGTTTCCTATGAACATCACCTAATGCTGTGCCACTATACTGTGCATACGATGACACTCTGAAGGCTGCTGGGATCATAACAGCAGTAAGATGACGGAACCCAGCACCCTTTCCACAGAGAGCTTTTTCTGCAGAGCGTGGACAATTAAGGAGTCATAAATATCCCCCTCACAAGACGAAGGTCTGAAGTCAGGTGATGGGGGCTGGTAGGAGGCCATAAAACTAGAGTGCTGAGAGGTCTGCAGCTTGGAAATAGCTGAGACCCATGTTGACGAACAACAAAACCAACTGGTATGTTTGAATGTCTATTCTACATACATTTGGGCTCTGGTCCTATGGACAGTGATGGAAACAACTGGAAGAGACATTCATGACGCCCTGCAGAGCTTAAACCACTCTGCAGAGAGACATGTGATGTGCACACCCGGAGGAAGCACCGCCAAGCTGAGATGTTTTTGAAAATGTTACTTTTTTAGTTTCACTATTAAATTAACAATTTCTTTGGTTGCTCGTAAGATGCAGTTTGCCATGAGATGAGCTCAATGAATGGGATAACTGCTGATACATTTGTTAAACTGTGTACTTTTCAGTAATTTAGGGTGATTTGACATATGCTGAGTATAAAAAGGTTTGCATTGAAACTGTCAGACATGAGGTATTCATACCTGGGAACTTTTTAAGCATAAAGGTCAAAAAGGGGGGAAATGTTAGATTTGTATTGTTGATTGTCATTTATGCTTAGAAATATTTACTTATATATGCTTAGAGTTTTGTAATTAGTTGTAGATTGGTAGAGGTTTTGATCCTTGATAGTCTGCAAACTTTGTGTGTATTAGACAGCACTTTGGGAGCATGAGAGGTCATACCGTGTCTTATTGTTTTATGGTAGGATTAACGTAGCTACGTCTGTTCTAGTCTAAGTGCTCTTTGTTTAGATGAACTGCAGGACTTCCTCACCGTGTTATCTAGGATGAACCATCTAGGGTGAGGGGGAGGCTACCCTCTTCCTGACCAAGGATGTTTAACCCTTTGATCAGCAACACACACACACACACACACACACACACACACACACACACACACACACACACACACACACACACACACACACACACACACACAGGCAAGGTACTCTTTGTTTGTATGTAGACGTCGTATGTTAATGAACCTATGCATATTCATGTAACCTCAATAAAAGGGCAGTGTTACAGGAGGACGGACGAGACCAACTGGAGTCAAGCGGTTGTCCGGTTCTCTCCCGTGCACGAGTAACATGAAGAACTTTGCCTATTTGTGTCTTGCTTAGCAGTGTAATTATATTGTCTTAACGTTCCAGCGAATAGGTTTATGCTACAAACCTAACACCCCCCTTTCCTCCTCCCTGAAACTAAGAATACACACTCAGGATGTGAGCCGACTATTCCAGAAACAGAAGCCCAGGAAAGCCCCCGGACCAGATGGCGTCTCACCCTCCTGCCTCAAAACCTGTGCTGAACAGCTGGCTCCCATCTTTACTCGCATCTTCAACAGATCCCTGGAGCTGTGTGAAGTTCCCTCCTGCTTCAAACGCTCCACCATCATCCCTGTTCCCAAGAAACCCACCATCACAGGACTGGATGACTACAGACCTGTCGCCTTGACGTCTGTGGTCATGAAATCCTTCGAACGACTGGTGTTAGCCCATCTGAAAGACATTACAGGCCACCAGCTGGACCCTCTGCAGTTTGCCTACCGGGCAAACAGGTCAGTGGATGATGCAGTGAACATGGGGCTGCATTACATCCTGCAACACCTTGACCGCCCGGGAACTTATGCCAGGGTCCTGTTTGTGGACTTTAGTTCGGCTTTTAACACCATTGTGCCTGAACTTCTTTCCTCCAAACTCTCCCAGCTCAGCGTGTCACCAGCTACCTGTCAGTGGATCACCAGCTTCCTGACAGACAGAAAGCAACAAGTGAGGCTGGGGGAGATCACCTCTGAAACCCAGTCCCTCAGTATTGGTGCCCCTCAAGGATGTGTCCTCTCACCACTACTGTTCTCCCTCTACACTAACGACTGCACCTCCAATAACTCTGCTGTCAAACTCCTAAAGTTTGCAGATGACACCACTGTCATTGGCCTCATTCAAGATGGTGATGAGTCTGCATACCGGCAGGAAGTTGAGCGGCTGGTACTCTGGTGCAGTCAGCACAATCTGGAGCTGAACACTCTTAAGACTGTAGAGATGACAGTGGACTTCAGGAGACATCCCTCAACTCTGCTCCCCCTCAGACAGCCCTGTGTCGACTGTGAAGATCTTCAAGTTCCTGGGTACAACCATCTCCCAGGCCCTGAAGTGGGAGACCAACATCAACTCCATCCTCAAAAAGACCCAGCAGAGGATGTACTTCCTGAGACAACTGGGGAAGTACAGTCTTCCACAGGAGCTGCTGATCCAGTTCTACACTGCGGTCATTGAGTCTGTCCTGTGCTCCTCCATCACAGTCTGGTATGGAGCAGCCACTAAACAGGACAGGAGCAGACTGCAGCGGACTGTACGGGCAGCAGAAAGGATCATCAGCGCCCCCCTGCCCTCCATCCAGGATCTGTACCTCTCAAGAACCAGGAAACGGGCAGGGAAAATCATCGCAGACCCCTCACACCCTGCACACAGACTTTTTGATCTGCTGCCCTCTGGCAGACGGTACAGAAGCCTGCAGACCAGGACCACCCGACACAGGAACAGTTTCTTTCCCCTCGCCATCTCCCTTCTTAACAGTTGACCTGTCACACTGCTCCCACTGCCAGACTGCAACTGCACCTTATGTACATTTTGTAGTATTCATTCCACCTCATTCATTTCTGTATTTTATGTATATAAGTTTAGATTCGTTATTTATAGTTGGTTTACATAGCTTTGTGTATGTATGTGTAATGTGTATATATAGACACTTGTGTGTGTGTGTGTGTGTGTGTGTGTGTGTGTGTGTGTGTGTGTGTGTGTGTGTGTGTGTGTGTGTGTGTGTGTGTGTGTGTGTGTGTGTGTAAGATTTACATTGCTGTGCTTGAGAGCCACCATCTACCGGAACAAAATTCCCTGTATGTGTCTGCACATATACTTGGCCAATAAACAGGATTCTGATTCTGATTCTGAGATGTATATTTGTGAATGTGGAGATGTTATATTGGTTTCACTGGTAAAAATAAATAATTGAAATGGGTATATATTTGTTTTTTGTTAAGTTGCCTAATAATTATGCACAGTAATAGTCACCTGCACACACAGATATCCCCCTAAAATAACTAAAACTAAAAACAAACTAAAAACTACTTCCAAAAACATTCAGCTTTGATATTAATGAGTTTTTTGGGTTCATTGAGAACATGGTTGTTGTTCAATAATAAAATTATTCCTCAAAAATACAACTTGCCTAATAATTCTGCACTCCCTGTAGGTCTGTTGACAGAGCTCTGTACAGGTCTGCTCGAGCTGACCTGAAAAGGGGTCCCACCTGTCCAGCAACAACACATGGCATGGAATAATAGACATCATAAACCACAGAGGCAGAACTGTGAAAACAGAAAACCTGAGTGTGCAGCTAGCAGAGGACATAAACAGCTTCTTTGCCCGCTTTGAAACACCACAACAGCAGCATTCATCTGCCTCAGCCCTGCTCCCATCCTCATCCTCACCTGGTTCCTGCACCGCTCCATTCACTGTAACGGAGCACGATGTCAGATGAGTGTTCCTAGCAGTGAACCCCAGGAAGGCGTCCAGACGGAATACGTGGTAAAGTGCTAAGACCATGTGCCCACCAGCTCACCCTCATCTCCACCAGAATCTTCAACCTCTCACTGGATGAAGCAGCCATCCCATCCTGTCTAAAATCAGCCACAATCATCCCAGTACCAAAGAAGTCTCCCATCACCAGCCTGAACTATTATTGCCCTGTGAAATGCTTTGAGAGACTAGTCCCCCCCAGAATTCGACCCCCACCAGTTTGCATACTGTGCAAACAGATTCACAGAAGATGCCATCACCCTCCACTCGGTGCTGAGTCACCTAGAACAGCGGCAGAGCTACGCCAGAATGCTCTTTGTGGACTACAGCTCACCCTTCCACCACTCGCCCATTGAGAGCCTACTAACTTACTGCATCACAGTATGGTACAGCAGCTGCACTAAGGCGGATAGAGCCACCCTCCCAGCATGTTTGCAATGAGTAGGAGATGCTCTGTATCTCACTGTACAACTGTATAGTGACAAAGGTATTGGGTTCTTTTCTAAAAATTGCTATAAACAGAGGAACCCAAACTGATGAAAAGTGGCGAATATTTTTTTTCAAATGACTATTTTTAGTGGATTTTTGATATAGAAGCAGAATGACAGAATGTTAAAAGAAGTTACTTTTAGTCATTCTAAGCTGGGCATTGCGTTCTCTGGCTGTTCAAAGCCATGGAACTTTAGACTTTCCAAGCAAATAATGATGGCCATACTGATGTTCTTTTCAGTACATTTTACTTTATGTTCATTTTCATTTTTATGATGTTTCTATTTTTACATAATTCCTCCCACATAGCAAAATTGGTATGGCCTGGATCTGTCACACACAATGTGCTTACACATGGCCTGCGTACCGCAAAGAATGACGGCCCTATGGTGGCCCAGATCTGGTTTACCAGAGGTGGCCCACACATGAGCCAGCACAAGGCCAGTTGCAGACACACTGCTGGCCCTGTGCTGGCCCAGAACAGTTTCAGCTCTGGCCCCAGATGTCAGCCTAATGTGTACCTTAGCCATGTAAGCCATGTAATAACAACATGTGCTGGAACATAATAGTGCAAAAGTAACATGACGAAACTCTGTTCAGACAGTGAATGGACTGATTCTTATACAGCACTTTTTTACTCACCCATATTACTCAAAGTGCTCTATACAACATGTCACATTCACCCAATCAGGCCAAATGTGGCATGCCATCACATAAACAGTGCCATCTTACCATGCCAGAAGTCAGCCAGCAGTGCCGGCTTGACACCAGATCCAGGCAAGACCCGTCTGCTATGTGGGATGACTTGTTCTTTTGGCATTTTAGTTGTGGATTATGTTTGGACTGTGTCTCTTGCCCTTTCAGTATTGTTTCCTTGTGCTTCTAAGTGTCCCTTTGTTTCTTTTTAGGTTATGTAGTATGGGTTAGAGATATTTTGTATGTTGTTTTTGTTTAATAAATCCACCTTTTGGATTATTCCCTGATGTGCCTGAGTTCTGTTATTTAGTGTCACTTTGAAAGGACACACATCCAGCATTGACATATAATTGTTCTTTCAATTTTTGATAAAGATTACAGTGAATTGAGATGTAACTTGGCCCAGAGGTACGGTAGGACGCCCAGAGTAAGAAAGTGTTGAAAGTTGGACCTCAACTATTATGGATGATTTTTAATGAATTTTTGAAATTTCCATAATTGTAGTGTATTGGCTGTATTGAATTGCATATAAATATCCTTTAATTTCTGAGGAATTTTACAGTGAATCTGGATGAAACCTGGCACACAGGTACAGTAGGTGTCCCAGAGAAGGAATGTGTTGAAAGTTGGACCTCAACTACTCAGGATAATTTTTAATGAATTTCTGAAAATTGACATAATTCTATTGTACTGACTGTATTAGCTTGAATAAATGTTTCCATTAATTTCTGAGGAATTCTACAGTAAATCGGGCTGAAACCTGGCACACAGGTACAGTAGGTGTCCCAGAGGGGGGATGTGTTGAAAGTTGGACATCAACTACTCAGGATGATTTTTAATTAATTTCTGAAAATTGACATAATTATAGTGTATTGGCTGTATTGCATTGAATACAAGTACCCTTTAATTTCTGAGGAATTCTACAGTAAATCTGGCTGAAACCTGGCACACAGGTACAGTAGGTGTCCCAGAGAAGGAATCTGTTGAAAGTTGGACATCAACTACTCAGGATGATTTTTAATGAATTTTTGAAAATTGACACAATTGTAGTGTATTGGCTGTATTAGCTTGAATAAATGTTTCCATTAATTTCTGAGGAATTCTACAGTAAATCTGGATGAAACTTGGCACACAGGTACAGTAGGTGTCCCAGAGGAGGGATGTGTTGAAAGTTGGACATCAACTACTCAGGATGATTTTTAATGAATTTTTGAAAATTGACATAATTATATTGTATTGGCTGACTGCATTGGATACAAGTACCCTTTAATTTCTGATGAATTCTACAGTAAATCGGGCTGAAACCTGGCACACAGGTACAGTAGGTGTCCCAGAGGGGGGATGTGTTGAAAGTTGTACATCAACTACTCAGGATGATTTTTAATGAATTTTTGAAAATTGACATAATTCTACTGTATTGGCCGACTGCATAGGATACAAGTACCCTTTCATTTCTGAGGAATTCTACAGTAAATCTGGCTGAAACCTGGCACACAGGTACAGTAGGTGTCCTAGAGGAGGGATGTGTTGAAAGTTGGACATCAACTACTCAGGATGATTTTTAATGAATTCTTGAAAATTGACATAATTGTAGTGTATTGGCCGACTGCATTGAATACAAGTACCCTTTAATTTCTGAGGAATTCTACAGTAAATCTGGATGAAACTTGGCACACAGGTACAGTAGGTGTCCTAGAGGAGGGATGTGTTGAAAGTTGGACGTCAACTACTCAGGATGATTTTTAATGAATTTTTGAAAATTGACACAATTGTAGTGTATTGGCTGTATTAGCTTGAATAAATGTTTCCATTAATTTCTGAGGAATTCTACAGTAAATCTGGATGAAACTTGGCACACAGGTACAGTAGGTGTCCCAGAGGGGGGATGTGTTGAAAGTTGGACATCAACTACTCAGGATGATTTTTAATGAATTTCTGAAAATTGACATAATTCTATTGTATTGACTGTATTGCACTGAATACAAGTACCCTTTAATTTCTGAGGAATTCTACAGTAAATCTGGATGAAACTTGGCACACAGGTACAGTAGGTGTCCCAGAGGGGGGATGTGTTGAAAGTTGGACCTCAACTATTCAGGATGACTTTTAATGAATTTCTGAAAATTGACATAATTCTATTGTATTGACTGTATTGCATTGAATACAAGTACCCTTTAATTTCTGAGGAATTCTACAGTAAATCTGGATGAAAATTGGCACACAGGTACAGTAGGTGTCCCAGAGGAGGGATGTGTTGAAAGTTGGACCTCAACTATTCAGGATGACTTTTAATGAATTTTTGAAATAAACATAATTGTAGTGCATTGACTGTATTGCACTGAATATGAGTTTACTGTGATTTCTGAGTAATATTACAGTAAATCTGGGTAAGAACTGGCCCAGAGGTAAAGTAGGTGTCCGAGAAGAGGATTGTGTTGAAAGCTTGGCATCAACTTTTAAGAATGATTTTTAATGAATTTTTGAATATGCAACCAGACTGTCACGATGGCTGTTCCATTGTAATTTGTGTGCGCGAGTGCGTGTGACTGTTCACGCGCGTGCGTGTGCGCGCGAGTCTAGGCTTTCAATCAGGATATAAAGCGAAAAGGCGCTACCGTAAAGACTGGTGTAAAAGCGCAAGGAAATTTATGCGGCGGATAGGAGGCGGCTGGCTTGACCGCGGCTCACAAATGACGGCTCACTTTACCGCGGTCAGTTGATTGTGAGGGCACAATAACTTCCCATTGTTTTGGAAGTTTTGAGCTGGGCCTTGCTTAAACGCTAGCTGCAAAAGCTGAAATGATGGTGGGTTGTTGTTGTTGTTTTGTATTATTGTTTTCAGGAATTTTACTTTGAAAACTTTTGCCCGGATGTGCCGTGGCTTTATTATTTCCGTGTTCTTAACTGGTGACAAATACAAGCTCCTAAAGTTGCGATGGTAAAAGACTAGTAGGGATGTGGTTGGTAATAAACCAAATGTTCTGGGGATTTAATGGTTTGAACCAGTATCCAGAGGGCAGTAGTAACCGTAACACTGTGACGTGGCAATTTTGCTGAAGACCGAGCAGTTTTTTGGAGGCCTGGGGGTAAAGCTAACAGTCAAGCTAACGATAAATATCCATTATGTCTTGGGAAGAATTGCCTTGCTTTCTGGCCTCGCCTCTGCCCGGTTTCTTTGCTGTCTGATCTGCGTTGGGCAACAAAGGAAGCAGGTAACTTGAAACTCTACTGTCAATGCTGCGCGGGAGAAAAATATAAATTACTCAACACCAACGGGTTTACTGTAGCTTGTTAGCTTGTGGGCCATGGCGGACAGCTTTGGAGATGAGTCCAGCAGCAGTGCCCTAGGCTTAGACGTTACTACGGGACAGGGGAGCGGAGCCTCACAGCTTCCGATTTTGTCTAACTCTCTGTCGGTGGGAATGTCGGCAACTGGCGGTGTGCACTCCAGCTCCAACCCGACCTCTCCGCCTCTTGCTGTCGCCGCGCAGAGTGGCCTAACAGCTGTGGTGGCCCCTATGTCCGCTGTCACTGCTACCCCGGTCAGTTTTGGGAACACATTGACTCCCGGCTCTTCACCACCAGTCGTGGCCGTGTCTCCCACATTGCATGCCTCCTCGCCTCTCCCCGGTGTTGGGCTAGGGGCGGCAGGAGCGGGCCTCCTATCTCAAATCAATGCCACTTCTTGGGACCCAACTCTTAGCACGGATTGGGACAACGAAAAAGCTTCCCAGCAGTGCATCCTGAGGATAAAGAGGTAATTCTAGGAAACACAGAACTCTGACGGAGGTGGGCATATTTACGTAATCTAGACCTGCAATCGAAAGTGAAATCTTTCCGTAAAGTTTTTAACAGCATCTAAAACGTCACATTTGACGGAGACATTTGGGAAACTAGAGGTCTGTAATAAGAAGCGAGATTTCGTCTGACCCAGGTAACTACAGGGTTAACCTTGGCTCTTCTGTTCACTATCTGTTTTCGGGTTAACTTCGTACCAGAATTTGTCGCCATGGTAATTTATGATGTGAATTTAACCTCCCCCAGAGCAGGTCAAGTTCGAGATTAGAGACCAGCAGGTGTTAAATCGTTGCCTTCTGAGGAATCTGTTATCGAGAAAATTGACCATTCCCTAGAAGGTCACACAGAGGGTCTGAAGTTGTTGTTGTTTTGTTTTAATAGCGTGTAAAGTCTTTGGCTTTCACTGATGAGCATCAGTAATAAATATAGATTCTTAGATACAGCTTTATTCCATGGTTTTATTTTATTTTTTTTATGTTAGAAGCAGAGAGTTTTACAGCAATTTTATTGTTCTAGAAGGATTAATGATCTTAACACTACTTAAACTGCTCTGCTTCAAACCCTTCAACACCCCTGTGTCTGTAGCTGAAAGAATAAAAACTAAAACTTTCTGAAACCACCACATTTTCACTCAGTCTTTTATTTGTGGCATGTTTTGCCGTTTTAAACTAAGCCTGGGTTTTTAAGTGGGACTAGTTCAAAGTTTCAGAGCTCTAATGTGTAGCCATCACCTCAGAAATAAACACCAGCACTGAGAGTGCACTCAGTGATAAATAATTAACTGTAATTTAAAAGTTTATTTATAGGGCTTTGTGTGTTAAATAACCAGATTAATAATTTTCTGCAGCATTAACCATGTGTCTTCTTCGCAGTTGTTGGTTACTGGTATAATTTCAATGCTTTTTATATATTTTTGTTATCACAATTTTATCATCATCTAATAATATTGTTGATTGAATTGGTGGCATTTATAGGGATTGTTTTCTGTGGAATAAGAGTCATATGGCCTTTGAAACTCCTGTTTTAGATAAGATGTTGCCAACACCACCTGGTTTACACAAACATGCAGGGAAAACTTTGGCTTAACTTTGCAAGTTGATAACCTGATTTTTGAGACGGCTTATTGCGATTACCAATCTTACGGTAAACAAATCCAGAAAACTGAGAGATACCCTGGGTATGTTGAAATCCCTTTGAGCAGTATTTTAGACGATAGTGCACTCAGCCTATGTTTAAAGATGTTGCTTTAGTTTGACCCACACATACATGAACACACTTCTTTGATTTTTAACATGTCATTAATTTGTTGCTTAATAAACAAAAAATAAAGTTATTGAGGAATCACTTGACCCAAATTAATGAAATGTACTATTTCACTTAATTTACCTGTTTAAGCAGCTGGATAGCTTGAACATTCTTGTTTCCTTTGAGTCTTTTTCTGGAAATTCTAGTATCATGACAACTCTGGTAAATAATTCCTGTCTAATATATAAATGCAAACAGATTGCCAACATGTTGGTATCAGTCTGAATGAGTCTTTGTTACAAGTCGAGAGGACTCGACTCAGCTGGTTGTATGATGCAGTTTATCGCTGTTAATTGCTGTATTATCAGAAACACACTGCATGTAATTGCCAACTTGACTATGGTAGTTTTTTGGGTTTTTTTTTTTTAATGACTGCGTTAGTATGTTTGAAAAATTCACATTAGAGCAACTTTAGAGTTCAGTACTGTACTTAAATGTATTTTTAATAATAGATTTCTGAAAATATTAAGCTCCTTCACCTCCAGGACATACTGTTTTACTAGTGGATTGCTGGAATGTTTAGGGGCATATTTCTTTGTGGGTTCTCTCTCCAGTTTTCAGTGTTTCACAAACCTCATCTGTTTATTTTGTCTGTAGGGATATCATGTCCATCTACAAGGAACCTCCACCAGGGATGTTCGTGGTCCCTGATCCTCAGGACATGACCAAGGTAAAAGGCAAAGTACAGTCTGAAAGATTTACCAACCTTTGACATCATTAACATGTTAACTTGATAGCCAATCAGATTTCACTAGGCTTCTTATTCCTGGGCTTGATGGAAATCAGGATCAGCACTGGACTTCCTCTGGAGTACTGAAAGCACATTGAGACGACTGTTGTTGTGATTTGGCGCTGTATATAAAAAAATAAAAAATGAAAGAAGTGGTATAGCTGTAAAAAGTGCAAAACAGCGAAGTGAAGAGTCCTTTAAACTGTGACTACCTCAGTGGTGTTTTCCATTCAACTGGAGTTGTACCGGTGCTGACAGCAACCATTTACTAATGGAGAAAAACCTTTAGATCAGAGTCAAAAAAATTGATAATGACTCAGCACGAGTCATTTGTTTTCTAGATTAAATTTCTTTGCTAATTGGTCTGTTCTTTCCTAGCATTCCTCTCTGCCTATAGACATCGTTTTAGACCACCTTATGAATCCCCATCCTGTCTTTCTCTCATCCTTTAATCCCACTCCTGTGCCTCATGACTTCAGATCCATGCCCTGATCACAGGGCCATTTGACACGCCATATGAGGGTGGCTTCTTCCTCTTCCTGTTCCGCTGTCCCCCTGACTATCCAATTCATCCACCACGGGTCAAGCTCATCACCACTGGGCACAACACTGTCCGTTTCAATCCCAACTTCTACCGCAATGGCAAAGTATGCCTCAGCATCCTGGGGTGAGTCATGGTTTCTAACTTTAGTCTCCAAGGGAACTCATGAAGAATTACCATGTTCACTGCATACGTTTCTGTTCATCAGCTGGGCCATAAGCAGCCTATTTTAAAAAAAAAAAAAAAAAAAAAAAAAAAAAAGGAAAAAGTCTGGGTCAACATATTCAATTTGCACTCTACATGGGATACAATTTTTTTTTTTTTTTTTTTTTTTTTTTTAAAGATTGAGGAAAATAAGCAAAAATGCCCAAACAAAAACATTGCCCAATGCAGAGGTTATTTTTAGACCAGCAAGTGATCAGTGAGTAAACTAGCAAAACCTCGAATTAGTTATAGTTAAAACTCGATGTTCAAAGTAATATCTCAGAATGCCTTGTTTTGTCTAACTAGCAACCCAAAATCTAAAAGGAAAAGGAAAAACACTTAAAATACTTATTTGTAGGGATTGTTGTCTGTCGAATACTCGTACATTAGGCATGTGCTAGTCCAATATTATTGGTCAGACACTTGAGACAAAAAGCTGGATATTGTCTGTTTGTGACAGTGGACAAATCCTTGGTCTGAGCCATTAGATCATGGATGGGCAACTCCAGGCCTCGAGGGCCGGTGTCCTGCAGGTTTTAGATCTCACTCTGGGTCAACACACCTGAATCAAATGATTAGTTCATTACCAGGCCTCCAAAGAACTACAAAACATGTTGTGGACGTAATTTAGCCATTTGAATCAGCTGTGTTGGATCAAGGATACAGCTAAAACCTGCAGGACACCGGCCCTCGAGGCCTGGAGTTGCCCACCCCTGCATTAGATGGACTTTTTCTCTTTCTTTTAAAGTGTGACTGAAAACTGAAAAGATCCTACAAAAGAAATGCTTTCTCTCTCTCCCACTATTGGTCATGCAATTTCACTCTAATTATGTTCACCAGACATGGTGAACATAATTAGAACACTGACCTTTACACATTAATAATAAAAAGAAATAGATCCTCACAGTGAGGAATACATGTTATTAATTTAAAACTAGTCAGATGTCCACGGTTTGTAAATATATGTTATCAAAAATTTACAACTTTATTTGTGATTCATAATTTTTAGGTCTTAAAATAAGTCATTTTACATCAATGATTTAGATTATTTTTTTAAAATTATGCAAGAACCCATTGTAAGAATGCAACAAACTGTTTCTGTGATCTTTGCGTGTAGGACATGGACAGGGCCGGCATGGAGTCCAGCTCAGAGTATCTCATCTGTGCTCATCTCAATCCAGTCTCTGATGACGGAGAACCCCTATCACAATGAACCTGGCTTTGAACAGGTACAGTCAACAAAGAGATATAGATATATGAGAGTTTTATGTCGCCACCAATCCATCACACCTTGTCATTCTGTTTCACAGGAGCGTCACCCAGGGGACAGTAAGAATTACAATGAGTGCATCCGCCATGAAACCATGAGAGTGGCTGTGTGTGACATGCTGGAGGGAAAAGTTCTTTGTCCTGAAGCTTTGTTGTGAGATCCTTATTTTTATTTTTCTTCTTTCTATTTTCCTTTATCACTTGCATTCCATCTTTGTTTTCTAGCTGTTAACTAAATGTATCAAGCGTGTGAATGTGTTTATTTTTAGGAGTGTGATGGAGAAGTCCTTCCTTGAATACTATGATTTCTACGAGGGCGTTTGCAAAGAGAGATTGCATCTGCAGGGGCAGAACATGCAGGTGAGTATTTATTTTTTTTCTGTTGGATTATTTTTGTCTAATCAAACAGTGCTTTCAGTATAAAATCATTCTTAATGTCAATAATGCAATATCACATGACTTTGTGACAGCACTGTGTGAGCCGGGAAAGTAAAGATTATAAATGGCAATCTTTTCCTCTTCCAAACATGACGTTGCCTTTTTCCAGGACCCATTTGGGGAGAAGCGTGGCCGTTTCGACTACCAGGGCTTGTTGGCTCGTCTCGGCGCAACCCACAGACGACTGCGAGAGAAAAACCTGGCAGAGGATAACCACAATGACAACGACTCAGACTCAGACACCAGCTCTTCAGGGACAGACCCCGACAGTCAGGGCAGCTCACAGCCCTGACTTCTTGGACAGTGCTAGACTTGTAGCCGAAAACTAAAGACAAGAGAACTGTTTTTTTGTGTATCTTTGTTTCTTTTGCTGCATCGGAGCAACATCACGGAAGACGATGTGAGTCTTTCTTGGGAATACGATTGGAATCGAGTATCTATTGTATAAATAATACAGAAAACTAAAGAAGAGGTGGTTCCTTTTTGCTGAAAATAATTAAAAAAAAAAAAAAAAACAGCAATCTGCAAGCCAAGTGCTGGAAAGCTTGACCTGCAGCTTTGGATTTGTGCTACTTGTAGCTAGCCAGTTACCATTTTGATCTGCGACTCTAAAAGCTCAATTTGACATTCTGGATACTTGTGAAAAGAAAAGGTTATAGTGACGGCTTGAACCTTCTATGATGTTCCACTTTGATCCCCAAGCACAAACATGTTTTCTATCTTTTCCACACCAATGAAATACTGTCTGTTAGGGACCTGTGAAGAGGAGGCCTGAAGCTTGGAGCTGGTTTAAGCAAAATCAAAGGACCTTATCCTGGGAATGTCAGGATGATTGGCCTGATTTGGTTGAAGCAGGGTAAGATCAAAGAAGGTGCTCCCCGTCTTTGATTTCAAGAGGGAAGGCAAAGTTATCCTGTGTAACGCGGAAGATGGAGAAAGTGACTGCAGTGGATTTGTGAGTCAGTGCCTTGTCTCCTCTAAGAGTAAAGCCATGCCAGACCTCTTCCAGACTTAACATCAATTGTTTCTTCAGTCAGGCCACAAAAAAATAAAATAAAAAAAATAAAATAAAAATTCAGCAGCTCTGGATTTCTACAATATTTCTTGTGTATTAGCCTCTACAAAAAGTTCTGTTTAGCTTTCAGCTCTAATTGTCCTGTTGAACTGGTGCTTAGAGAAGGAGACATTTTAATTTCATTAACATCATTATGCCTTTTTGTTATTTTTCTTTGCTGTAATCAGACATCAGACTAACAATACCTTAAAATATGTACGATGCATTATTTGTAATCCTAGCTGGGGTTTGGTTTTTTTTTTTGTTTTTAATCAGTCAATTTTTCAAACCAAATTGTCTCACACTTTCACTAGATTAACTTTAATTCAGGGAAATTAATGGAAGGAATACAAAACTTTGTTCTTGTATGGACAGTGAATTAACCCAACCAGTTTGTTCTTCTCAGGCTTTTTCTATGCTTTGGTAGTTGTTTCTCCATTATCCAACCCTTGAAGGTAGCTGTCGCAGTGAACTAATATTCATTTGTTATTTCAGGTTTCTGCTTTTCACCAATAAATGACAGTCACGGCACCATTGGAGTTACACAATCACAAGGTACTAAAGTGACAGGTGTTGCTGCTTATGCTCTGAACTCAACGAGAGGGTTTTCTCTTGGGGAAACAAAGGGGCACAGAGAGAGGAGGAAAATGCTTGGTTGACATGCTGAGATTTTTCCTTCTGTCTTTATACAATACTCATATTTGCACTGAAAGAAATGTGTGTGTGGTGGCGGAAAAGCCTTCATTTCAGGACATCATTAGGTCAATGTAATGATGCTTCAGATGAGCACCTTCATCCTGGTAAACAGTTTATTGGTGTTTTTCTGTAGGCCATGTTTGTATCAGGACTTAGACCCACATTACAACTTGGCAAGAAAACAAACTATTGTAACATTAACGATACCCAGTTGTTTTTCACTTCAATGACTGCAGCTTGTAATAGCTTCAGTTTAACTCTTTAAGATCTGCTCTGAAGAAGAGGAATGATATTGATATCCTTTGTCATTGTGCCTGCTGCATATAAGTTGATGGCACTAAAAAAAATAAAATGCGATTTTTGAAAGTTCTTTGAGTTGAATGAGAAGGTGCATTGTGCTCTTAAGCTGTCCCATGAGTAAACTTGTGAAGTTGTTTTTCTGACTGTGGTAAATGTGTACTTTTACATCAACACGATTGCTACAAAGATGCTGTTTCATTTCATTGCTCAAATTCTTACCAAAACCTTTCCTTTGATAGCCATTTCCATTGTTCAATAAAGCAATATTTGCTTTAATCAAGTTTTTTTTTTTTTCTTTTTCCCAACGATACTGACCATTTTTGTCACTGTGGAGGCAGCAACTACTGGTTAAAATGTAATGTTATAGTTAAATTCCAATGTTAGGGTGAAATTCACATGCAATACATGAACATGCATTAATGTGTCAAATACAACACATCCACAAGAATTAAAAATCACTTACACTTAAGCCACCTGCAGCTTAGCTTAACGGAAAAGTTGCAAGTCACACTTTCTTCGAGTGGAGATGTAATGACTAAAAGGTTACCAGCACTTCTGTAACTAAAAAAAACTGTGTTTTCTAATTTAATTGCTACATAAACCTACATAAAATGTAGGTGGAACTATTTGTCACAATCAAGCTGCAGCCTTCAGGTTTTAAAAATGAACACAACTTGGAGCTGTGGCAAAGTGCTGGATTCTGTAGAAGCATGAAGTTAAGGGCATCTCTGAGGCATCACCTCTGCTAATGCTAGTCACTGGAGGCCTTGAGGCGACTTTTGTTGTGATTTGGCACTATATAAATAAAATTGAATTGAATTGGAACTTTCCCCTGCATTTGTCTTTTAGGGCTTGAAATTTATCTGACAAATAATATCACCTGCTTTGTGGGACAGGCCATCCAAGAAGTGGGTATTTGAAATTCTAGTATTTTCTTTAAAACTTTGTTTTCTCGGGCTCTTATTTGGTACTAATAAGCATTGCACTTGCACAGGTTATGGATGCAGCTTGCTAAGCAGCTTGCTAGCTTTAATAATCTTATGCCCAAAACCAGTGGGTACCATCAGGACAGCTGTGTCCACCTTTTATATGCAATGTATTCCCAACTGCATCTTACTGTCTGAACAACTAAAATGTTGTGATTGGAATCCCCAAACCAGACTGCATTTGTACATTTTCATCATACAGAATGGTGGTAGGTAGGATATTTAGCTTGTAATCATAAGGAAGAAAAAACAAGTTCACCCATTAAGAGAATATCTAACTTTCATAAAATCCATTCATGATTTATCTGGGCATTAATAGCTCTGAGTATACTGGATATGATATTGGGACAGAGCTATGCTACATGTTTCCTAGCTTGTGCTAAGCTAACAGACATTCATGATCGAGTCTCATCATCAAGGAGAAAGAAAATCATATGGCCATTCTCTCATATTCATCTCTCTAGACTAAAACATTATAGTGTTTTGACTATCTTCTGCCTTCCATTGTCCTACAGAGTTTGTGTTTAATTGCAGTGTTGATGGAGTCAGTTTCTGCCCTCAGCTTTGTGTCAGACTCTTGTTTGATTGCCATAATGGCATTTCTAACATAGGGCATTCCTTTTTGTTATCAAATGGTTATGAGAAGCTGCTTCTAGCAAAGTTTTGTGATTGCCAAAATGTTCAATTCAACATGCCCTGAAAGGAACAACAGGGATTATATCCTTGTTTGCTTGTGCTGTGCTTAAAGTGTTTTTTGTGGTTCAAAAATGCCTGGATTCACAACAGGTCTTGAGCATGGTGATATTGTGCAGAAGTGTTGGAAAAGCATAGAATAAAGTGCTGTTCAGTCCTGATGCATATGACTGGTCTTTTTTGTTGTTGTTCCCTAAATTTGGTTTTATTTTATTGTTTTAATGAATGTGGTTAGATGTGAACTCCCTGTTTTCTTACATAACTCGAGTTTGGACTCCAACACCATCTTTTTTGTCAAGGAAAAACCAAATCACAGAAGTTCGTAAAAGTAAAGGATCTCCATAATGTCTTAGTTCATTCAAAGGTAGAACTATCCACTGAAAACACCTGTGTTTACTCGATTTTTTAACTTATTCTTTGCATATAGCCATAGATGTCCTGTGCAGGAAAGAATATTCAGGTATGATGATGTTTTGTGTGAATAAAATAATGTTACCAGTCACTTTGCAATATTTCCTAACCTGTAAAAGGTAAAAAACATTTACAACATAAATATTGATGTGATGAATTCATACAAATGAAACTTCCAGAGCATCAAGGCTTGCAATCTCACAGAAACTGCCTTTTTTAAGGAATGTGCTTAGCAAATTACACCTATGAACTGATTTGCAGGTCTTGGGTAGCTCAGATGTTAGAACATCAGGTTGAATCTGAGGGTCCAGGATTAAAGTCTTTTGCAATGACTGTAGAAAACATGGGTGCCCAACATTTTTTATCACCCATTGGTTTCTGGCTGTACAGGTCACAAACTTTGCCTCCTCCATGTTAGCACATGTAACAAGAACTATAACGGTGTGTTCACACCAAACGCGATAGACGCGACCAAAACGCGCCAGATGCCCCTAGCTTGACGCGTGCACATTCGCACCTCGATGCGCGTCCAACGCGAATTATTACAAGCGGAAATGTGGGAGGAAGTAGTGCCAGACGGTATGTTTGCAAGATGGCAGCTGTCGATCTAGCGTTGGAAGAGAGAGTCTCCCCTCTCTATTTACTGTGGAGAGCAGAGCAGCGGCGTAAAGGACGTCCTCGCCGTACCTGGGTCCATCAGGTCCTCCAGAAGCGTGAGCAGTTTGGTGAGTTTCACCACTTGCTCCTGGAGCTGCATCTGGATGACGGCCACTTTCCCTCGCCCAATTTAAGGAACTGCTGTCCCGCGTTGGTCCAAGCATCGCCTGCCTAGACACCAACTACAGGAGCTCAATCCCACCTGCAGAGCACCTGTCCGTCTGCCTGAGGTTAGTAAAAGTGTTTAATACAGTAGTCCTTTATTGATGCCTGTGCTAATATATGTGAAACTATCCGTTTATACACTGAAAACATGGCTGTGGTATGCTATCAGTAAATGCCGTCGGTGTTTACTGATAGCAAACTGTGGTATGGAGACGACTGTTTATAATTTTTCTAGTGATACTCAGAAGGTCTCATCAAGTCCTGATTTAATTCGATTTATGCTATGTTATCAGTGTTTGCAATGATAGCATGGCTGTGGTGTCATATCAATGTATTTTCTCGGTGTTTGCTGATATCAAACTGTGGTGTGAGGACCACTGTTGGTAATCTTTGTAGTGATACTGAGAAGGTCTATCTTATAAAGACATTAATTTTTTTTTTATTTAGACCTGGTTTAATTCTGGTATAGAATCAGTTGAATATTTGTATATAATCCCTGCAGCTGTCAGACTCTATAACAGGGGTCACCAGCAGAGATGGGCAGTAACGCGTTACAAGTAACGCGTTACTGTAATCTGATTGCTTTTTTCAAGTAACGAGTAAAGTAAGGGATTACTATTGCAAAAACGGTAATTAGATTACCGTTACTAACGCTGCGTTACTGCGTTACTAAAACCGTGATTTTTTGCGAGAATGTCTCACGACAGTGACGTAAGCGAGTGCGCCGTTAGTGACAACAGCTGTGTGCAGATCAATAATGGATCACATATCGATTGTGGGAGAGAGTATGAGCGTGCAGCGTTTAAAGCGTGGAAGTACTGACTAAAAACATTAGCGTCCATCGTGCATGGGAAGAAAACTTCTTTTTACAGCGAAAAAAACCCCTAAACTTCCAAGCAAGCACTGAGTGCGCTACCACGTAATGGGAAATTCATAGAGAAACTTGCGGATTCTTCAACTGACCACGGCACACCTGCACCAGGGTAAACCTCCGCCTACCGCAGTCCTGCTTTACAGGTGAAAATAGAGCAACAGGACCGCTGAGTCTTTGACTTTATTTATTTTCTGCTGTGTTTTACTTGCATCTATTTGAAAGACTGAGTGTAAACACAAAAAATATTTTATTTTATGTGCTGGAATGTGTAGAAAATAGGTTTAAATGTTAAACTAATTTATTCAAGTCAGAGAATGTTGCATATAATTAAATTTTTGCTTGATGCATAAAGTTAAAAGATTAAAACTGATAAAACAAGTTAAAAAAAGTGACTTTTCCATTTGATTACATTTTGTATGATGGATTATGTAGAAAAAGTAGAATTGGGCTGAAAGATCTATCGCTTTATCACCTCTTCAGGTTGTAAATCGTGTTTTTAAAAAGCAACTAAGTAACTAAGTAACTAAGCAATTAATTACTTTTGAAAATAAGTAATCAGTAAAGTAACGGGATTACTTTTTTGGGGAAGTAATCAGTAATTAGTTACTGATTTTTAGATGATTTGTGTTCCACTAGTGTTATTTGAATATATGAGGTTTTTTCGTTTGTTTAAAACACCCCATTGCCTAGTGAGTTGTTTCACTAACGGTTTTCAGTTGTAGTAATAAATCTTCTGTTTTTCTTTTTATCTAACCCTCCTGCCTCTGAGCTCATTTATGTTATATCCTCTGTCGCCTAGCAGAGCCGGGCCGTAACAGTGTCGTACAGCTCCGGGTGGTCTGCAACCGCGTTTATTAGCCTTTCCTCCATATTGAATGAAGAATGAAGGGCTTTGGCTGGACCTGCCCCTTTGAACTAGGTCAGAGCCACGTCACCAGGCTCCTGATTGGTTGTTGCTGCGCGAATTGACGCTGGAGTTCAAATGTTTCCAACTCAAGCGGTAGATGCGATACGTGCGAATGCACAAAATTCACCACACAAACTGACGCGCATATTTTTATTCGCACGTTTTCGTGACGCAAATCTGCTTCTGAATTTTCGCGGGACCCCCAGTTGCGTGTCATCGCGCTTCTCCATTGACTTTACATGTAAACCTGACGCTCTGGTCACGTCTATCAGTGTGAACGCACCATTAGGACCACTTTTTTTTTTTTTCGAAACATGGGCATTGTTTCTTCTTCTTCTTCTTTTTTTTTTAAATTTTATTTTCACTTGCTACACACAGGACAGACAAGGCTTGGGGAAAGAAAAACATCCAAAATGAAAACTGCAGTCGTGGTGCTTTCAATTGTACTCAGAACTCGGAAATTCTGCCTTCCGAGTAGGAAGATGTAGGTAACACTAGACTGCAGATGAACTGCATACAGGGCTGGACTGGGACAAAAAATCGGCCCGGGCATTTATAGGAAAAATCATAAAGCCTTTGAATGAAAACAAATGCTGTTGTGACAGTGATGTACACTGTTTTGATGGTATATATGCCATCAAAACAGTCTATCAATTGTTTGTTGTAAGATTCAGATAAGTAATTTTTAAAAGCTAGACATTTTAAATGAGAATAAGAAAGAAAAGTATTTCTTTGTGCCCCCCTTTCCCTGTTAATGCCCTACCTGGCCCCCCTGGCAAAACTTTGCCAGACCCGCCCCTTCTTGTTTTCAGTAGCAAGTGATGACCCGCCACAATATGAAACAGGAATGTACCGCCGTGTAATCCATTTATTTCAACAAAGTAAATGTATTCTAAATACCACCTTTTTAAACGGTACCTATAACGGAATACAGTTACTCATATTTAGTATTTTAAATACGTAACGGCGGTACATGTATTCCATTACTCCCCAACACTGTATATAAGCCATGCTTTTTTTCTAAATACCGTAGCGGGTCAGGGCTGTTCGGGGTTTTGTTTTGACAGTTATGTTTTGTTGTTCTGTTGTCATGGTTACAGGTGACGCTCTCTCTGCGACTGTGTGTTTCCGGGTGAGAGAGCGCCTTTTTTTGTTGTTGTTGTGGTGTGCTGGTCTGCCTGTGTTAATAAACGGCTGTGCTCCCTGGCTAGCTCACGGGAAGCAAGACCAAACGATACCTCCGTCTCCTCCTTGTCTGAGCTCGCCACATTGGTGTCAGAAGTGGGATTGCTCACCCTCGCCGTAATGGAGAGAGACATTCCGAGACTGGAGCAAGCATTCGAGGAGAGCATTCACTGCTTGGGAAGCTGGTGATTGAAGAGAGAGGAAGCGAGCGGCCATGTAAATCCCCCGACGGGGGACAGACGCTAGGGCAATACTTCATGGGCTACCTCTGTCGACCCACACACCGTGTCCCCAACCACGAGCAGTTATGCCTACCACGCCAGCTAAGGTACCGGGCTATACAACGGACTAACCCCGCTAGAGCCCTACCTCTCACAAGTCCGGCTAGCCGTGAGGCATAGTGGCTGGAGCGATGAAGAGGCTGCCACACACCTAGCACTAGCATTGGAAGGAGATGCACTGCAGGTACTCCTTGACCTAGCCCCGGCAGAGCAGCATGAGCTCCAGGCCCTCACCATGGCACTCGAGAGGCGATTCGGGCAGCGGCACTCCACTGATCAAAGCAGGGAGCAGCTGACCAACCGGAGCCGTCGGCCGGGGGAGAGCCTGGGCGCCTTTGCTTGCTGTATGCACGTCGTGGCTACCTGGAGTTCCCAGCAGCAGCCCATGAGGAGCTTAGCTTGCATGCTTTTCTGCGAGGACTTTTTCAATTCAATTAAATTCAATTTTATTTATATAGCGCCAAATCACAACAAAAGTCGCCTCAAGGCACTTCATTTCCAGAGCGACTACGCCAACACGTCCGCCTGGCCATGCCTCAAACTCTCCGTGAGGTGCTCCTTGAGGCTGAAAGGACCGAGCTGGTGCTCACCTCGCGACCTAACCAGCAGGTGCCCCCCCAAATTACCCCCAAATCAGAGCTGCAGACTGCGACGGGGAGGGGGAGGTCGCGGAGATATGCCAGCTGCAACCCTCGGTGCCCCGGAGGCGTCCTCGTCGACCGACCAACCGCTGCTACCGGTGTGATGAGCCTGGCCATGTGGCGCGTGACTGCCCAGCACCTGCCCCGAAGACCAGAACTACGCAGCCTCAGGGAAACGGGGAGGGACCGGTGTAGCGAGGGGACCACCGCTCCAGCTTCCTGCCCCCCTCCAAGGACAATGCACGGTGGTGGGCCGAGTCGGGCACCTCAAGGGACTCTACCTGAGCTGCTGTGTTGAGGAACAGCCATGCTGGGCCCTGGTGGACACGGGGTCTACCATTTCCCTAATACGACCTGGTGTGCTCCCTGGAATGTCCGGGCTGCTTGTGAAGGGTTGGTCACCCACCGACACCCAGCTGATGACAGTGACGGGAGAGAGAACTGACATGCGGGGGAAGAAACCGTTGCGGATCCGAGTGAAGGATCTGGAGCTGGTGCACAACTTCTGGCTTGCTGACATTCAGGACCAGTGCATCATCGGCCTTGATCTGCTGACCCGCTGGGGGGCCTGCGTTGACACCGCAAAGCTGGCTATCACTCTTGGCGCAGAGACTTTTGCCCTCCAGCACAGCCAAAAGCAAGGAGCGAAGGGGACCACACGAGACAGGCGTCGGGCAGCTGCCGCTCAGCAGATTTCGGATGCTGGTGGCTCCGGGTCATCTCCACTCGCCTCAGCCTCAGCCTCTCAGCCCAACAAACCTCACTCGACCGAGACCATTGAGGCTGTTGATGACCTTTGGCAGCGCAGCAGCGTAGGTCTCAACGTCGACCAGCGCCAGCGGTTGAGGTGCCTCATGGACGAGAATGTGGACATCTTTGCCGCCAGTGACAAAGACTGTAGGCAGACGAGTCTGGTCCAGCACACCATCGACACCGGCTCTGCTCAGCCCATCCGTCTAAGCCCACACCGGCTGCCCCTCACAAAATGGCAGGTAGCGGAAGAGAAGATCCATGAGATGGCTGCGGCTGGGTTGATCGAGCCGTCCAATAGCCCATGGGCGGCACCCGTGGTTCTGGTGGGGAAGAAGGATGGCAGCCCGAGGTTCTGCGTGGACTTTCGCTGTCTCAATGCAGTCACCAAGAAGGACTCGTACCCGCTTCCGCGGATCGACGAGACCCTAGATTACGTTACCGGCTCCAGCTGGTTCAGCTCCCTCGACCTACGCAGCGGTTACTGGCAGGTGGAGCTAGCCCCCGAAGCAAGGCCTAAGACTGCATTCACCATTGGACAGGGGCTGTAACAGTTCAGGGTCATGCCATTTGGGCTCTGCAATGCGCCAGCGACGTTTGAGAGGCTGATGGAGAGGGTGCTCGTGAACATCCCTCGCAGCCGCTGTGTTGTGTACCTGGATGACCTGTTGGTGCACGGTGGTGACTTCGACAGTGCACTGTCTCACCTGAGCGAGGTCTTCAGTGCCATCCGACGAGCTGGGCTGCGGCTCAACCCTGCGAAGTGCCGGCTGTTGGCGAGAGAGACCACGTTCGTGGGCCATGTGATCAGCGCTCAAGGTATCGCCACCGACCCCGCAAAGGTGGCTGCGGTCCGGGACTGGCCGACTCCCTCAAACGTCAAAGAACTTCCTGGGCCTAGCCTCCTACTATCGTCGGTTCATCAAGGGGTTTGCGACGATGGCCAGCCCCCTCCACCGCCTGACTGACAAGGGACAGCTGTTTGGCTGGGGGGATGCCTGTGCTGCGGCTTTTGCACAGCTGAAGGAGGCTCTCACCAGAGCCCCAGTCCTGGCCTATCCCGACGCCCGGCAACCTTTCATTGTGGACACTGATGCTAGCAATGTAGGAGTCGGGGCGGTCCTTTCCCAGCAGGACGAGGCTGGAGAACGGGTGGTGGCGTACTTCAGTCGTGCTCTGGGGCGAGCCGAGAGGAACTACTGCATGACTCGGCGGGAGCTGCTGGCCGTAGTGCTGGCGGTGCGGCACTTCCGGCCATACCTGCACGGCTGCCAGTTTCTCCTGCGCACTGACCATGCATCTCTGACTTGGCTCCTGAACTTCAAACACCCAGAAGGTCAGATGGCCCGCTGGTTGCAGGTCCTTCAGGGCTACGACTTTGAGATCCAGCATCGGGCAGGTCGACAGCATGGCAACGCTGATGCCCTCTCCAGACGGCCCTGCATGGCCGTCGAGTGCCGCTACTGTCTGCGACAGGAGGAGCAGGCCCAGGAAGCGCTGGGGGTGGCTACTGCTCAGGCCGCGGTCAGCGGAGGGGGATGGCTCACATTGACCACGCAGCAGCTGAAGCGGGAGCAGGAGGCCACTGTGACGTTGGTTCAGGTGGGGGCCTGGCTGGAGGCGGCGCAACGCCCAGACTGGACGGGGGTGTCGGGACAGGAGCCCGAAGTGAAGGCCTACTACTCCCAGTACAACAACCTGGAGACCCACGACGGCCTCCTGTACCGGAGATGGCGGGCCCCCGGTCAGGGCAGAGATCTCCTGCAGCTGTTGGTGCCTCGGTCGCTGCGGTTGCAGGTGCTCGAGCTTGTCCACGGCTCGGTGGGGGTCGGCCACTATGGGAATGCCAAAACTCTCCGCCGTCTCAGGGGACGGTTCTACTGGCCTGGCTGTCGACGGGATGTGGAACTTCATGTGCACTGCTGTGACACCTGCACGGCACAGAAGGGCCCAACTCAATGCTCCACTGCCCCCCTTCAGCAGTATCTGGTGGGGGCCCCAATGGAAAGAGTGGGAGTGGCCGTCCTAGGGCCTTTCCCTGTCACAGAGTCAGGGAACCGGTATGTGTTGGTGGCTATGGACTATTTCACGAAGTGGCCAGAGGCCTAGGCGGTGCCGGACCAGAGCGCAGCGACGACGGCCAAGAAGCTGGTGGAGGAGATGTTCACCCGTTTTGGGGTCCCGGCTGAGCTCCACAGTGACCAGGGGCGTAACTTTGAATCGAAGGTCTTCGGGGAGATCTGCCGGCGGCTGGGGGTGGAGAAGATGAGAACCACACCGCTCCATATCCGTATCCATATAAATGGCCCACCTTACCATCACTTGGGCTCCAGGGGGCACACATTTTTTGTTTTTTACCCTATTTAAGGAAGGCATTAGGGGCACAGCAAAATATGAAGAGCGGAAGGGTAGCTCAAAAAAAAAATAATACAAAAATGCACAAAAGAGAGACCTGTAGGACCTGATGGATACACTGGGTTGGCTAGGACCATTAAACAAAATGGAGGTGTTATTAGCAGAGAAGGCATTTGTGTCACACTGGCAGAGGAACTAATTGACAAGCCATGTATGTTGCCACTGGCAGATGTTCCACTCGAGAAAGACTCCTTTTAATCAATAGTGACAACAACATTGTGAGGGTGTCCCCAGAGATGGAACATTCAACTTTGTAAACATCTTGGGTAACAACACACCAGATAATCTCATCACCAACATTCATGGAGCTGCGTCTTATCAGTGGGAATGGTTGAGATAACTTCTTTAGAAATTACAACTGTAAGAACAAAACTAACAGTAGTTTAACTTTTTGGTAACATCTTACAATTAAATATTAATCAAATACAGTAACACCCTGCCAAAGGTTTTCTTTCAACAAATAGAAATACATACTTTTAGTCTGTGTCATCTCTGTGCTTGTTCCAGTAGACCTCAGTGCAGCGTTCCATAATTTTGACCATAATACTTTATTAGAGAGATTATAGCATATCGTAGGTATTAAAGGTACTGTGCTTACATTGGTTTGAATCATAGGTTAATTATCGACTTCCACGGGGATCTGTGCTATATTTTATATTTTCTCATTTCAGATCATTCCCTGTAAACCCAAGTGTGTAAAATATTCCAGTCCACCTGACATCAACAATGTGGTGTGGTGTGCGATGTGTGATGTCACAGTGTTGGACTGGTGTGAATATTTTAGACACTATAATATAATTTTCAATTATTTTGTTCCTAATTCTGATGCCTGTTTAAACTTCAGCAGACTGTCTTGACCATGTCTGATGGATTGCCTGATTCTTATATTGCGTTTTTCTACTCTCCCGGAGCACTTAAAGCACTTTATACAACATAACTCATTCACCCATTCATACAAGTACTATTTTCTATGCTTAAGTGCTTTCGATCTAACATTCACACACATTCATACTATGATGGATGTATTGCATAGCAACTTCAATTCAATTCAATTTATTTATATAGCGCCAACAACAGTCGCCTCAACACGCTTTATATTGTAAGGTAGATTCTACAATAATAGATACAGAGAAAAACCCAGCAATCATTAGACCCTGTAGCCGTCGCATTGAAATGTAATTATTATGTGATTGCAATGTTCAAAATTTGGTGTTTAATCTGGATTCATGTTGTGTTGTCGCCGCCTACTGGTGGACCTGAGTGTGGCGCTTTGTGGTGCGCATGCTTTGGGGTGATGCTCAATTAAGCGCACATGTCACCAGAGACTGAAGGATTGAGTCAGAAAGAGAAGGCTGGCTTGTGTAAAGGTGGAAATATGGACGATATGGACTACAATTGCTCATGAATGTTCAGTAGAAAGGCGCACACGGTATGTCGGTGCATTTACTTTGTGTGTACGTTTTATTTGAATTGTAATTTTTGTTCTGCTGATGTAATATCTGTGTTTTTCATTGATCATTTCACCATAGTTTTTCACGGTGTTTGCTGGTGAAAAGAAGATTAAAATACTGGCTGAACATCAGTGCGAGCGTGGCTCTTTATTCTACTTCAAACATGAAAAACCTTCAGGAGCAGTTACAGACCCCCTATGAGCAAGCACTGTGGCGACAGTGGGAAGGAAAAACTCCCTTTTAACAGGAAGGAACCTCCGGCAGAACCAGGCTCAGGGAGGGACAGGGCCATCTGCTGCTACCGGTTGGGGTGAAAGAAAGAAGACAGGATAAAGACATGCTGTGGAAGAGAGACAGGAGGTTAATAACAGGTATGATTCAATGCAGAGAGGTCGATTAACACATAGTGAGTGAGAAAGGTGACTGGAAAGAAAAAACTCAATGCATCATGGGAATCCCCGGGAAGACTCCGTCTATTGCAGCATGACTAAGGGAGGATTCAGGGTCACCTGGTCCAGCCCTAACTATATGCTTTAGCAAAAAGAAAAGTTTGAAGCCTAATCTTAAAAGTAGAGATAGTGTCTGTCTCCTGAATCCAAACACAGAAGAGGGGTCTGAAAACTGAAGGCTCTCCCTTCCATTCTACTTTTAAATACTCTAGGAACAACAAGTAAGCCTGCAGTGTGAGAGCGAAGTGCTCTAATAGGGTGATATGGTACTACAAGGTCATTAAGATAAGATGGGGCCTGATTATTTAAGACCTTGTATGTGAGGAGCAGGATTTTGAATTCTATTCTGGATTTCACAGGGAGCCAATGAAGGGAAGCCAATACAGGAGAAATCTGCTCTCTCTTTCTAGTCCCTGGGACTGGTATCTTGCCCAAAGATATTTGGCATGAAGACTGGAAACCACCAACCTTCTGATTAATAGAAGGTTGGTGGGCTACAGGACATGTGGTGTCCTGTAGATCACTTTACCTCCTGAGCTACAGGACACCACATGTCACTATATGTCTACATGCCTAAATGCTTTGAGTTGATGCTAATGTGAAAGGTTGATTAGATATTTGAGGAAAAAATCTAAATGTTTTTAATGACTAAGTTTTTAAAGATGGTGGGAAGGTTTTATTCATTCATCACAGAGTTTTATTGACTGATTATTCATCTTTTGAGAAATGTGAAAACACATTTTGATTTTTGTAATGTCTGTAGTACACATGACATCACATTGAAAAATGCCTTAACTGCTTTGAGACCTGCATTAAAAGTGGTGAGAATGGTTTTTATGATGTGAGAATTAAGCCAAGTATATTGAGATAATAATTCATTTATTTAAATGTAATTAAAAAAAATACAGAGCTCCAGTTTGTATAAACACAAACCTAACAGCTTCTCTCCCTAGCTGGGGTGTGCTCTAGCCCCCCCCCACAACCCTGATCTGGATACGTTGAAGAAAATGGATGGATGGATGGATGGAAGAAAGATGTATTGTAACAGTTGAATGATGTGCTTTGCTTTTATGCAATGTTAGCGGATGAAGCTTACGGAGTTTCAAGTATTAATAAATAGCCCATTTCCACAATTAAAAATGAGTAATTGTTGTTTACAGTTTAGTCTCCACAAACACATGCTTTCAGTCTAGCACACACTAACCCTCTCCATGATATTTTGTTTACTTCGCTTATTCCAGCAGTTGAAAATTTTCCACCAATAATTTCAATGCATTTCTGTTCGTATCTCTTTTGCCCTATTGAGTAAAAGTTCAGAGATTATAAATAGGAACTATTGTGGGGGATGCCTGTGATGTCGAAGGCATGTTAGATTGAAAAGCAGGAGTTGCATGAACCTGAGAGGTTTTTTTAGTCTTCCACAACAAAACAGTGAAAAGATTTCTTCATCGTTAGTGTGATATGGGACATTGTTACTGGCCAGAACATACATTTGCCAGGGTGTTGATTAGTTCCTCATTACTGTGGATTTCAGGAAGTGATCCTATGGGGAATGGCTCATAGTGCAACTTCTTGCAACTACATTATATGACTTAAACAGTAAAAACACTAGATGGTGCAAGAGCCTTAGTGACATCAATGTGTATTCAATATGTAATATATTCAATATATTCAAGTTTCATGTAAAATATTTAGCCTTTGGTTCAGTATATTCAAGATTTATTCAATATATTCAGACTTTACTCAGTATATTCACTTCTCATTCTATACATTCAGACTTTAATTCACTCAACGACTAAATATTTTTCACCCCCCTTTTAAAGACGAAGTCATCAAAATGTTTAGTTTTTTTCCTCAAAACCTAACTGACTTTGGAGAGTTCTGCAACAAGGTAGGTCTAAGTTAGAGTAAAAATGTTCAGAAACAAAAATGAAAAGTGGTGGATTTTATGGAAAATTTATCAAACAGCTGAAATTGAGAAAAGCTAAAATTATACTTTTAAACTCAGCATCAGAAAAC
The DNA here is from genome assembly GCF_964374335.1 of Astatotilapia calliptera. Taxonomy (NCBI): domain Eukaryota; kingdom Metazoa; phylum Chordata; class Actinopteri; order Cichliformes; family Cichlidae; genus Astatotilapia; species Astatotilapia calliptera. The sequence continues at coordinate 28,871,303 of NC_137425.1, read as the reverse complement.
AGACAAAGACGCTATATACAATCTGAGAACATCAAATACTGTATAGCAGCGGTCCCCAACCCCCGGGCCTCGGACCGGTACCGGTCCGTGAGTCGTTGAGAGTTGAGGCTCAGGTCTGAAATGTATGGTTTTCAGCGTTATTTTGTCATCGTTTTTATCGTTAACTTGGTTTTCCTGGGTCTTTTCACGTGTGTTATAAATAAATCTTCTTTTTTTCGGTACCGGTACTAGTTTTATTTTGTTGTATTTATCCGCAACACCTTAAAGGCCGGTCCATGAAAATATTGTCGGGCATAAACCGGTCCGTGGCTCAAAAAAGGTTGGGGACCGCTGCTGTATAGTCCAGTTAAGTCACGCTATATACGTCTAGCAACCACTTTATTAGGCTCACCTATTCCATAACTTGTTACAGTAACCCAAATATCAAATTAACCTTTCACATCAGCAATTTAGGCATATAGAAATTGCAAGTCTATATGCATAGACAGCCATATAGACATAATCAAGACAGCTTGCTTAAGTTCAAACGGAGTATCAGAGTAAGAATTTCAATTCAGTTCAATTTTATTTTATTTATATAGCGCCACATCACAACAACAGTCCCCTCAAGGCACAAAGAATGAAAGCTCAAGAATGACACATAGCATGGTTGATGATGTCAGACAGGCTGGTGTGAATATTTCAGACACTGTTATTTCAGACCATCACAGCTGTCTTGTGCCAGATGTTTTGTTGACATCAGCTCAGAAACATCAGGAGGACTGAAGCTCATGACAGGGATCAAACAGGATTCACAGTCTTCACCAGCGGCTCCCTCAGTAACAGTGACCTTTGTTTTGTGTGACGTTAGAAGCACTGTATCCTTTTCAGATAATGTAGAGAGGCTCTGGACCTTTACATAATCATGGTATAGTCATTCCTGTAGAAAGTTAAGCAAAGTATATATTGAAGATATATATTACCCTAACAAGTTACTCTGGTATGAATGACTCTGAAAACCTTATGGCAAATAACACAGAATTAGCAAAGGTTTTTAGTTCAGTCTATCTAATAGACTCCAACGTGCAGTCATATGACCAATTAAACCAAGATAGCAGAGGGCATTATACAGCAGTTGGTTTGTTTGACAGCCCTATTAAAGATTAAAAACCCTCCTGGGTTTTAAATGCACCTTAGAACACACATGCATCAACACTACAATGAGCGGGTGGAGGGAGGTTTGGAGTCTTCTCTCACCCCCGTTCTCTGCGACCTGCTGGAGCAGGGGGGCTAGGACTAGGAGGAGGAGTTGGCCGTCCGACTGCGGTCTGGAGTGTGGAGCCTTCCTGCTGCTGCGGAGTCAGGGCGGTCTGCCTCCCCCCACTGCAGGGAAAAGGGAAACACCACCTGGGTCTGGGTGCAGTTCCCCCCTCCAGGGGCGGGGGCACCTAGACCCGGTTTGTAGAGTACGCTTGGGGAGTGTGATCGTGTCTCCACGTTGGTTGAGTGTGGAGTAAGTGCATATGAGAGCATGAATGGATGTTTGTATGTTTGTATCTGTGTGTGCCTGTATGTCTGTGTCTATATGTCAGGTTGGGTGTCAGGCGCCACCTCTCTGGGGACATCTCAGGCCCTCCAAGGTTTGGAGGCCTATCTCCCCCTACCACCACTTCCCCTGCCAGTGGCGGACCCCCTCAGACATCGGTGCGTTGGTGGTTCTTTGTGTCCGGGGATGGGCGTCCAGGTACACACCGGCTCACTCCTTGGCGGCCGCTTATCGGGGCCTGGAGCCTGGGGCTCGCTCGGGCCACTTCGGAGGTGGGGTGCCCCCGGCCTCTCGGCCTGGGGCTCGGTCACTCAGGCGCAGCTGGCTGCCGGCGGAGCTCACGGGCGCGTCACTGCAACTCCCCCTGGCTTCTGCTCCGCGGCTGCTGAGTGAGCCCTCATCTGGGACTCTCCTCAGCTCTTTCCGGGACAGTGGCGCAGCTGCCCCTCTGTTGGTCTTCCTTGGTCTCTTGTGTTCTGGGGGCCTCTGGATGTCTGGAGTTTTGATCTCCTCCACACCTGCTTCACGCCCTGGAGGACGGGGCTGTGGCCTCCCCACACCCTCTAGCAGATTATTACATGAAGGAACCTTTTAAAAAAACAAAAAACAAGCGCGTCCATGCTCACAGGTGTACACACGGGTGATCACACCCACAAACTACACCCTTTTTGGCTCCTACCTCAAAGCACACTGTGTTCTGTTGATCTTATGTGCTGCACAATAATGTTTAACATTTAGTATTTACTGTCATATTCCCATATATCATTGTGATGTTGTTTATTCTATTACTCTTGTTCTCTTCTGCTTGCTTTCTTTTTTCTTTCTCAGCAGGTGATCCAGGTGATTGATATATGCATTTTTTTTTTACTCTGCCCGTTCTGTTGGTTTTTGTCTTTTGCCCTTCTCCCCCGTCCCTCTTCTCAGCTGTTTCTCTTTCCCTCTTTCTTTCTCCCCTTCTTTCCCCCAGTCAAGTCTGTCCCGTATTCAGTAAGTGAAAATAAAATAAACAATAAAAGGTGAATCAAATGGACCATTACGGCAAGGCTGGGATGGTCAGTTTGGTAAAGTAAATCCGTTGGGCATCTTTCTTTGCCTTTAGACAACAATTCTGATGGCAAAAGAGCCAAACGGGACAGGCAAAAAAAAAAAAAAAAAAAAAAAAGATTAATATCAGTTTGTACAGATAGCTTTTCTTCAAATTCTTTAACTCTCACTCACTTTTGCAACTTTGTACTTTTGTGTTACTCGCAGCAACAACTCCACCTCATTGTTAATCCATTTAAAAAACTCTGCTTTTCCTCAGCATTCTGCCGCAACGTTTCAAAGAGCCGGAAAGTAAATAAGCGGCAGACTAATGAGGCAGGTCGAATCTTCTTGCGTTTCACACATGCGCAGTACTGGAACGTAAGCCTTTTCTGTCGTTTCAATGTGGACGCACAACACTGTGAAAACGACTGAAAACGCTAGTGTGGACGCGGAGCGTTTTCAGACGAAAACGCCGTTTTCAAATCTATCCCGGCTAGTGTGGACGTAGCCTAACAATGGGACGTGATGTCAGTTTCATTGTCATTAATATGCAAATTGTCATGACCATTGGTCATTGACCAATGACCAATGCCCAATCCTTGATTCAGAGATGGTCTTTCCTTTTTCATGTAAATTGACTCCCTGCTCAAACCAGTGTTCCTCCCTGTCCAGGGAAGTAGTGCTAAGCAACAGACTAATAAAATAAATAATAAAATATTGGAATTTTGCTCAGCAAAACTAAAGCACAAACTTAGATGGTCTAAAATATGATAATTACACTAAATCAATCAAATTAACCAAGTCCTGTTTGAATTCACAGAAAAAAATTACCCACCATGAAAATGAAAGGGGAAACTATCCACAGAGTCATAAAATGCTTTTTGCACGTTCTTTGTGCTACTGTTAGCTTGGGAGTGTGGAGCCAACTCCAAGTGGTCATCAGAAGACATTTTTGACACTTCCATGTTGGCCTCAATTTTAATTTGTTGAGATTTGTGTGTCCTTAAATTAAATCGTAGACTATGATTCCTGATGATGATTGTTCTCAATTGTCTTGATTGTCTCTCAATTACATTTTCAATAACTGAGGGGAAAAAGTAGCCAGAAATGCATCAACAGTACTCAACAGATAAATCAAGATTTTCAAACTGCAGCTATCAGACATGTACAGTAGTTACATTTCTAGGCAGTTACACACCAGGTTATGCCATAGGTAATGGTTATGCTGTAGGTTATATTTCAGGGTTTTCGAGAGGTTTGCAGTTTTGACGTAGCTATAAAATAGAGTTTTCGCTGAAAGATAAATCCCCAGTAACCATTAAAAGGATTACACCCAACACACAAAAATACATATCTTATTGTTTGACATGAGTTAATTGTTTTGTTTCTGTATATAACTCTATATACTCTAGTAGGCTCTGGTATTTAAACAGTGCTCAGTTGGCCTTAAAGTATCCCTTTATTCGAATGTTGCCCAACAGCCTGTGCATGTTGTTCTGGCACATTCCTGAAGGGAGGAGGGAAAAGAGAAATGGAGGAGTGACGAGAGAGAAAACCAGTCATATTACGTCTCAAACCTGTCTAAAGTGTTTGTCACAGAGACAGGATGGAGGTTGTTCTGGACAACTTTGCTTTAATTACAGACAACAAAACAGTCTGCATCTTTCAATTAAATCCAAATATGACTTCCATATTTGGCTTGCTTGGGCTGTGTAATGTTTCCCATACACATTATGGTTACGTCATGATGGACTCACACAATATTCACTCTCTGATAAATGCATCAGAGAACAACTTGGGGTTCAGTATCTTGCCTGAGGGCACTTTAGCACAAAGCATCAAAATTCATAAAAGTGCCATAGGGATAATGTTATCACTCAAATCATTTTTCTACATTCCTTTTGGCAGTAGTTTCTCTGCAGAATTCAAACAGTAAGTTTTATCATTTATACCATGTAATTTCTTCTTCTCCAGTCAAGGTGAAATTCATAGGGGTTTTTTTTAACATGTTTTTGGGGCTTTAGCACAGAAACTATACAAACTCTGGTTTAATGGTCAGACCACATACTTGACATAGTTGATCTGAAATCTTCCTCTGACCTTGTCATGACTCAAAATATAAGCATTATCCCTGGGTTATGACATCAGCTCTAAGGTTGTTTTTGTTGTGTTTTGTTGTGTTTTTTTGTGAGGACATGACGGTGTGGATATCTAGCAAACAAAGATGGGGAACAGGTACATGAGTTACTTCTTCAACAACCATGAGCTTTTCCTGAATGACAAAAATGTTTAATATAAGGTACGTGCTCTGTAATAGTGTCCTATACTGCTTTTATCTTCAGCTGGAAGGCAAGTAACATTGGTGGTAAGTAACATTCCTGCGTCACAACCAGTGTTGGGCAAGTTACTTTGAAAAAGTAATTAATTACAGTTACTAGTTACTTCTTCAAAAAAGTAACGGAGTTACAGTTTTCTAAAAGTAATTAATTACTTGAAAAGTAACTATTGCGTTACTTTTAAAAAAAAAAACCCTCTGAGGTCCAGGGTATAATTGCCCATTTTTAACTACTTGTGATTTTCCCTGTACATTTCACCTTTAAAAACTATTTACTTTGCCTTGTTTGGTATCATTCTTTTCAGCTCAACCTCAAGTGTCTGAATTTACAGTTATGATTTCATTTTGACATACTGTATTAACACAATTGATCTAAAATCTGACAAGAAGTAGAAAAAGTTATATTTTTTACTGTAACAACCACAAACATGTTAAATGAATCATATTTCACAACTTTAAATGCAAATATAAATTGTCAATTTTAAAATCATATGTACAAGTTTTGGAAACAACAAAGCTATTTGCAGCCATTTACCTTTTACATTCAATAAGATGCCACACAAATTATTTGTGCCACTCCAAATATTTCCGTCCACTATAAAGGAGAACATCACAGCCTGATGCCTGCAGGTCTGACAGCAGCAGGTGTATCACTCCTGTTCTCTACCTGGAGAAAGCAGTCGCCTCATTGTTCTGACACACAACACAAACTATCCACAACACTACACACTAACTACAAAAGACAACACATTAACTACACACTCCAAACACGCTAAATGTCATAAATCTCTCACATCTCAAAACGCCCTCTCTCTCTTTTTCTGCTCTCTCTCTCTCTCTCTCTCTCTCTCTCTCTCTCTCACTCTCACTCTTGCTGTCACTCCTAAAACTTCCCCCTCTTCCTAAACAACCAAATATCATGGCATGGTGCATTTTTCCACCAACAGGAAAGGGCAGGGTTTTTTTTTTGTTGTTTTTGTTTTGTTTTTTGGTCATAAGCAGAGAGTGCTTGCTAGCGCTGTCGTTAAACGTGACGAAACTATTCAGGAAAAAATGCAGCGTATATATTGTTTATCATGACTCTGGTTTTACATGGCCTATCAACACTGCCCAACACTATGGAGCCAAACTGGCATTTGCCAGAGAATACCAGAAATGGCAGGCCCAGCACTGGTGCAGTGTTCTTGGATAGAGCGTGAAGAAACTATGGAGAATGTTATTTTGTCTGTAACTTTCCACCTCAGACAGTCTTGGTCCAGATTTGGGAGAAGATCTAGCAGGATATCATCTGTTATCTCATTAGGAGCATGCCACAATATTGTCAGGCATGCTTAAACGCACACGATGGCCATACAAAGTACCATTTTGAGCTGCACCAAATTTCAGCAATATGGACTAATCTGCCACATTTTATCACTTTCATTTTTGAGGCGCATTTCTAGTCCTCTGTAATGTTCATTTCCATCAAAAAAATATGGCATCCTTTCATTCCTAACATATTACTCAGTCCATTTCAACAATATATACCCAGCAAGATTTTTTTCCTTTAAGATCTGTGTTTTCTATGTGTTCCTTTATTTTTGTACCAGTGTCTTTAAGCTTATTTCTACATTTTTGACCTTGTATGTATCTTATAGAAAATCAAAAATAAAGTCAAACCTCTGCACTCAAATCTTGATAAAAAGAACAGTTCAAAGAAATCATTTATAACGTCCAAATACCACGACATCCATGATGAGTGTATGTAGACCGCAGTTGTAAGATAGAAATAATTTTCTGTTTCCAGTGGAGTTATTGCTGTCTTCCTCACTCTGTGTACAGGGGGGACACACACACCTACAAGCACACAAAACACTCAGGCATGTATGTTTACTTATCTTTGTGAGGACATTCAGTGATAAATATTAATCAATACTCATAATCTTATGGCCCCCTTAACTCTACATTTGACCATCACAACAGAGTACCAAACCTAAATGTAACTCTGGCTTTAATCCTGAAGCCAAGTCTGCAGGGGGTTCCTTTTTGTTTCAGATTTACTGAGTAGTTTGGGGCAGCAAAATATGTGTGCATGTGTGTCTGCCTGTGTGTGTATGCATGCGAAGGAGCTTAAAAGAAAGCAACTGGACTGCTTTAAGTTTCTTGAAGAGTCACCTCCCATCTAAGTTGTGAAAAAGGGCTACCATGGTACCTGGTAGACTGAGAACCCATACAGACATTAAAGGAAAATGACTTTCTCACTGATGAAAACACTGACATTCACATTTTCAGCAGATTGCTTTCAGAAAACCACTCTGATATCAGACAGAATTGTCAGCTCATTACTCTCTTTAAGACCTTTGTAGGTCAGAGCTAATTACTGAAAGTAACTCAAGACTTTGGCATATCTGTTGATTGCAAATCTGTTCTAACGCATGCCATCTTTGAGATGACAAAGTTGGAAGGCCTGTTTGGTCAGGTCATGTTCCTTAGCTTTCAGCCCCGCCCAGATACCCACTGGCTTTGATTTACACCAGTCTAACAAGCACATCATCAGTCAGGTGTGGTATTGCTTTTTGTTTAACTCAGAGGACAAGAGCAGGGAGATCACACAGTGAAGGAACACCCTAGGAAAGTCTCTGTGCTGTGATTTTTCTCCACAGAAGACATTTTACAGCTCTACAATTGTTTCTGGGAGAAGGTATAAGGAACTGTCTGTGGAGTCCTGCTGCTGCAGCTTGTCAGTCCAACACAGGTGTGTTTCATTTACTATTTTGTCTCTGTGCCTTCCCACTATTTTATATGACTTTTATGTGCATTCTACATAGTCACAAATATTACTGTTGATGTAGTTGTCTACTTTTTTACTGTTTGTTGTTGATTGTATGGATAAACTTTTATATTTTTGTTTACGATATACAATCCTGTATTTGCTGTCATATCACCCAAATGTAAGCCATGATTAGTTAGTAGTTAGTTTTAGTTTTGATGGAGGTTTTTCTATCCATATACTGAAAGTCAGACCTGAATCATCTGTAAACTAAGTAGATTGTGTCAGGCATTGATCACATTCTCTATAGTTGTAGTTGTCCCCAAGTAGGACATTAAGATTAATATGTGATTAATATTCCACAGAGAGAGAAGGGTAAAGGTGCAACTGTTCCACCCTGAAGAGAAAACATGCAGTCACATGCAAATCCAAATTTCCTTTAAGTACAGATTATGTGCTCAAGCTGCATGCCTTAAGCAATAAACGGACACCAGTCTCTGGTTAAGACTTCTTGGAATTTCAGACTGGAATTTTGTCAGTGATTCTTCCTCATGTAAGCTGATCTGTCTGAATGAGAAAAAACAAATGTAAGTGTTGGAATTGGGTGTAAGGATCTTCCGACTTCCCTTCCAAATCGAGTAGGAAGAACCACTGTTGGCTCAGTGGACCATAAGACTGTTGGGTTTTGTTTTTTTTTAAATTATGCATTTAATTGTCCACCTGCTTGACTTAACAGACTAGTAAGATCTAGACTTCTTTCATACCTCGTGATTTCAGTAGCAGGAAGTATGATATCTCACACACAAACATGGCAGTCAAATAAAACTCCCGAAGTCCCTTTAGCGGTCATTCCTTTCCTCTACAGGAAAATCCTGCTTTTGATTGCAGGTGCCCTTCCCTTTAAGGGAAAACATGGACACGGACCATTGGAGGAAAATGCTCCCCATAGCGTAAGGGCTACCAGATGGTCTGAGTATATGGTTGATGGCTTCATAATACCTTTAATTTGTCACCTCTATGTTCATAACAAATAATTTGTCTTGATCCTTAATCCACATTAAATTTTACGAGCCAATCTAAGATTAAAGTTCTAAAATGGTTTTAAAATGTTTGTTTTTTTTGTTTTTGTTTTTACGTTTGGTGAGACAATTATATCTTCTCAGTTCCTGACTTTAATGTTGTTAAAGTCAGGAACTTAATGGTGACATCATTACAGGCACAGATAAAATATTGCCTTATGCCTGCAGTTTAGACAAACAATGAGACTGTAGATTTGTTTCTGTTTGTACTGTAAAAGGACCACTTGTAACTCTTGGACAAACTAGAATCATGGTTCCACCCAGGCTTCTTTTGTTCTCAAACATATTACTTTAAAAGTTGAAAGTTGCATGTCTGTGGATACATTTGTTTCTTTTAGAAGAAGGTTTTTAAAACTCTGCTTGTGTCATTCCTGTTATCCACCTTTCCAACTCGGCTTTAATTTTGCTTTGACTGTGACTGTGATGTTGTACATTTGTATGTCATCTTTTTGACTTGTCATGAAGCTTTTTCTTGTCCCCCCAGCACTGTGTACATTGCCATGAGAAACAACTTGGGTTGAAGGTCATTTCTCTCCATGCAACGCTACTCTCATTACATTGCACCAATGGACCCTCAGGTTTGTCCACCACCTCTCAGTAGCAGCCAGTCAGTGATTAGTGGCCTTGACAAATCCCCAGCAAGCACTTTCAGACCTGGCCACTCACGGAGCAGCAGCACAGGTTCTGGCAAGCACTCAAAACAGGTAAAAAGAAAAAAAGACACTAATTATATTGTAAAGTAAAAGATAAAACTGTAACCCACTTGGTACAAATGGGCTTCCAGAGATTTTCTCCATTTCTGCCCCCTCTTGCAATCCATATCACAGAATTCCTCCAATTGACTGACACCTGAAACTAAAAGCTGTGTTTTCATAAATGTAATTTTAAAGTGCTTTCTGTCTCTATCAGTCTCGTCACTGGGAGGTAGTGGATGACTTGCAGCATGCTGACAGGGGCTTGGTTCCAGGGTCATCTGGAGACCTCAGTATTCCTGGGATCTGTGAGGGCTACTTGATGAAAAGGAGAAAATATCCGCTCAAAGGCTGGCACAAAGTGAGAGAATTTAAACTATTTTGCTCTTCCAGTTTCTCAGTGAAACTGTAGTAAATCCTGCAGGGTTGAACAGTGAAGATTTTTATCCACAACTAATTTGCCAAACTCTCTTTTTAGAGGTACTTTCTGTTGGAGAAAGGCATTCTCAAGTACTCAAAGACCCAGCAAGATGTAAGTCCAACACAAAAACATCAAACAATAATGATACGCTCTGATGAAGAATAAAGTGTTAAATGTCCTCTGCCATTGTGTTTAGATTCAAAGAGGGAAGCTGCATGGCTCTCTGGACATCAGCATGGCTGTCATGTCTGTGAATAAGAAGACCAAACGCATAGACCTGGATGCTGGAGACAACCTGTATCACCTCAAGGTAACTTATTGGTTCCAGGATGAGTCAAGTGTTTACTGTGGCTAGAATCGGATGTATCCAAATTAAATAAGTTCTCTTCTCTCTGGTATTAGGCAAAAAGTCACGACATTTTCTACATCTGGTTGACCAAGCTGTGTGCCCATCGTGTGTTCAGAAAAAATGAGGCCATGAGTGTCCACCGTGGTGTGCTTCATGCGCTTTCTTTGGGACAGAGCACTCTCCCGGCTTTCTCTCAGCAAAGCAGAGCAACAGTCAGTATAACTTCCTGCTCCAGTAAACTGTCCACAGCTGAAAGGAAATTTACTTTGTGCTATAGGAATCCAATCAAATGGAGAATTGCAGATAGACTGGTGAACATTTTTGCGACCAAAAAATGTTTGAGTATTAATAATTTGGATGATAATACTTTAGACAGCTGACTATCAAAAAAATACAGAAAATGGTATTTATGTAATCCATGATCACTGTAGTCTGAAAAACAGCAGCTGCCCACAGATACTGTAATTGTGAAAGTGCTTTCTTTTAACCTTGATATATGATCCTGCAGATTCCTCACTATGCCAGCTCTGCATCGGTGTACCATCCAGAGATGGCAAGTCCTGCCCCAGCTGTTGCCAGTCAACCAGGTGTGACCAGCAAGGTATCAGCTTGGCTGCAGCAGACCCACGACATAGATGCAACCTCCAATGGTGAGAGCTGCATTAGAGATGGCGCCAGAAAGAGAGGCCTGATTCTTGATCATATGTCCTCCATATTTAACAATGAATACAGATTTGATCAGTAGGTGTGCCTGTCTCTTCGTTCCATTTCTAAACTGTGACCTTTAACCCACTGCCTATCAGAACTGGCTCGTTGTCAGGCAGATCTGACAGAACTGGCTCAACTTATCCAGAGACTGAATTGGCTGGAAGGAGGCTACCCTATCACTAACACAGACCTGGAGATGCGAATCAGCATGCAGGCAAGTATGCTGGTCCCAAATGTGAATGTGTGTCACTTGTCAAAGAATATTTAACAACCGGGGGGTGAGAAGTAATTTCACACAAAGTTTGATGTTTAATCTAAGCAAAAATCTGAAATGTTTTAAATGGGCTTTAAAATTTATGGTATCAAGCACAATAGGCATCCAGTAAAAAGGCTGTAACACTTCACCATAGTTTTTCTTTAGGAAATGCAAAAAGAAATTAAACAAAATACACCCATAATTGCTCATTCTGAAATATTTTTCCAGGTCATTCACTATCTTAACCAACTATATACCAGATTAGCCTTAACAGCACCATATATAAACTATAGGATGGAACTGTGATATAATGCTGTTGGGATTTCATTCTCAGCTTCAGAATTGCTCCACCCTAACCTGCAAAAGAAAATGGTCTGGAAAAAGAAGCTATAATTTTGTACTTCTGTGTTTAGAATCTCTCCCTGGAAAAACCCAAGAAAAAGAATGGGCGAATGCCGGGTCACTCCAGGACTCTGTCTCGTGCTGAGGCCATGGGGGGAATGGTAGGAATTTGTTACTTAATGTCTTGTTACAGTACCATCAGACAGCTCACCACTTTTTAGCCTCATCCAATTCTGTGACTCTTTTCCTTTTCTCTTCATCTCCAGCAGTTCACTTCCAGTCATCTGAGCACAAATTCCACTTCTGTACAGTCCATTCCAAACTACGTCTACTCTCAGCTGTCCAATCCTCAAGTCACCTCACCTGAAGCTAAGAAGCTCCACCAGGAGATCTGCACTGCTTCTCAGAGAGGTATGGCCTTGCTGCCACTTGGCTAAGTCTGACGCTCTCTGCATTAGCATTGACTTTTTTTTCCCTTTACATATTCCCTGACACATTTTGACATATTGCTGAGAGTGTGAGAATCCTCATCTATCACTTACACTTTTGCTGTGTTGCAGTTCACAGTTCTCTGAAGTCCATTCATGAGGTTTTGACCTTGGAGCGTGAGAGACTGAGGCAAGCCTGGACCGGCCCAGACATGCGGCAGAACACCTCACAGCAGCTCGCTACCATCTGTAGCACATTGTCTGAGGTAACAGACACATATGTATACAAACATGGACACTTCTGGCCTATGTGGAAGCAAACTTAACCTGACTTCTAATTCTTGATGTCATAAACCAGATAAAAACACAGACTAGATCCTTCACCATACCCCAGTTAGTGTCTTTCCAACACTCTAAATCTTAGTGTAGCCCTGCAAACGGCAACAATGGGCCCAGCCCTAAGTGATACTGTTGAGCAGGTTTGGGCTGTTTTTAGGTAAGACGGGCACAAGTTAATACAGGTGGAACTTAAAGGAACACACCTCAAGTATTCCTTTCTTTTCACACACAAATATGCATATAAAACGACTGCCGCATACTGAAACAAAGCAGTCAGGTTAGGGACTTGTTGGCTCCTGCTGTCAGACTGACTGTGCTTATGCAACACTTCTTGCTTTCCCCTTGGCTTCTTACCATGGTGCATGTGACTGCATGTTTGAACATGGCTGTGACTTTGGGCTTTATTTTGTTAATAGTTGCTTGGCAACTGGCTATCAACTGATATCCACAGTGATGAACATATCCCATGGTTAATAAATGTATGTTATTACCCTGTTTATTTACTGTTATATCACTCTACTGGAAACTGGTGAGACTTTCACCCTCTTGTTCAAAATCGCTTTAGAGTCGTTTACTAACCATAATTTAGTGAGTTTAAAGGGTAAATAAAGTTTTTCTACGAAGAATTGATTGATAAAGATCCATTTTTTTTTTTTTTTTTTTTTTTTTTTTTTGCAAGAGGGTGTTTTGTTAATAGTTGAGAGGGTGTTTTGTTAATAGTTATATCCACAGTGATGGATAATTCAGAAATACTAAATGTCTGAAGGGACCTTTCCTAACCTGTACTAAGTTCATTTACTAAAGTCCTACCTGGCCCACTAAAAAGCTCTGTCCTTGCTAAGATATTATACATAATTCAGTTTGATTGTGCTGGTATTTACTGTACTGGAGAGCAACTGCACTTGGCAACAAGTAATATTTGCCTCACCTCTGCTGTGTTTGTGCTTTGGAGTGTGCGTGATATTCGCTGCATGCATTTTTGATCCTGTGTGTTTCTTCTGCACTTCTCCTGCATGGCTTGTGTGCATGTGTGCCTGCGCGCATGCAGCTTGATATACAGTCCCATCTGACCAAAGTCCATTCGCTTTCCCTGTCCTCTGACTCTTCTGAAGAATCCTTCTGCACTGTCCGTCCAGACCAGGTGTGTAGTGTATGTGTGTAGCATTATTATTATTTATTTTTTTCTGGTGTCACTGATAATCATCCTGATTAACATTGAATTCTAGCTCAGGATCATGAAGAAATTTTATCTGACTGAAGCTATAAGATTGTGGGAAACTTTGGTCAAAAGAAGGAAAACATGGAATGATTTACAGTCTAGTGACGTGGGTGGTGGTGCTGCTGTTATTCACAGTTGGGACAGCTGCACCTACAATTGTTACAGAGCAAGTTGTGTGGGTAGCACCTGTTGGAAATAACTGTGCATGTCAGTCGTCACTGTTCTGAATTTGCTTCGCAGCACTTACAGGTAGACTTGTTTATTGGACTTAAATGGTCAAACTATAGCTGGAACCATGTTTCATCCTTACAGAGAACGCCTTCCTTAAGTCGTCACAGTAACCGTCCACCTTCAGTGGCAGATTCTATGGCAGAGTATTTTGATGCTAGCGAGGTAATAGTGTGCGAGACTTCGTCAGAGGCCGAGGCTTCTGATGAATCGGGCCTGAGTGACATTACCACCACTAGCACATCAGAGCCTGAAGAAGGACATTGTGAGTATTTACTTTCAAATAAATCGCCACTGCACGATTTTCTGTGTCACAACAAAGGTTAACATGAAACAAAAACATCAAGTCATTGTTTCCTCTGTCCTCCACAGCTGCTGCTACTCTTAACTACAGAGAAAGTTTGAACAGCGCAAGTCACAAGCCACGGCCAGTGCCTCCTGATACTGGTAAAGTAATCTTCTGTTAAGCAAACCTGTAAATTTATATTTCAACATGGTAACCGCTAATATGAAAGGAATGATAACAGTAGGACAGACATGGCTGCTAATCGTGCTTCTGATTCACACAAAATTCAGACGTGAAGTAGCCTGTATACATTTGGAACCAAACTGTTGCTTTGTCAAAACCACTTAGAATTTGAGTTGCTTCACCTGTATATGGCTGCTGCTGCAAGCCGCTTTGCAAAGCATGCTCATCCGAGCTGAAACCTATGTCCCAAATGGCACTTGCCCATGGAAAAGGGCAGCAGGACAGCCATGAGCTTATCTGGGCTAATATGAGTTTATCTGGGCTAATGTGAGTTTCTGCCATAACTGGTGCTACCCATGACTCCAAAACCTACCTCAATTATGTTTAGTCCAGTAGAGCTTTGTTGGGTTGACAATAAAACTCTACAATATACACTCAAGTATACAGTGGGGTAAAATGATGTCCTCCTGGATCAAAGGTGCAAACTGTTTAAAAATAAAAAATAAAAAAATAAAAAAATAAAAAAAAAATCTCACTGACCTGCTCCTGATGCTGCAGAGTCGTCTTCTGGATGGAGGAGGAGTAAACAGTTGGTGGGAGGGGTGATGCGGGTCAGCCATGATGCTAGTGGCTTTACGAATGCAGCATGAGGTGTAAATGTTCTGTAGACTGGGTAGAGAGCTGCCAATAATCCTCCGGAGGGCTCTGCATGTTGATGCGTGGCAGTTTCCATACTAGACTATTTAATTGTCATTTGGGAGACCTTCAACATTTCTAACCATGTATGGCCTGTAATTTAATAAGGATCTTAAGAATCTTGAAACATGCTATAAAACAGCAGTTCCCAACCTTTTTTGCGCCACGGACCAGTTTGTCTGACAACATTTTCACAGACCTGCCTTTAAGATGTCGTGGATACATACAACAAAATAAAACCAGTACCGGTACCAAAAAAAGATTTATGCATAACACACAGGGAAAGACCCAGGGAAACAGAGTTTAAAAATAACGATTAAAACCATAAATTTCATACCCAAGCCTCAACTCACGGACCGGTACCAGTCCGTAGCCCGGGCATTGAGGACCGCTGCCATAAAAGGTTTTGGAAGCACCACCAGTGAGGCCTGGAACATGTGGATATTGTGATTATTCTTGGTTAGTTGACCAGGTTTATCTCATTTTGTGTGTGGTGGTGTTGTTGTTGTTGTGTGTGTTGTATTTTTAATCATCCATTTTGTTTAATATGTTACGCTGTTTTGTGGTGTTACCATGCAGGTCGTCGCACTACCCTGCCTGCCCCCTGCGCAGACAACAGCCACATTGGCATTATGACCATCCTCTACAACAACATTGGCAAGGATCTGTCCAGAGTGTCTATGCCAGTTGCTCTCAATGAGCCACTCTCATTGCTGCAGAGGCTCAGTGAAGAACTGGAGTACTCTGAGCTGCTGGACATTGCCAGCAACATTGATGATCCATATGAGAGGATGGTGTGTTGGGATTGCTTATGATTTCTGACCCGCTGGGGGTCAAATCAAGTTGAATTTGGTGTAAGGCTTGTTCAGGATTTAGGAAAAAATTGTTTTTGTCTTGTTTGTTTTTAGGTTTATGTAGCAGCATTCTCCATCTCTGGTTATGCCTGGGCATCCTGGAGGAATCGTTACAAACCCTTCAACCCTGTCCTGGGTGAAACGTATGAGAATTACAGAGAAGACAAAGGATTCCAATACATTAGTGAACAGGTAACCTGAAGACATAATGATTCGGCTTATTGGTGTTTTAGAACAGACTTTAATGCTGTATTGTCTTATGTTTTCAGGTCAGTCACCATCCACCCATCTCTGCTTGCCATGCAGAGTCAGAAAACTTCACTTTCTGGCAAGGTGTGTTGTTTTTGGTTTCTTAAGCAAGTCCCAGATATACAGCAATCAGACCTAACACTGCAGCTTTTCCTTCTTTAATTCTGCTCTCAGATCAGAGATGGAAGTACAAGTTTTGGGGCAAGTCTGTGGAGATCATCTCTTCTGGACTGGTTAATGTTACCCTACCCAGGTGATGATTTTATGCCACTTTTAACCACAAAAGATGTGAAACAAAGGGACAGTGTTTTAATATTAATAGTAGTATACAACACCATACACTAGTACAAGAGATGACAAAGAATCATTGCTCTATATCAAGATTGGTGAATAATTGAAACTTTTTTATAAAAACATTATTGTATGTAAAAGGGACTGATCAAAAGCGTGTTTGTTTAGTTTTTTTTGGTTGTTTTTTTTTTTTTTTAAATAAATAACTGGCCTAATGTTGCTCCAAAGCTGGACAATTTCACCAAACTGTCCATTGAAGGAAGTGCAGTTTCTGGCACTTGCATGTTGGCTTAATTTTTCAAAGGCGTGATTTTTCCAGATAAAAAGGAGAAATGCAAACAGGCTAGAAGATTGATCGGATGAGTGGGAGACCTTGAAAATTATCTTGAGGCTTTTTGGATACAAATGCTGACACAGAAGTGACAATATTAAAAATGTTAGTAAAAAGTAAACAAGATGGACTAAAGCAAAGGATGGCTGGTTTGCAGTTTGCTGTCACAAGGCACCAGCATTTCTAGAAATCCATATACAATTTGAGCCTGTACGATCTACGATCTCATCTACATTTAAAAACTGTTTCAATTTCATTATGCAATGATCACAGTATAATTTGTTTTTTGTTTAGTTATGGTGATCACTATGAATGGAATAAGGCCGTTACATGTATCCACAATGTCCTGAGTCAGCAACGCTCTTTGGAGCACTATGGTGAGGTGACCATCAGAAACACAAAGAGTGATGTGTGCACCTGCAAGATTACCTTTGTCAAGGTAAGGACATGCACATATGCATATTTTTTTCTAATTTAGCCAGAGGTCCATGTAATGCATTGAAATTGTGCTAAGTGCCTTCATCTTTTCATCCCAGTCCCGCTACTGGAGCTCGGACAGCAGTAAGAATGAGGTGCAGGGTGTGGTTTTGGACCAGGCTGGGTCAGTGATTCATCGTTTCGGAGGTCTCTGGCATGAAGGCATTTTCTGTGATACACTACCTACACCAAAATGTATCTGGAAACCCAGTGAGTACCACTGTTCAGCGCTCAAATCCCTCACAAATTACTCCAATCCTATGACTCATGTAAAGACCACCGTCAACCTGAGCCAAGACTGACTCATTGATCTCTTCCACAAATGATTAAGCTAATCTACTTTATACACAAACGCTGAGTTTTGTCAACTATGTTCAAGTTTTAGATGAAAGATCTTTAAATATCCACGATATCCTTTTCTATACAGATGTACAGCCTGATGACTATGTCAAGTTCTATGGCTTCTCAAGTTATGCCAGGGAACTTAATGAACTGACTTCAGAATTGAAGGCTGTCCTTCCACCTACGGACACACGTTTCAGACCGGACCAGAGGTATCCACAAGATCTTGTTTAATTTAAACTATGGTAGACTGACAGACATTTCTGCACCATCTTCTGTGCGCTCCAATTCCTTACTCTTGTCTGCTCTATCAGGCTCCTGGAGGAGGGAAAAATAGCAGAAGCAGATAAAAGGAAGGATGAGGTGGAGGAGAACCAAAGGGAAAGGAGGAAAGAAATGGCCAAGAAAGGGGAGGAACACATCCCCAGGTTCTTCAGGTGAGAAGCTTTCCTCGTTGCCTCGTTCTGGTTTTGTGGTGGACTGTCAAAAGTCTAGTTAATAATTCAAGCAGCAACACATCTGGTGTCCTTTTCTTCAGTATCAGCCTTTTTTCTGTAGGAAATGTATATAAATGTCATTTTCTAATCTGTTTACAAGATGTGGGGTTTGCTCAAGCGCATGCCTTTTAATATGGGAGTATTTGGATATTATTTTGAATGTAACAAAGACCACAAGATGGAAAGAGATTACTCTGTCCAACCAATAATGGTGGTAAAAGCTGGTATTTAAAGCACTAAATAATAAACATGATGGCAGTTTAAAAGGAGGGGGAGGGGGGCCCATTTAGTTAAAAAAACAAACAAAAAAAACAAAAAAACATCCAGGATTGTTTCCCAGACAGGGTATAGGATGGCCTTAATTTTAAGGTGGTTTTAAAGACCTAACTAAACTGTTAGGTCAGTGGCTAATGGCTATCTTTTTATTATTTTATTATATTTTCTTCTACTGTATCATGCTGCTGAGTGACTGCTGCTCGTCAAACACATTTCATTGCAATGTTGACCCTGTGCTAACTTGCATATGACAAAACTGAAACTAATAAGAGCTTAAATAAAATGTTTGATGCCTAACATAGTTGGGTATCAGCAGCTTGTTCTGTTTTTTGTTTTGTGGTGATCGGCTGCCTCACTGATACTGTCAACAGAAGAGGTTCTTGGATGTGATTATAAACGTCACATTCTTTAGAGTGTTCTAAGAGTCTGTATTTTCCCACAGAAATCTATGTATTTTTATTTATTTAGGCTTATTAATGTTTCCAGGTTGAATGACATTCCAGTGTTGCATGTCACTAATTGGTCTGTTTTCCCAGAAAATCGGTGGATGAAGCTGGCAGAGAGGTGTGGCTGTACAATGGGACATACTGGATGCTCCGCAAAGACCCTGGCTTTGCCAATACTGAAAATCTGGATCTGTGGTAGAAATCTACACCCACCTGAACATGAGGCTGAATAAAAGCGGATTCATGTGAACACATAATGGCAGAATGAACACGTCGTCAATAAAAGTAATCAGCTATAACTATTTGTGATTATTAGCCTGGTGAAGAATAAACAGTATTGACCCAACAGCGGTGACCAAAGGGCCAAAATACTGCTACCAGTGGTGCAAGGGTATAGAGGGAAAGGGCTTTAAGAAGCATAAATGAACCTCTCATTAGTTTCATTTTGGTTCCAGTGTAGAGATGAGATGCTACTAAGGTACAAATGAAGACTGATTTAGATGAAGCCAGATGTCTTTCCTGCCTTTTTGCCTT
This sequence comes from Astatotilapia calliptera, assembly GCF_964374335.1. NCBI lineage: Eukaryota > Metazoa > Chordata > Actinopteri > Cichliformes > Cichlidae > Astatotilapia > Astatotilapia calliptera. The sequence continues at coordinate 28,852,145 of NC_137425.1, read as the reverse complement.
TCTCTGCCATAAAGAAAATCTGAAATATTATCATTTATGTTTAAGAAGCAAAGCTTAACTTGAATTCTATTTTAAATTGCTGCCATTTAGGAAAAAATTGGGTAAAATGTTTTCTTGATGTAAATAGTAGTTGATTTATAACATTTTATGTCATGTGTTTGTAAATTTTAATATCAGGCTCAAAGTGTTAAATGCTTTCTTGTAGAGGGGCTTATGTGGTATTTTGCAGGTGAACTGGTGCTGTTCTCAGTGGGTCTTACTGTTTAAACAAAGTCTGTATGCATGTTGTGTTGGGTCACATTGGTGAATCCATATACCAGAATGAATCAAGCGCCATTTCAACCCAGCATTCTTCATTTCTCTGTCCTTGATGAGCTGAAACACCTCTTAGACATTTAGACTGAGTTGAATCAGTGAAGGGTTTTTATGTTTCAATAGTGGATTTTTTAATAAGGAAAAGAGATGGCTGTTAAATCATTGTGAATGTTTTCTTTCAGTGGTTTAGTTTCAAATAAAAGGTTCTAGATCAACATTAAACTTCTGTTCATTACTAAACTGCACTACAAAATTGCTGCCTAGAATCTGGACTTGTAAAGAAGTGAATATTTGCAACTGTGGTTGTTGTGAAATCCTCCAGTGCTGACTCATGCTCCTGTTTGGTTATCTTTCAAGGCTGTCATTATGTTGCACACACAAGCAACTGAAGCATGCTAACACGTAGACAGCAGGTGTACATGTTGTAACATTTGTTTGTTTTTTTTCCCTTATTCACCAGGAAGTGAAACTCTTAATATTCTTGAGTAGCAGCATATTTAAATCTCTTATCATCCACCGAAGCGGTTTACTATACACAGTTGGCAAGATATGTGGCCTTGTCAGTTTTGTCATGAAAGTGAACTACTTCTTTTTACCTGGCTAAATCACAACTTATGCTGAACACATGACCTGCTCCTGTCCAGAGGTCTTTACAACAAAACCGGCTTCTGGCTTATTCAGGTAATTTTTTTGTACTAATGCGGTTCACTTCTTATCGGGGTAAATCACCATGGTAACTTAAACTGTGAACGTAATCTGCTCCAGAGCAGGTTTGGTTCCAGATTAGAAATCAAGAGACATGCCGTCACCACCTGCTGACCTGACCTGATTCCTGATTCCTCAGACCTGTGTGTGGGTGTAAAATTTTGTGGGTTTTGTCTTTTTGTTTTTCCTTTTGACAGTGAACAATGCAATGACTGTTTTATTCAAGCTGCTGAGAGAATTAAAAACTAAAGGCAGCAGGTTATGTTCAGAGTTTGGGTTTAAAATCAAGCACTCCATTTTCATAGATTCTTTTATGTAAAGTATGTTTTGAGTGCAACATGGATTCTCTGCTGGTGCAGCTTGTTAAGGCACACCTTACTAAAACTGCTGAATGAAGCCTTGCATTGTTAATGGAATATCCATGTGTTTGTTATAAATGTTGTTGTGATTATTAGCCTGGTGAAAAATAAACAGTATTGACCCAATAGCAGTGACCAAAAGGCCAAAATCTGCCTATTTGTCTGTTTTTACACAGCTGGAAAGACAAATACACACCAAGAATACCTGTTCAGCCAATAAAATTAATTTCACTTTGATCTGCGACAAACAGACTATCGGGCTGTGAAACAGCAAGCTCTGTTTAAACTGATCCAGTTTAAAGTTTCAGAGCAGTAATGTGCAGCTATAGAGATAAACGGCACTGAGTGCACAACCAGGTATTGAAACTATTAAGTGCAAGTAAATAATATTGTCTCATCCCCAGTGTTGGGCAGGTTACTTTGAAAAAGTAATTAATTACAGTACTAGTTACTACTTCAAAAAAGTTATTTATTTAACCAGGAAGATCCCATTGAGATTAAAAATCTCTTTTTCAAGGGAGACCTGGCCAAGATAGGCAGCAGCAGATGTCTCACAGTTACAGAAATTACTCAAACACAGGCAGCAACAACACACATGCAACAATAAGTGAAAGAATACAAATAAAATAAAAAATAAAATTCAAATAAAATAAAAAGTCAGTTAAAATGACAATCTAATTGAAACAGTTGCATGTTATGGACTTGGCCTCAAGGATTCGTAGTTTAGATTTAAAATCACTTAATGAAATGAATTCAGTCATTTTCCATTCCTTCTGCAGTTTGTTCCAGGCCAAGGGTGCTAAATGGACAAAAGCTCTTTTACCAAGTTCAGTTCGGGCAAATGGAACAGAAAGCAACAAGTAACCATGCGGACGAAGAGAATACCGACCAGCATGTTTCATTACAAGCAGGGAACATATATAAGAAGGCAGCAACCCAAGTATCGCCTTATATATAAAACTGTATAAATGACAGTTCCTCCGACTTACCAAAGCAGGCCATCCTACCTGAGAGTATAACTCACAGTGGTGAGTCTGAAATTTACGGTTAGTGATGAACCTCAGAGAAGCATGATACACAGAATCAACCATTCGAAGACATTCCCGGTCCCCAAAAAGAACCGGCCCAATGAGCTGAATGACTTCCGACCGGTGGCACTGACGTCACATCTTATGAAGACTCTAGAGCGGCTCTTCCTCAACCTCCTCCGACCACAGGTACAACATGCCCAGGACCCACTACAGTTTGCATACAAGGCGGGTGTCGGAGTGGAGGATGCCATCCTGTACCTCCTACACAGAGCCCACTCACACCTGGATGGGGGAAAAGGCACGGTCAGGATCCTGTTTCTTGACTTTTCCAGTGCCTTTAATACCATCCGGCCCTGTATGCTTCAAGAAAAACTGAACAGGATGGAGGTGGACCCCTGCCTGGTGGCTTGGATCTCTGACTACCTCACCGACAGACCACAGTACGTCAGGCTGAAGGACATCACGTCTGACACAGTGGTCAGCAGCACAGGAGCACCACAGGGAACTGTGCTGTCCCCTCTTCTCTTCACCCTGTACACCTCTGACTTCTGCTACAACTCTGAATTATGCCACATTCAGAAGTTTGCAGACGACACAGCCATCATGGGGTGTATCTGGGATGATCAGGAAGAGGAGTACAGAAGTCTGGTGAGGAACTTTGTCGCATGGAGTCACACAAACCACCTGCAACTCAACACCTCAAAGACTAAGGAACTGGTTGTGGACTTCGGGAGGTCTAGAGCAGGTCCACTGCCGGTTCAGATAGAGGGGGAGGAGGTGGAGGTGGTCAACAAGTAAAAGTACCTCGGGCTGTGGGTGGACAATAAACTGGACTGGTCATGCAACACAGAGCACCTGTATAAAAAAGCCCAAAGCCGACTGTACTTCCTCAGGAGGCTGAGGTCTTTTAACATCTGCAGGAAGCTCCTGAGGATGTTTTACCAGTCGGTGGTTGCTGGAGTACTTTTCTTTTTTTCTTTTTTTTTTTCTTTTTTTTTTTTTGGCCTGTCCCGTTTGGCTCTTTTGCCATCAGAATTGTTGTCTAAAGGCAAAGAAAGATGCCCAACGGATTTACTTTACCAAACTGACCATCCCAGCCTTGCCGTAATGGTCCATTTGATTCACCTTTTATTGTTTATTTTATTTTCACTTACTGAATACGGGACAGACTTGACTGGGGGAAAGAAGGGGAGAAAGAAAGAGGGAAAGAGAAACAGCTGAGAAGAGGGACGGGGGAGAAGGGCAAAAGACAAAAACCAACAGAACGGGCAGAGAAAAAAAAATGCATATATCAATCACCTGGATCACCTGCTGAGAAAGAAAAAAGAAAGCAAGCAGAAGAGAACAAGAGTAATAGAATAAACAACATCACAATGATATATGGGAATATGACAGTAAATACTAAATGTTAAACATTATTGTGCAGCACATAAGATCAACAGAACACAGTGTGCTTTGAGGTAGGAGCCAAAAAGGGTGTAGTTTGTGGGTGTGATCACCCGTGTGTACACCTGTGAGCATGGACGCGCTTGTTTTTTGTTTTTTTAAAAGGTTCCTTCATGTAATAATCTGCTAGAGGGTGTGGGGGGGCCACAGCCCCGTCCTCCAGGGCGTGAAGCAGGTGTGGAGGAGATCAAAACTCCAGACATCCAGAGGCCCCCAGAACACAAGAGACCAAGGAAGACCAACAGAGGGGCAGCTGCGCCACTGTCCCGGAAAGAGCTGAGGAGAGTCCCAGATGAGGGCTCACTCAGCAGCCGCAGAGCAGAAGCCAGGGGGAGTTGCAGTGACGCGCCCGTGAGCTCCGCCGGCAGCCAGCTGCGCCTGAGTGACCGAGCCCCAGGCCGAGAGGCCGGGGGCACCCCACCTCCGAAGTGGCCCGAGCAAGCCCCAGGCTCCAGGCCCCGATAAGCGGCCGCCAAGGAGTGAGCCGGTGTGTACCTGGACGCCCATCCCCGGACACAAAGAACCACCAACGCACCGATGTCTGAGGGGGTCCGCCACTGGCAGGGGAAGTGGTGGTAGGGGGAGATAGGCCTCCAAACCTTGGAGGGCCTGAGATGTCCCCAGAGAGGTGGCGTCTGATACCCAACCTGACATATAGACACAGACATACAGGCACACACAGATACAAACATCCATTCCCACCCTCATGCTCTCATATGCACTTACTCCACACTCAACCAACGTGGAGACAGACATAAAGAGACGTTGTACACACGATCACACTCCCCAAGCGTACTCTACAAACCGGGTCTAGGTGCCCCCGCCCCTGGAGGGGGGAACTGCACCCAGACCCAGGTGGTGTTTCCCTTTTCCCTGCGGTGGGGGTAGGCAGACCGCCCCGACTCCGCAGCAGCAGGAAGGCTCCACACTCCAGACCGCAGTCGGACGGCCAACTCCTCCTCCTAGTCCTAGCCCCCCTGCTCCAGCAGGTCGCAGAGAACGGGGGTGAGAGAAGACTCCGAACCTCCCTCCACCCGCTCATTGTAATGTTGATGTATGTGTGTTCTAAGGTGCATTTAAAACCCAGGAGGGCTTGGAGCTACCTGCCAGAGAGCAGCAGGTAAGCTGGAGTACTTTTCTATGCTGTGGTGTGCTGGGGGAGCAGCACAGCAAAGAAGGACTCATCCAGGCTGGAGAAACTGATCAGGAGGGCTAGCTCTGTGGTCGGCATGAAGCTGGACACTCTGGTGACAGTGGCAGAGAAAAGGACATTAAAGAAACTGATGGACATTATGGACAATGCCAGACATCCTCTGCACACGGCCATTAACAACCAGAAGAGTCTGTTCAGTGACAGGTTGCTTCTCCCAAAGACAAGAACTAACAGACTTAAAAACTCCTTTGTCCCACACGCCATCAGACTGTTTAACTCCTCCCTGGAGGGGAGAGGGAGGGGAAACAGGAGGACAAAGGAGGGGGGAACAACTAAGCTGTAGTGCCTCTTCACCTCACTGTGCAATACCTTTTGTGCAATACTTTTGTAAATAGTCAACGGTGCAATAGACTCAATACTTGAAATGTGCAATTCACTTGTATTTTTATTTTTTATTCCTATTTATTCTATTTATCCCCTTTGTATATTTTATTTATATTGTCTCTGTATTTATATATATGTGTGTGTGTGTGTGTGTGTGTGTGTGTATATATATATATATATATATATATATATATATATATATATATATATATATATATATATATATATATATATATATATATATATATAATATTCTGTAACTCTGTAACTTCTGTCGGTGCTGTGCTTTTTTTGGAAATCGAATTTCCCAGAGGAACCCACCCGAGGGATTAATAAAGTTCTATCTAATCTAATCTAATCTAAACATTGAGCAGAAGCATTCATATATAGAATATCACCATAATCCAGAACAGGCAAGAATGTTGCAGCAACAAGCCGCTTCTTTGTATTAAAAGAGAAACTAGAGATGGACCGATCCGATATTACGTATTGGTATTGGTCCGATACTGACCTAAATTACTGGATCGGATATCGGAGAAAAATAAAAAATGTAATCTGATCCATTAAATATCACGAAAGCACCTCACAAAACTTGCAACACGCCGTAACTCACCTCAGAACGTCGGAGCAGTATGCATCACGTGATAGAGCGGCTGTGGCATGCGGGACCTGTCGGTGGTCTGGATAGCATTTGGAGCTTCGCTAGCAACCCGGCATTTCATCTCCGACAAAGTTATCCCGAGAGAAGTACAGCAAGTGTGTAAGTCCATCTCTGAATGTTTGTAAAGCATTCCTGCGTTAAGCTTAACAAGCGACTGCCTCTCCTGCTGCTACTTCAATCATGAAACTGCTTAACGATCAGCTGATCGGCTTTTCTGTCGGAGTCCGTGTCTCTTGTTTGCTTTTGGCCCACTTTGCACCAGAAAGAGGAAACCAGGGGCTGAACAACAGCAGCACGTTTAAGCTTGATCAGCTGTTGTTAGAATGTATTTAATATTACTTTCTACACCAGGATCTTTTTTTACGTAGCTGACGCTGGTAACTGTGCAGGGGCGGATCTAGCAAAGTTTAGCCAGGGGGGCCGATAGGGCATTAACAGGGAAAAGGGGGCACAAAGACATACTTTTCTTTCTTATTCTCATTTAAAATGTCTAGCTTTTAATAAATAATTATCTGACACCCAAAGTTTCAATTTGATGTAAAATGAATAGAAGTCAATTACTGTATATAGTAACTATTAAGTCTAATATATATACCCTAGTAAGCTATAGTACTTTTTCCTTTGGGAAGGTACCATCTGTGCAGTCTGCAATTTTGTTGAAGAAAGATGTTGAATCTATTTAATATTTCTTGAAAAATAATTGATTTCTGTGCATTTTTTTTCACACTGCATCAAATTAAGGTTGATTACGTTGATTAAGCATCATGAGGTGGAGCGTGAGGGGTGGTTCCCTATTTTTTATTTATTTATTTTTGTTGTTGCTGGGAGTTGGAACCCTATTAGTTAGGTTGCTTAATATTTACGCTAAGTACTCTTTAAAATACCAGAATAGGGAGGATGGTGTAGGTTTAAGTTTATTAGATTGATCAGTATTGCTGAACTATGAAATATTTTTTTTTGCATACAGGTATAACAGAATAGCTTTAGTGTAGTTGTTGTTTTAAACTTGAGTATGAACTTATACAAAATGCAGCAAGATATTTAAAAAACAGTTTTGTTGATTAAAAAACACTATATTGGATTCATATCGGTATCGGCAGATATCCAAATTTATGATATCGGTATCGGACATAAAAAAGTGGTATCGTGCCATCTCTAAGAGAAACACAACTTATTTTGAAAATAAAATCTCAGTTTTAACTTCAGGTTTTTCACAAGATTCTCTACATGTGGTTTGAAGGTAAGCGAGTCATCAATTAAGATTCCCAGATATTTATAGGTGTGAACCAACTCTATTTTATTACCTTCAAGAGTGGTTACTGATGGGATTGTTTGGGCTCGTCTCCTTGATTTAGAAAACAACATGAGCTTTGTTTTGTCTGCGTTGAGAACAAGTTTAAGCTGATGTAATGAGTGCTGGACAGCAGAAAAGGCTTTCAGCAAGGAGTCGATGGCTTGGACAAGAGTTGAACCACAGCTGTAAATAACTGTATCATCAGCATAGAAGTGCAAGTTTGCATCTGGCACATGTAGACTAAGATTGTTTACGTAAATGAGTCAGAACATAGACCGTCAGATTTATTGCACCGAGTCCTGTTACTGAGGTAGTTTGAGAACCATGCCACTGCTCTCTCAGAGAGTCCTGACTGGAAGAGTCTAAGTTTTAAAATACAATGATCAACAGTGTCAAATGCTTTTGACAAATCAATAAAAAGGGATGCACAGTGTTGTTTTTTATCAAGTGCAATAGTAATATCATTTACCACTCTAATTGCAGCTGTGATAGTAACTGTGATTCTTCCTAAAGCCTGATTGATATTCAGATAAAATGGCATTGTGTGCAAAAACTCCTTTAACTGCTCACACACAAGAGCTTCAAGAACTTTGGCCAGCACAGATAGATTAGATATTGGTCTGTAATTAGTTAACACTGCTGGGTCGCCCCCTTTTAATAGAGGAACAACAAAAGCTGATTTCCATACTGAGGGTATTTTATTCGTATCCAGTGTGAGGTTGAAAAGTGTTGTGAGAGGCTCTGCTACAAAATCAGCTGCCAGTTTCAAGAAGTAAGGATCTAGTAAGTCTGGCCCTGGAGATTTTCTAGGATCTAACAGTTTAAAAGCTTTACAGACCTCATGCACAGAGAAAGGAACAAAGTTAAATGGCTGACCAGTGTACACCAGAAGGTTTGTGCCAGATTTTACAGAGACTGGGTTCAGAGAGTCAAAGAGCCAGAAGATATAAAGTGCTTGTTAAAACAATTCATAATCTCCTTCCTATCATAAACAGGAACAGAATCCTTAAAAACATAGGTGGGTAGAGCGTGGGAGCTTTTACTCACTGAAAGAGACTTAATGATTTTCCAGAACTTCTGTGGATTATTTAGGTTCTCAGTGGTGACAAACAGATAATATTCTGTTTTAGCTTTCTTAATAGAGGAAGTACATCTGTTTCTTAGTTGTCTGAAAAGAAGCCAATCACTGGGGTAGCCTGTTTTCCTCACTTTGGCCCAAGCCAGGTTACGCTCATGAATGATATCTGCCAGCTCTTGGGAGAACCAGGGGTTTTCACGACCTTTTATCCTATATCTTCTTAATGGAGCATGTTTATTCACAATTTGCATAAACCCATCCTTAAAGAATGCCCACGCTAATTCTACATCAGGGATCAATCCTATTTTCTTCCAGTCATAATTTGACAAATCATGATAAAATGCTTGCTCATTAAAATGTTTAAGAGTTCTTTTAAAAATAATACGATGTTGTGACTTGGCCACTTTAGTATTTCTAATAGCAGCAACAACACAGTGGTCACTTAAGTCGTTACAAAAGACACCCAAAGATGAAAATTTATGAGGAACATTTGTCAAAATCAAGTCAATCAAGGTAGACTTTTCGGGGCTTTTGAGATTCGGCTGAGTGGGTAAATTGACCAGCTGGGTAAGACTGATAAAATCACAAAAAGATTTAAAATCATCTGAAACAGTTTTGAGCCAATCCCAGTTAAAGTCACCAGCTAGAAAAAGCTCCCCATAATTTAGTCTGGACAGCAAAAGGTTTAAAGAATGCAGAGCTTCTGTGGAAGCAGAAGGGGGTTGATAGCAACAAGCAACTGTTATGCAAAGACCCTTTGCAACATTCACATTCAGAGCCAAAAATTCCAATTGTTTGCAAATTGATCCTGATAGAACTATTGTAGCATCAAATTTTGACTTAACATAAGCAGCAACACCACCACCTTTCTTAAGTCTATCGGTGCGATAGATATTGTAGCCAGCCATGCTAACATGTTAATCAGATATATATTTAGACAACCAAGTTTCAGAAATGAGGACAATATCTGCATCTGTTGATTGAACCCAGATCTTGATCATATCCATCTTGGGTAACAAACTGCGCACATTAAGATGAACTATCTTCAGCCCAGGTGAGGATTTAAATTCAGATGGTGTCTGGCTACATTGCAGCTCAGGGCCTGGGTTAGGTTGCACATTACCAGATAAGAGCAGTAGTAAGATGATCAGAAGTCTCTGCTTTGTACTTATTGATTTTGACGTGTGAAATGTTGACACAAAGCAGGATTTTTCGTAACTAATTTTGTAATTGTACAAAGCAAGAAGGTTTTGAAGATGAGGTAAATCTTTCTGTAGTTCAAAATGATTAATGTCCTGTTCCAAATACATTGGAAATTGTACAGGATGTATAGCAGCAGTGACACATGTAGATCTGGGAACCATGTCTCGCAGAATGGGGTCACTGTTAAATGTTCTCATTTTAGAAAAATTGAGTGTCCAAAAGTCCCCCACGGCCAATAAGCAAAGTAAAGTTATTAAAAAAGCCATTATCCAAAACACAATGATTGTTGATGCTGAATTAAATAGGCTGCACAAACCTAGGATGGCAAGTAAGGCTCCAGCCAAAAGTTCGGGTCCTGGTGGCTTGCTAGCAGAGGGCTTCTGCTAGCACATTCACCAATGTGGTGTAGAAGGCTTCAATCAACAGCACAGCGCCCGATGTATTGCAGATAAGCTTTTCGAGCAGCACAGGCCTTGGTGTGGTGCTGATGTCTTCCACTAGCAACACAGATGCAGTTTGTTCAGCCGGCAGCAAAGGCCCTGGTGTGCTGCAGACGGCCCCAGTAGTGATGTGTCCTGTGTGTCGAAGCTTCGAATCGTGCGTCGGGTAATCGCGTGGGCCTTTTTTTGAAGCGCGTATCGAGGCTTGCTTTGATTACGTATGCATTGACGTTCGAGGCCTCGCGGGCAGTCCGTACCACATGACTGATTCAGGGACTGGTTCACCGGTTCGCGCCAGATTCGAAATAACATGGGCAGGAAAACAGCTGATTCCCCATCACACCGTGTTGTGGAATTGGATTACGTACGTGCTACATAGTTACTTGTGCATTTCTTCTTCGATGGAACCAGCAAGGAAGAGATGTTTTTTTTTTTTAAATTTTGTCTCTCCTAATAAAGTATGCACACAGTAATAAATATCACAAATGATAAACACCAAAATATAAATAAACAACACTACACATCCTATAATCTGATTTCTGTCTTTTAGTTTATTAAAAAGTGAAGCACCAAACACTAGTTTGTGTCATTATCCAGATGTACATAAGGTTTACACATCATTATAATCAAAGAGCCCGCTTCACTTGAATTGTCCACTTGATGGCGCAGTAGAGCAAATGAATCATCACAATGCTTCGAACCATGAGTCGACCAATTGGATGGAAAGCTTCAGTTCATCATGAGGCTTCATCTCACCATCACTAGGCCCCAGCCAGCAGCACAGGCCCTGGGGTGGTGCCTATGGGTCCAGCCGGCAGTACAGGCCCTGGTGAGGCTCAGTTGGTTTATGCTAGCAGCACAGGCCCTGATGTGGTGCCTATGGGTCCAGCTGGCAGCACAAGCCCTGGTGAGGCTCAGTTGGTTTAGCAGCACAGGCCCTGGTGTGGTGCCTATGGGTCCAGCCGGCAGTGCAGGCCCTGGTGAGGCTCAGTTGGTTTATGCTAGCAGAACAGGCCCTGGTGTGGTGCCTATGGGTCCAGCTAGGCCCTGGTGCGGTGCAGATGGCCTCAGCCAGCAGCACAGGTCCTGGGATGGTGCCGATGGATCTAGCTGGCAGCACAGGCCCCGGTGCAGTGAGATGGCCTCAGAAAACAGCACAGGCCCTGGTTGAGGCTCAGTTGGTTTATGCTAGCAGCACAGGCCCTGGTGTAGTGCAGACAACCTCTGGTAGTAGCAGAGGTCCCCCCCAAAAAAGACCACTTTCCAAGAATTTACAGAATAGTTTAAAATACTCTTAAAAAGCTTGTTAGAAAAAACTAAAATCCATTTAAGATAGTAAAAAACAAAAAAATACCCCAAAAATTCAAAGCAGACATTCAACAAGGAGACATGCTGCTGCCATCTTGGCTTGCGGTTGCAATATAGGGTAGCTTGTTGTGAAATTTACCAAAGGGATAACTCAGTTACTAATTTACTGAATTAGTAACTGAGTTACAATATTCTAAAAGTAATTAATTACTTGAAAAGTAATTATTGCGTTACTTTTAAATGGCCTGCATTTGTAAATGGCCTGCATTTGTATAGCGCTTTTCTAGTCCATAGGACCCCAAAGCGCTTTACACTACATTCAGTCATCCACCCATTCACACACACATTCACACACTGGCGATAGCAAGCTACATTGTAGCCACAGCTGCCCTGGGGCGCACTGACAGAGGCGAGGCTGCTGGACACAGGCGCCACCGGGCCCTCTGACCACCACCAGTAGGCAAGCACGGGGTTAGCATCTTGCCCAAGGATATTTGGCATGCAGCCAGGATGCAGCCTGGGATCGAACCACCGACCTTCTGATTAGTGGCTGACCTGCTCTGCCACCTGAGCTACAGCCACCCCCAAAAAAACAAAAAAAAAGCTTCTGGGGTCCAGGGTATAATTGCCCATTTTTAACTACTTTTGATTTTCCCTGTACATTTCACCTTTAAAAACTATTTACTTTGCCTTGTTTGTTATCATTCTTTTCAGCACAACCTCAAGTGTCTGAATTTACAGTTATGATTTCATTTTGACATACTATGTTAACACAATTGATCTAAAATCAGACAAAAAACCATAAAATCCAAGTAGAAAAAGTTATATTTTTTTACTGTAACAACCACAAACTTGTTTAATGAATCATATTTCACAACTTTAAATGCAAATATAAATTGTCAATTTTAAAATCATATGCACAAGTTTTGGAAACAACAAAGCTATTTGCAGCCATTTACCTTTTACCCCTTTTTTAAATCACCATTTCAAACTATTTACAGAACAATCAGCTGTTCTGCATTAAATAAGATGCCACACAAATTATTTGTGCCACTCCAAATATTTCTGTCCACTATAAAGGAGAACATCACAGCCTGATACCTGCAGGTCTGACAGCAGCAGGTGTATCACTCCTGTTCTCTACCTGGAGAAAGCAGTCGCCTCATTGTTCTGACACACAACACAACACTATCCACAACACTACACACTAACTACAAAAGACAACACATTAACTACACACTCCAAACACGCTAAACGTCACAAATCTCTCACATCTCAAAACGCCCTCTCTCTCTTTTTCTGCTCTCTCTCTCTCTCTCTCTCTCTCTCTCTCTCTCGCTGTCACTCCTAAAACTTCCCCCCTCTTCCTAAACAACCAAATGTCATGTTGCCATATCGTTTTTGATTGGTTGACATGGTGCATTTTTCCACCAAGACCAAAGGGCAGGTTTGATTTGGGGTTTTTTTTGTTGTTGTCATAAGCAGAGAGTGCTTGCTAGCTCTCCCATATGGAAAAGAAATAGTAAAAACTTATATGTGATTACTCATGAAAGTGGCCACTTTCTCATTACTTTCATACATTGTTTTAGTAAGTATCCAAAACATACAAGTTTCATTATATAATTTTTTCAAGGGATCTTATATCTGTTTTCACTCTTATATGCTTTTCATACAAGTTTCACACAAGACAGATACAAACTTTATAAGATTTATATATATCTTTTCCATATGGGCTGTACTTAGACGTTAAACATGTCGAAACTATTGAAGAAAAAACGCCATGTATATTGTTTATCATGACTCTGGTTTTACGTGGCCTATCGACACAATTTAAAAACTGGTATATATCACCTTATTGCTTTGTCTTTTTTTTTTTTTTTTTCTTGCCTGTCCCGTTTGGCTCTTTTGCCATCAGAATTGTTGTCTAAAGGCAAAGAAAGATGCCCAACGGATTTACTTTACCAAATTGACCATCCCAGCCTTGCCGTAATGGTCCATTTGATTCACCTTTTATTGTTTATTTTATTTTCACTTACTGAATATGGGACAGACTTGACTGGTGGAAAGAAGGGGAGAAAGAAAGAGGGAAAGAGAAACAGCTGAGAAGAGGGACGGGGGAGAAGGGCAAAAACCAACAGAATGAGCAGAAAAAAGAAAAAAAAGAAGAAAAAAAGAAAAAAAATGCATATCAATCACCTGGGTCACCTGCTGAGAAAGAAAAAAGAAAACAAGCAGAAGAGAACAAGAGTAATAGAATAAACAACATCACAATGATATATGGGAATATGACAGTAAATACTAAATATTAAACATTATTGTGCAGCACATAAGATCAACCGAACACAGTGTGCTTTGAGGTAGGAGCCAAAAAGGGTGTAGTTTGTGGGTGTGATCACCCGTGTGTACACCTGTGAGCATGGACGCGCTTGTTTTTTGTTTTTTAAAAGGTTCCTTCATGTAATGATCTGCTAGAGGGTGTGGGGGGGCCACAGCCCCGTCCTCCAGGGCATGAAGCAGGTATGGAGGAGATCAAAACTCCAGACATCCAGAGGCCCCCAGAACACAAGAGACCAAGGAAGACCAACAGAGGGGCAGCCACGCCACTGTCCCAGAAAGAGCTGAGGAGAGTCCCAGATGAGGGCTCACTCAGCAGCCGCGGAGCAGAAGAGAGGGGGAGTTGCAGTGACGGGCCCGTGAGCTCCGCTGGCAGCCAGCCGTGCCTGAGTGACCGAGCCCCAGGCCGAGAGGCCGGGGGCACCCCACTTCCGAAGTGGCCCGAGCAAGCCCCAGGCTCCAGGCCCGGATAAGCGGCCGCCAAGGAGTGAGCCGGTGTGTACCTGGACGCCCATCCCCGGACACAAAGAACCACCAACGCACCGATGTCTGAGGGGGTCCGCCACTGGCAGGGGAAGTGGTGGTAGGGGGAGATAGGCCTCCCCAGAGAGGTGGCGCCTGACACCCAACCTGACATATAGACACAGAAATACAGGCACACACATATACAAACATCCATTCCCACCCTCATGCTCTCATATACACTTACTCCACACTCAACCGACGTGGAGACAGACATAAAGAGACGCTGTACACACGATCACACTCCCCAAGCGTACTCTAAGCCTAGGTACCCTTGCCCCTGGAGGGGGGGAACTGCACCCAGACCCAGGTGGTGTTACCCTTTTCCCTGCGGTGGGGGGAGGCAGACCGCCCCGACTCCGCAGCAGCAGGGAGGCCCCACACTCCAGACCGCAGTCGGACGGCCAACTCCTCCTCCTAGCCCCCCCGCTCCAGCAGGTCGCAGAGAATGGGGGTGAGAGAAGACTCCAAACCTCCCTCCACCCGCTCGTTGTAGTGTTGATGCATGTGTGTTCTAAGGTGCATTTAAAACCCAGGAGGGCATGGAGCTACCTGCCAGAGAGCAGCAGGTAAGCGCATGGTCCCTCCTGCTGGCCCTCAATGTCTACGTGTATTTAACATTGAGAGGTGGGCAACGACGCCCAGGGTGGGGTGTACACCCTGATGGTACTTTGGATTCCGTGTATCGTGCCCACCCCCAAGATCCTATATGTATGTGTAATGAGAGTGTGAGTAATGTGAATGTCTAAGTTGTGGGATAAAATTGAGGCAGAGGCAGCCAGAAGGGGACGGGGGGGGGGGTGGCCTCCTCTGCACCCTGGTGACATACCCCTACGGTGCATCGAGCCACCTGGGGGGCTCGATGCACCGGCGGCACCCTGCTCCAGGGCTGGGCCCCCATGCACCCACCCGCCCACAACCCCGGCAACACACCAACCAGGACCCAAGCCCCCGAGGCCACCAGGAAGTCCACCCGTCTTTCCTTCGTCCCGGTGCATGCTTGATACAGCACATGTGCATTCAGTGCTGCCATGTCAATCATGTTATAAAACACGGCGACTGGCCAGCGCCGTGTTCCTTTGCGGACAGTGTACTCCCGAACCATCTGGTCCATCACATCCACGCCACACTTTGTTTTGTTGTAAAGGGTGACAGTGTTTGGCTTCCTTTTGGTGGTGTTATCAGTCTGAACCACGCTGTGCATGCTGCTAAGAATATAGACTGTCTTCTTCCGTTTGGCCGCATACGCCGTCAGCGTGGCAGCAGAGGTTGAAAACACCTAAGAAATAAGATAAATTGTTATTTTCATAGCCCTTTTACACACAATGAAACACATAAACATAGAACCACAAAAGACCTGCAACATACCTGAGTGGTGAATACATTGCGATCTGTCTGTCTAGTGGATTGAGGAATTTCCCTGCGAATCCTGTTGACTGATATCATATCTCACAGTACAATAATATTGAATGGGTTGCATTGTTGTATTTTGTCATGTTTCTCAGGTCTTTGTCTGAATTTCTACGAACATTATTGCTAAGGATTGTCTTATTGCATTGGAGTCACACTGGGTTAAATATGTACACTTGGGTTTTAAGGGGTATTTATTATTTTCTTCTTTTTTTTGGGTTGTATGGAAGCCCCAAACGCAATTTCATTGTTCTTGACAATGACAATAAATAAATAAATACTAAAAATACTAACATTTAGAAGAAAAGTCATATAAACAGTCATATGAAAGTCATATAAAATTGAATTTAATAGTCAGATGCTACCAACACTACACTGAAAAAATGGTAATTGGCAGGCTTTTGGATTTGCACAAATGAATTTAGTTAATGCTACACAAGCCTTTCATGTTTCTCTTATTTACATTATTGAATAAAGTACCATTTACGTAATTATAAACAATACTGAAACTACTCATTTTTCTTGCATTGATATAAAATGACTAAATTAGTATACTAAAACCATTGTAATCATGTTTGACCACCAACGGAAATGATGTAATATATTCAAAGACAGCAACTAAATATGATTGGACAATCACATAAGCGCGGCCTTTATACAACAACATTATTCAAGGAGAGCGCAATTGACCGCCAGTTTCTGGAAGACTGTTAAGCCACATGCAACCTTTGGCACTGCGTTAGTGGGCATAGTGAGAAGGTAAGTAAATTAAATACATTTGTTTTCCTTGGGGATGTTTTCACAGAATTATTTTGTTGCGTGCTGGGAAAAAAGTTATCTGTAATGCTTTTCGTACAGCATGCACCAAAATGCACTTTTTCCTTTTCTTTTTACACTGCTAGCTAGTGTTGGTTAGTGATGGTGAGATGAAGCCTCATGATGAACTGAAGCTTTCCATCCAATTGGTCGACTCATGGTTCGAAGCATTGTGATGATTCATTTGCTCTACTGCGCCATCAAGTGGACAATTCAAGTGAAGCGGGCTCTTTGATTATAATGATATGTAAACCTTATGTACATCTGGATAATGACACAAACTAGTGTTTGGTGCTTCACTTTTTAATAAACTAAAAGACAGAAATCAGATTATAGGATGTGTAGTGTTGTTTATTTATATTTTGGTGTTTATCATTTGTGATATTTATTACTGTGTGCATACTTTATTAGGAGAGACAAAATTAAAAAAAAAAAAAAAACATCTCTTCCTTGCTGGTTCCATCGAAGAAGAAATGCACAAGTAACTATGTAGCACATACGTAATCCAATTCCACAACACGGTGTGATGGGGAATCAGCTGTTTTCCTGCCCATGTTATTTCGAATCTGGCGCGAACCGGTGAACCAGTCCCTGAATCAGTCACGTGGTACGGACTGCCCGCGAGGCCTCGAACATCACTGCATACGTAATCAAAGCAAGCCTCGATACGCGCTTCAGAAAAACGCCCCCGCGATTACCCGACGCACGATTCGAAGCTTCGACACACAGGACACATCACTAGTGTTGGTATTAGCTACACGACTATAGCTAAAAAATAGTCTAACAAAGTGCACATAGTCGGGAGAAAGTGGCTGTTATCGGTCGGATTTGGAATGTGGCAGAGGACACTGGGTTGTTAGTGGCTTAACAAGCTCATGAAATCTCACCGAGAGAGCACAATAGTGTTTGTGTTACACTGCTAGTCATTGCTACAGTGGCTAATTGCTGCAACAGTCAGAGTTTAGCAAGCTGGGATTGCCACTGTGAGATATGTTAATTCTGGTGGCTGACACACACGCAAGTCATAACAAGAATCCGTCCACACGTACACAGATATTTTTGAAAATGGAGATTTCCCATTTTAGTTAAAAAAATAAAAAAAATCCCATCCATGCTGCAGTCTTGAAAAAATATCTCCGTCCACATGTAAACTCAAATGCTGTCAAGAACCAAATCCTAGTGTAACAAACAGTGTAGAAATGTTGGTTAATCAGAAGTCTAGAAGCCTGGGAGCAGAAGGAGTAAACAGTTTTGTATACTCACAAAACTTTGAGGTAATTCTGAAAAGTTTTCGTGTTTTTTCTAGAAAGGCAGCTAATTTTGTGTTACCTTTTGAAATGATGAAGGCATTTAAAATGTTAATAACTAAAGACAGTATTTTGGATTTTGTGTCTCTTGCTCTCATGGCCAGGTTCACAACGCTATGAAATACGACTGGTGTAGACTCACAACTGGGGAATGCACAAAATTCATACAGCATACAGAAATTTAATAAAAATAAAATGTTTTCGCAAAACCAACTACAAAGTTGGCGTAGGTATTTAGGTTGTGAGAGCGTCCATGTTAAATGTATAAGTTCACCCTGACGCCTGTCTTTCTTAATGGAGGCACAGTAACTGCGTATGTATATGTAAGTGTGTAAAAACTGCAAACAGTAAGATTAACAGCAACAGTATTTTGCCAGTATCTGCTACTGAAGAAATTAATCTCACAGCGTGACGTCTAAAAAGGCGTTGCGTGAAAATCTCAGTTTTCAGTGATACAAAATCCCGTTTGTGTCATGAACCGAAGTTCCGAGCGCAGGCAGGACCCAGTAGCAGAACACACACACTAGGGTAGGAGCGAATAAAGAAAGTAATTTTTATTGCAACTAAAGGTGTCCCGTGAGGGTAGCCAGAAAAACAACGTATGAAACCAGAAGAAACCGAGGGACCGCACAGGGAACGCCGAGAGCGGGGCTGTGAGAGGGGTGATAGCCGGGCCGAGTGAACCAGAGGGGGGTGGAGCTCCAAAAGGGGTCGAGACGGCGAAGCTGATGGTGAACCAAATCTCAGGCGGACAGGTGGACAGGTGGACAGGCAGGTGGCTCGAAAACAAAAACACGCCGAGTTGTGATCTGGGCACACAGGGAAAAAAACAGTGTTAGGTCCGATGGAGAGTTTGTCATACGAGTTCTTTTCCCGCAGGCGTACGTTACCGCTGAGAGGTGACTACGGACTGGCGTGGAGCAGCAGGTAGGGCAGGATTAAATAGTCCACCTGGTGATCGCCTGGGATGGGATGCAGGTGTGGGGTTAGCAGCCACGCTCGTGGGCGTGGACATCCCAGCAGCACCCCGGACGCCGGGCCGCGGACCATGACAGTTTGTGTGGACGAAAGACCCAAATGCACAGAAAAGGCTGCGTTTTCAAAAATACCTTGTGTGTGTGGATGTAGACTTAGACTTGGGTTTAAGAACCTTTGCCCATGAATGCCAAATCATCTGTCATAGTCATTGTTTTAGGTGAAGTGCCCCTTACTTAACTATTATCTTATTCAAGCCCAACTAATACAGATATCTACAAACAGATACATACATTTGTTCAATGGAGCATGCTCCCAGCACCCCAAGAAAAGCATGGCCAATAAACAGTGGTTCTAATTGTCTAATTAAGTTCTGGATTGTGAATTTTCCAATACTGTCCAAACAAAAGTTACAACCTTTCTGGGGGTTTTTTTAGTTTGTGTGGAACATATGTGAGCTGCTTCTCAAAACATTATGTATAAATGAGCAAAAGATTGGCACTTTAATGTTCTGCTTGTTGGGAATAACTTTTTTTAGTAAAAGTTAATGTTGTATGTACGGTGGCTGGGAAGTGCAAAGCGCAACAAATTAAAAAACCGCAACAAATTAAAAATCCACAACAAATTAAAAAACCGCAACAAATTAAAAAACCGGCTAGCTGGCTAGCGTGTACGGGCCGAACTGGGATGACGACTCTTTTATAGCTAAACTTTTCTCTTCACTTCCAAATCTGGAAAACTATCATCTTATTATTGGAGGTGATTTTAACTTGGTTCAGGACACTCTGCTGGATAGATCGTCAACTAAGGCCTGTTCCCTGAATAAATCTGCTAAAACCCTAGAATTTTTCAAAACTCAGCTGGGGATTGTGGATCCATGGCGACATGCGAATCCCACTACTAAGGCATTTTCCTTTTTCTCTCATCCCCACCGTACATATACACGTATAGACTTTTTTCTTGTTGATATTAGGTTTCTCTGTAAAATTAGCCATTGTCAGTATCATGCTATCGCCATTTCAGATCATTCACCAGTTTCTTTTGATGTGGTATTAGCGACCCCGTCTCGACCCATTAAACATTGGAGATTTAACTCTAGCCTGTTGATAAGGGATGACTACACACATTTTTTGAGATCACAGTTCTCACTTTTCCTTGAGTTGAACGATTCTACTGAAGTGTCAAGAGGTGTATTATGGGAAACGTCGAAAGCCTACATGAGAGGCCAGCTTATAGGATTTGTGTCAAATTTAAAGAAGAAAGAGTTAACTTACACGTCCAGTTTATTGAATAAGATCAAAGATCTAGATGGCAGATATGCATCAAACCCAGATCGTAACCTCTATACAGAACGTGTGAAAGTTCAAGCCAGTCTCAATTTAACCACCACCGCAACAGCTATGGTTCAATTAATTAAGACTAAGCAACACTTTTTTGAATCTGGCGACAAGGCAGGGAAACTTCTGGCTTATCAAGCCCGTGCCGAAGCAACCTCTAAGCTAATCCCAAAGGTCAAGTCTGCTGCTGGTGACATAATATCGGACCCAGAGGGAATTAATGAAGTATTTGTAAGTTTCTATTCCAATCTATACACTTCAAGTTCTCCCCCTCTATCAGAAGAAACTCTCCAAAATATACATTTTCCAAGAATAGATAGAGATCTGACGAAAGGATTAGGGGGACCTATCACTGTAGTAGAGGTACAAGAAGCCATTAAATCCTTAAACACAGGTAAATCGCCGGGCCCTGACGGTTACTCTGCAGAATACTATAAAGTCAATTCTGATCTTATGGCACCGTTGTTGAAAGATATGTATAATGAAGCCTTTTCAAAATGTCAATTACCCAAGACTTTGTCCGAAGCTACTATTTGTTTAATCTTGAAAAAGGATAAGGATCCTTTGTTGTGCAGTAGTTACAGACCAATTTCTCTTTTAAATATTGATTTTAAAATACTATCTAAAATCCTCGCACTTAGGCTACAACGTGTTCTGTCACAAATTATCGCCTTTGACCAGACGGGGTTTATGGCCGGCAGGCACTCATATGACAATTCAAGACGCCTCTTGAATATTATCCATACATCGTGCAACTCAATTCCAGAGGTTGTGGTATCTCTTGACGCGGAGAAAGCTTTCGACCGCGTCGAGTGGAGCTTCCTCTATGAGGTGATGGATAGGTTTGGCTTGGGGGCTGACTTTATTCTCTGGGTTAAGCTACTATATTCCTCGCCATCCACCTGTATTCGTACTAACAACAACTTGTCTTTGCCTTTTCCACTTGAGAGGGGCACTAGGCAAGGGTGCCCTCTCTCACCCCTCCTATTCGCCATTGCTATCGAGCCTCTTGCAATATGGCTGCGTTCAGAGGATAGATTTAAAGGCATTACAAGGTTCGGTGTGACTCACAAACTCTCCCTTTATGCAGATGACTTGCTCCTGTACATTTCTGACCCTCTAAACTCATTCCCGGTGCTTTTTGACATACTGGACCAATATGGTACACTGTCAGGATATAAGGTCAATTATCAAAAAAGTGAGTTGCAACCCCTTAATTCCCTGGCCAGAGCTCTTCCCCACTCAATAGTGCCTTTTAAGTGGACAGAAACCGGATTTAGATATTTGGGGGTTTTTATTTCCTCTTCTATACATAAAATGATGAGGGAGAATTTTCTATCCCTACTAGAAAATGTTGGGAAAGATTGTGACCGTTGGACTTCTCTACCATTGTCAGTGGCAGGGAGAGTTAACCTGATAAAGATGAGTGTCCTCCCAAAATTCTTGTATCTTTTTCAACATGTCCCGATTTTTCTTACCAAGGCATTTTTTGACAAGTTAGAAAAGATTCTGTCACATTTCATATGGGGAGGGAAACAAGCTAGAATTTGCAAGTCTATTCTTCAGTCCTCTAAAAGTGATGGTGGTCTTGGTTTGCCCAATTTTAGACACTACTATTGGGCAGCTAACATACAAAAACTTTTACAATGGGTTCATAACGACCCCCCTGTAACAGCCTGGGTACAAATGGAAACTGCATCTAGCTGTTACTCATTATCATCAATACTCAGCTCACCACTCCCTTTTTCTCCAACCCTTGTTGGGGATAATCTAATAGCTAAGGAAACAGTAACTATTTGGCGACAGTTCAGAAAATACTTCGGGCTACTTGGACCGTCTTTGCTAACACCTTTATCAAAAAATTTTAATTTTGCACCTTCAAACACTGATGCGGCCTTTAGTAGTTGGAAAGATAACGGACTTAGGACTGTTAAGGACTTGTACAGTCAGGACACCTTTCTATCTTTTGCTGACCTATCGTCCAAATACGACCTGCCTAACTCCAACTTTTTTCGCTATCTTCAGGCTAGAAATTTTGTAAAAACGCAGTTCCCTCACTTTCCCAATCGGCCTCCAGAAACAAATCTGGATATCATCCTGCAGACGAACCCTCATCAAAACAGACTGATATCAGTCTGTTTAGATGCTTTGGTCCCCAAATCCATTTCTCATATTAAGCTGAGATGGGAGGAAGAGCTTCAGACAACCCTGCCAGAACAGCAGTGGGATCGTGCTTTGAAATTGATTCACTCGTCTTCAATTTGTGCTCGTCATGCTTTGATTCAGTGCAAGGTGGTCTATAAAGTACACTATACAAACGCAAAATTATCTAAAATCTATCCAACCATCAGTGATGCCTGTAGCAGATGTGGACTATCGCCTGCCAACCATGTCCACATGTTTTGGTCATGTTCAAAACTGAGTGCATTTTGGAGGAATATATTCGACACACTTAGCCAAGCATATGGCCAGACTGTCCTTCCTAACCCACTCTCTGCAATTTTTGGCATTCCTCCTGACTTGAACTTATCTGGTCCCCTCAAACAGGCCCTAGCCTTTACCACTTTACTGGCCCGGAGGCTTATTCTGTTGAAGTGGAAGCTTCCCCACCCCCCAACTCATGACCATTGGGTGAGAGATGTACTCTTTAACTTAAAGCTGGAAAAACTTAGATTCTCTCTAAAAGGTTCTATTAGGGAATTTAATAAAATCTGGAAATCATTTCTCTTGCTGGTCGACACTATTACTTTACTTCCTGAGTCTGCAGTGAACTGAGCGAAGCTACATTATAATGTTTTGTTTTTTTTTTAATCTTATTTATACCTTATCTATTTGTTTTTCCTTTTGTTTTGCTTGGTCCTTTCTCTGTTATTGTTTTCTCTGTTTTTGTTTTGTTTGTTTTTGTTTGTCTGTTTGGTTACGGGGCGGGGGGAGGGGGGGGGAGTTGTGGTTGTTGTTGTTTTTTGGGGGTTATGCTTGTTATGTGTATGGGTCCTGAGGTGTTGTTGTTGTTGTTGTTGTTGTTTTTTTTTTTTGTTTTTGTTTTTATTTATTTTTTGGGTTTGTGTGTGTGTGTGTGTGTGTGTGTGTGTGTGTGTGGGCAGAAACTGGTTTTCTGCAGTGTTTTGTCTATTGTAGACCTGGTAGGGGGAGAATTTGGGTTGGGGGGTTGGAGGGTATAATGGACATACCACTGTTCTGAAATCAAGATGGACTTAGCTGTTGCTAACTTTGTATGTCATTGTTGAAATTAATAAAACAAAGTTGAAATAAAAAACCGCAACAAATTAAAAAACCACAACAAATTAAAAATCCGCAACAAATTAAAAATCCACAACAAATTAAAAAACCGCAACAAATTAAAAAACCGCAACAAATTAAAAATCCACAACAAATTAAAAAACCGCAACAAATTAAAAATCCACAACAAATTAAAAATCCACAACAAATTAAAAAACCGCAACAAATTAAAAATCCACAGCAAATTAAAAAACCGCAACAAATTAAAAATCCACAACAAATTAAAAAACCGCAACAAATTAAAAATCCACAACAAATTAAAAAACCGCAACAAATTAAAAATCCACAACAAATTAAAAAACCGCAACAAATCAAAAATCCACAACAAATTAAAAAACCGCAACAAATTAAAAATCCTTGACGGAAAGGGATTGTCTGAAATACCGGAAGTGGCACAACGATTAGGCTTACTCCATATTTGTAGCTCAGAAAAGTGATTCGGGATGTCAACAAACGTTGAGAAACTCACACCTCACAGCGCTTCCTTATCACCCTGACGGTGCTTGCTGCACTACATAGAGAACCGGAAAATGTTTTGCCCGTTTTGTGGCGTTAGCGTCAGCCTGTTCACCCCTTTTTGTGCTTCCTGTGGACGGTCTCTGGAGCTTTTGCGGGACACAGACCAGGCTGAAGGATCAAACTCCCCGGGGACATCAAAACAAACAGAAAATTCTGAACAAAGTAATTTTGATATATTACTCACTTTTTGTTCTCTTCAGACAGTCTATGCTATTTCAGTTAAATAGCACGTTTATTTACCATTTTGGCTCCGGTTTCTGTTTCTGTTTCCTTATACTGTATTCTCGTCTACGTTTAGTAATGGAGAGTGCTAACCCCGTTTTGATGTCAAACGTTTTTCATTCAACCAGAACAAACATGTCCGTCATACAAGCAGTTCATGGAGTACAAAAAATCAAAATCCAAAGAGCGTCAGGCCTTCAGCTGTGGAGCAAAATTAAAACTCAAGCAACAGAGTAAACCTGTCAAGGTAAGCCATCACAGGTAACTTTATAAACGAGGATTTGGCAATTATTCTTAAAGTGATCTGGCTTTTATTATTTGTTTGTAGATCAATATCGGATTTATGGTGTCACAACAAACCGACTTAAAACCGCTAAGAGGGAAAACACTGCCCTTATTTATTACCCCCGAAATTACAGCCCCTGACCTCCTGAAGCAGGCTGTAGAAAAAATGAGAACATTCAACAAGGACTTGGTGGAGAGACCATATGTCCTTTTGTATCCTGACTGCACAGAGGTGATAAATGTGCCTGGGACAGAAAGGCCATTCCGATTGGCAGACTACAAAGAGGAAATAGGAAAGAACTACAACAGGATTTCTCTATTCATTTGCCCAGAGAGCCACTTCAAACGAGGTTTGTTAATTTTATATTTTGATGTGTTTACATATACAACAACTAATAATGTGTCTACTTTCTCAGCTCTGATTGCAGAGGATGGTACCTCAGACTCGGACCCTGAGATTGTGATTACATCAAGAAGCACAGCTGAGTTCAACCAGGCAGACACATTGGTGTGTACTTTTTTTCCCTCTCCACCATGCCAGAGGCCTGTGAGTGGCCCTGGCAGAGGTGCATGTCCTCTGAGTGCTCTATTTTTTTTCTCTATAATGATCATAATTCTGTAGCATCCATGGGTCTATTATTTTCATTGTGTGATTATATGTTCTTTAAAAAAGTTTTTTTTTTAAGTATTGATGAACTATCTAAATGCGATACGAAGTTGGTGAAAGCTTTGAAAAGTGCATGTTTTTCATCTTAGGTTTTCAAACCACAAGACCAGAGTACCCCTAATGGTAAACATGCAGAGAAGGAGTAAGTTATTTAAGAGCTTGTTCTGCTATATATTAGAGTTGGGCAATACAATATATGTCTTTGTTTTATTTCAGGGAATATTGATCACGATATAAACCGCTAGATTTGTACATATTAAATGTGCCGTTGCTCATGGTAAATGGTAAATGGCCTGTATTTGTAAAGCGCTTTATTAGTCCCTAAGGACAAAGCGCTTTACACATCCAGTCATCCACCCATTCACACACACATGCACACACTGGTGATGGCAGCTACATTGTACCCACAGCCACCGTGGGGCGCACTGACAGAGGCGAGGCTGCCGAACACTGGCGCCACCAGTAGGCAATGGGTGAAGTGTCTAGCCCAAGGGCACAACGACCAAGACTGTCCGATCCGGGGCTCGAACCGGCAACCTTCCGATTACAAGGTGAACTTAAAATTTCACATAAGTAAGATGTGAAATCCTCAGAAGCTTGTTTTGATTTAAATATTTATTTCCTGTCATAAGTTCAGACAGACGGATGTATTAACATATTACATCCGTTTCAGATAACTAAAAAAAGGTACATGTTAAAAACTAAATCAAAAGTCAGGGATAAAGATTTCCAGTTTCAAAAGACAACAAACACCAGATCACTCAATTGCTTGGTCAATTACATTTAAAAACAAAAAAGAATGATTCTAAACATAAATCTTAGTTTACAGTAAGTTTTACAGGAGAACAGACATAAAATTGACAAAGTCTTTGTCAATATCAAATGAATAAGCTAAGAAATAAAAGCAAATTCTCCTAATCTCTCCTTGTATATTTATTTTAATGGTTGGTTTAGATGTAAATGGTGCCCAAACATCTCCACGGGTGGCGCTGCTACTTCACTGTGCTGCAGGTAACAAGTCACCCTAACTGGACATGATGCTGTTCCCAGAGCGATTGGTTGCTGCGCTACTTGATAAGGATTGACTATTCTTATGTCAATGAAAAAAAAGAGTGATTAGAGGAATAAGCAGCATATAAAATGGATGGATGGATAGCTCTATTGCAATAGTCTCATATTTCCTTTGAGAGAAAAGTATACTGCAATACATATTGTTATTTTATTGCCCCGCCCTAATATAAATATTTATTGGTTTCATAGCCTTTTTATAATGTTGGTATCATAAATAATATTGAACTGTATGAGCTTCTTATCTGGACATTTTAATTCCAATACTCTTATTCTGTTTCAGACATGCTCCAGGACCTTCATCTATCATACAGCCATGTCAGGTATTTGGGCAATTTATGTCAGCATGACGTTTTTTGCTATTGCTGAAATAGTACAAAGCTATGTATGTTTATATACAGTATGCAATTTTTGTTCTTTTTTTTCCAGATTGTAATATCTGATACAGAGGATCTTGATCACCAAAACGAAACGAATCCAGTCATGAGTCCCTATAGGTAAATAAAATTGTGTCTTATATGTAATTTTAAATCTGTAACTACAGTACACGTTTGGGTTTGTGAAATGGGTAAAGATAATTAAAGGGTGAATAGAAGTTATTCTAATGTTGGAATTATAATTTCTCAACAGTAAATATGCAGACCTGTGTGCCCCCTACATTGAGGACGAGGATGAAGAGCTGGTTGAAGTTGCTTCACCGATTGATGACAGAGCACTGTAAAATATCAAATACTACTTCAAATAACAATGCTAAATTGTATAGTCTTGCATTCGGTCTTTCATTTTTGTGATTACAGGGAAGACGTTAACATTAATCTACCTGACATCATTGCAAACTTATCCAGTGCTATTCATCATGGAAGTGTCAGCAGATTCAACATCTCAAGAGCAAATGTCTGGGATGGAGCAGTCAGGGGTTTCAGGCGGTTGTCATACTCTGAAACCAATGACATGCTGGTTAAATTTA
This sequence comes from Astatotilapia calliptera, assembly GCF_964374335.1. Classification (NCBI taxonomy): domain Eukaryota; kingdom Metazoa; phylum Chordata; class Actinopteri; order Cichliformes; family Cichlidae; genus Astatotilapia; species Astatotilapia calliptera. The sequence continues at coordinate 28,825,039 of NC_137425.1, read as the reverse complement.
CTGATGATTCTGGCATTCTAGAAGAAGGACTTGATGCAGGTGGCCCAAAACGAGAGTTTTTGAGTCTGCTAATGAAACACATGAAAGATCGTCCCATTTTTGATGGACCCGAAGGACGTCGATTCCTCGTCTACAATGCAAAGGGTATGCAATGATCAGATGTTTGATAAACTTAATTTAAAGACTTTTTTGGACTTTTAAATCAATTTGTTTTTAATTATTATCAGAAGCAACTCATAATAATTTCTTGGATTATTTCAAAACAGCATTAGTCTGTCTATCTGATCGATCTATCTGACATCGATCAGATCTGATCGATCGGTAGAGAGAGGTGTGTGTGTGAGAGAGTTTATCATTTACTGTATTCATTCACAGCTGTAAGGGAGGATGAATACTACCTAGCAGGAAAGATGATAGCCGTGTCAGTTGTGCATGGTGGTCCAGGGCCCCATTTCCTGTCAGAAGAGCTGGTACATTATCTTGCAGGCCAGACTTCAGTAAAAGCAACAGTTGCCTCAGTCACAGATGACGACATAGGGAAAGCTTTACAAGAGGTGAGGACAGCGCAGGATTTGAATGCAGGATAGAACTACAGCTTCTTCATCTGTATGACATTAAAAAATTCTTTCTTTGTGTAGGGAAAAAACAGGAATGAAAATCAGACACGTAAGCTTACATTGTGTATGTCCATTTTTATGGGTTTTTCAGATCGACAGTGCTGGTTCAGTGGATGTCCTGCGTGACTGTGTCATAAAACACAGTACTATGCTACAGGTGGCTGGTTGTCTAAGGCATGTTTCCACAGTTGAGGAAAAGAAAGACATTGTGTCTGACTATCTCCGGTGGTATATAATTGCTCGAAACTCATCTGTAATTGACAGGGGAGACAGGTGAATTATTGTTATGACAGTGTTGTTCATAATTTCCGACTGAAATATTTTACATTCTCCAAGGTTTCCAAAGTTCACAGTTTGTCCATAGTTTGTGCATGTACTATGAACTGGTAAATGACACAAAGTTCTCCTCATTCTTTAGATTTAAAGAGGGTCTTTCAGCACTTAATTTCCTGAGTGCACTCCAGCAACACCCTACTTTGCTTTCCCCGGTCCTGTGTCACATGGAAAAGAAACTCACAGCCCTTGAACTTGAGAGACTTTTCAAACCTGACTTCAGCCCATCTGGAAGTAACAGGAGACGTCTGGAAAGTCAAACTGTGGGCTACTGGTCAGACTATCTGCTGGACTGTGAAGGTTTATACCAGTATTTCTTTTAGTACTCATTACAAGACAATGTGTTGAATTCACATATACATATATAATTTTTTTTTAAATTTTTTGCAGAATCACAAACTGCTGTGTCGTTGGGCGATGTTCTGATGTTTGCAACTGGGCTAACATCACTGCCACCTTCTGGATTAGATCCACTACCAAGCCTACAGTTCCTGGATGACTCTTTATTCCCGATGGCAAATACATGCTTAAACTTATTGAAACTACCAATGATAACTTCATATTCCTTGTTTAAATCCAACATGGATTTTGGAATTCAAAACTCCCCAGGATTTGGATGTTTCTAGAATGTCTGGCCTTGTAGTTCAAACCTGCTGTTGATTTATTCCTCAAGTTTTTAAGTCAAATTTTTTTTAAAATATGTTATGAATAGGAGAAGGTGGGACATACTGGCGGTACAGCACAAATCCATTATAGTTTACCAGGTTTATTGTAGTTTTATTAGATAACCCAGTTACTTACAGCTGCTTCTTCTTGGCATTACATTGTAAATTCTGTAGGTTTTTTGCTACGGGACTTATCCAGAAATCTGTTATGTATTTGAGCATGTTTTTTTTGTTCTAAAATGTAGGTACATCTGTTCAAAGGAGATTTAAAATGCAATCGCTAGACTTGATTTGTTCAAAGTTTTGACAGTGCTATTAAAAGTAAAGGCATTTAAAGGTGTACTGTGTTCTACTCTTAAAAGTTGTAATAAACACACAATACAGTGCAAGATGTGATTTTGATTTGATTTATTATTTATATAAATGTTCAGGACTGTATCTCAACTTCCATCAGCTAAACAAGGACCAGAATTATCAAGACATTCAGTAAGAATATGCTTTTACAAACACAAACTTAAACTTTTGGCGTCTTCAGCCAACTCATGTAGCCTAGTTCAAAAAAGCAGCATATGCTATAGGTTTTGGTAAAAACAACAAAAAGCCAGGTTTTTGTTTTTTTTTAGAAATTTGCAATTTCTATTAACTTCATGTAAAGTTCAGTGGCAGACTCCCAGCAGACGGGCTTTTGAAAATGATTTTGCTCCATTACAAAATTCAGATACTCCTGTATGTTTGAGTCCCCACATACAACTACTGACAGCCTAGACTCAGGAAAAGCGTCCAGTTCAGATTGTTGAATCAGGAATCCACAGTCTCTGGAGCCGTATCTGTGATCAATGGAAGACAATTGCATTAATATAGGTTTACACATAAAGTAATTATTTGATCATTATTATCCGTTACCTGTGGGGTAGGTAGTACAGTTCATTTGGCACACCTCCTGGACATGAAGCTGTTCTTGAGGGACGAATCCGATGAGTGTTCCACAGCTTCACACATTCATCAAGATCCTTCTGAACAATGACAGTGAAGCAAAATCTCAAAAGGCACTGATGCTCGTGACTTCCATTGAAGTGTCCAGCATCTCGAAGATCCGCAAACAGCTCCAACCAAAACTGAGCCCTAAAAAAATTGTTTAGAGATAGTTTAGTTTGTTTACATGGCATCGTTTCACAACACGTCATCGCATGGCACTTTACAGTTCATTTTAACTGAATCATATATAGACTCCAGTCAGTTTAAATGTTTTCTATCGAAAGGGATTGCATACAGGCAAAACTCTAAAACATTTCAGTAATGTGCAAAAGTTAATTTATTTTAGGAATTCTAATTAAATGTGAAATTAGCGATACTGAGTCATTACATACAAAGTGAGGTGTTTCAAGTATTTCTTACAATGTTAATGATTAAGACGTAGAACTTATGAAAAACCCAAATTCAATGTCTCTAACAATTTGTATGTTCTATTTGTTTGGGTCCTTTTTGCATAAATTACTGCCTCCATGCAGCGTGGTATGGATGCTATCAGTCTGTGGATCTGTTGAGGTGTTATGGAAGACCAGGATGCTTCAGTAGCAGCCTTGAGGTCTTAGCCACTACACTATGTTACACCCCTTTCATCCACACTTACATTAGACAAAACTTTCTATTAATGTGCTTTGATAGTCTCTGTGAACATTCAAATTCTTTTAAGGTGTTCTTTATGGAGGGTGTCAATTATGTTTTTTTTCCCACAGCTGTCAGGACAGCAGTCATGTCCATCCTGTGAGTCCTCCTGAATTAGAAAGACCATTTAGAGGCTCAGGAACCCTTTGCAGATGATTTGAATTAATTAGCTCATAGTAGAGTGGCACTTTAAGTCTAAAATATTTAACCTTTTCACAATATTATGGTTTTGAAGTTGGGTTTTTCTTAAGTTCCAAAGCATAATCATCATAATTACTAAATGGGCTAAAAATGTATAGTTTGGCATACAATGAGTATTTAATATCGGTTTTACTTTTTAAGTTGAATTACTGAAATAATAATAATAATAATAATAATAACAACAGTGGATTGCATTTATATAGCGCTTTTCGAGGCCCTCAAAGCGCTTTACAATTCCACTGTTCATTCACTCTCACGTTCACACACTGGTGGAGGCAGCTACAGTTGTAGCCACAGCTGCCCTGGGGCAGACTGACAATAAATCAACTTTTGCACGACATTCAAATTTGTTACGCCTTTAAATATCAGGCAAAATTAAATGTTATATTTACCTTCCTTTTCGATATATGGACCACCAGGACTCAATTCGCTGGTTATTCGTTGATGAACCAAACATGTGACTGGACTCTCCGCTGAAGTGGTCATCATGATGGTGACGTAGTGCGCACTGAACTGCAGCCATAATGCCGTTTTCTGTCCCACAGTCAGTTCTCAGTCTCATCGGTACAACACCAAGGCTCCCAACACATGACAAGTAATAGTAAGCTATAACCACTGGATTATTATTGGTTGGTCCACATTCTAGCCACAAAACCTTGCGTGAAAATCCATCAATGCACCCTGAAATGGCCAAACCGAATGGTTTGAGCTTGTCATAACCATCAGCATGCCACATGTAGTTGGGTCCCAGCGAATGATAGGTTCTCCTAATGAATCTTCTGCGTGTTCTCATCTGGCATCCATGAGGATTAAGCTCCCGGAGTATTTTCATCACATCATCCCTCTTCACTTTAAGATGATGCTTTTGTTTAAGTACCTGCCACATTGTTCGATACCCAAACAATCGCCCAGGTCCTTGAAGCTCCGCTCTGATTGCGTTAATGATCGTTGTTCTGGAGTGAAAATATTTTCTTCGGTAAAGTCCAGCATTATTAAGTTTACTTTTAAGACTCCTTAAACTTATCTTTACACCATGCAAACTTAACATCATGTCCATGATAACACTATATGAGTGACCTTCGTTGAAATATTTAATGCAGTACTGTAGGGTGTCTGATCCTTCAGCCTGGTATGTGTCCCGCAAAAGCTCCAGAGACCGTCCACAGGAAGCACAAAAAGGGGTGAAGAGGCTGAAGCTAACGCCACAAAACGGGCAAAACATTTTCCGGTTCTCTATGTAGTGCAGCAAGCACCGTCAGGGTGATAAGGAAGCGCTGTGAGGCGTGAGTTTCTCAACGTTTGTTGACATCCCGAATCACTTTTCTGAGCTACAAATATGGAGTAAGCCTAATCGTTGTGCCACTTCCGGTATTTCAGACAATCCCTTTCCGTCAAGGATTTTTAATTTGTTGTGGATTTTTAATTTGTTGCGGTTTTTTAATTTGTTGTGGATTTTTGATTTGTTGCGGTTTTTTAATTTGTTGTGGATTTTTAATTTGTTGCGGTTTTTTAATTTGTTGTGGATTTTTAATTTGTTGTGGATTTTTGATTTGTTGCGGTTTTTTAATTTGTTGTGGATTTTTAATTTGTTGCGGTTTTTTAATTTGTTGTGGATTTTTAATTTGTTGCGTTTTTTTAATTTGTTGCGGTTTTTTAATTTGTTGCGGTTTTTTAATTTGTTGTGGATTTTTAATTTGTTGCTGTTTTTTAATTTGTTGTGGATTTTTAATTTGTTGCTGTTTTTTAATTTGTTGTGGATTTTTAATTTGTTGCTGTTTTTTAATTTGTTGTGGATTTTTAATTTGTTGCGTTTTTTTAATTTGTTGCGGTTTTTTAATTTGTTGCGGTTTTTTAATTTGTTGTGGATTTTTAATTTGTTGCTGTTTTTTAATTTGTTGCGGATTTTTAATTTGTTGCTGTTTTTTAATTTGTTGTGGATTTTTAATTTGTTGCTGTTTTTTAATTTGTTGTGGATTTTTAATTTGTTGCTGTTTTTTAATTTGTTGTGGATTTTTAATTTGTTGCGGTTTTTTAATTTGTTGCGGTTTTTTAATTTGTTGTGGATTTTTAATTTGTTGCGGTTTTTTAATTTGTTGCCGTTTTTTAATTTGTTGCGCTTTGCACTTCCCAGCCACCGTATATATGTGATGGTGGCATTTTTTACTTTTATGATTACACATGTCTGGAAAATGAAGTTATATTCTTGTTATGTGCAATAACATCAATGTTATTGTATACGTAGATTAGCATAAAGAAACAAAATAAATCTTCAATGTTGGCGTCCAATTTTAAGTGTGTGTGTGTGTGTGTGTGTGTGTGTGTGTGTGTGTGTGTGTGTGTGTGTGTGTGTGTGTGTGTGTGTGTGTGTGTGTCAGATCTCTGAATCTGACGTAATCCTCTGGATATTGAATGAGCTGACTCTTGATTATCTGTGTCTTACAGGGTTAGGTGGTGCTGGGAATGTGGAGTTGTAAGGGGTGCACAGAAACGGTATCAAGTCGTTCCAAGCTTTTGCATCACTACAGATTAAAACATCCACATTTTGGACGTCGTTCTCACTTTCCATGTACATACCTGCATTGTCCATGCACCTTTAAAACGTGGAATGCCCTTATTGTCCATCAAAATAAAATCCACAGCACGGGGGTCACTACTAAAAAAAAGGCGATTTTCAGTTGCCACCTTTGCGAATGCAATGATTTAGCATCAGAGCGTGATTATTTTGCTCACATATATGCGCATCTTAAAAGAAATGAGACACTTACTTGTATGTTTCTAGGCTGCAACTTTAAAACAAACATTTACTGTACATTTAAATCACACAAAAACCGTAAACACAGACATTATACACCAGGTGATTTTAAACGAGGTATAGTAAGAACAGGAATCGCACCTACAAATGAATTTGCGGAAAATAGTCAGGAGTTTGTAGATCAGTTGGATACTGTCATTCCTTCACATGGTCAGTGTGATACTGAGGACTTGCAAAAAGTCATAGAGCAAAGTTTTGCAAATACTCTGCTAAAGCTGGAGCATTTGGTCCATGTGCCAAGCACAGTTATTGATGTATTTTTAGAGGAACTCTATCATTTGATACGGTCGGCACCTGTACCATTATCCTGTGATATTGTGACGAATATCTTTAATCAAAGAAACCTCCCCATTGATAAAGATCTCATTACAGAAACTATTAATGCAGTTTTTTCAGGTAATCGTGTACTAACGTCCATTCAAAAGGGTGGTCCGCTAAGCACAGCATATCTGCGTAAGCAGTATTACAAGGAAAATTTCTGTGTTTTAGAACCAGTTGAATATATACTTGATGCTGAAAAGAAACACAGTTTCCAATATGTCCCATTGCTGAAATTGTTACAGCAGCTGTTGAGTAGAAAAGATGTTGTTGATGAAGTTGTGAAATGCCATAAACAACAGGTGGGAACAGACTACTGGGTCATATCATTACAAGTCTTCAAGTGATGGTTCCCTATTTAAGGAAAACTTTTTCCTTTCTGGAGAAAATCTAAGGATTTCCCTACGTTTTTATGTGGATGACTTTGAAGTCTGTAACCCCCTTGGTACCTTATCGTCCATCTACTTGTCAGTGTTGTGCAAAACCACTGACGTTAAAACTTATGGTTATGACAAAATCTTGGAACCTCTTCTACAGGATCTGAAAACTCTTGAAGAACATGGCGTTTATGTTCCACTATTAGGAGAGTCAGTCAAAGGTACAGTCGTAAGTGTAATCGCAGATAACCTTGGAGCACACAGTGTTGCAGGATTTATGCAAAGCTTTTCTGTAGAATACTATTGCAGATTTTGCACAGGGAAGAGCAGTGATATTCAGCTGTATTCTGTAGCGTCTGGTGCTTTCACGCTAAGAAGCAAAGACCTTCACCAAGTCCATGTCAAACAAGCCCAAGATACAGGTACAGGCTGTTGTGGAGTGAAAAGAGAATGTGTCTTCACCAAAAATCTGTCCCACTTTCATGTCATATTTGGTTATCCGCCTGATCTTGCTCACGATGTTTTTGAGGGTATAATCCCAGTAGAGTTGGCTCATTGCTTGACAGTTCTTATATCAAAGAAGTTTTTCACTTTAGCCGACTTAAACAATGCGATTCTGAAGTTCCCCTACAAATGGGAAGATAAGACAAACAGACCTCATGTAGTGTCACAAACTTTCTCTAGCACCAAAACAGTAGGAGGAAATGCGCATGAGAACTGGAGCTTGCTCCGGTTCTTGCCTTTTTTAGTTGGATCACTTGTGCCTGAAGATGAGCCTGCATGGCTTGTTCTCATGACTCTGAAGGATATCACAGAACTTGTCGTGTCCCCTGTGCATAGTGATGACTCTCTGGCTTTTTTGGAAAGCAAAATTATAGAGCACAGACAGCGATACCAGGCACTGTTTCCTGATGTTAAGCTACTACCAAAACACCATTATTTGGAGCACTATCCACAGATGATTAGGTTTTTTGGTCCAGTTGTTTGGCTGTGGACAATGCGTTTCGAGGCCAAACACAGCTTTTTCAAGCAGGTCATGAGACACACAAGCTGCTTTAAGAATGTGCCTCTCTCCTTGGCCTCAAAGCATCAGATGATGATAGCTTACCATCTAAGCTCCCCATCTCTTGGCAAGTCTGAACTAGAGGTCTCGGCTGTATCAACTTTTCCAGTGGATTTGCTTAAAGAGGAGATGGCTAGAGTCATTAGGCAAACATTCCCTGACATTCTAGAGATAAACCTTGCACAGTGTGTGACAATAAAGGGCATAATTTATAGGAAGGGAATGGTACTGGCCCACAGGGCAGCTGGTGGGTTGCCAGAATTCTGTGAAATAAACCACATCTGCATTGTAAACCAGAGCATATTCTACATTGTCAGAGAGCTCGGTGGCTGGTACAGGGAGCACTACAGAGCTTTTGAGCTCAACTCAGTATCTGCAAGAATATTCACTCTTGTTTCACTCCGTGAACTCCTTGACACTTATCCACTGGTTGACTACAAGATCGGATCAGTCCGCATGGTGACTTTAAAAAGGCATATAGAAATAAAAGGTGTGCAAATATTTGTAATAAGTTCAGTCACATGTATTTCACTAGATACATTTTTTTTTTTTTTGTATATCTGACCTTTTATAACTGACTGATATGTATGGGTAACTGTATGAAGACTAAACTGAAGTTATTCTTTCTGGGTGTCTGATGTATTGTTGTTGTTTTTTTTCGTCTACAGAATAGCTGCTTGAAATGGGGACCCCTGTGATCCTAAAGATCATCTTGACTGATGGAACCTGTCAAAGGCTCATTCTCTCCAATGGACCACCTGAATCAATTGAGGATCTCATTGTTGAAGTCAAGAGACAGTGTGGTCTTCAGGGCGATTTCAGACTTCAGTTTATGGATTCCTTGTTTGGGAATGAGTTCCTTAATCTTACCTCAGTTTCAGAAGTGGCAGACAGAGGGACTCTTAAAGTTATTGACATGTCAAGACCCACCACTATGCAGCATGAGGATTATATCATTCTTGATCCTGTCCAGGACTCCGAAGCCCTCAGCTGTTCCTCTGTTAATGATTCTTCGTACCTGTCTGGTGGATCTGTGGACACGGATGTGTTGTCATCAAGTGAGTCAACAAGCTCACGATCTTCTTGGCCTGCTGTCTTTTATGTGCCCAAGTTTTCGTATGATGCTGAATTACAACTTCAGCAGGCAAAAATTGCGTACAATCAGAATGGAACTGCACTTATTCCAGATCCCAAGTTGAAGTCAGCCATCCTTGAAGGTTTGGTGCAGGAAATTGTGAAGTATAAAGTGTATGTCAGTGATAAAGAAATGGATCAAGTAGCTCAGAGTCTGATCAAGAAGCATCCCTGTCTAACTGAGACAGGCTCCAACACTGGATTTGGAGGATGGAAGACCAGTTTAAAATATAAACTCTCAAACTATCGCACCCAGCTACGAAAACTGGGCTGCCCAGAGGTGACTGTAAACTCTCTAAAGAACAAACCTGTTGGAAGATGCAGTGCAGCCTTTGGTGTCAAAAAAGCAAAGAGGGCAGAAGTTAACTTTTGCCCAACATACCCACCAGAAGAAACTGAGGAGAGCCTGGAGGCAATGCGGAAAACTTTACTCTTGGACATAAAGAAGAAGAACAACAGAGAGTTGGTGAAATTCAAGATGGAAAAGACTTTTGCCTACAGAAGACATGAAGTTGTTCGTGATGCACCAATGGTAGAGGCTTTCATGGCAAGATGGCCTGCTCTATTTGATGTCCATGAGGTAAAGTTTGACTCACACCGGGAGTTCTTGGAAGAGGTGTTAAGCTAAAATACTTTAGGCACATTTAACAGCCAATTTCTTCAGCATTGGTGATTGTGGCCTTCTTCCTGGTGTTAAACATTTGAAGCTCACTCTTTTGTGCTGATGTTTTCAGATCAATGCTGAGTTTAAAAGAATTACCACAATCCCCCTTCAATCAAAGTTCCTGTCTCAGATGGATCTCCACTTAGACAACCTGGTGAAGCTGTTCAAAAGAAGAGGAGGACAGCTTGGACAAAGACTGAAAAAAGTTGTGGCACAAATGGATAATGTAAGTGATAAAGCCTTAACACAACTATGACCCCTTTTGGACAAAACTTTTAATTGGTTAAAAATTGTAAATGTTTTTCCAATGATAAATGCTGTCATCTTGTACTACTTTTACATCTGCTTGTTTTTGTTTTAATCTACTTAGTCAACTTTATTAGTATGTGTGCCTTTACTTTGAAAGCATTCGTGTAAAGTACAGTACTAAAACCTAAAATCAATGAGAAGGGCTAACTGAAGATACTAATCACACAAATTTCATTTCAGTGTGAAGATGTTGATGCTGGACGTGAGTGTGTCATTAAGGGAGTGTGTATCTACATGGGTGAAGATCCTGACAACCTTATCCGGGAGTATGTGGTAAGTACTTGGGGTATTTTATTTTATTTTTTGGGGGGGTGACTTTCACCAGTACATCATATTGCTCACTTGCCATGGATTGAGTAACATGACTTTTATTTTATTTATGTATTTTTTACAGGACATGGATGAAGACGCCATCAATGAGGCCATTGAAGACACCACTGTTGGAATTTATCTTAAAGAACAAGCTTCAGCAGATGAACAAGAAGACATTGGAGTTGTCCTTGAAGGCATCAGAGTGGTGAAGAATTTGGATAATGTAGCATTTGCTGTGGTAATGCTATTTGGACTCATGTATGCACTAAACCTTGCCTACCCTGCTGACCTCCGCTACACCTTTGAGGTTTTCCAGAAGGTTTTCATGGAACTAAACTCTCCAACAAAGTTCTTGCTCTCAAAAACCGTCTGTTTCACTGAAGGGTCAAAGACTGCACTTCAGCAATTCTTTACTGAACACAAAAGAAAAACTGCAATGTTATACTGCTGATACTGTTTGTTTGGGGTTTTTTTGTTGTTGTTGTTGTTGTTTTTTCTCATGTGACTGCACTTCGAGGTGACACTTTTTTTCTTTTCTTCCTTTTGGTGGTATTGTATTGCGAGAAATGTTTACAGAGGTTTTTTAGCAATGTGCTCTGGGTCAACCTTTACATCCTGCTTATATGTTCAAAAGGAAGATTCCTTTAGGTGTTTGGTATTATGTGACAGTGTCATTTAAGCTTCAATTTAGTAAAAAAATTCTGTACAGCTAAATACAAAATGTGACATGTATGAAGATATATCTTATCCTTAATAGCAGCTTGCTGCCTCTTTGAGTTTTGGAAGACCAATTTAAGCTGAAGTTGTTCTATATATGTACAGACTTGATCATTCAAAGCAGCTTGCTGGTTTCTGTCTCTTAAACTCCAGGTAACAGGAGTTGTAGAAATGTTAAATGCAAAAAAAAGTTATATTTGTGTAAGCCTGTTTGTTCATGGATGCTTTTTGATTCTTTTTCCAAGTAGGCTTAATTTAGTTTCAAACTTTTAATTGTGAAATTAAATACAAATATGTGTAAGATGACAGGATCATTAATAAGCACTTATTTGTAGCTTTCTTGTATTGCTGCTAAGGTCAGTTTTGAGGGGAAATATTTACAAATGTTTTAAATCTTTCTTTCAGTTATATCTGCAGGCAATCGCTAAAACTGTGTAACAAGTTTATATGCTTGCTGTTTTCACTGCTGTTAAAATAAAGGTGAACTTTTCAGCACTCCCATTTTTTTTTTGCCTTTTTTGTCAATAACATTTAGTTTATATTTACATTATTATATTGTACATAGGCAAGAAACCAAGGACTGAATTTTTATGAAGTTGACTTAAAATAATTAAGTAGGATTTAAAGCCATAATTTGTGTTGCAGGAACATAATTATAATGCCTTTATGTTACACAATTTCATTAAGTACCACTGACAATCAAAAATACGTTGGTGTTAAACTTTAAAATATATCAACATTACGTAATACATTGATATTTTGGTAACAGACAAACAGTATGTACATTGAACATGATTTTTTTTTAAGTAATCTAATGTGAATGAAATACTTTGGCTTTACAAGTAATTATTACTTGTTGGAAAGTGGAAAATTAAGTCAGTCATACTTATTCATATTATGTGGGACCGATGTACACAATAAAATCAAGTAAATTGAAAGAACTTTTTTTTTCAGTGTACCCCTTTCATGTAAACATCCAAGGGAAACCCTGGGTCAACTTAAAGAGTTAAGGTTTGTGTCACCACTTATTCTAATAGACAATGTTAGGGTCAGTGAACAAAGATATCCTGGATTTGTTGAACCCGTAGTGTAGAGCCCACTGGGGTATTCCAGGAAGCAGGTTTAGATAACAACTCCATGTTTGTTAACCCTGAAATGATGGAAACACGGGGTGTGTTCCACACATATGCAGTACCTCTCTCCTATTCCTCGGTAAAAGAATTGCTAAGGACTTACGAAATGAGAAGAGCTATTTGCTGAGAATTGGAACAGCCCTACACTTGTCTCTCCTTAACAATGTGATGCCAGATGTCCACCGTATTGAAACTACAGAAGATGGACTACCTTACTTTGCTATGATGTGTTCTAAACCCGGTGTGTTATGGAGGTCATGAAAAGCCTGTGAAAAATATCTTCATTACAAAGGCTGATGTTCTAAAGAAGGAACGTTTACTAATGTCTGCAGTTGCATGAAACCATCGTCTGATCTTAAAAAGTTGCTGGAATTACTAAAGAGGCTCAGAGTCAATTTGTGACTGACAGTTGTGAACAGGGCTATCTTTGCAGCTTGCTTAATGGGATATGGATTTGTAAGCTTTTCACTTCCAGGAGGAGACTTTACACAGTTGTATGCAAAGCACTGGGCACCCCTGATAATCTTCACGATTTTCCTTTAGAAAACATTGGTTCTTTACATCAGCAATTTCATTTAAATATATCAGCAGATGACCACAATGATATTTGACAAGTGAAATCAAGCTTTTAGGATTTACAGAAAGTGTGCAATAATTACCACTGTAACTTAGTCACATATAATTTGTGCAAAATCTGACGCCACGGGGGGGGGAATCAGGCTTTATGCCTGTTGTTTTACACGACAGTAAATAATGTTTGTCCTGTTCTGCATATGTGATTGGTTAGCTGTTCCACACAGATTTCAGGTTCATAGAGTGGAAGAGATTGTAATGATGCAGCTCTCCTTTGGATAAATCCTGAGCTTCACCTCACAGCCCCCTGATCATTCAGTGAGCTAGTTTAAGTCATTGTACCGTTTATAAGGTTGGGCAAACCTGCAGTCTGCTGAGACTGAAGAAGTCACCTGGATGATGATGAAATGTTTCTCCCGCTGAAAACGTCCAGATGAACAGAATCAACTTTTTGGGATTTACTTACCTGGATGATTGAGCATGCATCAAGACATGTGAAACCATGTATGTGTCACAGTTAATGTTAAGCTACACAGCATAACATTAACTCTACACAAGTGGAGGTACACAAACTATATTACAGACATTTTATAACCCTACATTTAGAGAGTAGTAGTAGTGAATGCAAAAAAGTGGGAGGAGCATAGGATGATGTAGCTCAGCTTGCCACAATGCTTCTCTAACTACAGCAATCTTATCTCAACTGGACTACTGTAATTCTCTATATGCAGCTGTTAGCCAGTCTTGTCTAGCACGGCTCCAGCTGGTCCAGAATGCTGCAGCTCGTTTCCTGACACGTTCAAAGAGACACAAGCATATTTCCCCGATCCTCGCCTTACCTTACCTCGCCAAGCTTTAACATTCGCCAAGTTAAAGCTTGGCGAATGTTTTGAACCATTCGCCAAGCTTTAACAGTAGATAATGTGAGTGGGTTGCTACAGAACATCGTTAAGGTCTTAAGTTTTCCCACAAAAAGCAAACTTTTCAAAGGGAATTTAGACATAGAGCTCTCAATATCCAACCAGACAGGAGAAGGCTGTTGTACCCAATCGGCAGCTATACGCATATGGGTGCTCAGCTGATACTTCCTTATATCTGGGAAATAAAGGCCCCCTTTTAAGGATGGAAGACATAACGTGGATATTTTAAGATGAGGTTTCCTCCCTGCCCAAACAAAGGAGCTGAACCAGCCATTTAGAGTTTGGATAGCTTTATGTGGAAAAAGGGTCGGAACCATCTGTATTGGGTAAAGTAGCCTAGGTAGAATATTCATTTTCAGAAGAGCAATACAACCGAGCCAGGATAACGGTAAGGACTTCCATCTCTCTAGATCTAGTTTGACCTGCTCAAATAGGGGGGTAAAGTTACTTTTATACATCTGTTCAAAGGTGTGAGTAACCCTAATCCCCAGATACGTAAAGCCCTGTGTGGACCAAGTGAAGGGAAATGGAGAAGGGGCCCATAGTTTTTGTTTCAGACTGCCCAATGGCATCTCTTCTGATTTATTGAAATTAATTTTATAGCCTGAGATTTCACTAAACTTATTAATAGTTTCAACCAGAGAGGGGATTGATGTTTCCGGCCGAGTCAACACAACAAGTACATCATCAGCATACAGAATAATCTTATGCTGTCTTTGTCCTACAGATAGACCATGTATGTCCGTCTGAACTCGTACTGCCTCTGCCAATGGTTCTATGGCTAGGGCAAAGAGCAAAGGGGAGAGGGGGCAGCCTTGTCTGGTTCTCTTCTGTATCCGGAAGTTGGAGGACCGCACCCCGTTTGTAAGAACTGCAGAGCAGGGATTGTTATAAAGTAACTTAATCCAGTTTATAAAGTTTCCACTGAAACCGAATTGATGTAGTGTAAAAAACAGGTAAGACCATTCAACACGGTGAAATGTCTTCTCGGCATCAAGGGAAATTACCACACCAGGCAGAGATTTTTGTTGGAAGAACTGGATCATATTCAATAACCTACGCATGTTATTATATGAATTGCGCCCTTTAATAAAACCCGTTTAGTCCTCATTAATAAGCGAGGGGAGTAAAAGTTCCAGACGTTTTGCTAATATCTTGGAGAGGATTTTCAGATCCACATTCAACAAAGAGATTGGCCTATAGGAGGGACAATCTTCAGGTAGCTTGCCCTTTTTAAGTATAAGGGATATATTGGATTCCCTTAAAGAACTGTGCAAGAGACCCTTTTTAAAGGAGTCATTGTACATGTTCAGCAGCGGGCTAGCTAAAATTTCTCTGAATTCTTTATAAAACTCGGCACATAGTCTGTCTGGTCCCGCTACTTTGCCAGCCTTCAGCTCTTTAATAGCGTCTAATGGTGTCAAATCCCATCTTAAAACACGTTTTTACTCATTGGCTTTCAACACCGCATGAGAGTTACCTATCTATCCACCTAGTCATCTGTTACCAGGTATTTGTTATTGATGTTATTTGTTACTGTGTAATTTTTGTTTTTTGGGTTTTCTTTTTATCTTTGTAAAGCACTTAGGTCAACATTTTGTTGTTATTAAATGTGCTATATAAATTAATAAAAAAAATAATAAAAAAAAACAGCGATGAAATAAAAGGAAGGTGTACCCAAACAGAGGCTAACCTGGAGTCTTCACACCTCTCCTGCACTTTCCTGTCAGCTTTGTGACAGCAGCACTCAGTAAATCAGCTTAAATTTAACTTCCATTCCACTTCCAGCAGCCAGCATATGTTCATTCACAGGTACTTGTTACGTTTCGGTGTTGTCGGTGTGTTGTTTTTGGCGTGACTGTTATGTGTTTCCTGTTTTACTTTGAAAGTCTGTGTTATCTTAGTGTTTTCAGTTTACGTTTCCCTGTCTCGTCAGTTCTAATTTGCCCCAGCTGTGTTTCCCTCCTGTTGTCCATTTTCCTGATTGCTCCCTCTATGTATTTAAACCCTGTGTTTCAGGGTGTCATGGTCGCGATCTCCCCCGTGTTGTAAATAGTTTGGTGTTTTGTTGTAAATAAATAGTTTGTTGTAAATAGCTGTAAATAGATTTGTCGATACTTTCGTTTTGGGATTTTGGTGGAGAGCCTTAGTGGGGGGGGTTTTGTGTGTTTTTTTTTTTTCTTTATTTTTATTTTTTTCGTGTTGCACTCCGGTTGCCTAGGCCGGGGTGTAACACACTGGTACTGGTGACCTTCAGCGAGACAGTGAACCCTTACTGCTCATCATTGTAACAGCTCTAATGCTAAGTTTGTCTGTAATCCATAAAACAATAGCAGCCAAGAGTCAAAATATTTGTTTATAGTTCTGGATGCATGTCCACATCTTCTGCACAGGAGCCAACTTGCAGAGAGCATAATAAGAGTTCTATATTTTCTTAGTGGAGATTTATATCATTTACATAAATTTATGAATATTCCAGCAGATTTGTGAAAATTTGTAAATAAAACTAAAGGACATTTTAAATTACCATACATTATTTTTAAATTGTTGACATAACACTAAATATCTTGATTTAGTTTAAGTTTTCGTTTTAGCTTAAACCAGGAAGGTATGTACCATGAACTCAGTCCAGACTCTATAAAAAAGATAGACTTCAGCATATGTTAAAATTCACATCATTGGTTACATTATAAATAAATAAGTGGCCAATGATAGTTGTTATGAAGGGGAAAGAAGCCACAGAGACCAAAACGTTTGTACAATGTCATACATTTATTTGCTTGATATGGACATTTAAACATGCACATTGACTCGCCTTTGGAGACAGCCTCCAGTCCCCACTTAAGGGACATCTGTGTTATCTGAATATCCAGGGGCATCCTCTTCATATAAAACTTCATATAAAACACGGATGTAGCCACCCATTGCTTTTTGGACACCTCAATTTGAAGCTTCAGCTGACAGGCTACAGTTTTGGGCCTTTCTTTTCCGACACGGACGTTGTTGCTCAGTCCAGGCATGACACTCAAGTAGACTTTTTTATTTTAGGTCCTACTTAATTATCTAACTTGATAGAAAAAAAGAAAAATAACTTTTTCCAAGTTCTACCAAGCAGCTGGTAGAGCTTTGTTTTTTTTTTCTAAGTGGAAGTTTAAAAACTTAAACTTCCTTCATGAAAGTTTAAAACAAAATAATTATCTTAGGACAAATAAATACACGGCTCCTTTTTTCAAGGATATAATAATAATAACAGTAATAATAATAATAATGTCATCAACATTATTTTTAAGTAATTAAGTATCCTAAGTTTGGTAAAAAAAATAAAAAATAAACAAACAAATAAGTAAAAATCATGACAGTTTAGGTAATAGTAATCCCATGGTCAGATGGATTGGTGTTGCAACTACAGCGATGCGGACGCTGTACCGGTCTGTTGTGGTGAAGAGAGCTGAGTGTGAACGCGAAGCTCTCAATTTAACAGTTGATCTACGTCCCTACCTTCACCAATTGTTACGAGCTGTGGATAGTGACCGAAAGAATGAGATCGTGGATACAAGAGGCAGAAATGAGCTTCCTCCAAAGGGTGGCTGGCCTCTCCCTTAGAGATAGGGTGAGAAGTTCGGCCATCCGGGAGGGGCTCAGAGTTGAGCCGCTGCTCCTCCACATTGAAAGGAGCCAGTTGAGGTGGTTCAGGCATCTGACAAGGATGCCTCCTGGGCCCCTCCTGGGTGAGGTGTTCCAGGCATGTCCCACCGAAAAGAGGCCTAGGACACGCTGGAGAGGTATCTCTCGGCTGACCTGGGAATGCCTTGGTGTTGAACCGGACAAGCTGGAGGAGGTGGCCAGGGAGAGGATGGTTTGTCCCATGTTAACAATCTCACATATGCTGGTAAACATGTTTCTAGCAATACATCATTACATGGTTTGTAATCACATTTTTAGTTTAAAAAGTTAAAAAAATAAAATAAAATAGAGCTAAAATGAAAAGCCTGAATCATTTAATAAAAAAATCTGTATTTATTTGTATTTTTAAGCGTGTTTTAAGCCAATATTAAAACATGCAAGATTTATTTAAAAACAAATTACTGATTAATATTATTATTGCCCATGGTAAATAAAAAGTGCTAAGAAATAATAGTTCTATTATTATTTTCTTACAGAGAATGTTAAAGGGTTAATGTGGCTACCATGGTTCTACGGGTCTAAATTTGCACACCAAGTGTGCTCTTCATACCCAGATCAGACCTCAGGAAGGTTTGTATATTTTCAAACTGCCAACTTGATCCACTACAACATTGAATTGTCTTCTGTTTCCAGGACTGCTTTCAGGCCAGCACATGCGGCACTGCAAAAAGAGTGCTAGCTGCAGTGGTTCCAACTATAACATATATAATTTCTTAAATGTACAAATGTTAGTTTGATTCTGAATGAAAGAAAACCTATAGTGCTTGATGAAAAATAATATGCAATCCATGTGTGTTTACTGAAAAGGAAATTGTGGCCTGTGAATGCTTTCATTTCACAATTAGATTGGACTATCCACTTCAGTGAGATGGGTAATGGCCATACAAAGGTTGGAGTGATGCAAAAGACTCATGCAGGCTACTCAAACCGTTCCTGGATCAAACCAAGAACCAATCAAAAATAACCTTTATGTACATCTCTGGTGAAAAGTGAGCTTACAATTGTTTTTTAAATAAAAATGAAAGGTCAGATCTTGCTGTTCTCCAAGTGAGAGTCAATGTGTTTGATGAGGGCATCATCAGGGTAACTGGTTGGGAAGGTCAGCTGGCACAGAGGGCAGCTCCGAGCAGCATTCTCTTCCGATTCCATCCATAACTGTGGAGATTAGGAAGAAAAAAAAGAATAGGTGTCAAATTGCTTAACCATCAATAATGGTAAATCCTTCATAAAGTCTTCATAAAGCTTCAATCAAAGAGAACACAAGTCCTTCAGCACAGTTTCTCGATGATGGAAAATTGTGATATGATGAAGTAGAAAAGCTTCTTATAGCTTGGATTATTAATTGTTTAGATCAAGTATCACAGAGAATACTTTTAAATATTTTAAGTTAGCCTCGCCCTGGCTCACTCAACAAAATGCCAGTGAGACTTTTTAGAATAGCTTTGGAATAGATGATTTATCCCAAAAGAGCAGCTCACTCTCAGACTGTAGGCTTAATCTCTAAAAGTATAAGTGGGTGGAAGAGTCTCAGCAATCAAGCTCCTTTCCTGTAGAGCCAACTCCTAGTTTGGGTTCAAAAGATACACAACCTATTTAAAATTGCTCTTAAAACTTTCCTTTTTGATAAAGCTTATAGTTAGGGCTGGGTCAGGTGACCCTGAACCATCCCTTCCACTGCTATTGGCTCAGGCTACTGGGGGACTTCCCATAATGCACTGTGGATTTCTTCTGCGCTGACCTCTTTTCACTCCCATTTCACTACTAAATCTCCATTTACAATTTTACGTATAACAAAAAAAAAAGCTATGCAATATACAATATACAATATTCAAGTTAAGGAGGCATAGTAGTGCAAATAGGCAAATAGTGCATTGTATTTATTTAAATTTTTACTTTTTAATTATTTTATTTGCATTTTTTAATCACTAGGGTTTGAGAGTAACGAAATTTCTATTCTCTGTATGTCCTGTACATGTGGCAGAATTGACAAATAAAGTTGACTTGACTTGACTTGTTTTATATGCCGCTACTGCACATCAGCCTTTGTCTTCTCTTTCATATAGTTGAACTTTATTTGTTAAAATAATGTGCAGCATAAAATCCTTTTGCATGCACCAAGCAAAATTTAGTTTGATGAAACTTATGTGACATAAAATAAAATAAATATGGATCATGAATAAAATATGTGTCATATTTGGTAAAAGTTTTCCTTTTCTTGCCCTTCCTTGCTCTCCCTTCTCGTCTACAACAATTTTGCAGCCACCATCACCATGCTGGTAATCCTTGCAGGGCATGATCTGATCTGAGCCTTGTTCTGCTGGTGGTTTCTTCCTGGGCGATTATGGCTCAAGAGTTGGGAGTTCACCTTGTAATCGGAAGATTGCCGGTTCGAGCCCCGGCTTAGACAGTCTCGGTCGTTGTGTCCTTGGGCAAGACACTTCACCCGTTGCCTACTGGTGGTGGTCAGGGGGACCGGTAGCGCCAGTGTCCGGCAGTGTGCCCCAGGGTAGCTTGCCATCACCAGTGTGTGAATGTGTGCGTGAATAGGTGGATGACTGGATGTGTAAAGCGCTTTGGAGTCCTTAGGGACCTTAGGGACTAGTAAAAAATAAAATAATTTCCCCCACGGATCAATAAAGTATTCTGATTCTGATTCTGGGGCCTTAGCACCTACGAATCTAGAAGTTGTCTGATCTGGCCCATATTTCCCTTCTGTCCTCATACTGCGGTTAAAGGTAATTATACTGCCTATACTATGTGCAAAGAAGTCTAGAAGTAGCACTAACAGGTCTTATATGCCTGTTAGGTTTATATTGTTGATTTGTCATTTATGCTTGGAAACAATTGCTCATATATGCTTAGAGGTATATAATCAATTGTATAATGATATAGCAGTCTGCAAAGACTCTTTGTGCCCCCAGAGCACTCTGGCATATGCACACACATCCTAAGGTCATGAGAGAAGTCGTACCTTCTCTTACTGATTTATGGTATAGGAGGACACCTGCTCTGTATCTGTTTTAGCATAAGAGCCCTTTGTTTAGGTGGACCGCTGGGCTCCTAGCACCAGCTTTGGGGAGTCGTTCACAGGGTTACATCTTGACCACACACACACACACACACACACATACACACACACACACACGTACTCTTTGTTCATATGTATGTTAATGAACCTATACATATTCATGTAACCACAATAAAGAGAAGTGCTACGGGGGAGCTAACTGAGAGTGACTGGGGTTCAAGTGGAAGGAACGGCGCTCGTCATAGTTCTCTCCGTCGTGCACGAGCAACACAAAGTGCTCTGGTGACTTGCGTCTTGCTTTTGCTGTTGTAGTAGAATTGTCTCGGTGTTCCAGCAGTAGGCCTGTGCTACACAGACCTATCAATGCCCACTACTAGAATTGCACCACCAGTGCTACACACACATCTTAAGAGAGATTATGGCACACTCCTTTTTACATAGTCTTTAAATCCTTTAGGTTTCTTGGGTGTCACATGGCAAACCCAAAGCTTTAGCTTGAGAAGAAAATGACACATCACAAATTTAAAAGAGCTTCAATCAGCCTAAAAATAGCTTGTTGCTCTAAAAATAGAACCCCCTCCTCAAAGCTAGAACATCTTACTGATCACTGATTCAAGAAAATAAAAATAAAAAAGTCTGTTTCTCTTCGACATGGTAGCCAAGCTGACAAAAAGTCAGAGGTCTGTTGAGCCAAGCATTCCTTTAATCTTATCTAGCAATGTCTTCATGATTTTCTCCACAAATAAAATTAGATTCATTGGATAAAAATGATTCAAACCCATCATAATGTCCAGCCTTTTTAAATATCATTGATATTTTTTAGACCTGTTTTCTCAGAATGATCTTTCTGAGTTAACTTCAGGAATTACTAGCAGACCCATTCTTACAAGACTTCTCTAAGAAGTCCAACTGTTAGTTAATGCTTCCTCAAATGTGATCAGCTCATCTCTAATAATCAGTTACCTACCACAAATCTTTAAGGTAGCAATAATTAAACTATTACTTAAAAAGCTATCACCTGACCCAGCTACCTCAACTAATTATAGCCCAATGTCCAAGCTTTTTTTTTTATCTTAAAAATACTTGAAACATTAGTTAAAGGATTTAACTGATCACCTGCAGAGAAATGGTTTATTTGAAGAGTTTCGGTCAGATTTCAGAATTCAGTACAGAGACAGCGTTACAGTTTACAAATGATCTTATGGCTCATCTCATTTGTGTATGGACAGCAAAGGAAGAATTTCATTGCACAGAGAAATGCTATTTCTTCTGTACACATGAGAATAAACTCTTTGAATCTTGAGTCTCTGCACTTGTCCTGCTAGATTTGCGTTTTTTATTGTTGACCACAATATTTTATTAGGAATTAAAGGGGCTGCACTGCAGTGGTTTGAATAATATCTGTCTAATAGACAGTAAATGTTGTTCATGTAAATGGGGAGTCCTCTTTACACACTTAATTATGAAATGATACCCAACCAGACCTGACTCGTCCGGCCACTACGGCGGCTCAGTGGTCCTTGTTGCTGTACTGCTCACATCAGTGTGGCCCCGGCTCTTTCTACTCATGTTCTCTTCGCCTTCGTCAATACTGATTCTACTGATAATAGATTCTACTGATTCTTCGCCTGTTTCTTTGTATATAGATTTCACTGTCCCTGTTTCTGCCCTGGATCCCTGAAAGTGAGTTTGGAAGTTCGAGTGTGTTTCTGGCAGTGTCTGACTGCAGCGGAGAGTGGTGTCCTCCTTCTCTCCATAGCACTTGGCGGTTGTTGTAAATAAGCCATGAAATTTCAATTCCAAACTCACAGAGTCCTGTGCTTGACTCTGTGAGTTTACTGTGACAATCTTAGAAATATGTTATCTAACCACATGCTTACTCTGGATGGCATTACCTTGGCCTCCAGTAATACTGTGAGCTGACTAAGACATATCCTTCAGTGTTCATATTAAACCAAATGTTTAAGGACTGCTTTCTTCGATTTGTGCAACATCTCTAAAATTAGAAACATCTATCTCAGAGTGACGCTGAAAAACTAGTTCCTGATAATAATAAATTACAGTATTCCAGCCTACAAGTAAAAAATGCATGTAGTCCTAAAACAGTCATTCTCAAACTGTGGTACACGTACCACTGCTGGAACGTCTCAAAGACTTTTTTAAGATCAAATGATTATTTAAAATGTTAAAAACATTCAAGATCACAAAAATTGAGTTTAAATAAAGTTTTGTCTTTTTTGAAAAAGGCATATTCCTTTTTAAATCAGCCAGTAGGCAAGCTTACTAGGCCGGCCTAACAAGTAGCTAAAAGGGTTGACAAACTAAGTCGTCATGGCAAGTGGAGGAATGAAAAATAACGGTTCAAAAGCAATGCAATCCTGGCTCCAAACAGGAAGTATCAGAAGGAGAACTGTACAGAATAGCAGACAGCAGAAACTTTGGACTTTTGAATACAGCTGTGCAGGGAATACCCTGCACTTTCAGACAAGGCGATGTGCTTTCTCCTTCCATTTACGATCACGTATCTACACAAAATACAGAAGCAGATTGGATCTGAATCAAACCTGAGGCTGAAGCTGACCTCAAATGACCAAGACATCACAGAACTGTGTTTACAGAGCCATGCACATTCCTCTCATTAGGTATGTAGGCTAAGTTGCAAATAACCAATGAGTTGATACAGAGCAGTTAATAGCCTCACTGAGTGTTTCAGTGCAGTACATTTGTTATTCACTTGACGTGTTTTTCAGTCAAGTACAGTTATGGCTGTTTATGGCAGTTAAATATTTAGCATTCATATAGGAAATAAAATTATCTCGTGTAAACAGTATATGTTGTTAAATAGGCCTATATCTCACTCTTTTTTTCCCCCTCTCTATCTATTTTGTCTTTTCCACACACGTATTCACACTCCAATAAGCACATCGGAAGCAACTCAAGCTTCAGTATCTTGCCCAAGGATACTTTGATCCTCTGCTGCTCCATTTGGCATGCCAAACCACCAGCCTTCCGAATGGCAGATGATATGTGCTATTTCCTGATCCACAGTCATCCCATTAATTAAAAAACTTGATTTAATTGAACTGAAGCTTTCGGCAAGCTAATCTCAACAAGCTCATAACAGTTATATGATTTTAGAAGAGCAAACATAATGAAAAGAAGCAAAACGATAATATTTGGACACTAACAAAGTGTGTGTCTTTGTTTAATGTGATGACATTCAGTGTCTTATTTAGCCGCTTGTGAGCAAACCAAAACGTAATTCATGAATGGGGTGGCTATTTACTTACTTCAACATTTAGAACAATATAATGAAAATATTCAACATTGCCAAAGAGTCAATGTCACAGATATTTATCAGAAATGGTGTGTATCTGTGACATTAAATTTCTGAGAAGATGCTACTAATTACTAATTTTTTGCAGAGCTTCAAATTACATTGGGAATTTTTCACATGCAAAGTTTGATTTTTCTGCCTTCCTTGCCAGCTCTGTCCAGTGTTGCAGAGTGGAAAGCTGCTTTTGGAATGCTTCTAAAATGACACAGTTGGTGAAGTTTGAATCACTGTAGGCTGCCTGTCCAGGGTCTATCCTGACTCTTGCACTAGACAGCTGGGGTAGGACCCCAGCTTCCTGCAACCCTGAAATTAATAAGAGCAAGAAGATGATGGATGGATCATTGTCTTGAATGGGCACAATCTGCTCCATTGGCTGCATCAGAACCAGAGCTTGGTAAAGTTTGAGTTAACCAGAGACTCTATTCGAGCATCTAACAAAACCTCATGAAGAAAGCCCATCTATGCCAGGAGAACTGGAAATACAAGTTGCTAACTTATTTCAGGGTTTAAATATTACTTTCTCCTGTATTACAGAGTCTTAAGAGTCTTAAGAGTTTGTGCAAGTGTCTGTGAGAGTGTTTTTCTTTTTTTTTACCAAGTTTAAAAGAATATTTCAGTGTCTCATCTTTACTGCACAAACTAAACAGGCAGATTTATTTCTCTGTGGCATCAGCTAAAAGGAATACAGGAATGTCTTTTTAAAGCAACTTACATTTTTTTTCCATACACAAATTATACAAACATAATCTTCAGCATGTTAAACAAATTAAATTACCCGAGGTAACAGAGGGGTTTTGTGCTTCAGTGGGACTTCTTTTGAGCTGCAGCACTGAGCGTGTTGGGTCTGCAGGAAATCTCTTAATAGCTTCATGTAATCCCCAATATTGTTTTCTACTCACATTAATAGATGGCCATGACTGAGCATGCTCAGTGTTCACGTAGGGAGGCAGATGGCATGAGAGCATGGTAGGGCCCTCAAGGGCTGAGAAAGAGGGATGGTGGGACTGTTTCCTTGGAGACTGGAAAGAGGAGTGAAGGGGCTGTTCCCTAGGTGACGATGAACCAGTCCCAACAGCACCAAGAGTATGAGGTGGGCTGGCAACGGGCGATGGATATGTACATACGTCCTGTAAATTTACATAGCACACAACCCCACACATCTTCAATATGACCTCTAACTCTAGATGAAAATCAGTAAACATCAGAATCATTATCATCACCTCTTCATCATCTGAAGACTGAGGTGGTGTTACCAGTGGCGTGGGTTCAGTTGGCTCATCAGTGTGACAGAAGTGGTGAATCTTCATGAGAAGAAAAGTAGGGTTAAGTAGATACTGTAGTTTGGCAGAATAGTAGTCATTTTTGATGTAACTATCATGTTACATCAAAAATGACTAAATGATTATCAGAGTGATTACTTTTCTCTGATAATCCACTAGCCAAAGGCAGCTTAGAAACGAATCCACTATTTACTAAGTTGAACAAACAACCAGTTCCTAGCACAACACAGACTCCATTAGCTAGCTGCTACATTGTGCATCAAGCCATTTGTCTGCATTACCAAGAATGTTAGTGCTAGCAAACACTAGCAATAGGTCAGCAAGTTTTATCTAGTGAAGCCAAATAGGAATATGGCCATCAGTGGAAGACTACTTTGAAGCCCACTACATCTAAAATATCAAGGGTAACCAAAAAGAGAAAATTTGACACTAAAATACCTCATCTTGATTTGTCTAACTCAGCATGCTCAAGCGTCATAAAATCTTCAAATAAACTATGGACTATGGACTGGTAATGGCCAGAGCACCCAGCACTCACTGCTAAAATGGGTTACAAACCGTTGTTTCATCATAACATCTGAAAAACAAGAACTAAGTGAATACAAGTTCTACTTCTCACCTCAGCAGCCACAGGAAAGTCCAGGTCGAGAACACAGTGACAAGGACTGCTGCTCAGGCTGTTGTCACCACACCTTTCTACGCCCCTTCCTCCTCCTCTCTCCACTCCAGCTCCATGAGCTGATGCTGGTCTGACCAAACCCACCAGTGAGGTACAGAGCTGACTTTTGGTTTGACCGTAAGCCTGCATGTCCCCATGGACGTGCCTGGGTTTGGGAAGCGTAGATACTGGGTCCCTTAACAGATGAACTGGGGGCTTTTGGTTGACTGATGTGTTAGATACCTTGGAAACAGGAGGCAAGGATCAGTACAAAATAAAATACATAAAAATATTTCACAAAGTAGTTGTCATTTTCATGTTCTACTAAAATGTGTAACCTAACCTCTGAGTAACTTCGGCGACCCTGGAACTTAGCTCGTAGGCGGCTGCTAGTCTGCTGATGGGAATAGGAGATGGACCCTTCAGTTGAGGACATAGGAGATGGGGGAGTGGGGAGGAGTCTGTCAGGGGAGAGTGAGGCACGCTGGGAAGAGGTTGGAGAGAGATGCTGAGGAGCTGTGCAAGAGCAAGAGAAAGATGAATGAAGAAAGGAAATAACAGACCTGAAAACAACTTCTGCTTAAATGTGTAAGAATTGCAAAGACTATCAAAATCAATCAAAATCAATAGCTAAATTAGTGACTATAGGGTTTGTCCCATAGATAGTTCACTTAAGTTTACTGTGGGTGCTGACATGTGTCCAACAAGTTACTGCATAGCTTCCAATCAAGTAGAATCCAAGTAGAAGTTGCAGTGGTCACGGTATGGTCATCTATACAGAAGGCTGATTATACCTCCTGCAGTCTGATGTAAACAGAGGATGTTTGAACTCTTTCATCATGATCCAACAACTCCACAGCTAACATGAGTTGCTATAAACTATCAGCTATTGACTAAGATGAAAGAAAGATGTTTATTACTGTTTCACAGTAACACTTGAGCCTCAGTACAAAAACTGTTCCAGTAAGTGGGTACAGTACATGCAATTAAAATGAAAAACTTTCAAGCTGGTAGAGACTTTTAGCATATCTACAGGACAAGTCTCTCTGACAAATATTCTACCACAAAATCCACAAATTAGTCACTCTTTCAGGTTGCTTACCAGGCTCCTGTGAGACATGCTGCAGAAGGTCACTCTGCTTTGCAGCCAGACAGCGAACATGACCCAGCTCCTCTGTGAGCTCCGTGTAAGCTAATGCCAGGTTAACCCTGGAGCACACACACACACAGACACACGCATAAGACAATGAACTATAGACTTCTATTTAAATATTCTTTGTAATTAGACTTACTGTTCATCGCCGGCTTTCTTTATCCATTCTACGTCACAGTGTTCACAGTGAGAAGACAGGTCCTGTGACTGACACAGACACACAAGGATCTGTGGTTAGAACTACCAATCACTGAAGGAAAACACGAGATGTGACTGAAAATGATAAATGTTTATAAATTAATATTATTATAAATTAATATTTGGGAGTATGTAAAATAAAGCTTAAAGTCTATGCATGGGATAAATGATTGAAAACCTTTCCTCAGTATCCTCGTATTATCGTATTCTAACAATTTCTGAAGATTTATTCATTTATTTTAATTTAAGGGTTTTTTTTTTTTTTACCACAATAACTCTGAAAGACTGCAGCAAGTGAAAGTCCAGGAGTGTAATTTGTTTGTTGAATTTGTTTTAAAATAACCTGACATATAATGGACAATAGTGCAGCTTATAAGCTTTAACGTTAAAGCGTGGCTGCATGGCAGCACCTTAGTCATGACTGCCTAAGTGTGCTTTGTTGACCCACAGCAGTTGTGAGATCACAATGTCCTGCAGTCCATCTGTACTTGATCATGGCCAGTTAAGCATTTAAAGCAATTGAGAGGTACCTGTCTTTGTGCTTCCCGCAGCTTTGCTACCTCATGCTGCAGCCTCTGGACCTCAGCCCTCATTGCCTTCTCTCTCTGAAAAGCCCCCTCAGCCTGGTTCTGCGCACCCTCCAGCTCAGCCTCCAGCTGCTGCACCTTCAGGTCCAGAAGGGCATCCAGACTGCAGGAGCTCTGCAGTGTCGGCCCTGGACCATCTGGAAAAAAAAAACAAAAAAACAAAAATGAAAAAAAGAAATGACAGCTTCACATATATCTCCCTGCTCTGGATTTCGCAGTGTAACCCAGTTTGAGCAGCGTTAGCAAGGAAATGCTGTTTGGCAGGAAGCCACAGGGGGTGCTGGACGTCATTAAAGAAAGCTGGGAGCAAGGTCCAAGCTCAGGTAAGAATGAACTTCAATATGTTCTGGACCTAAAAGCAAAGCTATACACACTGGGGAGGTTATCATGGGAAAATTTGCTCTAGGCCGAGGAACATCAGCAGCACCTAAGATAATTTTTGCTGGGAGATAAATTGCTTGTATTGCTCCCTTCATCCAGCTCACCAAGTGGAGCTGGATGAAGTGTGTTGGTAACACATGACAAGTGTTACCAACACATTGACTATGAATTGGTGCTGTTGGAGCAGAGTGGAGCCACAGAGTTCCCATTGTTGTTTATTGTGTCTTATGTGTCATGTTTCTGCTCTGCCTGGTTAATGCTGTCATGCCTGTGTGGTGTCATGTTTTCCTGTTTATTTTGAAAGTCCAGTTTTCATGTCGTTGTGTTTTAGTTTACATTTCCTGTGCATCATTATGTTCATCCGAGTCAGCTGTTTCCTCATGTGTCTCCACTTCCCCTGATCACCTCATGTGTGTATTTAAGTCCTTTGTCTATTACTGTTCATTGTCAGGACGTCTGCCAATTTTCCTCATGTCATCTAGTCACAGTCATAGTTTTACCTTTTGTTATCATGGTCAGTCATAGGTTCAACATAATTTATCATAGTTATGCTTGGTGTTTCATAGTTTCATGTTTTCAGCCGAAATAAAGGCTCACCTTCAGTTTGCAAACCAGCTCCTTGCCTCCAGTGTCTGCTTTTGGGTCCGCTCCAACAAACACACCGGCGCACCCCGCCGTGACACTATGTCACCAAAACCAAAAAGGAGATGAAGCAGTACTTGGGGCTGGCTTGTTATTACTGCAGGCTCTTTTAAACTTTGCTTAGCTGACCAGCTTCTGACCTCACCCGAAAGTGTGTTCCAGAACTTTGTGGGTGGTCAACTCTGTTCGCTGTTACCTCCTGCTGTCCGGATCATGCCCTAGCAATTGTTCCATTGCAAGAAAGGATTCCTTTGATTTTCAAAGACATAATTCAACAAACTAGGAAAGGACCGAACAGGAATCCGAGCAGAGAGCAGAGTTAATTCCAAGAATGAAGGTTCAAGTTGGTCCTTAAATACCCTCACTTTATTGTAGCCCTATGATGAGCAGGTGTACCTAGACCACAGCAGAGACCAGCTCCGCCCCAAATGGAGGAGAAAAGGAAAACGTGTCTTCCAAGGTTGGAAAAAACAGGTCTCAAACTCCCCAAACATCCACACTATGACAGGCAGACCAAGGATGCTTGGCAGCACTACTAAGGTGTTTGACTAACGAATGGAAGAACAATCGTAATCATGAAGGATCCTCAAAACGGTCCAGTACCATCAAACCTGCTAATTGCCTGCATCTTCACAACATAGAAGCTCCACTAAGGCATAGCAACCAAGCTGAATAGGCACATGAGTAAACACATGAGCGCGGAGTGCATACTAGAGGGCCATCGCCCTCCGATAGTGGAGAAGACCAGACAGCATTGCTTGGATTGACTACAAGACAGACTATGACCCAATGCCACACACACACTGTACAAGGCTAATAGTGCTCTATAGCATTCATCAGGAATGCCCCGCCCTGCTGTTGGTACAGAAGAATAGCGGGAATAGAATATGTAAAGCAATGAATTTGTGAATGTGACAGATTTTAAATAAATGGAAATCCTGAACTATAACTATGACAGTTACAAACAGTATAGTTTTTACTTGCCCTTTATGGATTAGGATATTTCTCCTACTGCTACCATAGACATTTATTTAAGCAGATGTGCCCCTGATATATAAAGAACCCACCTCTCGGTATGTCTAGACTGGCATGGAGTTGAGACTTATGTAAGTCTTTGCTGTGCAGCTCAGTGCTGAGTTTCTGCAGGGAACTATCTCTCTGCCTGAGAGCTGATTCGAGGATGCGGATCCTGTCCACGTGCTGCTCCACTAGAGTTGTCTGTCTCACACAAATGGAAACACAGCAAATTGCAACTGAAACCCAATCTGCTAGGAAATACCTCAGCACAAAATGTGTTTAACAGTACAAAACACATTATTATGTTTGTATGTATTTACCATTTTGTCTAGGTCTCTCTGGACATTGCTTTTCTCCAGGTGAATCTTCTCGTAAGCTTGGATGACTTCTTCCAGTCTCTCTTCTCTCTCTTTGCTCTTTTGGAGCTGAGAAAAATTATTTCTAACAATTTCAATTAATTCCAAATGAAATACAGTATACTACAGGTATCTAAATTTCAGAAAGATATGTTATGATATAATTTTACATTTTAAAAGGAGAAAGGTTTCTCCCATTATGAAGGCCTCCTAGTTACTGAGACATTTGCCATGGCTCAAATCTGTGTTATTGCTTTGCGGTTCCAAGAGGTAACCCCTAGGACTTTTTTTTAGCATTTTTTTTTTTTCAGTCTGAGGATCTGAAGTATGTCAATGGTATGTCATGATAGTTAATCAAATCTGAAAATGAGAGACTTCCTGAACAGTTAATGTAATATTTCTCTTAAACTCCTTGAATTAGAGCTTCACTGTGCAAGTACAGTGCTTGTGGTCCTGACTGCTGTGCAACATCATAACAGTCTGGTATGTGTCTCATCACTGTTTTGCCTGATTCTCAGCTGTGTGTTCACTATTTGTCAGATTACAAAAAATCCAAACAAGGCTGACAGAGAAAAAACCTCAACATGATTCACATAAGAGACTTGACCAGACACATCTAACTGGTGTACTGCATGTCAAATTTTACCTCCTGAGTGAGGGAGTTGATCCTCTGTTGTAGGTTGGTGGTCTGTGACTGAATAGTGCTGGTATCTTTGATGATGGGCTCACAGGAACAACACAGTATTGTCTCCTCTCCAAACTCAGTAATCATAGGGAACTGGGGGACAGGGCACAAACAAAGCATTCCCAACACAGAAATGTTACTGTATGCTGTTTTGTGTATGGGGTCTAGGATGTGTGGATATGTGTGTGTGCCTGCTGCTCTCCACCTTGACTTCGTAGTGTTCGAGTTTCCTTTTAATGCTACTGTTCTCCCTCTCCAGACTGGCTAGTCGGAGCTTGATGTCATGGTAGGCAGCAGCCAGGGCCAATCCAGACGGCGGATACATGTCTTCTGGCAGACGACTGGGTGGCCAGCGGATGCCATGCGCAGCCACATCATCTCTGAGGCCCTCTCCTCCTCCCAGCAGCCCCAGCTCCCCTCTGCTGAACAGATCCATCATCAGTTAGCTACAAGGGAAAGAGACAAAATGGGGGAGAATTGTAGAAATTCTTCGCTCTGTTAAGTTACAATAAACTGATCCGTAAGGCCAGTAATGTTAGGTTAGCGCTGTTGACGTCCTGAGTTCAATTCCACCATCAGGCCAGGGGCTTTCTGTGTGGAGTTTGCATGTTGTCCCCATGCTTGCATGGGTTCTCTCCGGGTACTCTGGCTTCCTCCCACCGTACAAAGACATGCAGTTATTGGGGATAGGTTAATTGATTAATCTAGATTGCCCATAGGTGTGAGCGCTGTAACCAAAATAATTTCCCCTAGGGATCAATAAAGCATTCTGATTCTGATTACTGCAACAAACTGGAATGGGTGAACAGACAGAAAAACTAGTAGCCATGTGACCTCACCATGCTCCTCCACACCCATTTCACACAACAGGAGCACTAGCAGCAATAAATGTATAAAAGTCTACATCCTGACAGAAGTTAAAGCCAGTGTGTGTGCAGCCAGGAGTTTATATGTTTCAATGAGGTTGGAGAGTAGAAAAAGATCACTACCTGTAATTTGATACATAGAAGTGGGGCCTAAGACTAATTGATGGGAGCTAACCAAAAATACTGCTGAATGGTGATATATTATTCCATCGTGATCCATCATTATCATCAGTTTTGACATCCAAAACTTTGAGTTACAACATCCAACACTATTGTCAGAAATGCAGCCATGACGATGCCTTTTGGTACTCTCTGTACAGTCCATACCTGTTAACAAACAAGAAACAAACAAACAAGAAATTGAATTTGGATTCATCACTCCACCTGCTCCAAATAACGTCCAGTCCAGTTTGTGTGTAATTTTGGTTACTTATCCTTTTGTTCCTATTTCCCTTTATTAGGAATAGCTTCTTGAATGCCACCATTCCACTGAGACTATTTCTTCAGCAAGTAGTAGTAGATCAAGTGATCAGCCAGATCCATCTCTCATCTAGTGTGTCAGTGTCTCCGATTCTGTCTGTCTGTTCTATTATTTTTTATATGTAGATACAGTACTGTTTTGTCTCTTGTGGTGTGTGCCTTTTTATGCTTAACTGATTTATATATGACGGTGGCCGAACAGTTGCCTAACAAACAAGAGATTTTGTTATGGTTTGAAAGGTCTTCAAAAACCCCGGAGAGCAACTCCACCAGAACATCTCCTTGGAAGCAAAATGTAATGAGGGGTGGCTCCCCACTGTTTTCACAGTACTGTATATTTTATTGATTGATTGATTAACTGCAAATATCCATTCCAAATATCCTTAATGGTATACAGTTTGCATATGGATCTTTAACAGACCAACAACAGCTCAGGACAGTTTGTGGAACAGAAACAACATGTAATCTATTGCTTGTGATTCTGGATACTGTTCTAATGCATACTGATTCATATCGGTTTACTTGAAATTAATATTTTCAAATAAAAAAAGGAAAGAAAAAGGAATGGCTGGCAGCAGAGAGTCACTCAAACATGTGACCATGGTTAAAACCACACATTTTGTTCATGCTGAATGTAACAAAAAACATAATTCCAATGCACCCCCTACCACCCCACCCCTCACATCAAAGTCTCTGCCTCTCTCACACACATTCAGCCCACATACTGCCTGTGTTTGTCGTCGTTTTCCCCATTTTGGCTCTAAATTTTCAAATCAATTCACTTAGCTGTATTATTAAGGGATTTTTACAGAAGCACAATCAGCATCAGCCAAGGACAGACCAGAGCAAGCCCGTATGTATTCATCACCTGGTTACCCCTTCACTAAAACACAAACACAGTGGAGTCTACATCCATGTTATCCACACACTGTTTCTACTAGGGCTGAACGATATATCGCATTTGCGATAATATCGCGACATGATCAAGTGCAATTTTCTAACCGCAAAGGCTGCGATTATACTCTGGACATGTCCAAATTCATGGGCTGCATCCTCCTGAGGCCGCATTTGTAGACCGATTACGTCACAGCGACGCGCCGAAGGCTGTCCAAATTACTACCATATCCCAGAATTCATAGCGCGGCCCAGCCAAACTCCAGTTTCCAGCAATGGCGGCCGCTACTAAGTTTTAAAATTACTCATACTAATCTTTCTGGGTCACAAAATAAACTTTTAACATATTTTCAGGCGAGAAAGTAGTTGTGTAAACATCAAATATCTGCTCGGTTTATCAAGATATCCCATATTTGCAAAAGTGCTTCGACGTTTTCAGAGGCGTCTGCTACCCACCAGCTCGACAGCTAGCCAGGAGCTCGAGGGTTACTGATGCGGCCGAGAACGGCACAACTCCCGGCACATCATTTTCAGATCACCGCGGAGTTTCGCTGCTCGGGTTAAACGTAATATATAAGTCACTTAGACGACCTAAAAATGTTATTGTTGGGCTTTTTTCAGTGTTTTGTTTGTTCGTGAGTAAATCGGTTTGGCTGAGATTAAAGTTATTAGATTAGATAAAATAAAACTTTATTAATCCCCCGGGTGGGTTCCTCCTTGGTTTTCACACAGCTGACTAAACGTCAAACAGAAAACTTATTAAACAGAAGTATGAGACAGTCGAGAATTTACACCAGTGTCTGGTTATATTTTAGATAGCAAGAAGCAGACGGCCGAGTTTATTAAACTCCACCGAGACAGCGGTGACGCTAATCAGAAGGCTAGACCGTCCAATTTCACGCCTTTAAATTTTAAAGGCGTGTTTGTGTGTGTGTTTATACAATTGCTATTATGTTTGCACTTTATGTGTAATGTTACTGACTGCAGAGATCAGTAAGATGTGTGCATTTTTTATTTATTAGTTTTATTTATTTAATATTATTTTTTAATTGAATGACTGTCTAGTAGTTCACAGATGTCGAAAAACTGAGTGTGGTAAAGCCACTGATTTTTTTATGTATATTTCTGCAATCTGCACATTGCACTGACTTTCATTTTAATGTTTACACCAGGGTTCCTTGTCAGCACTTTATGCTCAGATGTTTGTAAGCTAAAAATAAACTATTGTGTATGTTCAAATATACTGTTGTGATTGAAGAAGTTAAATAAAAATGTCAGTCATCAATTCATGCATCACCTCATGTCATCATAACAGAGGTCTGTCTTCCAGGAAAGAACAGTTTAAAATTAATGTAATATAGTATTGGCCATACTATATGATGTATTGCTTGTCTTTGTTTAATAATACAGAAGACAAAGACCTTAAAAAATAATCGCATATCGCATCGCAATCGCAATATTGGGGCAAAAAAAATCGCAATTAGATTATTTTCCATAATCGTTCAGCCCTAGTTTCTACTCTATACTTGAGTTGCTCTTTGCTGATGACACAGGCTTAACATCCCACAAGGAAGACACTTGAAACAGCTTGTTACTTGTCTCTTCTATGCTTACAAGGAATTCAGGCTTGCTGTAAGTTTAAAGAAGATGCAAGTCATGGCACGGGGTAAAGATCACCCCCCAAAACATCGCTATAGATGGGTACAACCTACAATCATTCTTTATAGCAGTGAAGCCTCGACCAACTACATGAGGCATGAGAGAAAACTTCCACCTGAGGTGCCTGCAGTGCATTCTGTGGATTCAAAGACTAAACAAAGTGCCCAATTCAGAGGTCCTGAAATCCACAAACATGGACAGCATGTTTGCCCTTCTTTGTGAGTGGCACCTTCATTGTCTTGGCCACATCAGTCAAATGGAACTTGGCTGCATCCTTGAAGGACCTGGCGAGTTGATGAAGGGCTTGCGACCAAGCAAGACCAAGCACCCACGGCTGCACTTTAAAGATGTCTGTAAAAAAGACATGAAACTGTGCAGCATAAATACCATGGCATGGAAACCCGGCACACTTGATCGCTCAGTCTGGCGCCTCACTGTCAGGAGGGGAGCAGAAAAGGCAGAGGAAAACAGGGCTGCACACATCTCTGAAAAGAGAGCCAGAAGGGAGGCAGACAAACACCAGCCTCATCAGACGTCTCCTTGTGTCTGCGACGCATGCGATTGAGACTGCCACTCATGGACAGGACTTCTCAGTCATGCACACTGATGCTGGCATACCTGAAAGAACACCTGTCTGAATGTTACAACATCACTTCTTGACACGGAAGGATGCCGCCGCAAAAACTCTTCTGATTATTTATTGGAGTTTATATGATATGTGGAGGCGCGTGGTCTGCGGTGCCGCTGCATGGACCACAGATGCACCTGAGTGACATCTGCAATCACGCCTCACCAGGTTTAAAGTGTGAACTAGGTTTAAAGGTTCTGTTACAGACACCTTTAATTCTACTACATGAAGTTAATGCTAAAATTACTTCTGAAGTATGATTAAATATAAAAATCTATGGGGTTCTTTGAATAAAAATACAAAGATTATTGTTACTCTTGCCCCAAATAAGTAGAAAAAACAAAGAAAAGAAATGTCACGTTTTTTGGTTTTTTTCTTGGTCTGGCTTCAGTGGGATTTATCTCCTCTATTGGCCAACTTATTATTCCAGCTGGGTATCTGATGACTAGTGGGGCATATGTATTGAAGGTGAGTTAATGTCTTACTTGAAGTAGTATACAGCTTGATGTTATTCATGTACACAAGGTATCTGATGGTCATTCTAGTCCTGAATGTATATTCCAGTCTCTTCCACTCTTCGTGATGAGCTGGCTTAGGGGGTTGAGGCCTATGCGGAATAGCTGCAGGGACCTTGGTATATTCTGCACTTGAAGGTAGATAGTGCCTTGGAGTTGGCCTTCAGTGTTGTCTTCCACGTTCAACACTGAGTTCCTGATGAATGTTATAAGTGCATTATTAACCTTGTATAGTGCTAAGGACTCCAGTATCCATGTGCTGTGCATTGAGTCACAGAGTGCCTTGTAGCCAATACAGACAATGCTCGGGTCTGTCTGGTCAACTGTTCTGTGAACCAATAGCTGGGGCTTTACGCCCTGTTGTTGTTGTTTTTTGTTTTTTTTGCAATATGTCTCTGAAGTGTGCTCATATCTCACTCATGTGCTTATTCAACTTGGTTGCTATGATATCTGAGAGGAGCTTCCATGTTGTGGAGAGGCAGATAATTGGCCAATAGCTTGATGTTGTTTTACCCCTTTGATAGCTATTGTTCTGCCCTGTGTTGGACAGTATGAATGAGTACATACTGTTAGCAGACATTTTATTTGTACTGCAATCCATAGATTGCTATTAGCTTCTTCATTCAGTAGTTGTGGGACAATGTCTGGTCCTGGTGCTCTCCAACTCTTCATGCTGTTGTTGGATACCTTCCTTTGTGAGGTTGCTTTTTTCCTACTCTTAGGCCCACCAGCCACTTGGCATTGGTGTAGTGGGACACCTTTTTCTCTCAGATGTTCTTCTAATATTGCTTATTTTCATTTCTGGGTAGGTCTGCCCTTGAAGCTGACAATACACCATGGATGGATCTTTGGAGACCAGGCCATTTATTCTTTTGGCCTCTGCTTCTCTGGTATATCTCTTGAGCTAAGTGACCAGAGCTGTGAGTCTCTGTGTGGCATATTCCAGACCCTCTGTTATGGAAACCCTGTTGTACCTCTTTATCATTAGTTAACTAACATCCTTACTGATTTTGGCTTCCATTCTTCTTTTTCTTTGTATCTGTGGAGTTTCATCTTATACCGAAGTGCTTCTAGGATTAATGTGGCAGTGATGTAACTGAGTTAAATGGTTTTAGTAACACTGTTAGTAAGAATCTGGTTAGATACCATATTTCTATGATTTTCAGGGCCAAGTACAATAACCTCAGTTTTATCTAAATTAAGAAGCAGAAAGTTAGCGGCCATACAGGTCTTTATGTCTTTAACTAATTGCAGTTTAACTAATTGGTGTTTGTTATCTGTCTTCATAGATAGATAGAGCTGGGTGTCATCAGCATAGCAGTGAAAATGTATGCTATGTCTTCTAATGATACTGCCTAGGGGAAGCATGTATAATGTAAACAGAATTGGTCCTAGCACTGAACCCTGTGGAACTCCATAGTTGACCTCAGTGTGTGAAGAGGACTCTCCATTTACATGCACAAATTGGATTCTATTAGATAGATATGATACAAACCACTGCAGCGCAGTACCTGTAATACCTACAGCATGCTCTAATCGCTCTAATAGGATATTATGGTCAACAGTATCGAACGCTGCACTGAGGTCTAGCAGTAAGGGCACAGAGATGAGTCTACTGTCAGAGGCCATAAGAAGATCATTTGTAACCTTCACTAAAGCTGTTTCTGTGCTGTGATAAGCTCTGAAACTTGACTGAAACTTCAAATAAGCCATTCCTCTGCAGATTATCTGTTAGCTGTTTGACATCTACTCTTTCAAGGATTTTTGATATGAAAGGAAGGTTGGAGATTGGCCTATAATTAGCTAAGACAGCTGGGGCTAGAGATGGCTTTTTGAGTAAAGGTTTAACTACAGCCAGCTTGAAGTCCTGTGGTACATAGCCGATTATTAGAGATTGTCATGGTCCTGGGTCGGTGACCCAGCGTTTTGTGTTTCCTTTTGGTTTCATCTTGTGTTTTGTGTTAATTCTAATTTTGTATTAGTTCTCAGGGTTTGGTGCTTCCGTGTTTTATCAGCCCTACCTGTGTCTGTCCTCTGTGCTCTGTTCGTATCCCCGAATTTGTGTTGTAAAACAGTCTGTGTGTTTCCTGTTTTACTTTGTAGGTCTGTGTCTCGTCTTGTGAATTAGGTTCGGCTGTGCTCCCCTCCTGTGTGTCATTCCCTCATTACCTTGTGTGTATTTATAGTGTGTGTCTGCTCCTACACCTGCTGATTTTGTCTCATGTGTGCCAGAGGCCCCCATGCCTGCTGGTTTTGCCTCATGTGTGCCAGAAGCCCACGTGCCTGCTGGTTCTGTGACTGTTTTCGCTGGGGGGTCCGAGGAGCCCGTCCAGCCATAACCATCATTGGCAGCTTCTGCTGGGGGGTCCGAGAAACTGCTCCAGCATCCTGCTTTTGCTGGGAGGTCCGAGGAGTTGCTTCAGCTTGCTGCTTGCTGCTTCCAAGAAGCCCGTTCGGCCATCACCGCCGTCTATCGCGCCGTCGTCTGCAGCGCCACCGCCTGCGGCTTCCATGCCATCGCCTGCAGCGCTGCCTCAGCTTCAGCTTCGCAGCATCCTCATCCACGCCTGCAGCGTCAAGCATCCTCATCCATGCCTGGTCCAGCCCCAGCATCAGCCTCGCATGGTCCAGCTTCAGCTTCGGCCTCCTGAACTGTTAACGCGCTGCCACTGCCTTCTGCGTGGTCGGCCTTGACTTGTCCAGCGCCGACGGCGAAGCTTGTCCAGGGGTTGGCCACGTGGCAAGCGATGGTGCAGGTTCCACAATAGAAGCTCCTGAAAGCTGAAGGCTCTGCCTACCATTATACTTTTAAAGAACCACAAGTCACCACTATTAGGGTGAGATGGGACTAGGAGGTCTTTACAATAAGATGGAGCCTGATTATTGAAGTGTGTCAGGAGAAGCATTTTAAATGTATCTGTGAAGGTTCTCAGTCATCCAGGTCATCGTAGTCTAAGGAGCTTGGAAATAAAAGAGTCTGGACTTCTTTAAGTTTTCTTGAAGACGTTTCACCTCTCATCCAAGAAGCTTCTTCAGTTCTAGGTGCAATTGGTTGAGAGTCCCAGATTTTAAGCCCTATGGGAGTGTCCGCAAGAGGGTCATGGACCCTGTATCGATCCTCTACCTAATCACACGAGCCAAGGTGTGAAAACGGTGTGGGACACAATCAGCCATAGTGAAACCTAGCCCCACCCTATCATGTGATTTATATTATTTATTGAGGTCAAATGGCCCAGGATGTGAGTGCTATATGTTAAGGTGTCTGGGAAGGGATCTCAAAAGCTGGATTATAGACATCAGACTGTTGGTGTCGTAGCCACCTCCTCTTTCACTCCTCTTTCAAGCCATCTGTTTTCTCTATCCAAAATTTTAACATTGGCATCCTTGAAAGAGAGACCTTTAGACTCAGTTGTACATCTGCATCTGAAGGATAAATGATCTCTTTTTTAAAATCCAGATAACCCAGGGGGGAAAGCTGTTTGTGAGTCTGGAGGTGTGAGAACCTTATAAACCTAAGATACCGTCTGGAGGGCAACGGGTCAAACAGGTGGCAGGCAAGATGCAAGAGGCCACCTGTGATGGCCCTTGTTTTCCTGAGACAGGAGCAATTGACGGCCTCCAGGGTGGCGGAGGACAGCTAAAATAAATAAAATAAATAAAAAATAAAGATTTTTTTCAGCAGTGTTACCCTATGTGCATGCTTCCTGTTCTCATCTGTGGGCCAGACACCCAGGCAATAGGAAACCATGCTCTCCAATGAGGTGCGGTAGACAGTCAACAGCAGCTTCTGGTCCAGGTTGTTCTTCCTGTGTTTACAATAAAACTTGTAAAAACCTTAACACTGCTCTGTATTGTGTCTGTGCTTGAATCCACTCATAAGTAGAGATGGCACGATACCACTTTTTTATGTCCGATACCGATA
The DNA here is from genome assembly GCF_964374335.1 of Astatotilapia calliptera. Classification (NCBI taxonomy): domain Eukaryota; kingdom Metazoa; phylum Chordata; class Actinopteri; order Cichliformes; family Cichlidae; genus Astatotilapia; species Astatotilapia calliptera. Next base: position 28,785,256 of record NC_137425.1, on the reverse strand, counting down.
CCGATATCATAAATTTGGATATCTGCCGATACCGATATGAATCCGATATAGTGTTTTTTAATCACCAAAACTGTTTTTTAAATATCTTGCTGCATTTTGTATAAGTTCATACTCAAGTTTAAAACAACAACTACACTAAAGCTATTCTGTTATACCTGTATGCAAAAAAAAATATTTCATAGTTCAGCAATACTGATCAATCTAATAAACTTAAACCTACACCATCCTCCCTATTCTGGTATTTTAAAGAGTACTTAGCATATATATTAAGCAACCTAACTAATAGAGTTCCAACTCCCAGCAACAATAAAAATAAATAAATAAAAAATAGGGAACCACCCCTCACGCTCCACCTCATGATGCTTAATCGACGTAATCAACCTTAATTTGATGCAGTGTGAAAAAAAAATGCACAGAAATCAATTATTTTTCAAGAAATATTAAATAGATTCAACATCTTTCTTCAACAAAATTGCAGACTGCACAGATGGTACCTTCCCAAAGGAAAAAGTACTATAGCTTACTAGGGTATATATATTAGACTTAATAGTTACTATATACAGTAATTGACTTCTATTCATTTTACATCAAATTAAAACTTTGGGTGTCAGATAATTATTTATTAAAAGCTAGACATTTTAAATGAGAATAAGAAAGAAAAGTATGTCTTTGTGCCCCCTTTTCCCTGTTCATGCCCTATCGGCCCCCCTGGCTAAACTTTGCTAGATCCGCCCCTGCACAGTTACCAGCGTCAGCTAGTAGAAAAAGATCCTCGAGTAGAAAGTAATATTAAATAAATTCTAACAACAGCTGATCAAGCTTAAACGTGCTGCTGTTGTTCAGCCGCTGGTTTCCTCTTTCTGGTGCAAAGTGGGCCAAAAGCAAACTAGAGTCACGGACTCGACAGAAAAGCCGATCAGCTGATCGTTAAGCAGTTTCATGATTGAAGTAGCAGCAAGAAGAGGCAGTCGTTTGTTAAGCTTAACGCAGGAATGCTTTACAAACATTCAGAGATGGACTTACACACTTGCTTTACTTCTCTCGGGATAACTTTATCGGAGATGAAATGCCGGGTTGCTAGCGAAGCTCCACATGCTATCCAGACCACTGACAGGTCCCGCATGCCACAGCCGCTCTATCACGTGATGCATACTGCTCCGACTGCTAACGTTCTGAGGTGAGTTACGGCGTGTTGCAAGTTTTGTGAGGTGCTTTCGTGATATTTAATGGATCGGATTACATTTTTTTATTTTTCTCCGATATCCGATCCAGTAATTTAGGTCAGTATCGGACCGATACCGATACATAATATCGGATCGGTCCATCTCTACTCATAAGTACTGGCCTTCAGGTGCCTTCACACCGCCGACTCCATACAATGACTAACATAATTTGCGGCTATGCAGCAGAAAGATTCAGTGTTGTCAAGAAAGTAGATACCAAGCCCACTTACACAAGAACCACTTACACCAGAGCCATCAAGATCCAGCTGAGGCAAGAGCTCCATACCTTCAAAAAACATATAAGGTGTAGTGAGAAGAAAGAAGAAACAAGCTGACCTTCAAGACATCCTAAGGAGGTAGAAGGTTGGGGACCCTTCGGAGAGCAGAGTAGCAAGGATCTTCATGTTGACCGTCACTTCTAGGACAGAAACATCAGATTGTCATCGGCAGGAAAAAGGGATTATAACCAGATGTACCATCTTAGTCATCCGATAAGAGCATTTATGGATGACCTGACTGTTACAACAACATCAGTTCCAGGAGTTAACTGATGTTGTTGTAATATCCAGGAGGTAAGGACATCTTGCAAGGCCTTGAGAAACTTCACCTTTACCTGGGCAAGGATGAGCACTAAGCCCACCAAATCAAACTCTATGGTGCTAAAAAGGGGGAAAGTGGCTGACAAATTCCATCTTTCTTAGATAGGATTGGCATCCCCTCCATATCAGGGCAGCTAGTGAAAAGTTTTAAAAGTTGTATCACTGAACAGGCAGAGAGAGCTGTGGAGGTGGCCAAGTCATTCTTCAGGCAGAAGGATTTGGTGGGTACACTGGCATCCAGGAGAGCTTGCTTGTTCCCACCCCCCCCCAAAAGCCTCACATGGACAAGGCTAGAGAAAATGAGAGAGACCACATAATCCAAGAAGAGGACTGAGCAGATGTGAAGGAAGAGCAAATGTGTAGGACAGTGGGGCTCAGGCAGCAGGTGGCCTGGACAAAACGTAAGCTACAGTGGAAAATCACCTGAGGAACATCATGCAAGCGGATGTCCATTGTGTCTGATTCCTCATCCATGCCCTACCAAGCCCAGCCAATCTCTATTATGTGGGGCAACCATGAGACACCAATCTGTCAGCTATGCTCAAAAAGGGGATACTTAGAACATCTACAGAGTAGATGTCCAAAGGCTCTGCAGAAGGTTGCTACCACTGGCGTAACAACCAAATGCTGAAAGCAGTGGCAGAAAGCATTGGCAATGCAATCTTCTCTGGGAAATAACATCTTGCCACGAAGAGGAGAATTGCCTTTGTCAAAGCTGGAGAGAAGTCCTGCCAACAGCAAAGGACAAGGTCAGGTCTTCTCTACACAGCCTGGAAGCTACAACCCCATTTGGGGAAGCAATTGAAGTTCCCCCAGCACATTGCTAAAACATCCATATCCATGATCCATGGACGGTTGCTGCTGGGATGCAAGCTGGGGTCTGATCAACTTCAGCTGGGACTGGATTTGGAAGTGGATTTGAATGTGTAATCTCTTTTGTTTACTTTATTTTTTCTTCTTTTCGCACTGAGAGAATTGCAACTCAGTTTCGTTGTTTAATGCTTCATTGCTACAATGACAATTCACTAGCAGGGACCACTTCCTCGGTAACGATGGGCAATGAGGGATGAGGAAGTGTGTATAGTGCTGCGGTTTGGGGAAGGCCTTGAAGGGGACTGGCAACGGCTCTCGGGCCGGGCAGATCCCCATGTACTAACGAGAAATAAATGGAGGAAAGGAAGAGAGGAGAGGAGAAGAGGAGAAGAGCAGAAAGAAAAGGGGGGGGGGGGGGCAGGGGGAGCATGAAAATGAGAACAGCAGGTATTGGAGGGGGGGGGGGGGTTATAGCCTGAGGCCGGAGGGGGAGTGAAGGAGGAGTGGTCCCGCTCCTGAAATTCAGATGATATCTCCACTAAAGAGTCTGTCTCTGTTTTCTGATGTGCTGGTGTCATGCGTTGCTGTGTAGCAGGCAGGTTGAGACCCAATATGCAGAACTCAGAGACAGAACTAAACTCAAAACAACTTTACAAAAAAGTAGACGGGGCAAAATTACAAGAAACTCAGGATACTAATGGGGAAATGCGAAACACACAGGGAACACAGTGATGGGAGGTACTGTGCCGAGGCTTCAGAGCACATGTAAAGACATATAAAGAATAAAACAAGATGCATAAACACAGACAGGGACGAAGACAAAAGAACGTGACATAGACAAAAGATAAATAAACATGAAGACAAGACTGACTAAGCACGGAAGATCTAAGAGAAAGGCAGACTTGACAAAGGGAACACAGGAGGACAGAAAAAACAACCCTGAAGAAAATCTAAAAATGATAACTATAAATACCAAATATGAACAAAAACACAACCTAAGTAAAAATCCCCTCCATACAACTCAAAACTGAACACTTCAACAAACCAAGTCAAACAGAGAATATCACACACACACAGCTGGATAAGCAATTCCAATCCAGGAGGTCCTATCTCACAACTTACAGAACTCAAAGAATCTTTGCTAACATCTTGTTGTCAGATACTACAGTCTAGCATAGTCCATGACTCCCCATGTTTCTTTTGGCAGTAAAAGGGGGACCAACAGAATATAAGGCAAGTGGCCATAATGTTATGCCGTCTGTGTCGTTATATTCCTCTGTTATTGGTTGGCTTGTACAGGTTTCAGTAGCATTTAAAGTAGGAGAACTAGTAAAACTGTCTGTATTGTACTCTGTATTTTTAATCCCTATACAGATTGAATGTCATATGTGGCTGTGTGACAGGCAAGGCAGAACCCAAACACAGGACTCGAACACAAGGGAATTAGTTTTAAGGTGGCAGCTATGATGGCCAAATTAAGCTTTCTGAAACATTGAAGCTTGTATTCAAAAAGGTTTCATTACTCGAAGCTGTTCAACAGTCCTCTTTTGTGCCATCTTGTGGCCAAAAGTATGAAGAGCAGCTTGAATAAACAGCTTGAAATGAACTGCTTCCTACAGAGCTGAGTTGACAGTTTCTGTTTAATATCATGTGACTGAGGTGCTTTGAACATGTTTTTATGTATGTATGAATGTATGTATGTATTTATGGGGGGGGGGGGGGGGGGGGAGTGAAAAAGAATGATTATTTGATTAATAAATACTTTTGATAAATAAACTTTTTCTTAAACGTGCTGTGTTATGGTCTCCTTTTGTTTGACTTCTTGACATTTGAAAGCAAAACATTCTTTATAATAATATACAACACGCTCTTATAATAGGTTGGGAGTATGCTTGTGCTGTAAGGTCCCCATTTCCACATGGTTATGTAATTAACCAATGCACAGCTACACTTGTATATAATATATTATAACTTATATCTATAATGTATTTTAGGTACTTTTTTACCTTGGGGTAGAATTTTTTAAAAACTAGTAAAATAAAAACAACACATAAGACTGTTCTATTTATTTTTTCTTTAGGAATAGGCAGAATGTCCTCTCTTTCTCGCTGGCTCCATGTCTCTCAATATGTCACACACTTCGCTCTCTCACACAAAATCACAACAACACAGCACAAATCCTGCCAATGATTCCCTTCATTATAAACCATGGAAACAGGTATTGAAGCAGAGACGTACCAAATGAAGCTTCACACATCACTGATCATGTGACTCAGGTTAGCCGAACCAAGCCTCGACACTGCTTCAGAAGCAGTGTGTTGTTTTTGGTTTTCTGCACCAGAGCCTCCGCTTCAAACGGAACATCACTAAAAAACTCTAACGAGGGAGAAATTAGGAACTGGGAACTAGAAAACATGGAAAGTATAGGGTACAGGGAATCACACAGCAAACAGGGATGACGCAACAACAAGCAGGGGGAGACTAAAATACACACAGGATAATTAAACGATGAACTAACAGGACAGGGAAAGCAAAATTGAACACACAGTAGTACACAGACACTGTCAAAATAAAACAGGAATTAACGTCAGCTGATTCAGTCCCAACTGACCTATTTTAAAAAATGTGTCTCATTACCAAGAAACATCTCATGATGGGTAAAAACCAATGAGCTCTCTCCAGACCATTGAAACAGTGGCGTGTCTAGAAAATTTTTGTTGGGGGGGCCAGGTAGGGGCACAGATTTGGAGAAGGGTGGCAGATGTAATTGGCAGATAATGTTTAAAAAAAATTCTACCAACCATTAACCATAATTCAATAACCCTGTAAACCTAATAACCGAATGCGCTTTTAACTCTTATTAGAATGAGATTTTAACCACTACGGTGCAAAGTTTTTAGATACTGTGTTGATAAAGTACAAGAGATACAATCAGTGCTTTGTCAGTGTTTACTCAGCATTCAAGGACAGCAATATTTGCATAGTATTTTTACTGACACATAGTGCACATATGTTTTGGGCAAAAACATTTTTTAATATTAAAATACGAACATTTGTAACAAACAATTGACAAATTAGCCAATGCCAATGCAAAACTTTATCTGCCTATTAAAAAAAGAAGATAATCTTCTCACAAACTGGTGTTTGATTTTGAAACAGGAAAAAAGTGGGGAAACAACTGAAAAGACTAACATTTGAATGAAACCTGAAAGCAAGTAAATACTTTCTATGCTGCCTTATGGTAAACTTTGGTAATATTGATGTATGAAGAACAACACTGGCTGATGATGAAATACAGTCAGCTGGCATGGTGACACTGCCAGTATTAACCTGCAGGGCTGGACTGGGACAGAAAATCTGGCATTTTGACTACAGACCGGCCCACCAGGTATAATAATAATAATAATAATAATAATAATAATAATGGATACTTTATTGGGGAAATTATATGGGGAAATTACTTGTTTTTCTCTGCATTTGACCCATTCACTCAGTGAAGCAGTGGGCAGCCCACTAAGCAGGCGCCCGGGGAGCAGTGTGTAGGGACGGTACCTTGCTCAGGGGTACCTCAGGGTAGCCGTTAAGTGGATTCAAACCGCCGACCTTCCGATCATGGGGCGACCACTTTACCTACTGAGCTATCCCTGCCCCATTAAAGCCATAAAGACTTTGAATGAAAACAAATGCTGTTGTGACAGTGATGTACACTGTCTTTCTGGTATATGTATGATTTCTATACATTTTACGTCAGATAAAAACTATGGTTGTAAGATTTAGATAATTATTTAATAAAAGCTAGATATTTTAAATGAGAATAAGAAAGAAAAGTATTTCTTTGTGCCCCCTTTCCCTGTTAATGCCCTACCTGGCCCCCTGGCAAAAACTTCCTAGACCCGCCCCTGCACAGTTACCAGCTGTCAGCTGCTTAGAAAAGGATCCTGGTGTTATTTGTCTCTCAGAAACAGTTCATAACTTCCCTTCAACTCATTCATGTCACCTAAAAGGTAAACTTGTTTCTCCATCATCTGTTCAGCTCTGATGATTCAGTAAGGACATCTCCTGGTTTCATCTTCATGTTTCCCTCTCACCACATATCCAAACTGACATCATGACCAGCAGCTTTACAGCTGTGGCTCCAGCAAACATCAGCTGATACTAGAAATTAATATTAAATAAATTCTGACAACAGCTGATCAAGCTTAAACGTGCTGCTGTTGTTTAGCGCGACATCAGCAGGTTTCCTCTTTCTGGCGCAAAGTGAGTGATAAACAAACAAGAGAGAAAAGCCGATCAGCTGATCATTGATCAGTTTTATGATTGAAGTAGAAACAGGAGAGGGAGGGGGGAGAGAATGAGAGAAGAAGAGGCAGCTGTGCAGCGTAACGACAGAATAACTCCAGCTTTGTGTCTTTTTCCATTCTAGCTAAAGTCCGGGACAAACTGCGTCTCTTCTCAGCTCAATACGAAACGTGTAATATTTTCTCTGAATGAGGGACCATCCCATTTTTTTAAGGAGCCGTTGGCAACTCTACTAACTAACCTTATGAATAAAATAAAGTTCACTATCAGTAACATCACCCACCTAAAAACTCCATCAAGCTGGCTAGAACGCAGTACGAGTTATTGCAACTGACAGTAAAAAGTCAGCACAACGAAAATAAACTGCACCTAAACTTAGTTTATATCTGACCCAGATAGACTGCAGGTCATAACTTCTTACCTGAAGTTCAGTTCACCTGACACTCGGACTGGTGGCCTCCTCGGGGCTCTCCACCTGCCTCCCCTTCCCTCATCCACCTGCTGGCCTCTGTGGGAGCCCCGCCATAGATACCACCAAACAACTGAGTTATTTTTACACATCTGCCAGCATCTGGCCAGCCCACCACCTGTCATTGTTCATGCCATTACAAAAAAATAAAATAAAAAAAATAAGCCACCGGGCATATGCCCGGTATGCCCGATGGCCAGTCCTATGTTAACCTGCAACCAAATCTGCAGCTCCATACAGCAATGTTACGACTTAGATTATATCTTATAACTCATAACTCTTATGTTAGCTGCCCTCAGTAGCATACTGTCTGAAATATACGACGGCTGCAATAATTCTTTAAGTGTTATTTTCTCCTTGGGATTCTAATTTCACCGAAGTTTACTAAACTCAACAAACTTAATATTACTTACCGGGACATTTATTCTGTCTTCATTTTCTTTCACCGAAAAATTGTTTCCTGCAGTGCCGTCTTTCGTGCTTGGCTCTCCTACCTTTGCTAACGTGATGCACATAGCGCAGAAGCCGATGCTGCATTCACTTACACTCGGATATCTGAGCTTCACCGTGAAAACATAATCGTACATTTGTTTGAATTTTATTGTTTTACCTTTGGGGTGGCACCTGGGGTGGCCAGTCTGGTTGGGGGGGTGGCCTGTGCCCCCCCAGGCCACCCCGCTGGACACGCCATTGCATTGAAACCTTATTGTTGCAAAACATCTTGATGGGATTTGTCACAGAAGAATTCCTAAACTACTGAATGTGCCAGTGAGCACTGTTGGAGCCATAATCTAGAATTGGTAAGAACATCATTTTACCATAAGCAGGCCACGACCAGGTGATCCCCGCAAGATTTCAGGAAGGCAGTGAAAAGAATTATCAGAAGAGTTTTCCAAGAGCCAAGGACCAGTTGTGGAGAGCTACAGAAAGACCTGAAATCAGCAGGTAGAATTGGTTGAAAGAAAGCAATAAATAATGCGCTCAACCATGTATGGACACTCACCACACCGCGTTTACAGTTTGCTGACCAACATTTAGACAAGCCTGTGAAATACTGCCAGGATATAGCCTGATTAATTAAGACCAAAACTAAAGCATTTGGATGCCATAATACACACTATGTTTGGAGGTAAAAACAGACTGCATGTCGCCCCAAAAACACCATATCAACAGTGAAATTTGGAGGTAGGAACAGCATGGTATGTGGCTGTTTTTTGGCATTCAGCATTTGGGGGGGGGGGGGGGGGGGGTCATATAATTGAAGGAAAGATGAATGGAAAGATGTTCTGAGACATTTTTGATTAAAAAAAATCCACTGCCACCTACCAGGATGATGAAGGTGAAACGAGGGACGTGTCAGCAAAACAACAATCCCAAACACACAGCCAAGGAAACGCTCATTTGCTTATAGAGAAAGAAATCTTTGCAAGCTCCTTTGAATAGAGAAAGAAAGTAAACCTCCTAGACTAGCCCAGCCAATGACCTGACCTGAATCCTGAAAACTTTTCCCTGTGTCATTTCTGCATCATTAGTAGTAGTTAATTATGTACTTCTATGGTTTGATTTATTTGCATGTGTGGGTTTGATGGGTTGAGACATTTGATGAGAATTTCATGTCAGTAGCACTTTTAGAAATATATTTTCTTAAAAAATTGGTGACGTGTTCAATACTTATTTTACCCTCTGTATGCACTCACCAGACAATGTATTAGGTTACCTGTTGAACTGCTTATTGCAAATTTTAGCCAATCACATGTCAGCAACTCAGTGCACTTAGGCATGTAGATGTGATCACAATGATTAAAGTCCAGCCTTAGTATCAGAACAGGGGGGAAAAAAGGTGATTTAAGTGAAATTGCATGTGGCATGGTCATTGGTGCCAAACGGGCTAGTCTGGCATCAGTGAGTATTTCAGAAACTGTTGATCTACTGGGATTTTCTCACATAACCATCTCTAGGTTATGTAAGCACTGCTCATATAACTAGGTCTCTATTTTAGACCATTCTCTTTTTTAAAGCATGACCATCCAAGTGTGCACAGAAAAGGCACATTTAAGTCATGCTTTGCTATGCATCATTATGCACAAAATTCAAGAACTGATCATGCAAGTGTCACAACAAAACTGTTTGATTATTAGCTATAATGTGATTGATGATTTTAGTCCAGCAATTTTATACATTCAGTAATAGATGAACACTCAATGCTGGCCGTCAGTGAGAGCACATTTAATCTTTTTCCGAAATTTTATATTAATTTAAGCTTCAATGTATTCTATTCGGTAAGCTATTACAGTGCTCATATGCAGTGGATCATTAGTTTTGGGGAAGAACAGTATTATACTATTTTGGCTGTAGCGCAGGTGATCTACTAATAAGTTAGTGGTCCATCCTCACTGCTCCAGTCTGCATGCCTAAGTAGCCTCACACACTGAACACCAAGTTTCTCTCTGATGTATTCACTGGAGAATGAATGCATGTAAATGTTAGATAGAAAGCACTTACTAACACCTGTAGAATATGTGTGAATGGATGAATGAGTCGTGTTGTATAAATAATGTAGAAAAGTGCTATATAATAACCAGTCCATTTATATGATCAGTTTGTCTGAGTTATAAATAGGCCATCTCAGCTCATTTCAAAAGCGATTTCAAAAGTAGGGTCATGTCTGTACTAACCTTATTGTGTGAATAGCACGATTTGTGATTTGCACATTTTCGAAAGCCCCCCCCCCACACACACACACACACGCACGCACACTTAAGAGGAAATTAGCTAAGGTATTGACAAAGTGTCCAAAACCCGACAGTACTTGAAGGCAACACGTCTAATGCGATTGATAAAGCCTCGCATCTCCATTGCTCCTTTAGTCATAACTGCAAATAGTCACACACGCAAAAACACACAGTCTCACTGTGTCAAGTGTATGTCATTATATTTCTCTATCCATGCTTATATTGCAGGGGGATATTGCAATCTATACAATCTATTGTCGAGCCGGCTAAAAAAGAAAATAATCTTTCTGTGATGTAACAATAAATTAATGTGTGTTTTTAAAAAAATCGCTACAACGGTGTTGCTGATGCTTTTCCCCGAGAGCATCCTCCGTTGCGCCACTAAAGCATGTCATCCTGACCCGTTTCGAAATGCAGACATGTTTTAGCCGGTAACATAACAGGACAGCAGATACAGTAGATTGCAGCAACACGCACAATATCGGAAATTAGAGAGAAGACGCATGCGGCACTAAAGCTACTTTTACTCACGGCTCTGAAGAAACGCCATGAACATGATGGTATCGTTGATCCTGAGGAGGGTCGACATGACTGGAGTCTGACATCAGCAGTGTGTGTAGCGGGGTTGAGTGTACTTCCCCCTCCCCCTTTTAACAACATGGGGAGGGTAAGCGAAAAGATGAATACTGAGGAAAACCAGCTCGCAAAACTTTTTTACTAAACTGTCTAAAGGGGAGTTATTCATAAAGAAACACTTTTGAACATAGGCTTTCTCACATTCTATGACCAGCCTCACGAAAACCCTGTATTGGGTATGGGGAATGAGAAGGATGGATGGATGGATTGCATATACAGGGGTTAACAAAATCATTTTGGACATGCAACAATCTGTGAGATCTGATCTTCGTCTACACACAACACAATATCCATTTATCCACCTTCTTCCTCCTACACAACTTAGCAAGCCTGCCCCAGATGGCAGAGGACGAGAGGCAGGGTACACCCCGGACAGATCGCCAGTCTGTTGCAGGGCAAACACAGAGAGACAGACAACCATTCACTCACACCTATGGTGTGGCCACTTTAGAATCACCATTTATCTAACCCCACTAACTGCACATATGGTGACTTTGGGAGGAAGCCGAGTACCCAGAAAGACCCCACATAGACACGAGGAGCGCATGCAAATCCATCCTTTCCCTGACGCTGGAATTGAATTCAGGACCTGGAGGCAACAGTGCTAACCATCCCATTGTATTCAGACAAAAACAATCTACCCTTCCTCCTTTCATTCCTCCCCTGATGACATTTAATTTTCAATTTTATTTATAAAACGCCAAATCGAAACAACAGTCATCTCAAGGTGGCTAATATTGTAAGGTAAAGACCCTTCAATAATAAGGATACAACCCTAACAGTCAAAGGAGCCCTTTGAGCAAGCATTTGACAACAGTGGGAAGGAAAACTTTTAACAGGAAGAAATCTCCGCCATCACCATTTTCAGGGAGGGACAGCTATCTGCTGCTACCAGGTGGAGGTGATGGGAGGAAGAAGACACACTGTGAAAGAGAGCCAGAGATTAATAAATAACTAAAGATTAAATTCAGAGAGGTGTATAAACACATAGTGAAAAAAGATGAGTAAAGAAGAAATATTAAGTGCATCAAAGGGAAGCCACAACCTAGGCCAATTGCAGTTTAATTAAGGGAGGATTCAGGGTCACCTGATCCAGTTCTTACTATATATGCTTTATCAAAAAGCAACGTTTTAAGCCTAATCTTAAAACTAGAGAGGGCCCCTGCACTGAAAAAAAGAACAGGTTGGATTTACTTAATTCAATAGTGGACATTGGTTGCACACAATTGCTTTGCTTTGGCGGAAACTTAAACAACTTATTCATATTCAATAACCTGTGCATTTTGTGTTGATGAAACGTGATTGAAAAATGTTTAGATGAAGTAAGTTGAGCTCTTGGAATATTTTAATCCTTCACAATTTTGTCATTTTATTCCAACACTATTCATTAACTTTTACCCCAATACTACTTGGTCACTTAAATACTACATGTTGTCTTCATATTACATAATGTTCAACAAAGTCCAGAGTCTAGTTAACATTTGAACCCAGGACCATAATAAATAGCATACACGTGGTGTGTGTGTAGTTGGCTGCCTGTCATAACTCCAGTGATTTACCTGCAGTTTGAAATCTCATGTGATCTTGTGAATTTCATGTCCAGAAACTAACCACTCTTACTAGAATATTTCATGTCATCTCAACAAGAACAAATTAAGTTAGTGAATTTCATACAGATACATGATTTAACTAGAAAGTGCATTTTCTGAAGAAACTGCAGTGTGAATGCTTGAATCTGAATGTATGCACTGAAATGAATTAATTGCTGAATTTTGAGTTAAAAATATTGAATGAGATTAAAAAACAACAACAAAAAAAAAAAACGAATTTAACCTGAAAACAAAGGTGCTGAACTGCTAAAAGCTGAAGGTTACACAGAAGAAGGAGTTGGAAAAAAACTGAAAATGTTTTAAATGTAAATTAGAAAACCCTAAGAAATGAGAAAAGAACATTTAGAGTCAGAAAACATCTGAATGAATATTAAAAGGTCATATTCTTTGAATCACTGAATGACTCAAATGTGATCCCTCCACTTTGATCCACACAGTTTAAAAAGTTTAAATGCCTGAGCTTTGAAAGATACGGTGTTGGAAAGAGAACAATAATGGCGACAATTTGAGGGTAAAATGATGGCTGTAACACTGTGGACACAGCAGCAGTTGAAAGAGAAGTGCTTAAGATGAATCTTGGTACAGTGGCAGGCAGAGCTCGTTAAGCAGGCAGGTGTGAGCCTGGTTGCTATAGTGACCGCACCCAATGGCTCCATACACACGTACACAGACATGCGCCTCACTTTTGCTGCTTAAAATGAACAGAAAAGTCAGGCCGAAACAAATCGCTCCCAAATGAAAAGTAAAAGTCGTATTGACAAAATTCTTTCACCGTGAGCGACAGCAATGTCTAGTCTACCTAATTCTCAGTTTTCATGCCTGTGGAGCTTATTATATGGACGTGGTGACAGTGGAAAGACACCATGCTCTTCTGATTTTCAAACCAACCTTCTGAGCCATTTTAACATTAGAGTCTATGGAAGAGTTGGAGGGAGGAGGCTGTGCATTGGTGACATTTATGAAAGAACCATAACACCTAGTACAATAGTAAACACATTGGATGAAAGAGGACAGCCATGGCTACGTTTTGAGGGTAAAATCATACCTGTAGAGCAAACGCTGCGGACACAGCAGCAGTTTTAAAAAAGATTTTAAGATTAATTTTTTTGCTCCTCTCACTCTAGCAGTTGAGCTGTCTCACTCTAGCCCCAACATTCCGTCCCATACACACCCATTATAAACTCTGAAACGGGTGAAAAAACATCATGAAACTTAAACTGGAACTGAAGAAAAAGTATAATAGATATTGAAAAGATAAATACAAGTTGAATAGTTGAATGTCTTGTCTTCGTTTTAAAGTTTGAATGGTGGCTCTATGTCAATGTATGTGGAAGTAGATACAGTTTAAAGAGGAGGAATTTGAATGAGAATTTGAAGGGTCTCTCCATTGAAATACATTATAAATTTTTGTTAAATAAAGTTGAATAAAATAAAAAATATAAATGTTAAAAATGAGAAAAATAGAAGCAGTGTTGTCCAAAAGAATAGGAATCTAACGGTGTTTGAATGGTTTTTCTAAGTTGAACGGTTTTGAAGGAGATAGATTACAAAAAACGTACGGAATACAGAATAATAATAAATAAAAAAATAGAACTAGAAAGTGCATTTTCTGAAGAAACTGCAGTGTGAATGCTTGAATCTGAATGTATGCACTGAAATGAATTAATTGCTGAATTTTGAGTTAAAAATATTGAATGAGATTAAAAAACAACAACAAAAAAAAAAAAACGAATTTAACCTGAAAACAAAGGTGCTGAACTGCTAAAAGCTGAAGGTTACACAGAAGAAGGAGTTGGAAAAAAACTGAAAATGTTTTAAATGTAAATTAGAAAACCCTAAGAAATGAGAAAAGAACATTTAGAGTCAGAAAACATCTGAATGAATATTAAAAGGTCATATTCTTTGAATCACTGAATGACTCAAATGTGATCCCTCCACTTTGATCCACACAGTTTAAAAAGTTTAAATGCCTGAGCTTTGAAAGATACGGTGTTGGAAAGAGAACAATAATGGCGACAATTTGAGGGTAAAATGATGGCTGTAACACTGTGGACACAGCAGCAGTTGAAAGAGAAGTGCTTAAGATGAATCTTGGTACAGTGGCAGGCAGAGCTCGTTAAGCAGGCAGGTGTGAGCCTGGTTGCTATAGTGACCGCACCCAATGGCTCCATACACACGTACACAGACATGCGCCTCACTTTTGCTGCTTAAAATGAACAGAAAAGTCAGGCCGAAACAAATCGCTCCCAAATGAAAAGTAAAAGTCGTATTGACAAAATTCTTTCACCGTGAGCGACAGCAATGTCTAGTCTACCTAATTCTCAGTTTTCATGCCTGTGGAGCTTATTATATGGACGTGGTGACAGTGGAAAGACACCATGCTCTTCTGATTTTCAAACCAACCTTCTGAGCCATTTTAACATTAGAGTCTATGGAAGAGTTGGAGGGAGGAGGCTGTGCATTGGTGACATTTATGAAAGAACCATAACACCTAGTACAATAGTAAACACATTGGATGAAAGAGGACAGCCATGGCTACGTTTTGAGGGTAAAATCATACCTGTAGAGCAAACGCTGCGGACACAGCAGCAGTTTTAAAAAAGATTTTAAGATTAATTTTTTTGCTCCTCTCACTCTAGCAGTTGAGCTGTCTCACTCTAGCCCCAACATTCCGTCCCATACACACCCATTATAAACTCTGAAACGGGTGAAAAAACATCATGAAACTTAAACTGGAACTGAAGAAAAAGTATAATAGATATTGAAAAGATAAATACAAGTTGAATAGTTGAATGTCTTGTCTTCGTTTTAAAGTTTGAATGGTGGCTCTATGTCAATGTATGTGGAAGTAGATACAGTTTAAAGAGGAGGAATTTGAATGAGAATTTGAAGGGTCTCTCCATTGAAATACATTATAAATTTTTGTTAAATAAAGTTGAATAAAATAAAAAATATAAATGTTAAAAATGAGAAAAATAGAAGCAGTGTTGTCCAAAAGAATAGGAATCTAACGGTGTTTGAATGGTTTTTCTAAGTTGAACGGTTTTGAAGGAGATAGATTACAAAAAACGTACGGAATACAGAATAATAATAAATAAAAAAATAGAATAAAGATTAGAAGAACAATACTGTGAATGCTTTTCAAGCATTCACACTAATAAAGATTAGAAGAACAATACTGTGAATGCTTTTCAAGCATTCACACTAATTATTGTATCTGGGACTTTCTGTCATGACGAATTGGGTTAAAGGACTCAGGTGCGAGACTCCTTGCAGAGTGACAGTGGATTTATTCACAGTGAAAAGGTGAGTCAACAGTTCGAGTCAGTAATCCAAAAAGGGCAGTGCAGTGATACGGTGGCTTCTCCCCGTGGTGACAGTGCAGTGACAATCCAAAACAACTCCTTGTGCCCACTCCTCCGATCCCTGAATCCTGGAGGCAAATGAGAAAAACACACGCACAGTAACGAAAACGTTCTCTCTCCTTCACAAACTGGGTATGCTAGTCGCGACTACGCTGCCCGTTTTAGTTCAACATTCCAGCATTGGTTGTGACTCGACCGCACCGTTAAATAGGTCTGCTTCAGATTAGTTGTAGCCGGCGAAGTGATTACGCACAGGTGCGACCATTCCAGCTCAGGACACTCCCCCCGGGTCAGCTGCCGTTCCGTGCCACGGCTTCCGGAAGTACATGTTCCAGCAGAAAAAACACACATGCACAGGATGGAGAGGAAAACACGACAAAGTACACAAACACCACCAAAAATTGGCAAGGCGATCGGTGAGGACCGTCTAGCCGTGACACTTCCCACCATTTGACCTTAGAGCTAAAGAAGCACCACTAATCCAGAAGTAGTTATCTCACTTGACGCTGAGAAAGCTTTCGATCGTGTAGAGTGGAGCTTTCTTTTTGCGGTCTTACAAAGATTTGGTTTCAAGGACAGATTCATTTCATGGATTCGACTGTTGTACAAGGCACCCCAAGCCAGTGTCTATACAAATGGTGTTTCCTCTGGCTACTTCTCATTGTCACGCGGAACGAGACAGGGTTGCCCCCTGTCCCCCCTACTTTTTGCTATTGTAATTCAATCCCTATCTATAGCTTTGAAGGCCCTTCCTCATTTTCATGGTATTTCCCGGTCAGGCCTTGATGTAAAATTGTCTTTATATGCAATGTTTCTGATCCCTTATCTAGTATACCATCGATTGTGTCTCTATTAAAAACAAGTTCGGCTCTCTGTCAGGTTACAAAATAAATCTTCTTAAAAGTGAGTGTTTTCCCATAAATTCTTTAAGTCTTACACTTAAACAATCTGACATTCCTTCTAGACTTAGCCCTGCCGGCTTTAAATATTTGGGAGTTAACGTGACTCGTAATTTGACTTCTCTACACTCTTCCAATTTCTCCCCTTTAATGACTCAAATTCAATCAGATTTTCAGAGATGGAAATCGCTACCTTTGTCCCTAATTGGTCGGATCAATGCTGTAAAGATGAACATTTTGCCTCGATTGTTATTTCTGTTTCAGAGTATTCCTATATTTTTACCTAAAGCTTTTTTCAAAAAGTTAGACCAGCTAGTTACATCGTTTTTGTGGGGAGGGAAACATCCCAGGGTGAGGAAATCATTATTACAGAGACTGACATTTGATGGTGGTCTCGCCTTGCCTAACTTTTTATTTTACTATTGGTCCTCTTATATTCACAAATTGACCCATTGGCTTGAATCTGCTGTGGTGCAAACTGGAGCGCCTGTCGTGCACTTCCTCATCCTTAGAAGCTTTATTGTTCTCTCCACTACCACTTAAGCCTTCTCATTTCACCCAAAATCCCGTGGTACAGTCTAGTCTAAGTACATCTCTGCATCAGTACACATGCCCATCACACAGAACCATCTGTTTACTCCTGGCCTCATTGATGGTACCTATGTACAGTGGAAGCATCATGATATTAATACGTTTAAGAATCTCTTTAAAGATGGCACTTTCTTAACTTTTTTAGACCTGTGTTCTGAAACAAATCTTCCAGCTACTAATCTATTCCATTATTTTCAGGCACGGCATTGCACTTCTGCTCTCCTCCCCTCCTTGTCATGGGCTGGGTCGTGTGACCCAGTGTTTGAGTTTTGTGTATTTTTGTATCCATTTTTGATCTAGTTAATTTCTAGGTGGCTATTTAGTCCTTTATTTCTTAGTTGTTTCTGTCATCTCCCCCTGTACTCAGTCTCCCTGATTCGTGTGTCTACCTGTCATGTTTCATGTCTGTGTGGTTATGTTAAGTTCATGTCATGATTTATCTTCATGTCTCTGGGTTTCCTGTTTTATTTTGAAAGAGTCTGGTGTTCTTTGTTCACTGCATTTAGTTTTACTCTCCCCTGTGCTGTAATTATGTTTCATTCTAGTCAGCTGTGTCCTCATGTGTCTCCACTTCCCCTGATCGCCTCAGGTGTGTATTTAGTCCTCAGTCTTGCGGTGTTCAGTGTCGCGTCGTCTGTGTTCTCACCTCCGTGTGTTCACGGTCAGTCTTTGCAGTGATCATCATAGTCTCTGAGTCTTCTTAGTTTGTCACAGTATTAGTTTTCCCAGTTTAGTTATAGTCTAGTTTAGTCACGCTATCCCTGCTTTGTTTGTACACTTTGTCTTCAGCCATAATAAAGGCTCGCTTTCTGTTAAGTTCACTCCTGTCTACTCACTTGTGTACGCACCTGGGTCCATCACACACACCACCGCACGGCCTGTCTCCGCAGACCGTGACACTCCTAAACTCTTCTTCCAAATGTCCAACCGTGGGAGGAATTCTTATCCCTTAAACCCAATAAGAAGTCAATTATATATTTAATATATAAACAACTTATGGATTTAAATGTCCACTCAGTTGTTAAAATTAGGGGGGCTTGGGAGCGGGAGTTAGGAGTAATTTTTTCGGATCAGCAATGGGAGAAAGCAGTATCCAGTGTCCGTTATAGTACGTCCTGTGCCAGGTTACAACTTATGCAGTTCAAGGTGTTGTACAGGGTTTACTATTCAAAGTCTCGTCTGTCTGAGATTTACCCACAAGTGATGGATCAGTGTGAGAGATGTCATGCCACCCCATGTGACCAAGGTCATATGTTCTTTCTGTGCCCAAGACTCCATGGCTTCTGGAGTAAGTATTCAGTTATTCTTTCCAAGGCTCTTGGGACCCAAATCTGCATGGACCCTTTTCTGGCTGTTTTTGGGCTTCCAGTCAACACTGGTCTAACCGACCCTACACACTTCAAAATATTAGCCTTTACATCACTTTTGGCTAGACGTTGCATCTTACTCCTTTGGAAATCTTCAAAGCCACCTTCAGTTTCTTTTTGGTTTAGAGATGTGATGTCATTTCTTAAATTGCAAAAGATAGGCCTTGTGGCGAAGGGCAAATACAGAGAATTTTATCGTATCTGGGGCCCCTCCGTAAACTATTACAAGTCATTAAACGCTCTACCAGCTGATTAATATCATATCCCCCCCCCCCTTTTTTTTTGTGTGTGTTTTGGGGTTTGTTGTTTGTGTTTGTTTTGGGTTTCGTCTTAGGTTTTGTTTTGTTTGTTTGTTTTGTCAATTTTATTTAAGCGTGTGTGTGGGTGTGCCTGTGTGTGTGTGTGTGTGTGTGTGTGTGTGTGTGTGTGTGTATTATTGTATCTGTTCATGTAAGAAAAACTAAAAAATATGTGAGGGGAACAGATTGTATTGTCATTGTAAACTAGTGTACACTTGTCTCTCAATAAAAATATGAAAAAAAAAAAAAAGAACTGAAGAAGCTTCTCGGATGAGAGGTGAAACATCTTCTAGTAACTTAAAGAAGTCCAGACGCTTTAATTTGCAAGCTCCTTTGACTACGATGACCTGGATGACTGAGAACCTTCACAGACATGATTTAATTATGCTCACCATAGAAACATGAAATTATTTTGTTACACTTTACAAATGACAAGTTAGACTTTTGTAAACTTAACAACCATTCAATTTCCTTTTTTCGGTAACAAAACTAGAGGCAGCTGCTCAACTTGACTGAGATGGATGCCTCCCTCAAACCATGATCCAAAGCGCGCAAAATGAAATCACGTGCAGTGTCAGATTTAACATTGGTATATTATTATAAGGTTATATAAGGTACTACGCTCAAAAATTTAATGGAAAATAAAAAAATTAATGAAAATGATTTTTATTGGTTAAAAATAAATTGCTTTATTTTAGCATTATGCAGTTCTGTTATTTGAACTTAATGTAAAATTGGACAAACTTAATTAGTTAATGATGGATCAATTTATTTACTGAAGTTAAGTCAAACTGAATTTAATTGAATTGATCCAACAATCTGGACAGGTCGCCAGTGTATCGCAGGGCTAACACAGAGAGACAGACAACCATTTGCACTCACAGTCACACTTATGGGTAATTTAAAATCACCAATTAATTCCACTAACTGCATATCTTTGGAACATGGGAGGAGGCCAGAGAAACTGGAGAGAACCCATGCAAACATGGGGCCTTATGGTGGATTTGAACTGAGGAATGTTATGTTGTGAGGCAACAGTGTCACTCCACAAAGCAGGAAAGCTGCGACTACAAGCCTTGTTAGAGAATTTTCCTTATATTTTTGCCCTTGACAGGTTAAACCACAATAAATAGCAATAGCATACACATGGTGTGTGTATGCTTTTCTGCGTCTTACAACCCCAGTGATATTCCTGTGGTTTGAAATCTCACGTGATCTTTTGATATCATGAGTGCTTCAACTAACCACTCTTGCTAGATTACATCATGTCATCGCAACAAAAATATATTTAACATATTTTAAGTTGTTGAATTTCATGCTCATCATGAATGATTTAATTATGTTCACCACCAGAACATAAAGTTATTTTGTTCAAATTACAAGTTAGATTCTTGTAAATGTAACAACCATCCAATTTCATTTTTGGTATTGGTCCAATTTTCTCTGTCGTTCATGGGCAGGGGAAGGAGATGCATCGGTATGGTTGATGAGATGGAGTTTCAGGCTGTGATGGTCTCCTTTGTCAAGTGGTGTCTGCAGCTCAACATAACAAAGACCAAGGAATTGATTATAGAGATTATAGGGTTAAAAACTCCACTGCACTCTACAGGAAGTGTCACGGCCGAAGCCAAGCGTGATCTGGACCCAAAAGCAGATTCAAGACAGAGGCACTGAGTGACATGACATGAACAAAGTTTATTTACAAAAGGCACATGAATATAAACAATGAAACACTATGAAAGTAGACTATGAAGCACTATGAGTGTGTATTTGAGCTGACTGTGTAACATGAGGGGGGCATGAGCTATGAGTGGCGAGGCTGATGGTGGCTATGATGGTGCATGCATGGGCAGCAGGTGGGAGTCGCGTACTCCACTGCCACTCCCTTACTATCTGCACATCTTCTACCGAGAAAATAACAAAGTACAGTGTTCTGCCTTTTATAAATTAGACTGGACTATACAGTTTTATAAACTGCCAGAGTTCCCTCTGGTGGCTGCTTTGTAATATTGTTTTGATTACTTTGGAAAAAGACAAATAAAGGATGCAGAAAATCCAAGATGGCTGAACATAATGCCAAAGTATTACTGTTTTAAGCCGATATGGACCTTAAAATATTGTTGCTTTGGTCGAGATTTGTCCATAAGTATGAGTGACAATAAGGTCAAGGTCAAGTTTATTTACAGAGCACATTTCCAAACAGTCCATGCTGCACAAAGTGCTTAACAATGTAAAATCCCACTAAAATAAATAAAATGCAAAACAATGATGCAGTAAAATATAGAAAAACAAAAATAAATCAATAAAACAACTAAAACAACAACTAAGGTTTAGGTCAATGTATGTTAAAAGCCAGACCATCAAAATGTGTCTTTAGTAACGATTTAAAAAGTTCACGTGTTTTTGCAGATCTAAGATTAAGAGGAAGACTGTTCCAGAGTCTGGGGCGATAAAATAATAATTGTCTCTTTGTTTTCCTTAAAAATGGTATGATGATTTGTACGTTTAAGGGAGTTATGAACTTTTGATCTTTTCAGCTACCAGTAATTGTGTAACAAGCTTGTTTGCAATGTTAGTTAGGTAATACAATATTTTGTATGTTTTCAGTTTTACGACGTCAAAGAGAAGGCAACAGTCGAGGACATTAAATCAACACGAAAAAGGAAAATAAGTCTTTTTATTGGAGCATCGTTATCTCGTTGTCTAGCTGGTGAAAACTAGAAAACTCAGGGCGAGGATAGCACATACAGAGGGCCACCTCAATGTTGTGTACTGCTGGGATATTTATAACTGGAGCTATTTGTAGCTATTAGAGCTATTTCATTATATTTTGTAACTTTGTAATGTATTCCAATTTTTCATTTGTTTTAGTTAGTTACTGTTCTTACTACCTTAAAACTGAAGTTTTAATCATTGGTCCCAAGGCTCAGAGAGAGAAACTCTTGTCTAAATTAGAGGCATTTTCACTATGTCCTTCGCTACAAGTGAAAAACCTGGGTGTTATTTTTGACTCTGAGCTTGGTTTTATCCCACATATTAAACATGTAACCAAAATTGGATTTTATCATCTAAAAAATATAGCCAGAGTCCGCCCTATTCTCTCTCGGGCCAACACAGAGATGCTGATGCATGCTTTTATTACCAGTCGCATTGATTACTGTAATGCCCTGCTCTCTGGTCTTCCTAAGAAGAATATTTCAACTTTACAACTTTTGCAAAACTCGGCAGCTCGTGTGCTGACGAAGACCAGAGGGCGGGCCCACATTACACCGGTTTTAGAATCGCTGCATTGGCTCCCCGTGTGTTTCAGGATCGATTTTAAAGTTCTTTTATTGGTTTTTAAATGTCTTAATGGTCTTGGGCCTTCTTATCTCTCAGATCTGCTTTTACCATATGAACCCTCGCGGACCCTGAGGTCCTCTGGTACTGGCCTTTTGATTGTCCCTAAAGTCAGGACACATACTCACGGAGAGGCAGCTTTTCAGTGGTATGGTCCTCGTCTGTGGAACAGCCTGCCGGAGGAGCTCAGGGCCGCAGAGAACGTACAGGCTCAAGACCCACCTTTTTAATTTAGCTTTTACTTGGCGTTTATTTATTTTATGCTTATTTATTCTATCCTGTTATTCTATTATTAATTTGGGCTTTACCTAATATTTATTGATTTTATTCTTATTGATTTTTTAATCTTCTTACTCTATTTATATTTATATTTATATTGTATCCCGTTCTTATTTATTTTATCTTTTTACCCTGTATATAGCCTATTGTGGCATATCTCCAGTGTTTCCTCGGAGGGGGCTCTCTGCACCGGGGCTGTGATCGACCGTGGCTGCTGGGTCTCTAGGGGTCCTCTCAGCCTGGCTGGGGGGCTTCTTTGCCTCCCTCCTGCTGTGTGCCCAGCCTGGAGGCTGCGGTCTGTGACCGGCTCCCGGTGCAGACGGCTCCCTGTTATAGTGTTTCCTCACTTGGCTCATGCGAACCCAGCCCAATTTTTACTCTTTAAGTGTGCGCGCGTGTGTGTGTGTGTGTGGGGGGGGGGGATATGTGTGTATTCACATCATTTATGTTAATGAGAGTGTGGGGAGTGAGTTGGAGGGTGGGGTGGGCTGCTTTTAACTATGTAAAGCACTTTGTGCTACATTTTTTTGTATGAAAAGTGCTTTATAAATAAAGACTGATTGATTGATTGATTGATTGATTGATTGATTGATTAGAGCAACATTGAGAACAAAATTTTCTCAGGGATTAAAAAAGTATTCTGATGATGAAGACAATGTTCAAACTGGCCCAGCCAATCACGTGACCTAAATGCAAGTGAACTGTTGTGGAAAGAACTAAAGCTTTGAATTTATAGAAGGGAATCTTCAGGATTTGAATATTGTTTGTGTGGAAAAATGGGACAAAATCACATGTGAGTAATGCATGCAACTATCCATACAGGAGGCATCTCAAAGCTGTCATCACCAACAAAGGCTTTTATACAAAGTACAAAGTAAAGTATTTGTACAAAGTAGTAAATATATTTCAGTAAGTGTGTTCAATACTTTTTCCCTGTATCATTTCTGATTATTACACACACATGGACATCTATGGTTGGATTTCTTTGCATGTGTGGATTGGATGACGTCTGGTGAGAATTTCATGTCAGTAGCACTTATATATATATATTTACTTAGAAAGTTACTGATGTTTTCTATATTTATTTTACCTGCTGTATGTGCTAGTTTTCCCCTTTAAGGCCTGTTCTGCCTACCATTCTGAGACCTAGTGCCCTGGAAGAGTATGATAATTCAGGTTAAACTAAATTAAGGAGCAAATCTATTGAACATAATTATTATAACTAGAATAGATGCGTGGGGCACGATGTGTGCAGAAAGAAAATGGCCTGAAAGTGGGTCAACTGTGGTCTTTTGTAAATATAGATCTAGAAAATATTTGCTAACCAAAGCTGAAATTTCATGGTAATCATTATACATGTTTAAACCAATGAAACATTATTTATTTATTTATTTTACAAATTGGGGCAGGTTTAATAGAAAATCATCAAAGAAATTGATGATTTCAAATGAAAGGACCCAATTATTGAAAATGAAAACATTTCAATTCATAGATAAAAAAATAATAAAATAAAATCTAAATTAAAACCATAAAAATGTCTTATAGATTCAATCATACCTGCTAAAACTTGCCTGGTGACCCATGCATGTAGAGATGAGTGGAGGAAGTCATATGAAGCATTTGAGGCTTCTTCCTGATTCAAAGCCTCAAAGACAGATCATACCAGAGGTCAGTTGCAGTTATGGCACCCAAAAACTACAAACGGGTTCAGTGAATCACAAATGATTCACAGAACTCATTGACTAAAGTTCAAACACAAAAGAAATTCAGTCTTAAGCAGCTGTGCTTTTATTATAAAAATCAGTGCCCGCGAATCAAAGTGTTACATTTTGAAATGTAAATTTACTGATTCGATGTAGAGCTGCAGCTATCGATTATTTTAGTAACTGAGTAATCAAACGATTCATTGAATAAGAAATAATATAAATTATTTTGTCTTATTAATGAGAAATAATAAATATTCAAAAGAGGAAAAAAACTGTTTAACTGCATACAACATTCAGTTAAACATGCAGTCAAAAAATCCCAACTAAACCCTACATGTCATGTTGAAATTTCTTTTTTGAATAATTTCTGAAATGCAAAAAATATATAAATAATCTCAAGTACAGTCAAAGTTAAATAAAATAAGATATATATATGAAATCTATGGCATAATAAAATGATCTTTCCTCTGTCTCCCTCGAAGGCTTTCTGGTGTTAAGAGGGGCATAGTTTTAGTGCTACTGAAAACAAATGTTATGATGGAGCAGACTTTAATTAATATTAATAATCCGGTGTCCAACCTAACAACCCTCAGGTCTGTGGCTAGGAGTTTAATGGCCCATGTACATTTTTATTGGCTGCCTCTTTGCTCTTCGCAGTGTGTAAACAGACTCCGAGTGCGTTTAATTGTGCCAGAGTCATCATCACTGTTGCTGCTGTATTAGGAGTGTTGTCGCAAATGTGGGTGAAACGCTTGCATTTACATCATTTAACACATCTGCGGGCTACAGAGCCACGCACTGAACGAAGCATCAAGTTGATTAATTCATTTGATTGACTGAACAGGTATTCCTGATGTGTGCCCTGTGCTCTATGTGTGGATGCATGCTCAATCATGCAGGTAAGTAAATCCCAAAAGGTTGGTTCATCTGGACGCAGCGTTTTCGTCACTCATCCAAGTGACTTCTACAGTCTCAGCTGACTGCAGGTTTCCCCAACCTATAAACAGTACATTTGCACACAGTGGGTTTGGTGCTGTGAGGAGCTCAGATGATCATGTGCCAACAGGTTTATTTTGCTCATAGTGAAAGGTAAGGAATGTCAGAAAAATTATGCATAGTTAATTGTAATCAAATATTGACTTGCTTCATTGCTGTTGTGCTTTTTTTAATGTAAACTCATGTTTTGCAAAAAAAAAAAAAAAGTGTACGTGATGGAGGGAAATGGATATCTTTTTTGAATTCAGCACTCTAAAAAAAAAAACCCCAGAATTTACAAAAACTATCCCATGCAGCAGAAAAATGTTTTTTGCAGACCTGTGTTACAACTTTCACTAATGTTTACATTAACTTGGATTGTGAAGTCAGGGTTGGTGTGGCTTCACTGCAGAGTCCATTTCTTATTAATGGGCTGCATGCTACAGGTATTTAAGGTGGCATTATTTAGACCATTGCTTAAAAGACCATGGCTATAACCTTAGTCTTAGCTAACTGTAGGCCAATCTCCAACCTTCCTTCTATCTCTAATTCTTGAAAGAGAAGTGGTAAAACAGCTAACTGATCATCTGCAGAGGAATGGTTTATTCAAAGAGTTTCAGTCAGGTTTCAGAACTCATCACAGAACAGAAACGTCATTAGTGAAAGTTACAAAAGATCTTCATGTGGCCTCTGACAGTGCTCGTTCTTGTAGACCTCAGTACAACACTGAATACTGTTGACAGTATTATTTTATTACAGAGATCAGAGCATGCCATGGGAGTTAAAGGTACAGAACTGCAGTCATTTGAACCATACCTAACAGAATATAATTTGTTCATGTAAACAGAGTCCTCTTCACACACAAAACTAATTGTGGAGCTTCACAGGGTTCTATGCTAGGACCAATTTGGTTTCACTTAGGCAGTACTATTAGAAAACATAGCATATATTTTCATTGCTATGTAGACGATCGCCAGCTCCATCTGTCAATGAAGCCCAAGGACATATGGCAATTAGTTCTTAAGAGACTAAATTCTGAAAAAAATTCAGATAAAACTGGTGTGCAAACTAGAAAAAACAGGAACCAAAGTTGTATTTTTGTTTTATTTTTTCACTTCGTTTCAGCAGACTGTCTCAAGCTAATTCAAGCTGAATTTCAGAGCTCATATACTGTCATTGAAATAGCAGTAAAAACCAACATAAATATATTCCCACGTACCAGGTTTACCCACCCACCCCAAAAAAAGCCCAAAAGACAAGGGACAACTGTGTCCTCACCAGCACAGTACTGGTGGAAAACAAATAGCTGTTGGTTGGATAATTCTTTGATAAAAACAGAAAGGGGCACAAATAAACAGAGATTAGATGGGTTTGGATAGGTGTTTTTTTTTATTTTAAAACTTTCTATTAATGAGGTCTCAAAGTGTAAGCAGGGCAAAGTGCATCTCCTACCAGTAACTTACAGCCTAAGTGCTGAGCTTTCATTCAAAACACATTTTCATCTGAATCTCCATGTCAGACAAACAAAAAGTTTGCTCCCTGTCACCTGACAGAAGAAGAGAAGTGGTTTTTATCTGTCTTTATGTTTCATCTCGTTTCTGCGTTCAGCTCACAGACGGTGGGTGGGGTGGTGTGTGTTGCAGAACAGTGAACCTTCCCCTTTGCGCTACAGCTGTTCACTTCTTCCTCACATGTTGGTGCTCATCCTGGTCTGACTGTTGGCTGGTGTGAGTTCACCCTGGCTGCCTTCTCTGGGTGGAGACTGAGAACAGGAGGAAACAAGTAAGGCACTACTCTTGTTCAACAGCATAGCTATAAACTCTGTAACATTGAATAACAGGTGAGGTTCAAAAAAGAAAGAAGACTTTAAAAATCTTATCAGAATATTAAAACCCCGAGTCCAACAACCATCAGGAGCTAGTCTTAGTTACTGCCAGCAATGTTGACCAAGTTCTTGCAAATGTGGTCGAGGAACCGAATGGCTGGTGGCAATGAGCCAGATACCCCGTACTCCTGAAGCACCCACTACAAGGATACTCCAAGGGCCTTGACGAACTCAGAGCAAGTCCCATCCGCCCCAGGTTCCCTGCCATTAAGGAGTTGTTTAACTACCTCAGTGATTCCATTGTGGAAGGCGTGTCAGTGGAATTAAGTATTCATTCACCAACCACCTCTATCCTTAGTTAAAGTCAGTAGCACTCTACCCGCACTATGTATCATGCCAGTAGATAACTGGTTTCTCCTCCTGAGTCACCCAATCCAATTTTAGAAACCCCCCTCTGTTAATATTAATACTGTAATCTGTACCGTTCATTAATTTACAATCAAATACATTTTAGATATGCCATTAAAAAGAAGCTCATCACCAAATCACACGAAATTTACTGTAGTCAGACTTGATAATAACCTCTATCGCAACACAAAGAACATTATGAACAACTGAAAAAGAAAAAAAAAAGTTATTCACTACAATGTGAAGAGAAGAAAATGTCTCTACCTTGACGTGAATCTGGTTGCGCAGCACAGCAGCACGGAGAATCATGGCTTTGGCTCGTCTCTGGAACTCTTTGCCCATATGAAGAGACTTCTCAAATGTGGTGCTCCTTTGGTCGACATCCCTCGCATACAGAATCTACGAGCAGGTCAGAGTCCCAGTTTGTCAGGGTTCAAACAACAAAGTACCTGTGGCAACGGTTTGATGTGTGCAGCGTTTTCACCTTGCTGTGGGAGTCGATACGTGCATTAATGAGACCCTCCAGTATGAGCTGGGTGAGCTCGTCCTCCAGAGCTGTTACTGTTGTGTTGAACGCCTGAGCCATCTTGGTCATGTCTGCTGACACGTAGGGGCTGAAATACTGGGAGGAGGAGAAAACAGAAAACCCACACACAAGAAAAATATCAGTGCTCAAAAACATGACACTTGAAAAAGTTAGTACAAAGTACAAAGATTTATAGTGATTACATTAGTTTGGTCAATCATCTTTCTCAGAAATGCCTGTGCATGTTAAACAGTATTACATGTATATGAGATGCTTCCTTGTAACCAACACTATCATCTTCATTTACAGATCACAACACTTCACTAGACCTGTCAGCAGCTGCAGTGCCATCGTGTTACCACAAGCCAAACACGCACAGCACAGTACTGCTGACTGGATTTAGGCAATCAAACTGTGAGACAACACTGCCACCATCAAGTCACAATAACTGCAGATGAAACAGATTCTCCCTAAGATTCATCCAGTACTTAGATATTCAGAAACTGCGTAAATCCATTAACAGTGACAGTCATTATGACAGACAAGTGAAACTAGTAAAACTTTCAAATACCTAATATTTTATGTGACTATTTGTTGTCTCAAATATACACATTCCCTTGTCTTTGCTTTGTTTTTTTGAAGCCAGTGATGGTAGGATGTAATGTGTTACTATCGGATAAAGGTGGCAGCACTACACCAATGCAGGGGGCAGATCTATCTTATGGAGGGGCTTCATCCTGCCACGGCTACTATTTATACACCCTGTTTTGTCCCCCCCCCAAAGAATCAGCAGCAACTTGATTATCCTGTGCACGGTCAGTGTGTATGCAGTATGTCTCACCTGAATCAGGGCTCTGTTTCTGATCTGGCTGTACAGTGTCTTGACATGTGGTGCCAGGTACATGTCCAACAGGAGGTTATCCTGCAAGAAACAGCACAATCATATACTGCACTTTCTGTGTGTGTGCGCGCGCTCATATTATGCAACAGCGGGAGCACACACTCTCCTTTGACGCATGTGTAGTGTTACTTCAGGGGTGGGCAGTTCATTTTCTCTACTGGCCACATTAGAAAGTGAGGAGGCCACATCAACAAGCTGAACTCAGTTCTGGTCACTATTAATTTATGTTTCTCTTTTCTTTTTGGTCTTGAACAAATGTATTAAAGTCAGGTACAATGTCTGAGCCTTCCATTCTGCATCAGAGCTCTGAAATATACTCACCTCTCTCTTTAGAAGACTCAATTTTGGTTCTTAGGTTCCTACCCTTTAGTACTTTGAACAGGCAAAGCCAGCTGATAGCTGTGTAGTGGCCTACATCACCATGTGTTACATGTCTGTGACTCAGTGCTCTTACCCTGATAAAGTTAACTATTTGAAATGGACTGGTTCTTAGCAGTTTTCTACCCTACCTGAGTACTCAAAGCGCTTTATGACACATGCCTCATTCACCCACTCAAGTGCTTTCTAACATTCACCGTGCAATAGATGCATCGGAGAGCGACCTGGGGGTTAATATCCTGTTCTAGGGCTGTTCGATATAACGACATATATCGGATGACGATATAAAAACGTCTATCGTTTCATTTTACGCTATCGTTTGTTTCGTGGTGTCGCAAAATAAACTGTTTACGGCAATATTTTTTTCATCGTTTTGATGGTCACTGTAGTGGCTATATTAATTTCTTAAAGTTCTCTCTTTCTCTTATATTTAATATAACCACACTACGGACGGACAAGCGCCTGTTTTTAATGGGTTGTCGTTAGCAACAACGACGGTAACAGCATCGCGTGTCTGCTTGTTTATTTTCCACATAAACCTTTCACAATAAAGCTCAAGATCCTGTTGAGAATTTTCAAAATAAACTGAATCATGTGAGAAAGTATGCAGAGTATTGACGGATGAGAAGCAAAAAAAAAAGAAAAAAGAAAGAGTCGTCAGGTGCTAAAGAATAAACCTTAGACTCAAACGTTAGAACAGGCTTTCCCCGCAGCACGCCGTGTAATAAATACTCACAAAGAAAACGGCGGCCGTTACAACTTATGTCTAAAAATGTGTAGTTTCATGCATCGGTTAAAACACCAGGTACACGACGCCCAGCTGGAAACACTTCACCTACCCGAGATTCACAGAATTTACAGAAAATATTAAATTTTTTGTGATTTATATCGTTATCGGGACGATAGATGTTTTATATCGGAATATAAGATTTTGGTCATATCGCACAGCCCTATCCTGTTCAAAGATATCTGGTATGCCCTAGGTGTCAAACTCTGGCCCGCGGGCCAAATTTGGCCCGCAGCCTTATTACATTTGGCCCGCGAAGCCATACCAAATTACTATTAGAGCTGGCCTACTGGTATTATACAGCTAATATATATATTGTTTAGTATTAAGCTTTGCTTGTTCCATATTCAGTTTTTCAGCAAAACGTGTTTGAGTCCATAAGAAAAGATTCATTCTTATATCTGGAGGAAGATTTTTTTTTTCAATAAACATTAACGTTAGCCCGCGACTTTGTTCCATTTTGAATTTTGGCCCACTGTGTATTTGAGTTTGACACCCCTGTGGTATGCAGACAGAAGCAACCAGTGATTACAGGATTAGTAGCACGTTTAGATGACCTGCTTCACCTCATGAGCTACAGTTCCTCATCAACAACATGGTTAATTTTTAGCACTGATATACACAACACATCCTGTTGTTTTATACAGTGCAAAACTCAAATTATTTTCAGCTCCAAGTTCATTTTAAAGTTAATTAACAAAACTGAGTAACTGAGTTGCATAAATATCATAGCTCTCGTCCAGAACTAGGGTCTGCTTTGTTTTTCAACCACAGCTCCAGATTTCCTGCACTGTCCTCAGTCTATCTCAGTCTATCATATTCTTCCAAACACACTTTGATAAATTCAGAGAATGAGTTAGTGTTGTGTGTTTGTAGTGATAGTGTGATGAAGCCCTTTCAGTCTGTTGAACCTTTCTGGACAGTTATTTGCCTACAGGCAGATCACACCATTCAACTGCTTATTTGGAAGTACTGACATCTGCTGGTCATTCGATGTACAGCAGCCCTGCTGTGATAATAGATGTGGACCACATACCAGTGGATATGCAAACGTAATGATGTGTCAGTTGTAGAATAGCTATATGAAGTGCTGTATAATATACACACATACACCTCTAACCATCTGTGAGAAGATCTGTTATTATTGAGCGATAGCATATCAAAATGCTCCCAAACTGCTGATATTTTTTGCCTTTTTGGTGGCTCCATAATGTGCTTACAATCTCCTTCCAAGCTCATTATGATCCTCAGAATCACCTCAGATCCAGTTCATACAAAAATGTACTTCCCGTGTCTTTTCATCAGCTCAAACAGGGCCTCGTTTATCTTTGGTCAAGTGATATTCTGAGGAAAGATACGGGTCATGACACAGGCTTCCTCGGCTCTACACGGGCCTCAGGGCTTCAGTGTCAGACATAACAACACTACCTGCTAGCAAAGGTTCAGCTTTCCATTTCTAGTGAGTGAAGTTCTTGTATTTCTCTGAATGTTTAGTTTTGCAATGGAGACTCAAAATTCAATCCTTAAGCACAGTAATTTGTGCTACCAGAACTTGCATGATGTATACCTTTATACATTTGAATTCTAACCCACTGACCTCTTAAGGGCCAGTAAGGGACAACTAAAGGACCAGATGTGGCCCAGGACCCAAACAATGGCCAGTTTTTTGTTAGTTTAAAAACCTTTCATGCGCTAACCTTCATTTCATCCAGTAGCTTGAGACAGGATGCATATTTAGACTCGTAGAACTTGAAGATAATGTCACGAATTTGAGGTTCCAACTCTAAAAATAACTTAAAGGAGCTAGGAAGAAAAAAAACAGATACAAAGTATTAGCATGGATTGCTGTCCATCACTAGAACTGATTTCTATCCAAGAAATATTTGTACACCAGCCTACCTGCTGGAGATGACGTTGCGCTGAAGCTCCTGTCTGTCAAACGTGGCCAAAGCACACAAGCCCCCATACACAGCTACATTACTGGGCGACAGTAGCTGCAGGGAATACACATAATGATATTTCTCCCAGCAATTAGACTCATGCATAGATGCTCATATTATGTCCTACATTTTTAGGATCCAAACACACTGGTTGAGGTGTACATGTAACCATGTAAGTTACTAATACATGGTTACAAATGAAAGAGGATAGAAGACATGTGGGTGATATTCCTTTTTTTAAAATCTGAGATGCTAATGCTTTAGTGCAACACCCAGTGCAATGTTGCATGTTACATCTTCAGTTTTCATGTACGAGCTCACCTCTGGACAGTCACAGTGGTCAAAGGAAGCCTGCAGGAAGCACTTGGCAGCTGGCTTGTATTTTCGAGAGGCCAACTCGGCCAATCCTGATGTACCAACAAGCAAGATGAACAATATACTGGAAATCAGGTCACATTTTTCCAAACTTTATAAATACAAGACCAATCTTGGTTAACAGAAAGCAACCTCTTCAAAAATCACTCACACACACACACACACACACACACACACTCACCTGCAGCACACTTTAATTTGGTGAGGACAGCTTGATTTTGACTATCTCGCTCTCCTCTTTGCTTTTAGGGGGGGAGGAGAGCAAAAAGAAGAAATTTACTATAAATATTTTATTACTCTTCATAAAAGGCTGGACACAATATATAAAATAAAAGAGATGCTGAAGTATGTAAACTGTGCTCACCTCTGCAATTTCTGGTGTGGACTCTGCCTTATTGACGTAGCTCAGCACGTGCGACCAGTTCTGGAGGTAAACACTAACCTGTGAACGCACAATTTAAGTCACAAAGACTTTGTTTACTCACGTGCTTAATCAGACAACTCAATGTCTGTAAAAAACAAACAAACAAGCAAAAATAACCCAAAAGATTCTGTTGTGTGTAACAACTTTTCCAGGTTTTCGAATTCTGTTAATTGGCTGAAGTGCTATCTGTAGAAAACTACAGTGACACTGAAAGTGTCTTGGCACAATTCAGTCTAAGTTATATAGTTCCCAGTACGTATAGGTCTGTGTACTGGGTACTATAGCTGGGAGAAAGTCTGGAAGTGCTGACGTGCACACAGATTTCAGTAAAGTGAAACATCTTGGGCAAATACTCATATACTTTTCTGATGTGCAGAGTTTTGCCAGAACCAGGTTTCTAAGTTCAATATAAACTTCATCTCTCAATTGTAATAAGAATTGTGATAAGGCTAATAATCCCTGGACAATTGTGTCAATGGAAACAGTGACTGCAGCAGCAGAGCACTGTGCTTCCTTCCTGCTGTACCTTGATGACATTCAGACACATGTTAATGACATGCTTAGCACTGGTGCAGTAGTCTCTGGCTCGAGAGTAGCACTTCAGAGCATTACTGAGGTCACCACAGTCCAGATAATGGTCCCCCAGGTCATCATGGCCTCTCCTGGGGAGAAGGGATGGAAGGTGAGGAGACGGCAGACATCCACAAAAACAATGTTATCTGAAAATGACCAATCTGCTCATCAAAAAACTTTGACCCTCACTAGTTTTGTATATATTTATTATTGTTCCAGCAAAAAAGACTGAGACAGCACCTCTCCTTCTGCTTCTTAGCTGGATTACTGATCTTATTCAATGTTCAGTTGGTCTTAAGCTTAAACTTTAGATTAACAGTAATGCTTTTGCAACCACACCTGATGCTCTCTTTGATGGAGTTGCCCTTGTAGTTCTTAAGATCCGTATCTAGTTTCTCCAGTTTAAGCAGAGCCTTTTTTCTGGTCGATTCAGCCCAAGCTGAGTCCAGGGGAGGGGGAACAACCCCTCCTTCAGGAACTGTGTCTGGCACACCCTGCACTTCCCTATAGGTGGAGCCCAGGAGAAAGAAAGAAAAAGAAAGAAAAAAAAAAAAAATCACACAAATATTTACAAATCTAGAAATTGAACAATTTGGAGGCTGGGAGTTAAGACTTTCCAAGCCTAATTTTAAATGCAGCAATGCGGTTTTGCTTATCCATAATGAAGCACATGTGATATACAACACCTAAGTTTTTGTTTGTACTGTTTGAATCATGCTGTTCTTTGCTACAACGCAGGATTTAAGGATTTAAGGAATTGGGAATGTCTTGTTAAAAAAAAAAAAGCAGCTCTGTCCAAAAGGAAGCACCCAATTGCTGGGAGAGGACTAGAAAGAATACCGTGTGGCCTCTGTGAGTTTGCGGTGAATCTCTTCGTAAGTGTCAACATTGAAGGTCCTCTGAACAAAGGTGAGCGCCATCTTCAGGGCCTCCACTCGGAGCTGAGGGCAGTGCTCAGCAATGAACTGCAGTCTCTCAATGCGCATTAATCCACTATAACTGGTCGCATACTGCTCCAGATCCTGCACAGACAAGGAGTGAAACATCTGTTCAAAAACATGTCAGAACTGCTTCGATTAAACAGTCAGGTAACACTTTCATCAGTGGATGATATAGCTCCGCATGTACAAGGATTTTAGCTAACTTTCGTTCATTCACACCCAGAACAGTTAACAGAAACAAGAATCAATTAGCAGCAGGAATCTGCGTCACATTAAACATTACAAATAAAATAAGAGATATTTGGATATATGTAACAGTTTGTGAGACAATACCAGTGTGGGGTTCTCCACAATATAGTTGGTGTCTGGAGCATTCTGCTGGTCCTCCTGGGGATCTGCATCAATCTGCATGGGCTCCACAGACCCCTTAGAAATAGATCACATACATAGTTTTGTTAGATTCAACAACAGACCTGATCTTGGGACTAGATAATGCGTAATTTACATCAGGAAGCCCTCTCTTCAAAGGGCTTTTCATCAGTAGTTCACTGGTGCTTAAACTCGTACTGGTAGTTTACTATGTCGGAGTAACTGTACAGGAAACAATGTCCTATAATGGATACGCAATATGTTCAGTAGAATAAGTGGGCACAGCCCCCGCCCTATTCCTTAATGCTTTTATGCCTTTATGTTGAAAATGCAAAACAGGCGCAGTGATTTATTGAAACATATACAAACATAAGCTTTTCTTGGATGGCAGCAGTCTTTTGTTCCATTCTCTGTCAAGATGATACCACACTTTAATAATGTTGAGCTTTGGAGAGGACAACCCCTACATGACAGGAAAACACAGTGGAATGACTAAGGCGGAGCTTCCCAAAGTGCGGGGCCCGCCATTGCAGGGGGGGGCGCGCAGTATGAAAGGGGGAAAGAAACCAAAAACCGCTTGGACACTGCTAGCACGGGGCGCCCACATAAACGCAAATATGTTTCCAAACCAACTTCATTCTAAGCCAAAGATTAGAAAATATGATGAAGCACATCTTCCCTTTGGCTTCACCTGCACAAGTGCCAAGGTAGATCACTGGACTAAGGTATGATTTTACTGCATTGGCAGTAAGATAGATAAATAGAACTTTATTAATCACTCGGATTATTAAACTGAAAGAAATTTGAATAGTAAAAAAAATTAGAATAAAAATTAAAGGGAAAAAAGAATATAAACATAAGAATGAATAAAATATATATAAACATAAGCAATGTAGCAGCCAAAACGCCTATTGCACAGTATTTCGACTATTGTCAGTCTATTGAACAGTGATTAGTTGTTATTTAGTGTTTATTTGTGCAAACACTACTGCTTATTTGTCCCCGCCCTCCTTTGTCCTCCTGTTTTCCTGCCCCCAACGAGGAGTTAAACAGTTTGATGGCGTGTGGGAAAAAGGAGTTTTTAAGTCCTAGACATGGGGAGAAGCTAGCTGACGCTGAGCAGACTCCTTTGGTTATTTATGACCATGCAGAAGATGCCCAACACTGTCCATAATGTCTAGCAGTGTTTTTAGTGTCCTCTTCTCTGCCACTGTCACCAGAGTGTCCAGCTTCATGCCGACCACAGAGCCAGCCTTCCTTATTAGTTTGTCCAGCCTGGATGAGTCCGTCTTTGCTGTGCTGCTCCCCCAGCACACCACAATATAGAAGAGTACACCGGCAACAACCGAGGAAAGCCTCCTGTGGAAATACAGTCTGCTTTGGCCTTTTTTATACAGGTGTTGCATGTTGTATGACCAGTCCAGTTTGTAAGTGTACATTTTTCAGTTACAGCTACATTTTTCGCCAATCTTATGTTTTCTAAAAAGGTCTTGCATGGTTGAAAATCTGACCTTCTGCATTCATAATTATAACAACTTTGGTCGAATCAAATACCACACACTGAAATGCAGCATCTCTGTATCTCTCAAATCCTGTATCAGGTCTTTACTGGATTTATTCCCATTTCTTGAGGACATGACTTTCACACAATGTTCATCTCCTGTAGGTAGTTTTTATGCCAGACACATCTGTTGTCCAAGCAGCATTCCAAAATAAGCCAAATTTTGGCTAGTAACTCTTTGGGAAACACACCGTTTTTGCAAAACTACAATTTTATGCTTGTCAAATTATATTACAGAACAGGACAATTATTAGTCTCCCTATGAGTTTCTTTCTTCTTCTTTTTTTTAAATAACCTGAAGTGCTGTTGTCAACATTTCCAAACATCTTAGTTTTACTTTGGCTGCTTAGAGTATTTGACTTTGCACACAGAAATATGATGAAATATGAAAACAGTAGGGCCAAACTTTACAACTCTCTGATCTTAACAGCTAAATGTGAATCCTTTTTGCTGGATAACAGCCTGCAGTGATTTGTTTTCAACACACCTCCCAAGCAATCCCAGACCATTGTTCAATGGCAATTCTCTTAAGTGCCTCCAGCAGATTTTCAGTGATATTAAAGTCAAAAATTTGTGCAGGCCAGTCAGAGAAAATTAGTTGAGATTTAACAAGTCAAGATTTTGACTTGTTTGCGATTAATTTTGTTGTTGCAGGGTGGGGTCAAAATCTCCCCTGTGGCAACCAAAATGGTACTGAGGATCAAGTAATTTCCTGCGTATCAACATCAAGTATAAAATCCTAGTATCCCAACAACCCCTAGCTTCCAGTATGCATAGTTTTTGTTGAGCAAAATTCAATCTGGCTTGAAGATGTTTCGTCTGTAGAAGTGACATTTTTCTTGGTCTGCAACCTTAAAGTTAATTTCTTTGGAGTGTTCTACTGATTGTCTTCTTTGAGACTACAATTCCGGACTTGGCTAAATCATTCACTGGTATTGTTAGACAATCATTTTCTTTCCAGAGTCTTTTAAATCTTTGGCTTCCTACCTCACTATTCTTGTTCTGAACTTTGTAGCCAACTTTGAATTACTTGATGGTATTTCTCACTTTTTAACACTCGAAAACACTGATGATGTTGTATATCCATCTCCTGCTTCGAGAGCACCAACAACTATTTTTCTCAAATGTAAACTGTTTTCTTTTGTTTTTGGCATGACGCTTTCTCAAGTGACAGCTCAAACCCTTGCTGAGCTTAACTTGATTTTACAAGCTTTGAGCATTACAACATTACAGCACATCATTGCACATCAGTGGTTTGGCTATGGCTCAATAAAAGGTTTTTATTATTGAGCTTCAGCTCACAAAGATAACTGCATAAAAGCTATTGAAACAATGTATTCATGTCCAGCTGTTGGACAGCTGATGCATTCTCTTTCCGTAAGCAAAGAAATAATGTACCTTCATATAGCTTCCTGATTGACAGAGCTAACTCTAAACCTCAACTTAGTGACTGAAAAATTTGAGATACTCAAATTGAAATTTTAAGCTATTTTCTTACAATTGTGCCATTTTCTAGAAATCCTGACTTATTAACTGAAGATTTTGAAATACCCAGTTCAACATTATGAGTTATGAATAGCAAATGATTTGTGTTGTGGTTTTGTGGTTTTTTCCATTGCCATAAACAAGCTTACATGGGCCTGGCAGAGAACGAGACACAAATATCATGCTTAGGATGGACGGGTTCCTGATGTAAACAACAGGCATTTAACATTAGCTTGGCGCTAGCAAAGTGATACACTGAAAGATGGTATATACTGGAGTTTATTGACGTTGAAATTAAGCTATTCTTGACAACGGATACTTCTTACATATGTAATAATTGTGTTGTCTACTTATGGTGCTAGTAACTGCTATCCGGAGCGAACGAGCATGACAAGCTGCCAACAACAGGATATTAGGTATACTTCCGTTAGCTTAAGGCTACGACCATAAACACAACTGGTTCTTTAGTGTACTCCAAGTGCTGTGTTATACAAAGACTGAAACTTGCCATGTCTGTGGCTCACTTTAAAAGCCAACCGCGAGAGTCACGCGTCGTTTTATCATTTAGGTGCGTTAACACCAGCGCTGTAAATGTTGTTAGCTAACCGAGGCCTTCAGTCAACTGTAATCCTTGAGTTCTGCTCCACTTCATAAAGCTTCATATCAGTTTTACGTAGAAGGGCTTCAGGGAATGTGCATTTTAAGATGCTTCGTGACATTTTAAGGGCCACTCCTCATTTCGGCATATGGCATTGCACTAATCAGAAATTACCTCTAGATGTCTTACACATTAGCTGTTCCTTCGCTGTAAGTCTTTTAACATGTAAAAGAGATAAGTGGATTGTGTTTTACACACTTATGGTGCCTAGTACATGCCTATTAAACACAATAAACAACTACTGCGTAAGTGGTCTGTAATTGTGATTTTTAACCACGACAACCGTAACTACAAATTCAAAGCTAGCCTGCTAAACGCTAGCTAAGGTGGCAGAGTTTCCAGCAGTCTTTGCTACAAAAAAAAAACAAAAAACATTTTAAACAGCATTTTAAACTCACCTGAAAGTTAAACACTTGCACGGGCAAAGGCATCTTATGTTTGTCTCACTTAAGAATTGGTGTCTTTGAGGGGGTGGGGGTGGGATTGTAGCATGAAGACATAAATGTCTGGCGGACAGTTCAGCAGCCAAGCCGGACTGGGTTGGATCTCCAACTACTGGTGGGAGGTGGGAACTGCAACGGTAACCAATTAATTAAGAGCAAGGAAACTGAAAAAGAAAACATTGGTATAGAAAAATATTGAGATTGAAGAAAAATTAAACTGAAAAAGGAAAGGCTGACATTTAATGAACACAAATTTGTGTTTTACTTCTGTTGTTTTACATTTGCAGTTATTTTCCCTTTTTACTTTCACAATTGTTTTTTTTTTGCTTTTTTCTATCTGTTTTTCAGTTTAATCAATGACTGTTTTAATCATGTGTCGCTGTTTTGGCCAGTGGGGGAGGGGACTAAAGGCGGGTTTCTGCTGAGTCTTTACGGTAATTTGCATATAATTTGCATCCAGCAGACAATTAGCTAACTACCTTAACTGAACAACTTTGTAATGGATGTTACAAGTTAATTAAACTGAAAAATGGATTGAAATTGAAAAAATGGATGGAAGCTGAAAAAAAGATAGATTGAAACTGGAAA
Organism: Astatotilapia calliptera; assembly: GCF_964374335.1. Taxonomy (NCBI): domain Eukaryota; kingdom Metazoa; phylum Chordata; class Actinopteri; order Cichliformes; family Cichlidae; genus Astatotilapia; species Astatotilapia calliptera. Next base: position 28,745,873 of record NC_137425.1, on the reverse strand, counting down.
AAAAGTTGTAAGCGAAAACAAAAAAATTACAGTTTCAATTAATTGCTTTTCACTATCAATTTTTTTCAGTTTCAATACAAGATTTTTCAGTACATTTATTTCAGTTACAATATTTTTTTTCAGTTTCAATATTTTTTTTGGTTTCATTTCAAGGTGGCATCGTTCTGACCCCATACTAACAAGGATCAAATATATTATGTGGGTTAAATAGCTGATTTTCCAATCCCTTCTATAAAGCTGCTATAAAAGGTGGAAATTAGTGAGTCAATCTAACCATTATCATTAAGATGAAAAAATGTATACTAACCTCTAGATTTAGGCAGTCCATCATTATGGCTCACTCCAAGCTTTATCAAAGTTTTGCAAACGAACCAGTTTATGTTGCACTAAAATGCCTGGTTGTAAATAACACAACATTTGTATGTGCCAGCTTGTTTTCCAAGAAGCTTCAGAAAAACAAGCAAGAAAACGTGATTTATAGATTCAATATCTGATTTAAATGTTTACTGTGTAGGAACAGTTTATGTAATTGTTGTTTGAAATTAGTACTGAATGCTGTTCCAGATCTTTCCAGCCCACCTTAACCCTTGGGTTTCACATATGTGCACAATATAAATATGCAGCATATGTATCATTACTTAAGTAAAAAAAATATGCCATATGATGCTTCTTTTCAGCACATTTGACTGAGAGACAGTTGATAAAGAGTGGTCAGGCAGCTGTAGCACTTTGACTTTCATTTGTGATGGGTCAAACGATAAAGGACTCTCAGTGGGTGTATCAAAGCACAACTAGTGAAGCCCCGTATCAGCATGTGTATTGCTATAAGAAAAAATCACGTGACAGCTGTCGTTTCGTACACAACGATTTTTATAAAGTCATTGGTTGTACAGTGATGAGGTATGAAACTGTGTTTAAGAGCAAATTCGTGCTGAGAGTAGAAGAGGAGGAGACTATCTTTGGTGCTGTTTGTGACTTTACGTTTTAGGGTCATCATCACCGGAACCGCAGAGGAAAAGGACATTTTCTCCAGTCTGGGATCATTTAACACTGCCTCCACCCCTCACATACACTCCGACTGTTATAAGCGCGTATATATCCTAAAGCAAAACTAAACAAAACATTAACTTTGATTTCCTGTTCTCAACTTATGCATCCTTGTAAAAAGTATTTTTGTAAATTCTGCATTTGACAGACTATAGTCTATTATATCGTTTTGTTATAATTAAATTAATTGGAATACAGAGTTATCTTTCATTCAGTTAGCACTTTACCATCAGCTGGTTATGTAAACAGGACCATTCATCACTCATTTGGTGTCTAGATATCAGAATGATTGAGCAAAGTTCAGTCCTTCTCCACACTCTTTATAAACGCTGGCTGCAATCATTATTTAAATCCAGCAGTTGTCGCTGCAGCTAACAATGCAACAATGCACTCAAGGCGAGCACAACATGCTGTCTTGATTGTAGATGCTTTGTTTGTTTGTTTGTTTTATTAGTTTTCCTTACACAATTCAGTCTTTGGCTAAGCTGATATTTGTTGGTATAAACATGTTATATTAAAATAAATAATAATACTAATGTTGGGAAATCATCCATTTCTACTTCTTTATAAATAAAATGCAAATGTGAACATTTTCTTCAGTTATCTCTCTTTAGATATATTTCTTTTCACAGGTCCATGCAGAAATGCATTAGGGAAATTAATTATTACATACAAGGCAACAAGATTTCAGTTAACATTTATTGTAAAATCTACTTTCTAAGGGAGGAAGAGGTCTTTGCCTTTGCAGGGTTGTTGTGACATTACCCTGTTGATGAGTTTAAAATGTGAATTTCATGTAACCTTTCACTTTGTTTTATGCGAAACTGGTCAACTGCATAATTTAAAAAGCATTAAAAAAAAGAAATGTAAATTATGTATGTTGGTGTTATCAATCCTCATTTGGCTGAAATTCCATTATATGCATGATAAAACTGGAAAATCAATCTGTTTATCATTTTAACAGTCAAAACAAATATTCAGATGTTGTGTTATTGCATGAAAATACCAGGTAGCTTGGCACATCCAAGCTTATCCTATGAGTGTTCGGTGGGGCTGAGGCAGGCATGCCATTCCATCCTCTTCATTCCCAAATTTTGGAGGTAGTCTGTGTGGGGGCAAGTCTTGCCATCTTGGAGTACAGAATTTGGGCCCAGACTATCGAGATATGGGATTGCCACTTGTATCGTATCCATATCTCTCTGTATTGAGATTGCTTCCAATAATCACAAGCCTTGTTTTTCCTTCTTTTTTGCTTGTCCTGTTTGGCAGTGTAGCAATCAGAATTATTGTCTGAAGACCAAACAAAATGCCCAACAGATTAATTTTCCCAAGTGGACCATTACAGCTTTTGTTCCAAGAAACACACATGCGATTTAAAATTGAGAAGTGGGCACTTGCACCAGAGGGGAGGCTGATTAAACAGACTGTCCTCAGGGTGCCATTCAGTGTACCCACCCCAAGGCCCTATTTGTGTATGTGATGAGAGTGTAAGTAATGTAGTAGTGCCTGTTAAGGAATAAAACTGAGGCATCGGTGGCCAGGAAGGGACAGAGGAGGAATACCTCCCCTGCAACTCAGTGATGCACCTTTACCTCAAGGTCCTGCATGTGTGGTGGCATGATGAAGCAGGAAGAGGGAAGCAATTAAGGATGGAGGGGAAATGATTGGGACAGTTGGAAAGTACCTGGAGCCAGCTCCCCCCGCTGGCCCCCATGGACACCCCTGTTCTCCAAAATCCACCGAGAGCAGGGGTCCAGGCTCATCCAGTCTGAGGCCCACAGTGGCAGCACTATAGCCTTATTTTTCCAGTGAGGAAGATGCCCCTGGACATATGACAATGCCTCCATCAAAAGCTGTTACTCTATCAGTGCAGCAGTCAAAATAGTGTTCTCTGCTTCTTCTCCACACTTTGACCCTTTGGACCCATGTACTAGGCTTACTCCAAATAATGGTGTAATTGTGCAACTTGGTTTTGTAGAACACTGGCTTAAAATTTCCCCAATTAGGTATGGGCCCTTTTCAGGTCAGTTAAACATGGCATGCTTGGAGCAGACTGATCACATAATAGACATCTATGTTAATAGATGCTGATATAGCACCAGCACTTTACCAGCATTTTCAGTAGCACAATAAGTATTGGTTTGGCATCGACACAGAAGATTTGGTAACTTTGTGGCAAAAACTATGCAACCATTCAAAAGTCACTTAAAAAAAACTCTCTTTCCCATTCTGATGCTTGTATTAAATTTCAGCAGGTTGTATCAGTCATGTCTACGCGCCTAAATGCACTGAGTTTCTACCACATGATCGGCTGTTTATTCAATCATTTATTTTGTGAGTTGCTCTGAATTGTTGAGTCTGAAGCTATTAAAGCACAGATGGACAAAAAAGTGCCTGTACAGGTGGAAATTACAAATCGTATCTGCTCATGACGGCTACAGTCCATCACAAAGAGAAAGTGACACTGACCATTTTAATCTCTCCCTCTCTGTGTCTAATCCTGTGGATGCTGATCAGTGCACTTCACTATCTTCTGCTGTACGTCACTGCTCAAAATCCGCACCCTATTAATAGCCAATAAGCGATTAATTGTTCATTCACAAGTCATCTATAGGCCTGCTGACACAACTTCACCACCAGTGTTGGATTTTAGCTATATTATGATTATTAATTATGCTGTGTGTTGTAAAGCATTAGTTATGCTTTACAACACACAGAGGTTCAAGTGTTCATAACTGTACAGCAATGTCACTTAATTATTATTATTTCAAAAGCATAAACAGCAAAATCTTAAGTTTATATACTACAGTTTCAATAATTAGTAAAGGGGATTATTTGCCCATTATCCACTATGAAATGCTGGTATATTTTAGCTCGCTCTAAGACACTGGACTTGTCTCTTGAGTAATTGTTTTAAAGAAGCAACTCTTTCATTGAGTCAATTACTAAACAGCCCTATTTTTGATTAATCTGCTCTTTATCATGACTAAATGCTGCTTCAATAATTAATCTCACTTCTATTCAACTCTGCACATATTCAACTCTGTATATTTTATATATTTTATTATTATTATTATTATTTTTTTTTTTTACTATTTAATTTGTAAAAATGTGTATACACACACACACACACACACACACACACACACACGTAGGAAAATATTTAGTATACACATCCAGAAATGCATACACTATTATATATTGTACATATATTTATTAGTTTCAGGTTGGCCATTCTTGTATTTTGCTCGTTTGTGTTGTTGTGTTTGCACATCTCTGTTGCTTGTGGGGCTCGCACACAAGAATTTCACTCGCATGTGCTGTGCCAGTGTGCCTGCACATGTGATGTGACAATAAAAGTGATTTGATTTGATTTGATTTGATTTATAGTACACACTGAAGAGGGAGAGGCAAAGCAGAGATCCTCAGACCTATTTTTTCCCAGCAAATGCCTAGTTGAGGAATCCAGCCTCTCAATTGTATCCTTACTCTACCTCAAGTCTCCTTCTGGTTAGACAAAACACCTCAACTGGCTCCTTTTCATGTGAGGAGTAGCATCATTACTTAAACGCTGTGCATGAGGTGCAAGAAGAACATGACTGCACATTCTTTGGCATCATAATAAGACATCTGTTTGAGTATGAATGTTATATGAGAGCACTTGGGCATAGAAAAAAGAGCTTATATGAATGGGTAGATTGAGTAGAGAAGTGTGACACAAGAATCAGTCCTTTTATTAAACAGTCTTTTGTCTTAAGCATCTGCATTAATCTGCATTGTAAATAAAACTTTGAACTTTTCTTCAGAGCCCTGTGCTTGAGTCCAACTTAAACTAAGGTTATGACACAAGGGTGGCTCGAGAGGTAGAACATGTCATCTATAGATCTACTGATCCCTGACTCCCCCAGTCTACATGCCAAATGGCATTGGGCAAGATACTAACCCAAGTTAGTATCTTGCCTAATGCCAGTCTACATGCCACAAAGCTACATTGGAGTACGAATGTGTGTGAATGTTAGCTAGAAAGCACTTAAAGCATACAAGAAAGTACTTGTGTGAATGGGTGAATGTGGCATGTTGTATTAAGCGCTTTATAAGAATCAGTCCATTTAGCAGAAGAGTCTGTTAAACTAACAACCATTTTGCCACCATCATTTTTATAGGCTGACATTCAGGATAATTCATCACCTTTCAACTTTCCATCACATTTCCATAAAAGGATAGTTGTTGTTGAAGGTCTAGATGGGGCAATCGTTGCTCAAGTGTTGGCAGTTCGTCTTGTAATCGGAAAGTTGCTGGTTCGAACCCTGGCTCAGACAGTCTAGGTTGTTATGTCCTTGGACAAGACACTTCACCTACCACCTACTGGTGATAGCCAGAGGGGCCGATGGCATGATATGGCAGCCTTGCCTCTGGGTCAGTCTGCCCCAGGGCAGCTGTGGCTACAACTGTAGCTTGCCTCCACCAGTGTGTGAATGTGAGAGTGAATGAATAGTGGAATTGTAAAGCGCTTTCAGGGTCTTGAAAAGTGCTATATAAATGCAATCCATTAGTATTATTACATTGATAATGTGTTGATCTGGGGCTTCTCACAGAAAGAACATGATTCTCACCTGCATACAGTATTCCCAAGCATAGAAAAATGTAAGATATCATCAAAGGAAGTTAAATTCCTCTGTAACATTTTCCCAGAAACTGGAGTTAAGCCATATCCATTCAAGACAGCAGCAACCAGAGAAATGCCTGACCTACTAACAAGACTGAACTGCATAGTTCAGTGAAGTTCTACTGCAAAGGTGGAGCAAAGAATGGACTTCCTGTCTGGACAGTCAGAGCGAACATCTCAGAGAGGACAGTTCTCTTCGACTGAAGCACACATCGTGCACTTCATGTCCTTGAAGTCCTTGTCAGGGCGAATGACCAGAAAGCAGATGTTGTGAAGGTGCCAATATATTAGCTTGCATGTACCGCTTACAGCACTGCCGTTTCACATCATCATCAACATAAAGATCATTTCTTAAGATATGACCCAAGTATTTCACTTTGCTCCCCACATTCAATACTTGGTCGGTTAAATAAAAAGATGGAATATTTAGCTTGTGATCCTCCTTAGTTGGAGCAATCACAATAACACTCTTTTTAGGGTTAAAAGCAATACTGGGCACCATACCTAACACAAACTCTAAGTAAGTGCTGCAAACCAGCACTGTAGGGAGACAAAATGACCAAATCATCAGCATACATTAATAACAATAACGTTACCCACAATAGACCCAGTCTTACATGCATTTAACTTGACAGAAAGATCATTAAGATACAGACTGAATAGAGCAGGAGACAATATTCCATCTTGTTCAGACACTACTAGATATCTTCCCAGTGAGTGGTCTAAACCACATGCTTTTTAGAGGCATCCTCTCTATAACAAGTTGTACTTCTTCAGGTCAAATAATTTTGCCATTATTGAAACCAACTGTACTACTGTTAGTAAAATCTATTTCTTTCCAAAAAGCATACACCTTAATGTGCTGAAGCTCTTTTTTGCCATAGAATTTGCCCTCATCATGCAAACATTCCTTTTAATGAAGAGGCTAAACACAAGCTACAGGTACCTTGGTGTTCATCTAAACAATAAACTGGACTGGACTCATAATTCAGATGCCCTCTACAGGAAAGGGCAGAGCAGGCTGTACCTGCTGTGGATACTCAGGTCTTTTGGAGTGAAGGGCCCAATCCTGAAGACCTTCTATGACTCTGTGGTGGCCTCAGCCATCTTTTACGGTGTGGTCTGCTGGGGCGGCAGCATCCCTGCGGGGGACAGGAAGAGACTGAGCAGGCTGATCCGCAGGGCCAGCTGTGTTCTAGGATGCCCTCTGGACCCAGTGGAGGTGGTGAGTGACAGGAGAATGGTGGCTAAGCTGTCATCCCTGTTGGACAACATCTCCCAGCCCATGCAGGAGACTCTGACAGCACTGAGCAGCTCCTTCAGTGGCAGGCTGCAGCACCCACGGTGTGGGACGGAGCAGGTCTTTCCTCCCAACTGCTGTCAGACTCCACAACAAAGACTTTTGCAGCTGATCAAACACACACATCCACACATGTGGAATAAGACTAAGTGCAATACTCTTTTTCTGACAAAGTTGTATTTTTACTCAGTTGTATATAGCATTTGAATTCTATTTTTATCCTATTGTATATTTTATTCTATTGTATATAGTATTTTATTTTATTTTTTCGATTCTATTCTGTACAGCTGTGTACAGTATATTATTCTTATTGTATTCCAGTGTTCTCCAGTTTTTGCTATATAACTTTGCACTGTCCACTTTCTGCTGTGACAAAACAAATCTCCCACGTGTGGGACTAATAAAGGTTCTCTTCTCTTCTCTTCTCTTCTCTTCTCTTCTCTTCTCTTCTCTTCTCTTCTCTTCTCTTCTCTTCTCTTCTCATAAATGAGCAGGTACAGAAAAAACCTCCACAAAAAGGCCACAGATCTATTGCCTTGTTGGGATACTCTTCAGAATGGCTTCAGCCCAGGTCAATTCTTTATGGGGCACCTGCTTCATTCCACTGTGCCAACCTTACAATCTCTGCTCAACCTATTGTTTCCTGACAGTGCTGCTGTCAGTGAAAGTCAGAAAGAGAGCAGAAATGCAAATCAGAAATGAGTCAATAAGTGCCAGCATATGCATGAGCTCTGCTACCATCCACCTGGGAAACAGATGTGGTTGACCAGCACCAAAGTGACAGGGACTGTAGTGTGTGAACATTCAACACCACTTACACTGAGCTGTACACCAGTTTATTACAATGGAGTCCACAGTGTAGATCAGGCTGAGCAGTTTTCAAACCATGGAGAGTGGACCTGTAAATAAATAAGAATTTATTCTTGGTTTGAAAAAAAAAATCAAAATGGTTCTACTTCAGTAGTGCCACTTTGTTACCACAACAATCCTTATGTTAGTATGTATAATCAATTTGTTGCTATGTGAGGATGGGCAGGGGATCCTCCGTGATGTTTTTTTGCAGTAGAGGGTTACAATGCTAGTAACTGCATGTCGCAGGCAATAAAAGCTCATTCGCTACCACTCATTTTCCTTGAATACAAACCTCTTAATGATCAGTACTTAGTAAAACACGTAATTTTTTTTTTAAACTATCCTAGATGAAAGTTAGAGATTTTGAATGCTTCTTCACACATTGTCACATGCATAGTCCGGAATAAACCTGTAATAAACACTGAGCTGATTACATGATTCTTATGTAATTCCTTCTTAGTGAAAGTGATGCTTTTTCTGCCATCTCCCTTTTTACAACCATCCCCAGTGTTCCCTAAAACTTAAAGGATGTGTTGAATATTATAATCATGTTTTATTGTGCTGATTGGTAGTGCTAAACAGCTGTCAAAACCAGACTATATTTTGTGCTTTAGTGCGGCTCTCCTGTATATATCCTTCCCGTATATACATGTGTACAGAGGAGGCTTCCCACAGTTACAGCGTGGTCCTCTGTACCACCCAGTAAAACATGGAAGCGCGCCAGACTGTAAGAAGGCTGGCTGTTGATTTGATTTGGCTCCCTGTAAAATATCGCAAACCTAATACAATCGCGTGAACTCGGTGATCTTCTCTCGTGCACTGCTGTAAGCGCGCGCGTACGCTGAGGCAGTAGGAGCGCGTGCCGTCAGTCCCAGGGGACGATGAATTTGCGGAGGTAGACTGCGTTTTACTCACTCTCCCTTCAAGTGGGTTTGAGGTTTTCGTACCATTTTTTAAGTGCAAGTAGGAGGTGATGTTAAGCTCCTGGCGCGCACACAGATGTGTTTCTAAAAGCCTACACTGCGGTAGAATGAGCGACTCATTTACGACCTTCTACTATGATGGAAACTTAAATTCAGCTGAATGACTTTATGGATTAGCGCGTGCTGGGGAGGACTGGCTATGTAACTGACACGGGGATTAATCAAGCTCGTCCAAACCGCATCCATCCATCTGGAAGGAACGTTAGTCTCTGCAGACTCCGTTCTTCTCCATTCATCCGTTACTATGTAAGACAATGGTACCAGTTCCTCTGCAAAAACACGCGCGGTTGCTTAGTTTCTGATGCTTGGCTGTGAAACAATCTGTCGATCAGCACCAAAACCCGGTTTTCTCCATTTCATATGGGCGAAGACGAGGAGTGCTCCAGCGCCCCTTCACGCCGCGGAGAAAATGCAGAGAACGGAAAGAGCGGAGCAGCTCTGGACCCAGAAAGAGAAAAGAGGTATGCGGAGCTGTTCGAGCAACTGGACTTGAATAAAGATGGCAGGGTTGACATCAATGAACTGAAGACCGGACTGGCAACTCGTGGTTTACAACTCCGAGAGGCTGAGAAGGTGAGCAGGTGTTTTTAATGCGGCACAGGCTGAGGCAGACGCACGCGCACGCTGTACGTGAACTAGTTTATAGTGTTTGTAAAAAAAAAAAGTAAACTTATCTTAAGGGTAAAGAGTGTGGAAATGGTTTCTTCTGTATTTTAGGTTTTTATTTAATCAAGTTTATCTTTGTGTGTTTGTGATGCAAGGGCGTAGATTTGGCATGGACGGAAGGGACATGTCCCCACCAATATTCAGCGATTATTGAATTGTCCCCACCAATAATTTGATCTATTCGAGTAAAGAAAATCAAACCCGATAGAAAGAAAAAAAAAACCCGATCTGTCAACGTCTCATTCACCCAGCGGTGCAGAAAGAGTTAAATTACGTCCTCTACTGGAGTCCTACCTCATGTGACAAATATGGCCAATGTGATTGGCTGTGCCTTTCAGGGAGCTCTGTTTGGTTTTACCAGCGGCAAGCCTGCGCTCAGTTTTGCCAACTTAGCGACTTTGTCGCTATATTTAGCGAGTTTTCAGACCCCTTAACGACTTTTTTTCTAAAAAAAAAAAAGTCGCTAAAAAAAGACGTGAAAGCGCGTATCACTTTTACTCTCAACAAGCAGCGGGTGCTGTAACGCAGTCAGTTCTTCTTTCACTCCTTTACTCTTATGCTGTTTTGTGGATCACAAGGTTTAAAACTACTTATAAACACACACACACAAAGTAACTCCACCAGAGTGCCTATTTCGGGTCACTTTTGCCGGTCCAAGCCCAGGTAAAGGAGCAGGGTTGGAATTGTGACATTAAAAAAAAACAATAATTGCTAAAAGAAATTTAATTTGTAGTTCTAAATAAACTCTAAATGCATTTAGGACGTTTTTTACTCACTTTATGTCTCTTCCACGATGTTATTTCTCTCTCCAACAACATAGGTTACAATTAGATTAGCATGACCAATTAGGCGATGACGTCATTTAGCGACTTCTAGCGACTTTTAGGACAACCAATAGCGATTTTCCTTACTGAGGAGTTGGCAACACTGCTTGCGCTGCGAGGAGGAGAGGAGGATGGCAGCAAAAAGGAAGAACCTGGATATAAGTATTTTTCAAAGAAACCTGCAAGTCACTTAAAGCCAAATTAACTCATAATATGTGTCCGTCATAATAACGTTACAGGCTATGCTAGGCTTTGGCCCACATCAGTCTAAAATTGTATGTGACCACGAATAACGTGTTTTGGAAACTAACTGCACAACAGGCAGCACTATTAGTTATCTCAGTCTCCCAGAGTAGCATTTCTAATTTTGATTGAAACTGTCAGAGAAAACGGCAGCTTTGAGCAAGCCAGGATATTAGTTTACAGAGGCTGTTAAAATTATATGTCTAACATTAAAATGTTGGTGACACAATAATTTCATCCTAATGGTACTGACATATTCATAAGGTTAATTTTTGAGACAAAATGTCATGAGGTAGTCTTGTAGTGCCACCTTGTAGTGCAGTTTGCACAAATTGTTTTAAAAATGCACTCACCCTACAAACATTACTGATGAGTCAAGATCTGCACAAATTGACAGAAACACCGAAGCAGCTACTCATTTTATTCTTATTGTCATGTATGTCCTATTTGTCAGGTGACAGAAGAACCAACACAAAGCTCGGAGAGTAATGGTGATACAAGATCACAGGTGAAATTGGATGATGACTTGTTGGTTCATTACTGTATTTGAAGCACATGTGTGACTGCATGTATTTGGAATGTCTCACTGTTATTTATCAGGTGACAGAGGCAGCTCTGCCATGCTGTAGCTCGGACAGAGGTGAAGAGGTGAGGTCACAGGTGACTGACTGATGATTTGGTGCTGTAGATTAAATAGTATTTATTATCATGACAATTGTTAGGCTGCTGATGTAAATTGTTTCATTAGTGTATATTTGACAAAGAATCTGAATTGACATGTCTCACTTTTTATATGGCACGAATCAATGTGTTATTTTATCAGGTGGCAATATGTCGTAGTGCAGTCAGAGGGGAAGAGCCAGGGCCAAAGGTGAGGCACATCAAGCACAGAATAATAATTGTAATCTGAGGATAAAACGCATGTACTGAGGCTGAAAGAAGCTTCAGTGCTCTCAGAAGACTAAAAAGATGGCTAAGGTTAACAATGACTCAAATGAGATTAAACAATGCTGCTGTATGCCATGTCCACCAGGAGAGACTGGACAGTATAGATGTAAAACAAATATGCCAGCAGTTTGTCTCAGTTAACAAGAGGAGAAGGCATGTGTTTGGCTCCTTCACATAGTGGACATTGAGTTGTTGTGTGGGACACCAGTAGTCCATGTCTGTTGCTGTAACAGTAGTTCATGTTTAGAATAGAAAATCTCAGCTCACTGATTTGATCGGGGCAATTGTGTGCCTAAACTGTTGCATAATTTTGCTGAGAGATCTTTTACTTTGTGGTAATCTTAAATGAGTAGTTTTATGGACAAAAACCACCAGGTCATTCAGTGTTCCCTTAGGGCCAAAATATAACAGATGTTGGTGTACTATAACTGAAGTAATGATGTTAAGTCCTTAAAGTCATATTCTTTTATTGTCATGACTGTATTTGAAGCTATTTTTATTTTTGTATGATACCTGATTTATATGGATTATGGCTGAAGTAAACTAAAGCCTAAAATACTTAGTCATTTGTTTAATAGTACTTTAACATTATATAAGTCACATATAAAACTATGAATTGTGATTTTAAATGGTTTAAAAGCACGTAGAATAGCACATGTAGGCAAGTATATTTCTCCTCTTTTTATTAAGAAGCAAAAACCAAAAGGAAAAAAAAGAAACAGGGCAGAGTTCAGTGGTTGAATCATCCGTCCCCACCAATGCCAAAACCAAATCTACGCCCTTGTTGTGATGTCTTACTGAGGACACTCGACGTCAACGTGGTACGTGGTAAAAGTTATGTCTCTGAACAGAAGAATGAATAGAAGAAAAGAACTAACTTTTGAAATCCTGATCGTGGAGTACTTAAAGAAAAATAATATAAGGGATTGAGCTACTTTATGCTGGGGAGTCTAACAGCTGCATCCCCATTTTAAACCAATGTCAGAAATGGCAACAGTCTGTTGAAATAAATCAACTTTGTCACACATTTAGCAATAAGTCCAAGTTTAATGACATTGCTCAGTTTTTCTTGGACTCAGTAAATGAACTTTTTCTTCATTAGCCATTCAAATAATACAGGGGATGCTATACGCTTTATATATGGACTTCTGAAGATCCACAAGATGCATGTGGGTTATACCCATGAAAACCTTGCCAATCTTCTCTGCCAGTGACAAAAACGTATTCTGCTACTGACTCTTGTTGGGTGCTGTTTATTGAGTTGGATAATTGAAGACATATTGGCAAATAAAGAATTTGTTAATTTAATAAGCAAGGGCCTCGGTATCATATGGAAGAACAGCCTGGCACCTCCCCCTCATGCTGGTCACCAGCTTGGTCACACACTGCTGTGGGATGGCATTCCACTCTTCAACCAGCTTTTTTGCAAGTCAGCCTGTGTGATTGTGTTAGTCATTCTGGCTTGAGCAACATGTCCAAGCTGATCCCACAAATGTTCAATGTGGTTGAGATCAGGACTGCAGGTAAGCGATAGCATCCTCTCCAAATTCTGGTGGTAGTGTCCAATAAACTCCACTCTGTGGGGGTGAGCACTGTCAAAGTTCAGTCCCAGACTGTTGAGATATGGGATTGCCATAGAGATGGCCTCCAATGATGATAAATCTTGTTTTTACAGTGAGGGAGATGCCGCTGAACACAATCACACTGTCTCCAGCAAAAGCTGTTACCAATGAACATAGCATTCTCTGCATCTTCTCCACACTGTGATCCAACTGCCATAGGCAGAATCTGGACTCACATAAGGTTCCTCCACATTTTCAGCTTCCAGTGAACATGTTGTCAAAGCAAGAGTCAATAGCAGACTAAGGTGTTTAGTATTGGCAGAGAAGATTTGGTAAGTTTTTCATGGACTCATCCCACATACTCAACTCTGCTATTCAACCCACAGATATATTTTCCTTACAAATGTGGCACCATTTAAAGGGAAATAACAGGCTTTCCAGTATAAGATTTATTGCCAATTAATACAGCAAGAAACAATTGAGCATGCACACATTTTCTTACTCTTTAAGAAAGTTTAGTTTTGTTTGCCTCAAGACATAGCTCAGGTACTGAAGCTGGGCTTTATTTACCTTACTTACTGTCAGTGTTGGTCAAGTTACTTGAAAAAAGTAATCAGTAACTAATTACTTATTACTTGACCAAAAAAGTAATCCCGTTACTTTACTGATTACTTATTTTCAAAAGTAATTAATTACTTAGTTACTTAGTAACTTTTTAAAAACACGATTTACAACCTGAATAGGTGATAAAGCGATAGATCTTTCAGCCAAATTCTACTTTTTCTGCATAATCCATCATACAAAATGTAATCAAATGGAAAAGTCTCCTTTTAAAACTTGTTTTATTAGTTTTAATCTTTTAACTTTATGCATCAAGCAAAAATTTAATTATATGCAACATTCTCTGACTGGAAGAAATTTGTTTAATATTTAAACCTATTTTCTACACATTCCAGCACATAAAATAATTTTTTTGTGTGTTTTTACACTCACTCTTTCAAATAGATGCAAGTAAAACACAGCAGCAAATAAATAAAGTCAAAGACTAGCGAGAGAAGTGACTGAAGAAGAAATACTCAGTGCATCATGGAAATTGCGCAGCAGCCTTTACCTGTTGCAGCATAACTAAGGGAGGATTCAGGGTCACCTGATCCAGCCGTAACTCAGCAAAAATGAAAGTTTGAAGCCTAATCTTAAAAGTAAAGATAGTGTCTGTCTCCTGAATCCAAACTGGAAGCTGGTTCCACAGAAGACGGGCCTGAAAACTGAAGGCTCTGCCTCCCATTCTACTTTTAAATACTCTAGGAACAACAAGTAAGCCTGCAGTGTGAGAGCGAAGTGCTCTAATAGGTGATATGGTACTATAAGGTCATTAAGATAAGATGGGACCTTGTATGTGAGGAGCAGCATTTTAAATTTGCTTTCAGGAAAGTTTTCAGGAAACACTGTGAAATGTTCAGTTTCTAGGCCATATGTCAGAGCAAGATCTAGAGTGTGAGAAAAGTAGTGGGTGGGTTCTTCTACATTTTGAAAGAAGTTAACTGAGTCTAATAATAAATAATAACAATGCCCTGTTAAGTATTTTTAAATGGTAAATGGACTGATTCTTATACAGCGCTTTTCTACTCTCCCGGAGTACTCAAAGCGCTGTATACAACAAGCCTCACTCACCCATTCACACCCACTTATACAAGCACTTCTAAACTCAAGTGCAACTAATAAACATTCATGCACATTCACACTCCGATGAACGCATCGGAGGGCAATTTCGGGTTAATATCTTGCCCAAGGATATTTGACATGCAGACTTGGGGAGCCAGGAATCAAACCACCAACCTTCCCATCAGTAGCTGATCTGCTGTACCACCTGAGCCGCAGCCACCATTTTTAGCATCTACATTGACGTTAAAATCACCCACAATACTTATTTTATTTGTGTTGAGCACTAAATTTGATAAGAGTGAGAAATCATACAGAAACCTTGAGTAAGGCATGGTGGGCAATAGATATCAACAAATAAAACTATTTTTGAGTTTTCTTGGGTGGACAAGGCTAAGCATCAGGCTTTCAAATGAATTGAAACTCCCTGGGTCTGTGGTTGATTAAAAAGCTGAGGTGCAAAGCTTGCTACCATATCCTCCCTTTGCCTGTGGTTTATAGATTCTGACATTTAGTATAACTCTGGGGTGCTGATTCATTTAAACTAACATAATCATCATGCTGTAACCAGGTTTCTGTAAGATTTGTTAATCAATTATTAATTGATGTGCTAACAGGCACTTAGAAAAGAGAGATTTAAGGTTTAATAATCTAGATTTTACTGTTTTACTTGTTGCAGTTGAGAATAATATGTTGTTCTTTCTTTGTCTTTTTTTGTGTTTAAATCATTTTTGCTGATTCAGTCCAGTAGTGAAATTTGCTAGTTACCAGCACTAATGTCAGGGCAGTACACTGATTAGTGTGTATTTCCTGGATAGCTAGTTAGCTAGCACTTTTACTGTATCATGCTGCTGAGTGACTGCTACTCGTCAAACACATTTCATTGCAATATTGACCCTGTGCTAACTTGCATATGACAAATAAAACTGAAAACTGAAACTGAAACTTTTACGGTTAGCTACGTTAGCTAAAATGGTCATTCACTCTGATTCTTGCTGCTGCTCCTAATGAGGAATTTCTGTGTGTGTATTGATTTTGTTAATGTACTGAACAAAGTTTTGAAATAAACTCACCACAGAGCACAGGGAGCCACCCTGTGCTCTGTGGTTGTGAATCCAGCATGGTAGACAGGACAATGGAAATGGACTGGCTGACTTCAACTCTCTTCTCCTCACTATTTACACTCCCTGATCCCACCGTTTGCCCCATGTCATTTACATTGTGAACACATCCTAATTTAAGCCTTTTTTTGGCTTTAATTCCCTGTTTACTCTGTGCTTTCTCTCTTTCTCTGGACTTACAGATAGTCCTTGAGAGCGACACCAACCATGATGGTCTGCTGGATTTCCAGGAGTTCTCTCAGTACCTCCAGACTCACGAGAAAAGACTCTGGCTCATGTTCCACAGACTGGACCGTAACAATGACGGTGTGTGCATGCTTAACACACAGTAAATACACCACCCATAAATAATCTCTTTACAGGCCCCAATTTCCAATGCTGTTTGTACTTTCTGATGTGTTTGGTAGGGCAAATTGATGTGGGGGAGATCCAGCACTCACTACAAAAGCTTGGAGTGGAGGTTACCATGGAACAGGCCTCCAAAATACTGCAGAGGTACCATGTCTGAAATGGAAATTTGATTTTGTTTGTATTTCTTTACACAGTGATCTATTACAGTCAAGTCTTCTCTATAGTTTACCTCATAAATCCCTCCATAAACTGCAGTTGGTTCAAAATACAGCTGCTCGTATTATTTCCAGAACTAGATCCACTGAACATATAACACCTGTTAAACAGCTCCATTGGCTCCCAGTTCACCTCCGTGTCAATTTCAAGATCCTGCTTCTCACTTTCAAAGCGCTTCATAACTTTGCTCCTCCATATCTATCCGAGCTTCTCCATACATACTCACCCCTTCGTACACTCCGCTCTTCTTCAGCTTCCCTTCTGTCAGTTCCACCTGCTCAGATTTTACACCATGTGCCATTGTAGCTGACTTGGTTGAGCAGGTGATCCATATGCCAAAAGTCTACAGGTGCCTGGGTTTGATTCTATCTCCCTTGTGCTCGCCCTACTTTCCAGTATAAAAAAGGTTAAAACTACATAAATGATTTAAACTCAACTGGCTAAGTCGGAGGATTAGCTTTGAGGATTAAGGGAGTTTACAAAGCCAAAGATTTTGTGGCAGTGGCATTTGTGAAGGCCGCATCTTAAACAATCAGTAGCAGTTAGTGATAGAACTGAACTTTCAGGTGAGTTTCCAACTGGAGAAGGGCCCAGGGACAAGGCTGGCATATAGATGGTTAGCACGTGAGGGGATTTAGGACACAAGAAGTGCACGTAATAGTAAGGATTTAGAAAAGCAGCTACTTGACTGCTGTAATCAGAGGATGATGAAGTGTTAATATCAAAATATTACTAACAGTGAAAAAGAAGTGCACAATAAAAGAAAATAATATTAATGGACTTGGGTTGCAAGATGGCACCTGTGTTTGGCTGTGCCTCTGTCTATGTGTTTGTTTATTTTACATATTGTGCAAGTATTTTTGGTACAGTTTTGCCCGGTGTCATCTTCCTTTTAATATATGATGCATCTGATAAAATCTGCTATGGATAATTTTCAGAGTCAACAAAATGAGGTTGTTTTTCCAGTGCTGCTTGAGCACTTCGCCTTTGCTTAGGAGGCTTCGTCAGAGGAAGCGGGGGAAAAGAGCTGGTTTCTTTGTACTACTTTGTCGGCTTTGGAGAGAAGCAGGTCTTTGGGAGCTTTACTCCTGGGCTGCTGCCAGTCAGATTCACCTGAGGCTTGTTGAGGCTGGCCTGTTTTTCACATTGTCATCTGAAAGTGTGGAAAGCCATGGGAAAAATCTATTAAAAAGAGGCCTGTGTTGAGCTGGAAGGCTCAGGTTGATCAGGGTCAACTGGCCTCCTATACCACCGGAGTGAAGGTGTAATTTGGCAAGCCTTGGATTGCTTTGGAGTGCTTTGAGTGCTCAGAGTAGAAAACCACCATATAGGAACCAATCCATCTGCCATTCGCAGATATGGGCAGAGAAGCTGCCTCTGGCTAGGAGATGTGGCCGTCTTGAAACAAGTATTTATAATCTTGATGGCCGAATTACATGAAAACTTGTTTTAAACAGGTGAGAGGGAATGATGTCAAACAGATGGCACCTCCAACAACTTGCCTCACACATTATTGGATCTGAGCATCCTTAGAAAGTAAAGTCTGCTCATCCTCATCTTGTACAGCGTCTTGTACACTGTTGGTTCCTCCAGTCAGGTGAAGTACCTGTAGCCGTCCCCGTTTTCTAACTCTTCACCCGCCATGTTGATGGGCCTAGTTGCAGTGTTTTTTTCCTCCGAAAGTCAGCCAACATGTCATTTGTGTTGCTGAAATTCAGAAGGAGGTGATTTCTTCTTTCTTCTTAATACATCCAACCACTGCAGTGTCATAAGAGAACTTCTGCAGGTGGCATGTTTTAGTCTTGTAATGGAAATTTGAGGTGGACAGGAATGGAGACAGGACTGTCCCCTGTGGTGCCCTAGTATTACTAACCACCACATCAAACAGTGGTACAAATTAAGGGCTCTCTGACAGATAGTCAGCAATCCAGGAGACAATAGAAGTGGTGAGGCCCATCCTGAGCAGCTTATTATTTAGCAGAAGTGGGTGGATGGTATTAAAGACACTGGGAAAAAAAACATGATTCTAAAAATGCCACCAGTACCATCCTGTTAAGAGTGAGCATGCTGAAAGAGGTAGATAATCACCTCCACAAGAGGGTGGTACGCAAACTGAAAGGGGTCAGGGGATGTTTCACCTGCAAGATATGATGGGCAAGAACCACTCTCTAGCACCTTCATGACATGTGACATCAAGGCATTTGGTCTGAAGTCATTAAGGCCAGAAGGAATGGCTTTCTTCGGTACCAGTACTAAACATAACGTCTTCCATAGTACACTCAACAAAAATATAAACGCAACACCTTTGTTACTGCTCCCATTCCCCATGGGATGGACGTAGAGACCTAAAATTCATTCCAGATACACAATATAACCATCCCTCCCAAACAGTGGTCACAAATCAGTCCAAATGTGTGGTAGTGGGCACATCTGCTATATTGAGATAATCCATCCCACCTCACAGGTGTGCCACATCAGGATGCTGATCTGACATCATGAGTAGTGCACAGGTGTACCTCAGACTGCCCACAACAAAAGGCCACCCTGGAATGTGCAGTTTTGTCTCACAGCAAAATGCCACAGATGCCACAAGCAATGAGGGAGCGTGCAATTGGCATGCTGACAGCAGGAATGTCAACCAGATCTGTCGCCCGTGCATTGAATGTTCATTTCTCAACCATAAGCCGTCTCCACAGGCGTTTCAGAGAATATGGCAGCACATCCAACCGGCCTCACAACCGCAGACCTCGTGTAACCACACCAGCCCAGGACCTCCACATCCAGCAGGTTCACCTCCAAGATCGTCTGAGACCAGCCACCCAGACAGCTGCTGGAACAATTGGTTTGCACAACCAAACAATTTCTGCACAAACTGTCAGAAACCGTCTCAGGGACGCTCAACTGCATGCCCGTCGTCCTCATCGGGGTCTTGACCTGACTCCAGCTCGTCGCCGTAACAGACTTGTGTGGGCAAATGCTCACATTCGATGGCGTCTGGCACGTTGGAGAGGTGTGCGCTTCACGGATGAATCATGGTTCACATTGTTCAGGGCAGATGGCAGCTGAGAATGTCCCAGTTCTTGCATGGCCAGCATACTCACCGGACATGTCACCCATTGAGCATGTTCGGGATGTGCTTGACCGGCATATACGACAGCGTGTACCAGTTCCCACGAATATCCAACAACCTCGCACAGCCATTGAAGTGGAGTGGACCAACATTCCACAGGCCACAATTGACAATCTGATAGACTCCATGCGACGATGTGTTGCACTGCATGAGGCAAATGGTGGTCACACCAGATACTGACCGGTTCTGGGTCCCCAGACCCCCAATAGCGCAAAAAACTGCACATTCCAGGGTGGCCTTTTGTTGTGGGCAGTCTGAGGTACACCTGTGCACTACTCATGATGTCAGATCAGCATCCTGATGTGGCACACCTGTGAGGTGGGATGGATTATCTCAATATAGCAGATGTGCCCACTACCACACATTTGGACTGATTTGTGACCACTGTTTGGGAGGGATGGTTATATTGTGTATCTGGAATGAATTTTAGGTCTCTACGTCCATCCCATGGGGAATGGGAGCAGTAACAAAGGTGTTGCGTTTATATTTTTGTTGAGTGTATAATGTCTTCACCTTCACCAATTGCTATAACAGTGATCAGACAGGAGACAAGAGGATGCAAAGGGGTCTGCATGGGATCCTACAGCCATGTTGGTGTAATTAACTGGGAATGCTTTTTATTAGTGAAGAAATCTTCCACTTAGGTTGAAGAGATACTGCAGGGGGCAGATGGTTGGGCATCACAGGACTTCAGGACCCTGGAATTGATGCAGCCAAGGGCCTGGAGCTTTAATTTAAACCCCTTTTCCATTAGTACCTACTCGGATCGACTTGCCACCGTTCGCCACAGTTTTCAGGGTTTTCCATTAGGTGATACTGTAATAATACCTGGTACCAGATACTAAAATAGTATGTGCTCTGAAGGGGTTCTAAAGCAATCTGAAGAGGTACTAAAATGCATGGCACCAATTGGCCGGTCAGTGGCATGACTCAATGAGTTATGAGAGCGTCTTATTCGCCAAAATCAAAACTGCTATTTTTTAAACCCGGCATCAAGGGAGATGGCATAAAGGGGGCAAATACTCTTTCACAGCACTGCATGCTTGCCCGTATGGTGCTTTTGCCCATGGCCATTTGGGACCCTTGAGCTCCTGAATACATCTGTTATACAAATGTCAGAAGATGTGATGTCACTTTGTCATCCAGTTAATGAGGGCGAGAAACAGTGAGCATTAACCGGCCCTAACCTTCTCTCTTTCTCCCAGTATGGACAGAGATGGGACTATGACTATTGACTGGAATGAATGGCGTGATCACTTCCTGTTCAACCCTTTGCACAACATGGAGGAAATTGTCCACCACTGGAAGCACTCCCATGTAGGAGTGGTTTTTTTTTTGTTTTTGTTTTTCACTTTTAAATGTTATAAATGATTATAAATGATTAATAAATGTTAACATCCTGACAGTATTTATATTTTCATGCTAATGGGTTATTAGGATGAAAATATTTGGTCGTATTTGGCCAAAACATAATCAAGTTGAACTGTGAACTACACTGTTTTCATTCATACCTCATATAGATGTAGATTATGTAACAGTTAGCATGTGTTGGCAAGATGCAGTGGCGAAGAACGAGCAAACACAAACACAGTTTCTATCTTTCTAATGTTGTTTTAGATGTTTGACATCGGGGAACACCTGACAGTGCCTGATGAGTTTTCAGAGCGGGAGCGGCAATCAGGTTTGGTATGGAGGCAGCTGGTTGCTGGAGCCATGGCAGGGGCAGTGTCCCGGACAGGAACTGCTCCACTGGACCGTCTCAAGGTCTTCCTGCAAGTGGGTATTCACACTGTCCTGCCACTGATACACACATTTAGTTTACTATATAATGACCTGAAAAGAGCCAGAGACATTAGTCGACTTAATGCTCTGTGTAATTTCCAGTGATTGTTGTTATTGCTACACCCAGTCCTTAACGGACACATATTGTGAAACTCCACCTCTGTGAAGAGGTTTTTTTCCAAAGTATGAGTTTTGAACATTTGAAGCCTTCTTATAGCCTCTTCAGCAACAAGATTACCTTCCAGCTTTACAGCAATTACTTCCCCGTCTTTGTATGTGCATTCTGAGTAGATGCTTCCATGTGGTTGTTCACACAAAACTAAAACAAAGATGCCAACAGGTAAGAAGGAAGAAAAACATTAATAAACATTGAGAAAAAACCACTAGATGATCCATTAGAAGTTCAAAAGTTCCATATGAACACCAAGATTGGTCACTTTTGTCATTGGCTGTGTGTGGCAGGCAGGAATGGAGGACCCAAATACAGTCTCTCTGAGGCGAAAAGTGAACTCCAAAACAGCTTTATTGCTGGACACAAGGAAAACTAACTAAACTGAGGAGTACAAAATAACCTAGACAGACAGAACGCAACGTGAATGAGGGAGAACGCAACGGAGGACAGAAGAAACAAAGGGCTTAAATACACGGGGAACACAGCTGGGGCTAACATCACACAACGAGACAGGACACAAAGCTGAACATAACACGTGAGACGAGGAACCTTCAAAGTAAGTGAAGCAAAACAGAACATGGCCCACATGGAAGTAATGGGAACACAAACTGACATACACACACAGACGAGACCAGAAAATAACAGACGTGAAAACACAAGTGAGACAACGAGACACAAGAACACAGGGAAGGCACCATAAAAAAACTGAGAACTACACATCAGGAATACTAAATATAACTAGGGGAGCTAGAAATACAAAACTAAATAATAGAAACACTAAATCAAAGAACGTAGATGAACAAAACCGTTTTCAGAAGCCACTGGGCAACTGTGGGTGCTTCTGACTTGAACCAGTAAATTTTTATCATTTTTCTTGCAGTCATGAGGAGAAAATTTAGGAGAAAGCGCTGCTCATAGGAGAAACCATCAGGAAAGATATCCCAAAAAAAGATAAGAGTATCCATTGGGAGGTTGACTGACAATATGTTTTGCATAATGTTCTTAATATCCATCCAGCTCTGTTGTATGCAAACACAGTCCCAAAAGAGATGCGTCTGGTCCCCCCAAACCCCACAATTTCTCCAACACTTATCACCAGAGATGGGCAGTAAAAAAATTGAAAAAAGTTGGAAAAAGTAACGCGTTACTGTAATCTGATTACTTTTTCAAGTAGCAAGTAAGGTAAGGGATTACTATTGCCAAAAAAGTAATTAGATTACTGTTACTTTCCTGTAAGCACGCTGCGTTACTGCATTACTAAAGCCGTGATTTTTTTGCGAGTGTCTCATGACAATGACGTAAGCGAGTGCAACGTTCGTTGCAACAGCTGTGTGCAGATCAACAATGGATAATATGTAGAGTGCAGGAGAGCTTATGACCGTGCAGCGTTTAACGCGTGGAAGTACTGACCTTACTTTGAGTTTGATTCCGTAAAAAGTGACAAAAACATTAGCGTCCACTGTTCACTGCGTGGGAAGAAAACTTATTTTTACAGCGAAAAAAACCCCTAAACTTCAGAGCAAGCACCGAGTATGCTGCCACGGGAATGTGAAATTCACAGAGAAACTCACAGATTCTTCCACTGACCGCTGCGGCACACCTGCACCAGGGCAAACCTCCGCCTGCCGCACTCCTGCTAAACAGGTGAAAATAGAGCAACAGGACCGCTGAGTCTTTGATTTTATTTATTTTCTACTGTATTTCACTTGCATCTATTTGAAAGACTGAGTGTAAACACAAAAAAAATATTTTATTTTATGTGCTGGAATGTGCAGAAAATAGGTTTAAATGTTAAACAAATTTCTTCCAGTCAGAGAATGTTGCATATAATTACATTTTTGCTTGATGCATAAAGTTAAAAGATTAAAACTAATAAAACAAGTTTTAAAAAGAGACTTTTCTATTTGATTACATTTGGTATGATGGATTATGCAGAAAAAGTAGAATTGGGCTGAAAGATCTATCGCTTTATCACCTATTCAGGTTGTAAATCATGTTTTTAAAAAGTTACTAAGTAACTAATTACTTTTGGAAAAAGTAATCAGTAAAGTAAAGGGATTACTTTTGGGGTAAAGTAATCAGTAATTAGTTACTGATTACTTTTTTCAAGTAACTTGACCAACACTGCTTATCACTGACACTACTTTTGGAAAGAAAGGTTTTCAGTGGAGTTCTAAAATCTTAATTTAACCTTTCTCCGCCCACCTCTCAAAACTCAGATCTGACAATGATGGAAGGAACTCAACATTTCCATTTACGGGAACAGCTTGAGACATGGTTGAGTCTGACCCTTGGTTGTGTAATCTGCCAGATAAATTTAGATGTAATGCTTTCTAATAATTTGAATGCAGACTGTGGGATCAAAATGGGTAGGTTCTGAAATAGGAATAATAGGCGTGGAAGAATATTCATCCTTATACATTCAATCCTCCCCATAAGAGTGAGTGGGAGTAGGTTCCATCTGTCCAAGTCCCTCCTTGAATAACCGATCATAATTGAGTGCAAGTAACTGATTGGTTTTAGGAGTAATAATTATCCCCAAGTATCTGAAACCCTGTTTAGAGTGTCTAAAAGATACAAGATGATCTAGCTGTGTGGGCCAGTTCCCAACAATCATTAATGTTGCGTCTGTGTTTCCACATGCCCCGCTAGTTTAGAGACTTATTCCTCATGAAGAACACAAGACATAACAGAACATCTTCAACCGGTCTTTAACTCGCTAACGAGGGAAGCCTTGGTCAGAACCAGGCGGTGGAGCAATGCTCCTCTCCTTTCTCTAGCCCAAATCCTCTGTGAGCAACACAAGGTGGTGAATAACACACCCTTGGTAAATTCAAAAACCCAGAAAAATTGGCTGGCGTGGGTGGTCAGGATCAAAGGAATGGCTTTGATCCTACTGCTTGAACTAAGACTTTACAAATTTAAGAACCACAATGACAACATTCAACAATTTGACTTAACAATTAACTCCTCAGATTTGTTTGTATTTATTTTATAACCTGACACTGTACCATAATCTTTAAGATTGCTCAGAAGGGCTGGGACAGAGGTGACCAGATTCTCTAAAAATAGCAAAATATCATCTGCGAAAAGTGACAGCTTATATTGTGTATTGGTTTCATTTCTAATTCCTTGTATGAGAGGGTTGGATCTGATCAGTTCAGCTAACGGTTCAATACTGAGAGCAAATAAGGACGGCGCTAACATTTCACCCTGTCTAGTGCAGTGGCCTAGAGAGAAGAAGTCAGTGGCCATTAACCCTTACCCGAGACTTGGGATTTTTATATAATGTTTGGACCCATGAAATAAAAGTGACATTGATGAAGTATTTTTCAATTACATGTTTCAGCTTATATTATTGAATCTCATAGCGCTGCATACACACTTATAAAAGGTGAAGTTTTACTTGATATTTAATATTGCATTGTAATAATGTACACCTTAGTTTGCCCTTGTGTTTTGCAGCTTTGTGCATTTATTCCACTTACTTCTATGCTCCTGATGTTCCCTTAACAAGTTCTTCCTGTTTCATTTTTTAATATCCTATCTAATCTAATGTATGTTGCATTTGGGTTTGTTATCTAGTTTTCCTAATTAGTTGCAGTTCCCTGGTGTTCCCATCTCCCTAATTACCTTGTGTGTGTTTATAGCCCTCGTCTTCTATAGTTTATTATATATTTATCATCCTGTTTATTGTTTCCTGTGTTCACCTTAGTTTCCTAGCTCCCAGTATTTTCCCAGCATTGTTTTATGGATTCTGGTTCTGGTTCAATAAAAGATTTCACACCACATTGCTGCTCACTTCTGCCTGTGTGCTTTGCAGAGTGTCATAGCCTCCTGCACATCCCATTCATCCTGCTATAGATAGGCTTAAGCTGCTGTTGGATCGTTGCTTGTGTTAAGAAACTGAAGACACTTTTAGTCAAAGCCACCAGACTCCACTGGAAAAAATGACAATTTTACCTGCGATGCAAATAACCTGTTGTTGCCTCGATCATTTTTTGGGTGACTGATGTTTTAAGACAGTAATTCTAAAATCGACTGTGTTAAACAGTCACACAGTAACCTTGTGTCCTCCAAGATAAAGTTAGAGTTTGGTTTCATTTTTGTTCCTGTAAGTTGAATCTGGTGGGTTTAAGAGAAATACCTCTCCGTCAATCACAGGGCTCTTCCTGAAAGACAGAGATGCAGACATTCTAATTTGATTTAGAAAAAGAGGACCAAACTAGGGGTTAACATTAATAGTAAAAAAAATGATCTGTGTGGTATTTTGGGCTGAAACTTTAAATATACAGTAACTTATGACTATGATTTATTTGTCTGGAAGTGGTATTTATTGAGACATTCAGGTAAACAGTAGTCAGGATTGTATTGCTCTTGTATGCACATATCTTATGCTTGTACTGTGTGGCAGCTGAGCATCAGCCAAAGCAGTGATGACACAACATCAGACTGTCCTGCACTATTGTTATACTGTTATATGTTGTACATACTTCACACTACAAAGTCTGTCATTATGACAATAGCTCATAATGACAGATGCCTGCAAGCTGCATGCATCATATTTTAATAGAACGATCTGGATATAATTTTGAGGCTATGGGCTAAATAATCCACCCCTAGTTATACATATGTCACATATCTTTTATAACAGCTGAGAGAAGGGCACAAATACTGTATGCTTGAGTATCATAATGACAACAAAGTTGACTTGGATGTGATGAAGTTACTAGTTCCAGTCCAGTTTTTACATGTTAGCTTAGCTAATAGCCATCACCATTTTGTCCGTCTGTATCTGGAAGTCCCACAGGATCTTAGCTCGGTCATTCTCCACCACCCTTGAGGGCGTCTCCCATTTTGACCTCGGGACTTCCAGGCCATACTCGGCACAGATGTTTCTGTATACTATGCCACTGTATACCAGCCACTTGGTTATGGCGTTCAATGTATGCCCTGCCTGCTAGCATCTTGCACCCTGGTGTTATTTGCTGGATTGTCTCAGGGGCATCTTTACACAGCCTGGTGTTATAGACCCCAGCCTCTATGGATTGTGTTCAGAGTTTGTTCCTGTGCGGCCATGATTAGTGCCTCTGTGCTGTCTTTCAGTTCAGCTTTCTCCAGCCACTGGTAGGTTTTCTGGATGTCAGCCACCTCTGCTATCTGCCAGTGGTACATAAAGTGCTGGGGCCTGTCCTTCCATGATGGTTCTTCCTCTTTCTCCTCTTTCTTGGGTTTCTGCTGCATGAGGTATTCACTGAGGACCCGGTTGATTGGGGCCATCTTCCTGATGTATTCGTGGATGTTCGTTGTCTCATCCTGGATTATGGTGCTGATGCTCACACTTCCACTTAGCATCCAGCCTCAGGGTGCTGGACTTGGAGTGAAACCCTCCATGCATGGTCAGGAGCTTCCTTGTCTTGATGTCAGTGGCTTCTATCACTTCCTTTGGCCAGCTTATTATCCCAGCAGGTTAAGGATCACAGGCTTTTTTTGTTTTACCTTTTTAACCATCAAATTTTATAATATGCAATAAAACAAGAATCTACAACTTTCTTTTTTTGCTCAAATGTTGCTGTTAGAACTTAAATTCATATAATTCATAAATTCATATAAATCACTAAAATATTTTTATAATTATCAGAGAAAGTTCATTTTGGTGCTTATCAGTTTTCCTATACATATCAGTGAATGTGTAATTGAGATGCATTAAATTAGCAAGAAAAGCACTATGAATTTCAGCCAGTTTATTAATATTAGTTTAAAGTGGTTAATGTGCTGACATATCACCAACCTACTCAGTGCAGCACCAGTGTATCTATGTCTACATTAATAACATTTGAAGTTATTTCTAAGCGATTTGAAGAGTCTGTTGTAGTGAGCAGAGTTTCCTCTGAGTCAGATGAACAATAAAACAAAACAAAACAGCAAAACAAAGCAACACTGGGGTGTAGAACCTTAAAGATAAGACAAAGATGACAAGAAAACCAGAGAGAGAGAAAAGAAGAGAAACAAAGTGAAAATGAGACAAAAATCAACAAAGCAGCATATTCTTAAAGAGAAGTAATGCACTGGCTAGCTCAGCAACACCAAAAGGCCTGTTCTTCTTCAACAAACATGTAGAAGAACACCAAAAGAGAGGTTATACTTTCATACCATCTGGCTCTGCCGAGAACACACTCAAGGAAGTAAGCATATCATTGTCAGAGTCTGCAATCAAGAGCCTCGTTCATGAACGTAAATATAAAAGGTCCAAACAAGGACTCAAGAACAGGTAGAGCAGAGTAGACTGTTCCAGAAAAGCATTGAAAAGAGCCTTCTCAATTGTGAAAAAGAAAACAATATTTGGACATAAGAAAGATTTCCTTGTGCCAGAATGATGGAAAGAGGAAAAGTATCAAAAAGGCTGTGAACAGCTCTTCAATATAATCTATTAAATATGACAGAGGAAGGTCATTACTGTTTATTGATAGCAAGAAATGCTCTTGATTATTAATGGCTGTTAAGTGAATAGCACACTAACATCCATAGGCTGCACTGATATTCACTAACAGAAATGAAGCAAACCACATGGTGGGTAGTTTGAGTGGGTGGTTGGGCTGTTCACAGCAAAAAAGACACAGAGCCAAGTATGTGGTGAGAGCTGGAAATATTTTAGTCACTTAGGTAACAGTGGGTATTTATCCAGGTTTAAATCTGTCCTCGTTGCCCTCATGTCTTCATGTAAGCATTATTTCACTTTGTGTCCAGTCACAGTGACTACAATCTGCAGATTTGTAGCAGATGCATGAGCTGCTTGATTATGGCAATCACTGTAACCACAATGTGGCAAGGGTGTGGCCCAGGAGGCATCCTTGTCAGATGCCCAAACCACCTCAGCTGGCTCCTTTCGATGTGGAGGAGCAGCGGCTCTACTCTGAGCCCCTCCCGGATGGCTGAGCTTCTCACCCTATCTCTAAGGGAGAGGCCAGCCACCCTTCGAAGGAAGCTCATTTCCGCCGCTTGTATCCGCAATCTCGTTCTTTCGGTCACTACCCACAGCTCGTGGCCATTGTTGAGGGTAGGGACGTAGATCGACCGGTAAATTGAGAGCTTCGCTTTTACACTCAGCTCCCTCTTCAACTGTCGATCTCTGGCTCCAACCAATTACCCTCAGGGGTGATATAAGCTGGAGAAGAGCAGTGTGGAAGAGGAAGGAGAGGTTTCTGGTGGTTTTCCCTCTGTGCTGGTCAGAGTGGGCTACTGACTTAGGTGTGGAACAGCCTGCTGCGTGTGACCAGCCTTCTGGTGTGTGGCTCTGGTGTGTGAGTAGTGCTTAACTGAGCAGTGATTGCCCATGAGTGATGGCGGCCTTCATTAGTTTGTGTGGCCTGCCTGGATATTGTTTGTTAGCAGCGTTGCTGTCTCTTTCTGTTGAAGCCTTATTGTTGCTTTCTTTGTTGAGTGGTCATTACCACTTTGGGTTGACCTCCCTGATTTCTTATTAAAAAGCAGCGGTGCTGTCTCCTTTTGTTGTTGCCATTTGTAATTATTGAGGTGTTTGCCTACAATAAAGATCTCTTTTATATTAAATACCTCTGCCTGGCGTTCTTTTCATTCCACCTGGATCTAACTGTTACTGTCCCCCACCCTCATCGCCTAGCATTTAAGAGGGGACGTAACAAAGTGGGGGCTCGTCCGGGATCGGAATGAAAGGAATTGGGTTGATTACAAGTGCGTACAGGTGTTTGTGTGTTGTGTGAAGGTCATTTGGCAACTGCTGCTCTCCCCGGCTAGCACAGGGGAGTGCCTTGCGTTGGCCGCGGGATGTGTGGGCCATCCTGCTACAGTGCAAGCTGGTGGGCAAGGCGCAGGAAGTTTGTTCCTCGTTGTCCGCTGAATGCAGCTTGGACTACGACAAACTGAAAAGTGCAATCCTGTTAGCCTATGAACTAGTTCCCGAGGCTTACAGGCAGCGATTTCGGGGGCTGAAAAAGGTGCAGGGTCAATCCTTCCTGGATTTCGCAAGAGAAAAGAGTATCCTCTTTGATCGGTGGTGTATGGCCTGTAAAGCTGCAGACCTAGCTTCGGTACGGGAATTGATTCTCATTGAGGAGTTCAAAAATTGCGTCACCGAGCGGATGGCGGTATATCTGAATGAGCAGAAGGTCTCTACGTTGCAGCAGACCGCGACCCTGGCTGACGAGTTCGCACTCGTCCATAAAACCAGTGTTGTTAAGCATGAGCGACGCGACATACTAGCAAAGGCTAGTGGTGAGCAAGACACAAGGAGAGAGGTGCCTGTGCCTCGTCCCAGGTCAGACCGGAAATGTTTCTATTGTTTTAAATCCGGCCATTTAATAGCGGATTGCGAGGCCTACAGGCAAAGACAGCCAGTTTCAACACCACGTAAACCAAAAGGAATGGGGCTGATTAAAAACGCTTCTTCTGGTAGTAGACCACTTAGCACTGAAACGCCTGACGAATGTTTTAAACCCTTCATTTTCAAAGGAGCGGTGTCACTCTCTGGTAAGCCTGGAGATGGGCGTAATGTGACCATTCTACGTGACACAGGTGGTTCACAGTCCCTCATACTGGCTAGCGCCCTTGCCTTTGATGAAAAGACCGCCAGCGGCACTGATGTTATTGTTAGAGGCGTTGGAATGACTTATGTGCCAGCCCCCCTCCATTGAATTTGGGTGCAGAGTGACCTGATAAGCGGTGTTTTTCCTGTAGCTGTGTGTCCTTGTTTCCCGATTGATGGTGTAGACTTCATAATGGGCAATGACATTGCAGGCGGGAAGGTTTATCCTACCCCAGAGGTCATAACGACCCCTGACCCAAGCCCCTTGCCAGATGCTTTAAACCGGCAGCACCCGGATGTATTTCCTGTAGGTGTTCTTACCCGGTCACAGGCCCATCGGCGGGGAGAAGTGGTTGACTTGTCAGGGTCAGTGGTCGGCTCTATGCTGGAGATGGATGTGATGCCCTTGGAGGAGGAGGTGGGTCCTGATGCCAAGGAACTGGCTCAAGAAGTGGCTGAGCCTGCTCCTGAACTCGCAGCCCCCCCTCTCCTCACACGGGAGGCCCTTATTATCGCTCAGAAAGAAGACCCGTCGTTAACCAAATGTTTTGCTGCCGTAGATGAGAGTGATCATCCGACAGGAGACAGGAAGCAGACGTTTGTTGTTTTTGATGGATTGCTAATGCGCAGGTGGACTTCAAAGCCAGGGGAGGACTGGAGTGTAGTCCAACAGATAGTGGTCCCGGCTAGTTTACGTCAGCACGTGCTACAGTTAGCCCATGACCATTCATGGTCAGGACATTTGGGGATAACTAAAACATATGACCGTATTCTGCAGCACTTCTTCTGGCCGGCAATGAAGACAGATGTTGCGAAGTACTGTAATACTTGTCATACGTGTCAACTGGTGGGCAAACCAAATCAAACTGTGCCCCCCGCCCCACTATGTCCAATACCAGCTGTTGGTGAGCCATTCGAGCATGTTTTGGTCGATTGTGTTGGTCCGTTGCCAAGAACACGAGCAGGCAATCAGTTTTTGTTGACCATAATGTGTTTGTCCACGCGGTTCCCCGAAGCAATTCCTCTGCGGAGGGTCACCACTGCAAACATTACTAAGGCGCTAATCAAATTTTTCACCACCTTTGGTCTTCCAAAAACAGTGCAAACAGACCAGGGAACTAACTTCTTATCTCGAGCATTCAAACAGACTTTAGCTTCCCTGGGCGTCTCTCATTCTGTGTCTAGTGCTTATCACCCAGAGTCGCAGGGTGCACTTGAGCGTTGGCACCAAACACTTAAGGCTATGCTAAAAAAGTACTGCCATGACACGGGCAGAAGCTGGGATGAGGGTGTCCCCTTTGTACTGTTTGCAATACGCAATGTTAAGCAGGAGTCCTTAGGGTTCAGCCCAGCTACACTTGTGTTTGGCCGCGAGGTGCGGGGTCCGCTAAACGTGTTGAAAGAGAGGTTCCTTAGTGGGGGTGCTCCAAAAACTAACGTGGCAGATTTTGTAAAGACATGTAAGGATCGTTGGCAACGTGCTACCTCATTAGCTAAAGAGGCCCTGTGTACTGCCCAGGCGTGCATGAAGACGTGGCATGACAGAAAGGCTGTGAAAAGGCATTTTCAGGCTGGGGACAAGGTTTTAGTGTTGCTACCGGTGCCTGGTTCTGCTCTTACGGCCCGTTTCGCGGGACCGTACGTCATAGTGAGGAAAGTGTCTGAGACAGATTATGTTCTCAGTACCCCAGAGCGCAGGAGGAAAACACGCCTGTGCCACATCAACATGTTAAAACCCTACCATGATAGGGAAACCCATGAGACTGTTGCCAGTGCGGCAACCTCCAGCTCTGTCTCCGCCACCGTGCTGAGTGTAGAGGCCAGTGCTGACGACGATCTGCATATTGTTACGACCCGTCTAGGGCCAGGCCATAACATGAGCGAGGCACTCGCTTCCCCCCCAAGACCCAAGCAGTCACACGAAACCAATCCGTTAGATATGAGGTGATTTATTTACAATGTGAATAAAGAGAACCAAAACGGGAGTGTCAACACTTCAGGGTGAGCCAAGGCCAAAACAATAAACAAAACAAACCTACACAAATCCCGCACCCCTGACCTTACCAAAACAAAGTCAAAAATAAAGACAGAGTCTGACCTCCTTAACTAACTCAAAACAGGAGAAAACGGGTGATCAAAAGAAATGGCAGCTCACCCCTACCCACTCCACTTCCACAACTTTCAAGCGTATACTGCAGCCAGCGGCTACCACAGGACTACTGCTGGGTGATGAGGAGAAACGCGAGGGCCTCTCCCGCTGTAGCACTCCAGCCTCCTTTTAATGGGCGGGTCCTCCAGCTGGATCCAATCACGCCGGGGCAGTATATCCACGCACCAATCGGAACAGGGCCCTGGCACAGCTAAATTAACATAGAAAAAACACAACACCTGCACAAACAAACACATGGACATACAAGTTCGTAACAATATACTTTCTGAGGGACAACAGTGTGGACGGTTGGCGAATTCAGCTTACTTAGCCGAAGTAACGGCCCACCTGTCTCATCTGTCCCCTTCACAATGCGAAGATGTGCTTAATCTACTGCACTCCTACCCCTCTCTCTTTGGTGATGTGCCCTCGCGTACTAATGTTTGTGAACATGATATCGATGTTGGGGACGCAACCCCAATCAAACAGCACGCGTACCGCTGCCCTATGGGAAAGCGCGAGGTGATGAGGAAGGAGGTCAGTTATCTAGCGGAGAATGGTTTGGCGAAACCGAGTCACAGCCCTTGGATCTCTCCATGTTTACTTACGCCCAAGTCTGATGGCACCCCACGTTTCTGCACCGACTACCGTAGGGTAAATGCAGTGACTGTCGCCGATTCTTTTCCACTTCCTCGTATGGAGGACTGCATTGACAACATAGGTCCTGCCACATTTATTTCCAAACTGGACCTTCTTAAAGGATATTGGCAGGTGCCTTTGACCCCCAGAGCCTCTGACATTTCTGCATTTGTCACACCCGACCATTTCATGCAGTACACCGTGATGGCGTTTGGCATGAAAAACGCTCCGGCCACATTTCAGCGGTTGATGCAGCTGGTTGTAGGAGACGTGCCTCAATGTAATGTGTACTTGGATGATGTGGTGATATACACAGCCACGTGGGAAGAGCATGTGGCCATCCTACGATCAGTATTTCAGCGACTGGCTGACGCCTCGTTGACTCTAAATCTCGCTAAGTGCGAGTTCGCCAAAGCGACAGTCATGTACCTGGGGAAACAGGTGGGTTTCGGGCGGGTACGCCCAGTGGAGGCAAAAGTCGAGGCTATCCTCAGCTACCCGGCCCCAGCCACTAGGCGGGAGTTAAAACGGTTCCTGGGCATGACTGGATACTACCGCTGTTTTTGCAAGAACTTTGCGGTAGTTGTGGCCCCTTTGACAAGGCTATGTAGCCCCAAAGTCCCTTTTGAGTGGTCAGGGGAATGCCAGCACGCATTCGAGTCTGCAAAATCCCTCCTTTGCAGCGCCCCAGTTCTGGCTGCCCCTAACTTCTCTCAGCCTTTCAAGCTGGAAGTCGACGCCAGTACCACCGGAGCTGGTGCGGTGCTGTTACAAGACGACGCAGAGGGTGTGTGTCACCCAGTCTGCTACTACTCTGTAAAGTACAAGCGCCATCAGCTAAACTATTCCACCATAGAGAAAGATGCTCTAGCGATGCTGATGGCCTTGCAGCACTTCACTGTGTATGTGGGCTCTAGCTCCTTTCCGGTAACGGTGTATACAGATCACAACCCCCTCACTTTCCTCCAGCGCATGTACAACCACAACCAACGACTAATGCGCTGGGCTTTGCTGGTGCGGGATTATGATCTGGTTATCCAGCACAAGAAAGGGACTGAAAATCTGGTGGCTGATGCACTCTCACGCAGTGCATAGTGATGAGTTTCTTCTGTGTTTTGTATAGTGTGGATTTAGGGTGGGGGGAATGTTACATCCTGGGAGGCTGTGGGAGTGTGTGGGCGTGGTGTTGTCTTCTCTCTCTCCTCCTCCTTCGTTCTGGCCCCTCCCCTTGTCTCTCTCTGCCCCTGCCCTCTCCTTTAGGTCACACCTGCTGCTCATCTGCTCTCGTTACAACCAATTACCCTCAGGGGTGATATAAGCTGGAGAAGAGCAGTGTGGAAGAGGAAGGAGAGGTTTCTGGTGGTTTTCCCTCTGTGCTGGTCAGAGTGGGCTACTGACTTAGGTGTGGAACAGCCTGCTGCGTGTGACCAGCCTTCTGGTGTGTGGCTCTGGTGTGTGAGTAGTGCTTAACTGAGCAGTGATTGCCCATGAGTGATGGCGGCCTTCATTAGTTTGTGTGGCCTGCCTGGATATTGTTTGTTAGCAGCGTTGCTGTCTCTTTCTGTTGAAGCCTTATTGTTGCTTTCTTTGTTGAGTGGTCATTACCACTTTGGGTTGACCTCCCTGATTTCTTATTAAAAAGCAGCGGTGCTGTCTCCTTTTGTTGTTGCCATTTGTAATTATTGAGGTGTTTGCCTACAATAAAGATCTCTTTTATATTAAATACCTCTGCCTGGCGTTCTTTTCATTCCACCTGGATCTAACTGTTACTGTCCCCCACCCTCATCGCCTAGCATTTAAGAGGGGACGTAACAAACGTGGTTAGCCTACTCAACGTAAATTACACACGAACAACATTAAGCAACTCACGCAGAGAAGAACGGCTGCTGCTGCATCATCATCCTCATCATTTCTGCTACACTGGCAGGGCTAGGGGCCAGGACTCTCCTCTTCGTGTTTTTGGGGGATGTTGCATAACAGGCAACCCACCCGCAGTAGATGTGCACAGTGTGAGGTCTCGCAGCAAGCTATCAAATACGGCGCATTTCTGGGCTTTAAAAAAAATACGCTATGCGTCTCCAGGTGTTTCATCGAATTTGAGGTGTTACCTCCTTTGACAGTATCACAGTATCAGCTTAAAGCACTTGTTGCAGGCTGCTTAGTTTGCATATTTTGCTGTGAAGTACAGCCAGACTTTTGACCGCTTCGCCTTAGGCTTTTTAAATCTGTAGCTCTGCTCTAAAAGAACGTACGTACCTGGACCCGCCTACTATCCTCGGAAACGTAAAATGATTGGCTAGAAGTGTATCACAGCTCAGGAAAAAAAAGCACCGAAATAAAGCACCAAAATGTGCGCTGCTTTTCGGTCTGGTTACTACCGTTTATGTCAGAACCGGTGCCATCATGGCACCGGACACCGGTACCCATCCCTAGTTCCAAGTATGTTTTACTCCTGGGTGCGTTGCTCAGGCAAGCAAACAAACTGTCTCGCTCTCTGTGGCTATATGGCCACAGCCCAGAAGAATGTGTAGACAGTGGTATGTGTGCACAAACATAACAATTGGTCTCATTATTTATGTGAGCAGTTGTGTTCATAAACTGCCACCAGTAATTGGTTGAAATCCCATGCAGGTACTGGGTGTGGTTTACTATGTCCCAGTGCGCTCCTGTCAACCCACTCAGGGTCAACAGGCTCAAGAAGGTGCACAGCACATTCCTAGACATTCTAAATTGGGTTCTGGATCTGTTGGTTTCTTCACCAGGATTGAGACGAGAGGCCCTAGAGACTTTCTTCCCCCTTTGTACTCCGGTCTTTTCACCATTACCCAGACTCGACCAGGAAGCACCTTCTTGCAGTGCTCTTGATGTATCCAGGTGTATCTCTCAGCAATCTTCACTGCTGTGGGCGTCGTCAGCAGCACCTGATAGGGACCTTCCCACCGTGGACTGGACCAGCACTTCCTTTTTATGGCCTTTATCAGCACCCAGACTCTCCAGACTTCAGACTCTACTCCTGTGGAGAAACAGAATCATCTGGCAGATCATTTGTTCTCATGACTTCTTTACTTTTTAACATTTTAAGCATCAAATCTGCTAATGTGTTCTCCTCTTGTGACTGTTTGAGGCTGTGGACAGATGTCTTTTATACAGATGATGAGTTCAAACAGGTGCCATTCATACAGGTAACGAGTGGGGGACAGAAAAGCTTCTTACAGAAGACGTTACAGGTCTGTGAGAGCCAGAGATTTTCCTTGTTTGAGGTGACCAAATACTTATTTTCCACCCTAATTTACGAATAAATTCTTTACAAATCCTACCATGTGAATTCATGGATTTTTTTTCACATTCTGTCTCTCACAGTTGAAGTGTACCTCTGGTGCAAATTACTGACCTCTGTCATCATTTTAAGTGGGGGAACTTGCACAATCGGTGGCTGACTAAATACTTTTTTGCCCCACTGTACATCTTAACTAATTCTATACAGCCTAACCATGTCCTGCCTTTCTCTTCCATTGTTTTCCTAAGTCTTAGCTTTACTGTCCCATTAGTTCTATCTACCAACCCTGCACTTTGTGGGTGATATGAACAATGGTGTTTTAGTGTTATCCCTAGATGCTGTGCCGTTAACCCAATCAGTTCATTTACAAAGTGTGGGCCATTATCACTATAAATGGTCTCTGGAATCCCGTGTTCCGGGATGATATTCGTACATATTGCTTTGGCAACCGAAATAGCATCTGCTTTCCTAGTTGGGACAATTTCTACCCACTTTGAAAAAGGGCACACTATCACTAGACAGTACTTATAGTTATTACAGTTGGACAGCTCTATAAAGTCCATGTGAATAACTTGAAATGGGTGAATGGGTCTGGGGAATTTCCCTCTCTTAGGTCTCAAATTACCCTGAGAATTGTGCTTGCAACATTTAAAGCATTAAGTCCTAGAGTATGAAAATGTTGCTCTACTGCTGCCATCATCCCCCCTGTTGAGACATGGCACGGCCCATGGCTCAAAATCACAGCAGTCTTATAAATTCTCAGGCAGTATTATCACATAGATAATAAACATCATCTTGCAAGCTTGCACTTTTTGTGAACCACAACTGTTTTTCCTGCCGTATGTGGGCCTGCATGTCTGCCAATACATCTCGTGTAATAAGAATGTCTGCTGGTGCTGCACTGCTAAAATGTGAACACCATGTGCTCCTAAAGCTGTCTCTTTTGCAATCTTATCTGCTAAGGCATTCCCTAATGTGACTGGATCTTTCCCTGGGGTATGTGCTGCACATTTACAAACAGCAATTCTACTGGGCATTAATACTGCGTCCAGCAGATTTTGCAGGAGTTTGGCGTGTTCTACAGGTTTCCCTGTCGAGGTTGTCATACCTCGTCTTGCCCACTGTGCTGCAAAGAAATGTAATGTAGCAAATGCATATTGGCTATCAGTGTATATTGTCACATTTTGTTTCTCTGCAGCTTTACACGCTTTCGTTAAAGTTGCTATCTCTGCTGCTTGAGCAGATATGAAACATGCTAACTGTCCTGCACAGATAGCTTTCTCACTATCTACTACAGCAAAACCTGTTTTAGCCTGTCCCTCTGCTGTTTTAAAGCTCAAACCATCAACAAACCAAACCTTTCCCTCACCAAGTGGCACATCTTTTATATCATCCCTTGGCTTACACTCCGTCTCCACGTGCTCTCTATACTCATGAGGAGTGCCCTCTTCCTTCGTTGGCAAAAGGGTTGACGGATTCAGAGTTGTGCACCGCTTTATGGTTATGTGTGGTTGTGAGAGTAACAGTGACATTAAAAACAAGTATCTTGCGGGTGACAGAAACGTCATTTTAGTCTGCAGTAGTAAAACGTCTACCTCGTGTGGAACTAGCAGTGTCAAAGGGTGAAATAAAACTATTTCCCGGAACATTGTACAGCCTGAGCCGCTGCACATACTGATCTCACACACGGAGGCAAAGCACAAGCAACTAGATCTAATCTTTTAGAATAGTAAGTTACTGCTGTTAGTTATTCCACTGTCACCTGGCATTCGTGCTCTTCACAGAACCACAAGTCCATCGCTGAACTTCTTCCTGCCCGTCGGATGGCGCTTGGCACGCTCCCTTCAACCTTAAGGTTCTCATGTTCCAATGCCGCGGACGATTTAAGGCAGAGCACGTCGTACACCTTAGTTCTCTTCCTCAACGTCGAAACTCTTTCACTTCATTTAAGATTTTGCTGTTCAAAATCTCCTCATGACAATCTTCTGGAAGCCCAGTAGCACAGGTCTCTGTGGGATGTCTGCTGTGCTGAAGATGATCTCTGATCCTCCTGAAGCCTGGCGTCTTGTGGACGATCCCCTCAGTCACTCCTTCTCGTCATGGCACCTCATGACACCTGCAAATCAAAAATTGACTCTCCTCTCGCCACACGGCTCTCGCCATGTATCAACTGCCACACAATGAGACATGTACAAGAATGTTGCACATTCTCCCTAAAAAAATATTCTCCAGGCTCCAGGGTCCCTCTTGGAGTAGCTCCACTCCAAACCTGTAACCCTGTGTCAAAACATTAGTCAGTGGTTAACTGTTAAGCTTATTTAAGTCCCAGGTCCACCCGGAGCCTGTATCCTAGAACAACTTCACATTTGCAACCAACTGTAGCTCATAAGTGTAATAAAGTATTCAGCATCATAGAGACAAGTACCGTTGCAGGGTTATTCTAAACTCATTAAACCCCTACCTTTTCCGTAATTTGCTCCAAATCATTGAACATCTCAACTTCATTCCACATTGTAATCAGTGGCTTTCCTTAAATTTGTCACTCACCATGAGCTCAATAGTGATCAGCCCCATGTAACTATTCTGTAACCACTGCACATCTGTTCAATTGTCACTTGTCTGTCTGTGTTGAATCCTTTACAAGCACTCTTAAAGGAAAGAGCATTAGCCAAACACACGGATCATCCTGGTGGTCAGGTGTCGGTCACCCAGTAAATCATACCAAACCTAATTGGCAGGCTCAACTTTGTAACAAAAGACAAATCATCAGCCAGTTTAATCTCAAACATTCATCCAATCAGCCACACCACACACAACATACAGCGTAACCCTGTTGTCTCATCACATAATAAGTTTCTTCTCATGTAACCAAATGTGCGCCATGTTAAAACTTCTTCACACATCAGAAACTCAACAATCAGCTCACTCAGCTCACTCATTCATGACCCCTCATCAGCATTCTGTTTTCCACCCCTATGATGCAATCATCTGTCCTCCTATAATATTAGACACTAGACTATGTATCACTTTCATCTTACTAGTGACCAGGGCCGTGCAGAGAGGTTTAAAGGGGCGGGTGCTCAAAGCTAAAATGGGGCACATTGAACCAGGCTGAATAACAACAACACACATTCATCAAGAATCTAATATGGGCAACAAGGCAAAGCAAACGTAGCCGATGCTTTACCTGATGGGTACAATGTTGCTGTTGAGGGGTTGCTGCTCCTGCTGCTGATAGTGCTGGAGGGCAGGGCTGTGTTGATCTGAGACTGTAGACATTAAAAAGTCCATAGGAGAGATGGTAGCTGATTAAACAAGTGTCATGAGATAATAACAAAATGCAAAGATTGGTGACAGCGCTTGGAACCATAAGGCAACAAAAAACTGAGAAATAATTTAGGCTCTGCCTGTGAATCACTCTTTGCTTCTCTTCTTCCTTCCATCCCATCATTTCATATATCACTCTCCACTTGCTGTCTATCTGAGAACAAGGCACAACTTGCTATTGCAATAACCTATAATCTAATTATCCACACCTAACAACTCTTGCACTTAATCTAAATGATGACAGAAAAATGTTATAGCACTGCCTTTAGTAGCCTCCCACAGCTCCTACTGTTTCCTCCTCATGTCCTTACCAGCCATGTCTGGACAATGTTATATCATGAGTAATATTTTTTTTAAAAATCCATCTAAATAAAACACACACATGCACGCACACACAGTGACATTTTAGACCTTCTTCAGAATACTGTATATACTATGGGCATCATGGTGCTGATCCAGAATCCTTACATTATTATTTATTACTAGAGCTACAATAATAAAGCAAAGAGGAGGGGGAAGTAATAAATATGAAATAATGTCATTATGAAGATTCCATTTGTTTCACTATCCACTCTGTGCAGGGCAAAGCTTATTACATTTTTAAACTGTAGAGATACAATCATTTTACTGCTGTAAAATCCAACTTTTGTCTTATTTAAAATATAAATCTAATATAATCTGCTTCTTAATGTATGTTCTTTAAAATACAGCGTGTGTTTTTAATATATTATAATTATAATAATGCATAATTATGTGGAAGTGCATATTAGATCGTTTTTTAGTGAAATATAATCCCTCCAGAAAGGCCGGAAAAGCCCGGAAACTTACTTTAAAACTAAATATGTTCTAAATACTTTAAAACTAAATATGTTCTAAATACTTTAAAACTAAATATGTTTCTAAATACTTTAAAACTAAATAGGTTCCCTAAAACGGTGACAGAGCTACAAACCCATGACAGCCTTACACCGGTAGCCAGCAGCTATGACCAGCACTACTTGTGCAGTTAATAAAAGGACAGGTAATGTTTGTCGCGCTGTTGCACACACAGCACACTGGTTTGTTTCAGTTCGTCAGTTGCAACAAGACAGCCTACCAACGTGTACATAATAAGCTAATACTCCTGGGTGCTACACAATACAGTGTGCGCTGTACACCTACTTACTAGTTTTGTCGCATCAGTCTGTGTCTCTGAGTTAACTTGTGTTTCTCCTACAGCTCCGGACCGCAACAAATGCGCGTGCTCTTTGTGAACTCGTTCCCGGCTCGTAACCAGCGCGTTCTGCCGACAAGGGCGATCATTGGTTAATAGTGATCATGTGACTGATGCAAGCAAGATTGTATTTAGCAAAACTGTGATTAATAGTTAAATATTATTGTTGAGGGGCACAGACAGGACTCCGCACTCACACACACATTAAAACATAATAAAAATTTTTTTTTAAAAAGTTGCCTCAACAAAAGGGCACTTTTGGCACCCATCAGGAAAGGGGCGGGTGCTCAAGCCCCTCTAGCCCCCCCCCCCTCTGCACGTGCCTGCTAGTGACTTGGACAAGATGACAAACAGAATCTCATGCTTAGATGCTGTCTGGTCTTCATGAGTGTCATTGTATGTGTATATGCATGTAGGGTTAGTATGGTTAAGACATTTTCTGTTTGTGTGGGTTTTTATGTACCTCTCTCATCAAGTTTTCATTATTCTCATCACCGCATAAACAACACACATCTCTCTGTTTTTGAACTCTCCTTTCTTAAAAACAGAAAGTGGGATTGCAGTTGTTTCAGGCTGAGAAACACCAAACACTCCCCAGTTCGAGACCACTTCACTCACATACTTTCACACCTCTCTGTGGCTCACACACACCATGATGTCAAACACAATCACGTGCCTTTCGCCAAAACAAAAAACGTGATACTGATGTTACAAAGGTCTCACACACATGAATCAGGATGCAGAAAAGCTGTTGCCCATCTGAGGTGTGAGGAAGAAACTGAACTCACAGATAGCTGCATGCTCGAGTTATCATAGCTCTGTTTCCCTCCCTCTAATGCGTTCTCAACCGGCTTCTGCTCTGAAAATGTGTACCTTGCTCATCAGCTTAAAAGTGACTGCATACAAAACAACAATCAGACTCACTCAAACAGACCACGTCTGGCCCGCACACACAAAATAGACACCAACAAGAGCTCTGACAAGTGCTGGTTTCTCCAGCGTTGAGTGCTGGAGAAACCAGCACTCAACGCCCTCAGCGGCGGAGAAAAACCTTCCTTTCGATGGGAAACCTGCTTAACCCTCCTTAAAAAAAAAAAAAAGACACTAGTGCCATCCAACCCGAGGAGAGTTCAGACACAAACTCTCCAGCCTGGCGATAAAGTTAAGCACCAGGGCTTTCATCAGGCATCCCAGATGCTGGCTGCTAGCAGACTTCGGCAGCGTCATCTCCCTCCTCCTCGGTGGACGCAATGTGTTGGGATCTGGCTCAAAGGACCAAATAAATGTTGAGTCTGCGCTTCCACAGATCCCGCTAGTTTAGAGACTTATTCCTCATGAAGAACAAAAACAAGCCAGAACATCTTCAACCGGTCTTTTACTCTCTAGCAAGGGAAGGCTGATCGGAACCAGGCTGTGGAGCTTAACGCTCCTCACCTGTCACCAGCCCAACTCCTTCAAAGAGCAGCCCTCCTCGTAGTGTGTGTGTGTGCATGCATGTGAGAATGTGTGTGTGTGTATGCGTGTTCTCCTGCTCCCCAAAAGGATCATAAAAGCAGGAAGCTTACAACACAAGAAACAGATCTTTCAGATAGGATGTATCTACAATAAAACCTCCCCCAGCACCAGTGGCTGGAGAGGTGGTCAGAGACAAAGGAATGTCTTTGATCACACAGTTTGAAACAATGTAGAGATGGTAAGCATAAAAATGACAACATTTAACAATTCACTTTAACATACACCATCACCACTTTTCACCGCTAATGACATAATTGTCATCCACAGTGTAGAGTGTTTTCAGCAAACAGCAGAGAGGTACTGCTTAAAAATGTCTGGTGAACATAGTTCATATCATAAGTAAAATTTACTCAGGGCCAGATGAAGACCAGAAACAGAGCTAAAAGACATTTATCACATGGGATTAAATACAGCTTCAGATGAATGCTCCTTTTTTTACTTCAGATACTTTGTAGCCAAAGTCTGTATAAAGACCAAAAACAAGTGCTGACTGTGATCCAAACAAAAAAGAATCTTTGGTGTGCAACATTTACATCTATATGGCCTTAATAAGGAAGATATTTACCTTTGTATTCTGCTTATATACCCAACTAGGGTTGGATAAGCACGCTAACATATTTGGTTGGTGGCCAACAGCGTATTTTTAAAACATAGTACAGATTGTAAAAAAAGAAAAATCAGCTTTACTGTCATAATTTGAATTTTTAGGTACATGGCTCCACAGCTCGAGAGATTAATCTGTGGTTTGGCCTGAGGGGGATGATCCAGGAGGGAGGTGTGCTTTCACTCTGGAGGGGAAATGGTATCAACGTCCTGAAAATTGCCCCTGAATCCGCCATTAAGTTTATGGCCTACGAACAGGTCAGTGGACAAACAGTGAGAAAGTGGAACTATGTCTTCTGTTCTCTTAAGTGTTTACTTAACTCGTGGTAGAAAAAGTAGTAACTGTATATTAGTTTACAGTGGGGAAAAAACAATAGTCCACTCTGTGTCCTTCTGAAATCTTTTATTGCTTGTGGTTTCCCCTCCTCCTGCTCCTCACTCTTCCTACTCCAGATCAAGTGGCTGATCCGAGGTAATAAAGAGGGGGGCAGTTTAAGGGTACAAGAGAGGTTCATTGCTGGGTCGCTTGCAGGAGCTACTGCCCAAACTATCATCTATCCCATGGAGGTGAGTTTAAAATTTGTGTCAGTCATTTCCTCTTGAAGATATGTTTCTTTTAGATAGATAGATAGATAGATAGATAGATAGATAGATAGATAGATAGATAGATAGATAGATAGATAGATAGATAGATAGATAGATAGATAGATAGATAGATAGATAGATAGATAGATAGATAGATAGATAGATGTTCAATGTTCCAAACATGAGCTCAGTAATGAGTAGCTCCACTATTATTGTTGATCACTTCAAAAATTCCTTGCGGCATGCTTGATGGAAGCTTTTCCATGAGGTGAGTGGGAACATTTCTTCAAGTGGTAAAGACGGCCATCTGAAAGGAATCTACTGTCTGGATCTGTTGTCCATTTTTGTAAACTTCCCTTGCCATCCATCCCCAAAGGTTCTCAGTTGGATTTAGATCAGGGGAACACGCAGGATGGTCCAAAAGAGTGATGTTATTCTTCTGGAAGAAGTCCCTTGTCCTGCGGGCATTGTGTACTGTAGCATTGTAGCACCCCAGACCATTATGGCACCCCCTCCACTGTGGAGCGTGGAGAACATCTCAGGTGGGATCTGCTTGTTAAGCCAGTAACATTGGAAACCATCAGGACCATCAAGGTCACATTTTTTCTCATCACAGAATAAAACCTTCTTCCCCCACCCCACCCGACACACAGTCACACACACCAAACATATTAAAGATTGTAACTTAACATATTTTATTGTGAAAACTGTTGTTGAATTTTAAATTGAGAATAGCAGACAAATCAACAATACAGCTCTTCCAGTAATGGCTAATTAATATTGTACTGAACACAGCCCAAAAGATTGAGTAAACCACATCAGTGTCTACTGTCTGTTTACTATCATAGCCAAGTGGCTAACAAAGGCAACCAGAAGTTTTCCCAATACCTACTAATGAATGTTATCTTGTTTCAGGATACATAATACCTGCCATTATCCAAAGACACATCTGCTTACCCGTGTCTTTTGTTCGTTTCTCCTCTTCTTTTCTTTTTTTTTCTAAACTGAGGACCTGATGGCTCTGACCTTTTCTTGTCAATCTTCCATCAGTAATTTTGCACTCCAGTATCAACAACCAAACCCCACAACATACACTAATAGACACCTTATGCACAGATTCAGGTTCTATAGGTTGTTTTTTGTTTTTTTTGGATTCCACACAACCCAGGAAAAATAATTCATACATAGTGGGCTTGGATTGACAATATTACGAATGATTATTATTATTATTTTTTTAAATATTTATTTATTTTTATTTTGTGAGCTTGTTATTAGATGCTGCTCCAGCCAGCCAGAGAATCACTTGCTGTCCTACCCCTCGCCTCCATTTACGAGGTGCCCTTACTCCTTGCAAATGGGCAATAGAAAACCATTCGGTGCCTATGCAATCCCCAAAATTTGCTGGCATGATGTCGGGGCAGCGTGAGTGCAAGCAACTTTTTTTTCCCCCCAATGCCATGATGCAACCCCCACCACAATGCTGCCCTGGGCAGCTGCCCATGTTGCCCATATCTAAAACCACCTCTGGTCCCATGTTTGGTGCTCTGTTGCAAAGTCCAAAGGGTCAGTTCTGTGGGTATTTAAGGAGGCC
The DNA here is from genome assembly GCF_964374335.1 of Astatotilapia calliptera. Taxonomy (NCBI): domain Eukaryota; kingdom Metazoa; phylum Chordata; class Actinopteri; order Cichliformes; family Cichlidae; genus Astatotilapia; species Astatotilapia calliptera. The sequence continues at coordinate 28,700,892 of NC_137425.1, read as the reverse complement.
TTTGAAGATGTTTTTTGTTTTTGAAGCCCTTCAGTCTCAGATTAACATTAATGTTTCCTTTGAGCTTCAGTTTAGTCACAGGAGAGTTTCACACGATCCTCTGGCCCCGTCTTAGGGATAGGCATGAAGCCTCTTTCAGGGTCAATTAAAGGTTGTAGTCCATCCAAATTTGACAGTTTAGGGCATTACATGAATTTGGAGTAATGGTGCTGCAGGGGCACATGTGTGGGCTTACTCAGTTTATTTCCATTTTTAATATACCAAAAATCGTTCAAACTTTTTCTTTAATCTGTTCTCCCAAATTCTTAAACATCTTAACATCAAGCTTAACAGGGCTTCAGCCTATCATGCTCAAAGTCAGGGGAGCTTCGGGGTGTTTCCATCAAACACGGAACTCCCACTTAATGCAATCAAATGGGGGAGACTGCGAGGAGGGTTTGCCATGGTTGATCCTGGCTAATGGAGAGAGCACACATTTAGCCCTTATAAATTATTGTTTGGACATAAGTAGTTAAGAGGAGTCAAACCCTCTTAAAGGTGGTAGTGGTGGCTAGCTCTGTATTTTGTTTGCAGCTGGAGAGGCATGGCATAGGAAATCTGGCTTCTGCTCAGAGTAAAAAGAAAAATGTTTGGTAAAAGACGTTTCACCTCTTATTTAAGAGGCTTCTTTAGTTAAACTGAAGAAATGCTACCGTAAAGTACAACTGTATCAGTGGAAGAATTAGAAAATAGGTGCTTAAAGAAACCATAGACCAGTTCTACCTTCTTTGACTCATTGAAGAAGAACCTCTTGCTACTGTTTCTACTTACTCCTGTGTTAATTTTGGATTTGTATGCGTTTTTTTCTTCTATTCCCTATGCTGGATAGGTGCTGAAAACTCGCCTTACATTAAGGAAGACCGGACAGTACTCAGGTATGGCTGACTGTGCCAGACAGATTCTGAAGACTGAGGGTATCCGAGCATTCTACAGAGGATACCTGCCCAATACAATGGGCATCATTCCATATGCTGGCATTGACTTGGCTGTGTATGAGGTATGTACTCCAGGCTTTTTTTTTAACAACATGGCGGCGCGTGCACACGCAGCGGCTTCTCTCTCTCCCAAACAAACTACTTTTTCGTGTTTTTCGTCCTGTAAGTTGCAGTGTTTTTGTAAGTCTTTGTCGCGTCTATCTGTGTGCAAGCGAGGATATGCCCGAACACTTCTTCTCGACATCGGCAGAAACAAACTTTTTAAGTTAAACTCTGTGGACATCGAGAAGCTGAAAGATCTGGGTCTGCTCCGAAGGCCTACTCAATCACCGACCCCCACTCCTGCACTTCGCCCACAATGGATGCGCCTCAAGCGGTGTGAGAGGAAGCAGAAGAGGGGTAAGCGCGGTGGCATCCGAGCTAGGCTAGCGGCTAGCCCACACAAACCCGCCATCCCCTCTATCGTTCTGGCCAACGTACGCTCGCTAGAAAATAAACTGGACGACATCCGACTGCTACGTTCATCTCAAAGGAACGTAAAGGACTGCTGTGCTTTTGTGTTCACGGAAACATGGCTTAGCGACAGTGTCCCGGACCGCGCCATTCAGCTCGACCAGCTAACATGCTACCGTGCTGACAGAGTCATCGTCGCGGGAGGTAAGACCCGCGGGGGAGGACTTTGTGTTTACATCAATGATGCCTGGTGTCGCGATGCTGCTGCGGTCTGCAAACACTGCTCACCAGTGCTGGAGTTTATGGTTATTAAGTGCCGGCCATTCTATCTACCGAGGGAATATACAGCCATACTACTGTGCGCTGTGTACATCCCTCCCTCCTCCAATGTCAACAACAGGAGTGAGGCACTGAATGAACTGTACCAGCACATCAGTGAGCAACAGACAGCCCATCCTGATGCTTTTCTCATCCTGGCTGGGGATTTCAATCATGCAGACTTAAAGTGCGTGTTTCCAAAAATACAACAACACATAGACTTTCCAACAAGGGGAAATAACACACTGGACTTTGTTTACACCACCCAGAGAGGAGCCTACAAAGCTTTTCCCCTCCCCCACCTCGGCGCCTCAGACCATATCACTGTCATGCTAATGCCTGCTTACAGACCGCTCGTTAAAACCACCAAACCGGTTCGTAAGCGGATACAAGTGTGGCCAGAAGGGTCTTCAGAGGCTTTACAGGACTGCTTTAACACCACAGACTGGGACATGTTTAAGCAGGCTGCCACCTATAACAACACCACTGACCTCCAGGAGTACGCAGAGACTGTTACTGCCTACATCAACAAGTGTATTGAGGATGTAACAGTCACGAAAACCATAACTGTCCGGGCAAATTAAAAACCATGGATGACAGGAGAGGTCTACAGGCTGCTGAAAGCTCGGAATGTTGCCTTCAGAGATGGAGACGAGGCGAGCCTGAGGACAGCTAGGGCCAACCTTTCCCGTGGCATCAGAGAGGCTAAGAGACAGTACTCCAGGAAAATATCTCATCACTTCAAAGACAGCAGAGACTCACGGAGCCTGTGGCGGGGCATTCAGACCATCACAGATTACAAGCCCCCACCACAGACCTGTGATAGCACTATCCCCCTGCTGAACGAGCTGAATACTTTCTTTGCTCGCTTTGAAGTCCAAAACAACACCACTGCACAGAAGACCCCACCCCCTCCTGGTGACCAGGTGATGACTCTGTCCCTGGACAGCGTGAGGAGATCCCTCAGCAGGATCAATGCACGAAAAGCTCCGGGTCCTGACAACATTCCTGGTCGTGTACTGAGAGACTGTGCAGTGGAACTCACTGATGTCTTCACAGACATCTTCAACATATCACTCATCCAGGCTGTCGTCCCCACATGTTTTAAAGCCACCACAATCATTCCGGTTCCAAAAAAGTCATCTCCCTCCTGCTTTAATGACTACCGTCCTGTTGCACTTACTCCCATCCTGATGAAGTGCTTCGAACGACTAGTCATGAAACACATCAAGACTGTCCTGCCCCCCTCCCTGGATCCCTTCCAGTTTGCGTATCGGCCCAACCGCTCAACCGATGATGCCATCTCCACTGCACTCCACTCAGCACTCACACACCTGGACAAAAAAGACTCATATGTTCGAATGCTGTTCATAGATTTCAGTTCAGCATTCAACACTATAATCCCCCAACAGCTCACTCAAAAACTGGTCCAGCTGGGGCTCAACTATGGGCAGAAATCTGTGCCATCAGAAACTGAATTTGAATAAGTTAAATTTGAATTTGAATTGCTCAGATTGAATCTGAATTGTAACTTGAATAAATGCTTTTGAAAACTGAATTTGAATTAGTCTAATTTGAAATTGAATTTATGGTTTGAAAATGATCATCACTAAATTGAAATTGAATTTTATATTTTGAAAATGAATTGATTTGCTTTGAAACTGCATTTTATCCTTTAAAAATTCAGCTCTCGAATACTTTCAGTTTCACTTCTCACCATTCAGTTTCAGTTCTACAATTCAATTTCAGTTCCAAAATTCAGTTTTTTGGAACTTACATCCGGTTCCGGTTCAAGCGCAGATTAATAGAACTACGTTTTACTAGCGGACCGAAAGTGTTACTGACGGGAATCTACAGCGTCTTGAGCTGAATTAAGACTTCAGAAGTCATTCGTCATGTCGAATGACCAGCGGATAAACTCTCAGGTTGGTAATAAATGTATTACATGTATAAGAACAAGCGTCATGTTAACAAATGATAGCCGTACGGTAACTTTTACGCTTATTGTAGCTGCTAGCTAAAAACGCTAATTTAGCGTAGTTTGCCCTGAATTCAGCTTTGACAACAAATATGATCGACTGTTTCTAGTAGAATTCCAAAGTTGTCATCTTGGACCCTCTCAGAGTACCCCCTCTGTATGCTTGCAGAGACCCCTACAGTAGGGAAACATGCAAAACGGTGTCCAAACCTTTGTATTTTAGCTTTATGTCTTACACAGCATCCCAACTCTTTAGCTAACTTAATAACTTTAGCTAAAGTGAATAGTTAGTCTAATTCATTAGTGCAGCATTACTGGATCACCTCTGTTTGAAGTGATATAATATGATATACAACTATCACTGAAACAGCAAACTTTGTAAATAAGCAAACAACACTTCTCATTCTCTAAACGTTTGGCCACAGCACTACTCTGCCTGGTTTACACTCAATGTCATTTACCCTTACCTGAATACTGTATATTGTATATTGTATAGCTTTCTTGTTAATTTGTATTGTATTTATTTAAATTTTTACTTTTTAATTATTTTATTTGCATTTTTTAATCACTCTCTTATATTTAAATGTTCATTGCTATTTCATCTAGGGTTTGAGAGTAACGAAATTTCTATTCTTTGTATGTCCTGTACATGTGGCAGAATTGACAAATAAAGTTGACTTTGACTTTGACTTTGACTACTGCTTTCTGTACACTCTCTGTGTATAAAGAGTTACTTCAGATCAGAAGCATTAGCATGTTTGTTCCTTTCATGGGCCAGCTGAGTCTCGCCATGTGTGGTTATGGCACCGCCTCTGGGCAGATTCCTCATCAGCTCACCGCACCTGTTCGTGATTTGAAGCAATCAGCCAGTGGTATTTAAAGCCAGCATTGTCAACTGTCCTTACCCGGTTCTTCTGCTAACCTCTGTTAGTACAGGCCACCTCAGTTGTCTATGTTTTGCTGTTTCCATGCATTGCTAACCTGTGTTCTCCTTCTGCTCCTAATATTTTCCATTTGATCTCTCATACTCACCACTTGCATTTGGATTCCACACCTGAACACTGTACTCCCACGCACGCATAATGTAGATATAACAGGTGGTCATTTGAGTTATTGTTGTCTTCTGATCTACTCATTCTTGTTTGACTTCTGGCAGACAGATTGTATTTTTGCCCAGAGAAGTAACACTTACTCACTTAACTTCTCTGTAAACCCTAGAGATTTTTGTGCAGAAAACTCCCAGTAGATTCTAAAGAAACCCACCCCATACCATCTTGCACTAACAACCATGCCACATTCAGTACTTAATTCCCCATTCTGCCCCATCCTGAATTTCAACAGGTCATCTTGACCATGTGTTCCTGACATATTTGGCTGATTACATATTTGCATTATTGAGCAGCTAAACAGACTATCTAACAAAGTGGTTGTCAGTGTATGCGTTTCAGTTCATTTCTTTCCCCTTCCTTTTTCTCTTCCTCTTTCTTTTAACTTTTAACTGCTCTCCTCTATTAGTGTCTTAACATTTTTCACTGCTCATGCTTTAAGACCCTGAAGAATGCCTGGCTCCAGAGGTACTGTGTCAACTCAGCAGACCCAGGAGTTTTGGTCCTGCTGGGCTGTGGTACTGTCTCCAGCACCTGTGGCCAGCTAGCGTCATATCCCCTCGCTCTCATCCGGACTCGCATGCAGGCACAGGGTGCGATATGATGTAAATGATAGATTGTAGGCAGTTGTAGGCCTACAAAACATTGGAACAATTTAGCAATAAGTCTGTCCATATATTACTCTCTGTAGCTTACATTGTTCTCATTTTTACTTTCAGCCATTACTGAGGGTAAACCCAAGCTGACCATGGTGGGTCAGTTCAAATACATCATATCTCATGAAGGTGTGCCAGGTCTGTACCGAGGCATCACGCCCAACTTCCTCAAAGTTATTCCTGCTGTCAGCATCTCCTATGTGGTCTACGAGCACATGAAGAAGGTCCTTGGAGTGGTTTACTAGACTGATGCGACAAACACAACTGTGGAGGCAGAAACACATTTGTTAGAAGAAGCAGAAGTGGAGAATTAAGCTTCTCGGGCCTCTGAAGAGAGAAGATGAAGGATCAGTGCACCGATGCCATAAAACATTTGTGGACACCATCAACTTCCAACTTTTTTAAAGTGCAGGTACTAGGTCAGCAGGATAAATTTATTGATCTAGGAGAGGAGAATGAGGCTAATGATGCCCACTCTAACAGTATTATGTTATGCTTGAGGAATCATCAAAAGGTTCTTAGGAATGAAAATTCTTACCCTATTCTTTTCACCCTTATCCAGATGGACTCACTTGCGGCTGCTATTTTTTGTGTTTTCCTTCTCCATCCAGTGTCTCAGCACATTCCAGTAGAACTCCACGTTTACATTGTCATAAATTTATAGTGCACAGTACATGTCACAAAAAAGGACAAGGATTCTCCTGATCTTGTTTCTCACTTTTTTCCATGGCCCTTTTTCCAGAATGTTTGGATAACGTCTCACACAAGCAAGAGTTGAATCTCAGACTTTTTGTCCTGTAAGCAACATTTTGGGTTGGTTTAAAGGTATCAATATGTAGTATATCAATATCTGATAATGATTTAGGAAAGGTCACAAAAAATACTGCAAAATACATGAGATTCCAACAGCGGGTTATCAGATTCCAAAAAGGAGGACTTCTCAGAATTTTGTCGAAACAAACATGAGGTAAACAGCTGGGTTTGCTTGTTCAAGTTATAAAATAATATAGAAGCAGTGTGTGCATGTGAGCTGCAGCATGACTTAGCTGTGCATTGCTGTAAACCTTTGAAACCTTTAACTGTTTTGCTGCTAGCTGTTGCTGGAAACTACATTGAAATAAATGGAGAAGATGGATTTCTTGCATGTAGTGAAAATGTGGATGTGAACACAAAACTTGGTTTGATATGAAGAGTTTATGCTCCATTTTTTTTCAACAGTGTTCCTTCCTGCAAGTTTCCAAAAGGAACAGGATGAGAAAAAAAAATCTTAGCTTAAACAAACCTAGCTGTAATCTTAAAAGGACTATAGGCCATCTCCTGACCTATGACAGACGGGATATGCTTCAAAATAGAAAACCTATGAAATGTCTGAACTTAGGAAATGTACCATTTTAAGAAAATATTAGCTTATTTTAAATTTAATATAAGCAACACATCTCAAAAGATTTGGGTGGGGACAACGAAAGGCTAAAAATGTAAGTGGTACTAAAAAGTAATAGCTTGACAAACTAGCCACAGGTCTGCAACATGACTTTTAAAAAATATAAAATATAAATAATATAAAAAATAAAGCAATGTTGGGAAGAGGTTCACCAGTCTGCAAAAACACTATGACTACAAATTGATGATTTCATGGAAACCTTTTGTTGCAGGACATAAAATGACTTGAAATACAGTATCTTGTCATCTACAGTACATAATAACATCAGAAGAGTCTAGAAATCTCGAGAAATCTCTGTATACAAGGAACAAGACCAAAAATCTATATTGAATGCTTGTGATATTCAGGCCTATAAAAACCAAACAAAAACTGATTCTGTAATGGAAAACTGATAGGGGTTCGGGAGTGCTTTCAGAAATGATTGTCTGTGAAGACCGTCTGTTGTGCAGATTAAAATGTTGTCATATAAAGAAGCCCCCATATATGAGCATCATCTTCTGGACCAAATTCATTTAAAATGGACTAAATAGACTGACAAACCAGAAAACCATTCTGTAGTCAGACAAATCAAAATCTGAAATTCTTTTTGAAAAACATGGAGAATGCATCCTCCAGACCAAAGAGGAGATGGATCATACAGATTGTTATCAGCACACATGTCAAAAGCATGCATGTCTGATAGCATGGAGGTATATTAGCACCTGTGGAATTGATAGGTTCCACATCTGGAAAGGCATCATCAATTGCAAAAGGTATATAAAGGCAGTGTTGGGGAGTAACGGAATACATGTACTGGCGTTACTTAATTAAAATACAAAATATGAGTAACTGTATTCCGTTACAGTTACAGTTTAAAAAGGTGATATTCAGAATACAGTTACTTTGTTGAAATAAATGGATTACACTGCAGTATTTTCCTGTTTCATATGTTCGCCTATGCTCTAACGCCGGTGGAAACCCAAACAAAACAGGCATTAAGAGGCTCTAATGCCTGTGTCTCAATCTTGCGGCCCATGTTACCTCTGCTTGCGGCCCGCATAATGACGTGAAGAAATAGTTTTTCTAATTATTGTTCAAAAAATGATTTAATATGAAGTCAATAGGCAGTGTTACAGGCATATCTCTAAAGAATGTAGCCTCATGGGCAGTGTAGCCCAGTTGTAAGTAAGCTATTAAGACTCGACTGTACACTGTGTTTGTGTTTTCCTCCAAAACAATAAGCAGCCTTTCAACGCCTCTCTCTGTCTCTCACTAGCAAAGTTGACCCAGACAACAAAGTAAAGCTAGTTTTCGGCTACGAACCCGACGTATTAGCCAGAGGTCCCTGTTTTATATACACACAAAATAGTTTTCTATACACGATCGCTGCAAAAGTGCAGCCTTACCTAATGTCCACCCTACTGTTACTCATTTATATTAAGGTGTAAACCTCTAGTTGGTAGTGGTATGGCGAATAACCTTCAGTAAAAGTAATAAATCACACAGCAATAGTACATTCATGTAGTTGTAAAAAGCATGATAATATATTAAGTAATCCAAAGTATTCAGAATACGTTACTCTCACTGAGTAACATAACGGAATACGTTACAAAATACATTTTGGGGCATGTAATCTGTAATCTGTAGTGGAATACATTTTAAAAGTTGCATTTTTAAGTCCAGCAACTTCTTCCATCAGTTCCCAGATCTGTCCCAACATTTGAGATGTGTTCTGACATCAAATTTAAAATTAGCTAATATTTTTCTTAATATGGTGCATTTTCTCAGTTATAACATTTAATGTTTTCAATTTCTGTTTTGAATAAATAGGTTTTCTATATGTGAATAAAAATGGGTTCATTAATTTTGAAAATCCTTGCATTCTGATTTATTAACAATTTCCAGCATCCCAACTTTTTTGGAATTAGGGTTTTTTAAGACATATCAGATTAATCAAAAAACAGTATATCTTTACAGTCATGATTCAGAGTCTTGATGTCTGACTGTGATGCATTCTAACCGTAACCTTGGACCTCAGTGATTGGCTGGTATAGTGTTGAATATTACGAGGTTAAGTCCTGCAAGTTGTGTTAGGTGTGCCTTTCTTCCAGGACATCCCCATCTTTACTGTCACAAGTTAGGTTTGTTTCAGGAATCCTCCACCTCAGTCATCTGGCTGTAAGACTTTGCTATTGTTATTGCCCCACAGCCAACAAGCTGGTTAAGAAAACTAATTGTTCCCTCAGTAAGGGCATCTTTGGGTGGTTATTTGGATTTTTTGGCTAGGTTTTGTTAAGTGTATCCAGCCAACGGTTACATTTTTTTCTGTCAGGGTTTTGTGAGTTGAATAAAGTAAAACCACTGTGGTTTATAACCTGATCATATCAAAGAATTACCTGCATACTGCACTAAGAAGCAGGGTTAGTGGCTATTACACACTGAAGTGCTGCTTCCGCTCCTGATTGACCCTGTTTGTCCATTAGCCTGTGGTTAATAGCCAGAAGACGGGCTCACCTGGGTACCTAGGGCTAAGCAGAAGTGAGAAGTGAAATGAGGCTCCTAGTTTATGTATTTATTACTTCTAGACTGGACTACTGCTATTCTTTCTTATCGGGATGATCTAAAAGCTTTAAAATTTATATTGTCTTCTCTTTATTTGCTTCCTGGTAAATTTAGACTCAAATTTTAAATCCTTCTTGTCACATACAGGTCCCTGAGGTATCAGGGCCTGCTGACTGTGCTTCACATGAGGCTGAAAACTAAAGGAGACAGAGCTTTTGCAACAGTGACCCCCAGACTTTGGAACTTTCTCCTTCTGAGCTTGAGATCTGTGGATCTTGTGGTCTCTTTCATAAAAACACCCAAAAAGTCATCTTTTTTCACTTGCTTTTTGTTAACTTTTGTTTTTATCTTCTAGCATTTTAGTGTGAAACAATTAGAGATGCTTATCTTGAAATGTGCTATACAAATAAAACTTTACTTGCTCTCAACCATGTTATGTATTCACCATTAGTTACCACAGTGGTATAGCTAAGAGAGCCACTGTCGTGAAACAGAAAATGCAGATTTTAAGCTTGACGCAGCTCACTGAGATATGAATATCACGTTGTAGTACACATCTGTTTTTGTACTCAACCATATTATTGACTCAAGTGGTAAAACAGGGATAGCTCAGTAGGTAGAGTGGTGGCCCCATGATCGGAAGGTTCGATTCCCCTGAACAGCTACCCTGAGGTACCCCTGGGCAAGGTACCGTCCCTACACACTGCTCCCCGGGCGCCCAGTGGCTGCCCACTGCTTCACTGAGTGAATGGGTTAAATGCAGAGAGGGATTTTCCCCACGGGGACCAATAAAGTACACTTTCTAAAGTACACTTTCTAAAACAAGTTTGTTTCCACTATTAGGGAGAACAGTTTTCTTACATATTTTGCAATGTACTGGGCTTTGTTGGTTATTGAACTACTTAATTCAGATTTCTTTGTATAGCACCAAATCATAACAACAGTTCCCTTAAGACACTTTATATTACATGGTAAAGACCCTACAATAACAGAGAGGAAACCCCAACAATCAAATGACCTAATGACAATGGCCTTAAGAACATCACCTTCACTAAAGCTGTTTCTGTGTTGTGATGAGTTCTTAAACCTGACTGAAATTCTTCAAATAAGCCATTCCTCTACAGATCATCAGTTAACACTTTTACAACTACTCTTTCCAGATTTTTTTAGATAAAAGGAAGGCTGGAGATTGGCCTATAATTAGCTAAGATAGCTGTGTCAAGTGAGTTTTTTAAGTAATGGTTTATTTACTGTTATCTTAAAGGCCTAGCTCACTTTTATGTACATAATCATCATCGTAAGCAGACAGTGGCTCTAATTCTACATAAAAGTTGTCCCAACAAAATCCTGATATAACAAGGCCCACCCATTGACTTAGGGGCCAACTCAGACATGGGTGTTTGCTTACCTTCCTATTTGCATGTCTCCAGTTTTCTAGACTCCAGGACCAGAAATAAGGAGCGCCCTCACTTTGAAATATATCCTTTTACGCTCTTCATTCCCTTAGACAGTTATCTATTTTTATGATTTAACCTTCCTGCCTTCTTGGGACCTTTTTGTGCCACTGCTATGTGTTAAATGGCTGCCATTTCCACTGTGTTCAGTGGAATATAACCAAACTTGCCACAGGATAGTTTTTACCTGTCAATGTTAATATTCCAGTGTGAATTCCTTAAATCAGCCTAAAATGGCTGAGCAGCAGAAATCCCCACACCCATCACCCTGGGGACCATTTTCTGCCCATTGACTTCCATTATAAACGCTATTTTTCAACCCCAAATTATCATCATATGATTTTATTTTTTCTTCTTTTCTTGGATGTCAATGAAGACTCAGGGCCTTGAAGTTTTAATTTTTAAATTGCAAAAAAAATGCAAAAAAAATAATGGCAGGTCAAAATGTATGTTGGTGCCAATCTTTGGTCCATCTAAAGGCCTACTTATAATGACAATCACATATTACTTCAACTGGTTTTTTGTGGAAATATTTAGTTTCGTTTTTTGGTTTTTGGGGCTTATAACACAGGGCGCTCATGTAATAACACTGGGATTTGAAGGGTTAAAACAACGAAAATATAATTAAAACTTTACATGAATATTTCAGGGAGAAGTAGTTTTACAAGGTTGGCTAATTTAAAGTGGAATAAAATATGGATATATGGTCTTTTTATGGCGTGGCTGAGAATGGTCCCTAGGGTGATGGGTGTGAGTTTTTTAAAGGATGGCAGGAGGGCTAAGAGATGGAAGAATAAGCAGTGTTGGTTTTATGTTTAGAGGTAAGTTCCCTTGTTTGATCATTTAGACTTTGCTGAAACAGTACACTCAGCACACTGTGCTCCCCACATTTGGGAAAAGGTAAGTCAGAAATATGAAAAGTAGTCTGGTGCACTGTGCACTGTGCAAAAGCTTGCAGGAGGCGTCATCTGGAATTATAGGCTGATTTAAACAGCAGGAATGTCTTAAAGACATAAAGACCTGGATGGCTGCTAACTTTCTGCTTCTTAATTCAGATTAAACTGAGGTTATTGTACTCGGCCCTGAAAAGCTTAGAAATATGGTATCTAACCAGATTCTTACTCTGGATGGCATTACCTTGGCCTCCAGTAAAGCTGTGAGGAACCTTGGAGTCATTTTTAACCAGGATATGTCCTTCAATGCACATATTAAACAAATATGTAAGACTGCTTTCTTCCATTTGCGCAACATCTCTAAAATGAGAAATATCCTGTCTCAGAGTGACGCCGAAAAACTAGTTCATGCATTTATTACTTCCAGGCTGGACTAATGTAATTCATTATTATCATGAAGTCCTAAAAACTCACTGAAAAGCCTTCAGCTAATCCAAAATGCTGCAGCAAGAGTCCTGACAGGGACTAGAAAGAGAGAGCAGATTTCTCTTGTATTGGCTTCCCTTCACTGGTTCCTGTTAAATCCAGAATTGAATTCAAAATCCTGTTCCTAACATACAAGGTCTTAAATAATCAGGCCCTATCTTATCTTAATGACCTTATAGTACCATATCACCCTATTAGAGCACTTCGCTCTCGCTCTGCAGGCCTACTTGTTGTTCCTAGAGTATTTAAAAGTAGAATGGGAGGCAGAGCCTTCAGTTTTCAGGCCCCTCTTCTGTGGAACCAGCTTCCAGTTTGGATTCAGGAGACAGACACTATCTCTATTTTTAAGATTAGGCTTCAAACTTTCCTTTTTGCTAAAGCATATAGTTAGGGCTGGATCAGGTGACCCTGAATCCTCCCTTAGTTATGTTAAGTGCTAAAGCGCCTTGAGGCGACTGATGTTGTGATTTGGCGCTGTATAAATAAAATTAAAATTGAATTGAATCAGAAATCCTTACAAACCTAGTGTAAGTCACTGCTCGGTTCTTTGTTAATTTTAGCTTTGGCCCAATTCAAAGCTCTTTCTCTAAACTTACAACATAGACTTGGAATAATTTAAAGCATAATCTTTAAACAAATGAGCAAAGATGAATTCTTTATATTTTTCCAGCTCAACACTGAAGGACTCTGGATGTGGCATGGAGGGTTTTCGAGGTGTACTAGATGTAAATGGAGGTTTCCATTAGTAAGTGGGAACAGTTGCTGTTGTTGGGGGAAGCAAGTGCTTTGGTTAATGTTGGTGCATTGGCTCATACCTGTAATTTGTCAAATTTGCTGCTGATTATTTTGTTGCAATTCTATGAGTTGTCTTAAGGCCTGTTCATGGCTTCCCAGCATGATTTCTTACTGGGAGAGGGTCTCGTGTACAGTACCTACTGTCTCCCGAATTCATAGCAACCAGATAATTCAGTCAAGGTTGCCTAAATGTACTCAAATGCAGGACATATCAAGAAGTTTACTGCACTTTAATTCCTGTTTAAAGTTTTCGCAGCCGAGTTCAGAAATATTACCTTGGAATACTAATAGGCATGTATGGAACTGAAAGTCTTTGTAGAGAGGTTTCAGGTTCAATGAGCAGGTAGGTAAACCACTGAAACTGTGAGTGAGCGTACTTAAAGATATCTGTTGTGCATCCAGAGGATGCAGAATAGATCCCACTAAAAGAATATCAGGAGGATTCTGATCACTTTTCTGTCTTTTCACAGAATAGTGACAGGGTATTTTTTTCCAGCAAGTGGAATGAAAGTCGGCAAGACAGGTGGGAGGCAGGGCTTGGCCATGATTTTCATAAAGTCCCCAAACAGAGGAGAAAAGAGGTACATATAAGGCAGAATCAATAAATAAGCAAACTGTTAGTAGAATGGTTGTGAAGTGAAGTCATCCATCTTCACTGCTTCTACTCTATGGGGCTTCACTGTTACACCTGTGTCCCTGTCATTCACACACATGTATTCTGTCTTACTTCTCTGACTTCATTCCTCTTCTGTCCAGCACACAGCTCCACATTTTCGGCTCTCTTTCACCTGCTCTCTACTCCCATTACAGATCACAATGTCATCTGCAAAAATTATAGTCAGTGAAGTGGCTGACTTTATCTTTCTGTTTGTCCATCACCACTGAAAACAAGAAGAGGCTCAGGGCAGATCCCTGATCGAATCCCATCCGCAGCTTGAACCTATCTCTCACTCCTACTGCACACCTCACCATCATCTTGTCTTCAAGATATACATTCTGTACTACCCTCACATACTTCTGCCAATTCCTCAAGATCAGAACTGCTCGTTGATGCAATTTTCTCTTTCTTGACAGCCATACTGCTGCTCGCTGATCATCACCTCTCATCTTAACCCAGCTTCAACAGCTCTTTCCCATTGCTTAATGCTGTGGTTTATCAGCGCTCTCTCCCTGTAGGTAAAAGGTTCACTGCCCTCTCTCCTAGACATCTTGCCTTCATCATGCCTTCACTCACTTCCTCTTTTTTACTTCCAAAGTCGTCCTAGCTGCATTCTTCCGTGATACAACATTGCAATCTCCTATCTCTTACAAATTTTAGCATTGGTATAAGTTTTAGTCCATCTGCAGACACCTTCCTCCAAACTTATACTTAACCCTTATGACCTCCCTCTACTTGAAATATTTGTTCACCACAGCCTGTGCATCCTTTTCAAAAATCCAGTAATCATCTGTAGTGTGGGCATGTACATGTACCGTCTTATTAACACACTCTCTTCATTTGTTCACATTACCATCTCTATCCTGCACATCCTTTTCAGCTCTGCCTAGCTAACTTATAAGTCCTTTTAAGCTTGTCTCATATACAATTCACTATAATTTTTTTTTTTTTTTGCTTTTGCCACCTCGCTTTGTTGTATGCCTACCCTCATAATACTCCCGTCTACTTTGTTCATCTCCTACTTTTTCTTTGCTAGCCTCTTGCTTTGAATACTTTCCTGTACCTCTTGATTCCATAATCAAATCTCCTTATCTTCTTTCCTCTGTTCAGGGGATACACCACGCACTGAAACATGCTGAAGATATTTTTTTCAAAAGTTTTCAAAATCAAAAGCAATCAAATCAAAAGTTTTTGGATTTTTCATTTCCCCAAAAAATACATTCAAAAATAACACAATTCATTGTGCTACAAACTGAACTAAGAGGACAGAAACAAAGTATTAATTCTGTCGTGCTAGTATTGATGTAATATGAATATCAGGGTTGTTATCAATACTATTTATTTTGGATAGCTCTGCCCACCTCTAACTGCCATGTTAAAATGTTCAGTTCTACAGCATTAATGGTCTAGTACAGAAAATGGTTGTGGGATCTGTGGTTAGTTTTTGCCTTAGTAAAGGCTATATGTGGTATGAATTTTTTTTTAAACTCAGATTGGGTACTGTTAGTAAAGGGCTGTGGTGGTGGCGTGGTCCCTGGCTCAGGTGAAGTGGAGGGGTGGTGCAGTGAGCCCAAGGGGCAGTGCCAGGGAGGTTGGTGAACAGGGGCACAGAATCAACTTTTTGTCATGGTCCTGAGCCTGCCGACTCAGTGTTTTATGTTTCCTTATGCTTTTGTTCATTCCGAGTATGTATTCTGTTGTGATTTGCCATTTGTTAGGTTTCTGTTCTTTGCCTGCCTGCTCCCACTTTTCTGTGTTCCCTCCTTCTGTCCATGGTGTCACACTGTCTGCTTGTGAATCTGTCTGTTTAGTTCTGTCTTGTCTGGTTCTGTGTCTGTGAGTTTCCTGTTTTATTGTGAAGGTCTCCGTCTGATGTGAGTGTGAGTGTCAGTTTACTTTTCCCCTGTCCCGTCAGCTCTGATTTCTCCCAGCTGTGTTGCCCTCCTGTCTCTCATCCCGTGATTACTGGTGTGTGTATTTAAGCCCTGTGTGTTCTCCTGCCTGTTGCCGGTTCGCCTGTGTTATTCCGCGTCCCACGCATGGTGTCCTGTTCCTCATCTGCGTCTCTCTGCCTCTCATCCCTTTTGGTATCTTCTCAGGTTAGTTATTTCGTTTTCCCAGTTTAGGTTTCTTTAGTTTATTGTCCTCCCTCATTGCCTGTTTTGCCACCACTCCACTTTGTAAATAAACATCACTAGCATTATCATCCACTGCTTGCATTTTGGGTCCTTTCTCCCTCCAACACCACACGGCTCGCCTCGGCAGCCGTGACACTTTTGAGGTTTCTTGCTGATATATAGTGGAGCCGGCACCCAGAGAGGAGGAGGGTGTGCTGGAGACCAGCTGGAAAACTGGTGGATCGGGTGCCAATTATATAAACGTCACATGTGTGCTATTGTAATAAACACGCCTCAAAATGTGAACAACATACGTGTGTCAGGTCAATCTTTACAAGGGCATAACAGCCCTGAGACACATATGTGCAAACGTAGGCAGTTGTAGCAGATAGATTATGCTTCACTAAGTCAACTCACTGAACTGTTTATAGTGTTGGTGCTTTTTGAACTGTTTCTATACTGATTATCTGACCAATAATATAGCCTGCTGACTAAATGGGTCTGTGCATTACATCGATAAAGCTTATGAATGCAGTCTGGTAAGCTAATAACTTAACATATGGACAAATATACAACCTAGTTTCAACCTAAACAAAAACATTCTTTGCTACATCCATTATATTCATCCATTATAAGGGAAGAAGTCTGTAATACTCAATGAAGCTGGTTATAAACTAATTAAGTTAACCCAGGGTTTCCCCTGGGGGGCAACTGAACTAAAAATTGGGGGCAACTGCCCCTCCAGCTGCCCCCAATTATTATGTTCTTAAAATACTTGTAAAATCTAATTGTTTGTTTGTCCAAAAGCCTCTTATAACCTTCAAATTAAAATTTAATTCACCAAAATTATAATTATAATCTTAGGTCTCTGAAAAAATTTGTTACATGCCCATCCAGTCTGACTGAGTTGTGACATTCCTGTAATCTTTTAAGGAGCTTTCTGTTTAATATAAAATAAAAAATAAAAAAATCTCCCGCTCGCCCCTGTGGGCAGTCTATCCTTCAAGCTTGGGTCCTCTACCAGAGGTCTGGGAGCTTGAGGGCCCTGTGCAGTATCTTAACTGTTCCTAGGACTACGCTCTTCTGGACAGAGATCTCCGATGTTGTTCCCGGAATCTGCTGGAGCCACTCGCCTAGTTTGGGAGTCACCGCACCTAGTGCTCCGATTACCACTGGGACCACTGTTACCTTCACCCTCCACATTTTCTCGAGCTCTTCTCTGAGCCCTTGGTATTTCTCGAGCTTCTCGTGTTCCTTCTTTCTGATGTTGCTGTCATTGGGAACCGTGACATCTATCACTATGGCCGTCTTCTACTGTTTGTCTACCACCACTATGACGCACGCACACATCCTCCAACCACACACACCCATATTTTGCTCCATTGCGGTTTATGTCACACCTCAAACATTTAGTAAAACATTACGCAAATACAAGTTATCTGCAATAAATTACAGGTAGTAAGAAAATTAACTAATTTACGCTACGTCCACACCTACACGGGTATTTTTGAAAACGCAGCTGTTTCGTCCACACGTAAACGGCATTTCGAATCACCGAAAACGGAGATTTTTTTTTAAAACTCCTTTTTTGCGTTTAGGTGTGGACGAGGAATACAGAGTTTGTCGCAATGTCAAAGGTATGTGCCTTATTTCACGTCACGCTGAATTGCAGAATGGCAGATAGATACTGTTTATCTGACTATCTTCAGGTTTTACACGCTTACATAGACACACGCAGTTAATGTCCCTCCATTTACAAAGGCAGAGGCTTTGTAAATGGAGGTGATTATTTTACGTGTAGTTGTTTTTTTTCCTGTGTAATAATATTCAACATTGCTCATTCAAAAAATGCCTCTCTGTGCAAAATAGGTTTAAAAACATAAACATCTGTGGGATACTGTTTGTCCGTGATTTGAACCAGGGGAACAAATCGTGGCAGGATCAGCCTGATATTATTTGTATCCTACTGTAACTTTACTGTATAAAGTATAGTATAATATGTATATCTCCAAAATGTCAGGAATAGTTAGTCATTACAAGAAGTGTTTGTGAACTAAATCACGAATGTGGGATACTGTTTGTCCGTGATTTAAACAGCCCAGCGCTGCTCCCGACGAAGGGAAAAGCAATTCTGCAGGGGAGATCTACCTTGGCACTTGTGCAGGTGAAGCCAAAGGGAAGATGTGCTTCACCATATTTTCTAGTCTTT
Organism: Astatotilapia calliptera; assembly: GCF_964374335.1. Classification (NCBI taxonomy): domain Eukaryota; kingdom Metazoa; phylum Chordata; class Actinopteri; order Cichliformes; family Cichlidae; genus Astatotilapia; species Astatotilapia calliptera. Next base: position 28,682,813 of record NC_137425.1, on the reverse strand, counting down.
GGCTTAGAACAGGGGTGTCAAACTCAAATACACAGTGGGCCAAAATTCAAAACTGGAACAAAGTCGCGGGCTAATGTTAATATTTATTGAAATATATTTATTCCTCCAGATATAAGAATGAATCTTTTCTTATGGACTCAAACACGTTTTGCTGAAAAACTGAATATGGAACAAGCAAAGCTTAATACTAAACAATATAGGGGGCCCCACACTTTGGGAAGGTCTGCTGTATACTATGCCGGCCACTTGGTTATGGCGTTCTATGTATGCCTTGCCTGCTAGCATCTTACACCCTGCTGTTATGTGTTGGATTGTCTCAGGGGCATCTTTACACAGCCTGCACCTGGGGTCTTGCCTGGTGTGATAGACCCCACCCTCTATGGATCTTGTGCTCAGAGCTTGTTCCTGTGCTGCTATGATTAGTGCCTCTGTGCTGTCTTTCAGTCCAGCTTTGTCTAGCCACTGGTAGGATTTCTGGATATCAGCCACCTCCGCTATCTGCCGGTGGTACATACCGTGCAGGGGCCTGTCCTTCCATGGTGGTTCCTCGTCTCCCTCCTCTTTCTTGGGTTTCTGCTGCCTGAGGTATTCACTGAGCACGCTGTCAGTTGGGGCCATCTTTGTGATGTATTCGTGGATGTTCATTGTCTCATCCTGGACTGTTGTGCTGACACTCACCAGTCCCCGGCCTCCTTCCTTCCGCTTAGCGTACAGCCTCAGGGTGCCGGCCTTGGGGTGAAACCCTCCATGCATGGCCAGGAGATTTCTTGTCTTGATGTCAGAGGCTTCTATCTCCTCCTTTGGCCAGCTTATTATCCCAGCCGGGTACCTGATCACGGGCAGGGTGTAGGTGTTGATAGCCCGGATCTTGTTCTTACCGTTCAGCGAACTCCTCAGGACTTGCCTGACTCTCTGTAGGTACTTGGTGGTTGCAGCTTTTCTAGCGACCTCTTGATGATTCCCATTTGCCCCAGGTACTTGTAACTGTGCTCTATGTCTGCAATGTTGCCTTCTGGTAGTTCAATCCCCTCAGTTCTGACTACCTTCCCTCTCTTTGTTACCATCCGACTACACTTCTCCAGTCCGAATGACATTCCGATATCATTGCTGTATATACTGGTGGTGTGGATCAGTGAATTGATGTCTTGTTCACTCTTGGCATACAGCTTGATGTCCATGTACAGGAGGTGGCTGACAACTGCTCCATTCCGTAGTCGGTATCCATAGCCAGTCTTGTCAATTATCTCACTGAGGGGGTTAAGGCCTATGCAGAACAGCAGTGGGGACAGAGCATCTCCTTGGTAGATCCCACACTCGATGGCAACTTGTGCTATGGGCTTGAAGTTGGCCTCTAGTGTTGTACGCCACATCCCCATTAAGTTCCTGATGAAGGCTCTTAGGGTCCTGTTGATCTTGTATAGTTCTAGGCATTCCAGGATCTATGTGTGGGGCATTGAGTCATAGGCCTTTTGTAATTAATCCAGGCAGTGCACAGGTTGGTCAGTCTGGTCTTGCAGTCTCGGCTGATTGTTCGGTCTACCAGTAGCTGGTATTTTGCCCCTCTGGTATTCTTGCCCATCCCTTTCTGTGCCCCACTCATATATTGAGCCATGTGCCTGTACATCTTAGCCACTATGATGCCTGACAGGAGCTTCCATGTGGTGCTGAGGCAGGTTATTGGTCGGTAGTTGGAGGGGACTGGTCTCTTCTGGGGGTCCTTGAGGATCAGGATTGTCCGGCCTTCGGTTAGCCATTCTGGGTGTCTCTTGTCAACTAACAGCTGGTTCATTTGTGCTGCCAGACACTCGTGGAGTGCAGTCAGCTTCTTTAGCCAGTAGGCATGAACCATGTCATGGCCTGGTGCTGTCCAACTCTTTCTTGGATGTCTGCCACTGTGATGGTTACTGGACCCTGTTCAGGGAGGTTGCTGTGGTCTGCCCCCAGATCCACTAGCCACTGAGCATTGTCGTTATGGGTTGCATCCTTCTCCCATATGCTCTTCCAGTATTGATCCATCTCCAGCCTTGGTGGTGCTGTTCTCATATTGTTCCCCTGCCACTGAGAGTACACCTTGGCGGGTTCTGTGGAGAACAGCTGGTTTATTCTTCTGCCTTCGATTTCTCTGGTGTACCTCTTCAAATGGCTGGCCAAGGCTGTGAGTCATTGCTTGGCAGTTTCCAAGGCCTCAGGCATGGACAGCTTGCTGTACTTCTTAGGCACCCTCTTCATCGCACCTTTCTGCAGCTCCGATAGTTGGCTAACCTCCCTCTGTGCCAACTTGATCGTACAGTGGGGCAAAAAAGTATTTAGTCAGCCACCGATTGTGCAAGTTCCCCCACTTAAAATGATGACAGAGGTCAGTAATTTGCACCAGAGGTACACTTCAACTGTGAGAGACAGAATGTGAAAAAAAAAATCCATGAATCCACACGGTAAGATTTGTAAAGAATTTATTCGTAAATCAGAATGGAAAATAAGTATTTGGTCAATAACAAAAATACAACTCAATACTTTGTAACATAACCTTTGTTGGCAATAACAGAGGTCAAACGTTTACTATAGGTCTTTACCAGGTTTGCACACACAGTAGCTGGTATTTTGGCCCATTCCTCCATGCAGATCTTCTCGAGAGCAGTGATGTTTTGGGGCTGTCGCCGAGCAACACGGACTTTCAACTCCCGCCACAGATTTTCTATGGGGTTGAGGTCTGGAGACTGGCTAGGCCACTCCAGGACTTTCAAATGCTTCTTACGGAGCCACTCCTTTGTTGCCCGGGCGGTGTGTTTTGGATCATTGTCATGTTGGAAGACCCAGCCTCGTTTCATCTTCAAAGTTCTCACTGATGGAAGGAGGTTTTGGCTCAAAATCTCACGATACATGGCCCCATTCATTCTGTCCTTAACACGGATCAGTCGTCCTGTCCCCTTGGCAGAAAAACAGCCCCATAGCATGATGTTTCCACCCCCATGCTTCACAGTAGGTATGGTGTTCTTGGGATGCAACTCAGTATTCGTCTTCCTCCAAACACGACGAGTTGAGTTTATACCAAAAAGTTCTACTTTGGTTTCATCTGACCACATGACATTCTCCCAATCCTCTGCTGTATCATCCATGTGCTCTCTGGCAAACTTCAGACGGGCCTGGACATGCACTGGCTTCAGCAGCGGAACACGTCTGGCACTGCGGGATTTGATTCCCTGCCGTTGTAGTGTGTTACTGATGGTGACCTTTGTTACTTTGGTCCCAGCTCTCTGCAGGTCATTCACCAGGTCCCCCCGTGTAGTTCTGGGATCTTTGCTCACCGTTCTCATGATCATTTTGACCCCACGGGATGAGATCTTGCGTGGAGCCCCAGATCGAGGGAGATTATCAGTGGTCTTGTATGTCTTCCATTTTCTGATGATTGCTCCCACAGTTGATTTTTTCACACCAAGCTGCTTGCCTATTGTAGATTCACTCTTCCCAGTCTGGTGCAGGTCTACAATACTTTTCCTGGTGTCCTTCGAAAGCTCTTTGGTCTTGGCCATGGCGGAGTTTGGAGTCTGACTGTTTGAGGCTGTGGACAGATGTCTTTTATACAGATGATGAGTTCAAACAGGTGCCATTCATACAGGTAACGAGTGGGGGACAGAAAAGCTTCTTACAGCAGACGTTACAGGTCTGTGAGAGCCAGAGATTTTCCTTGTTTGAGGTGACCAAATACTTATTTTCCACCCTAATTTATGAATAAATTCTTTACAAATCCTACCATGTGAATTCATGGATTTTTTTTTCACATTCTGTCTCTCACAGTTGAAGTGTACCTCTGGTGCAAATTACTGACCTCTGTCATCATTTTAAGTGGGGGAACTTGCACAATCGGTGGCTGACTAAATACTTTTTTGCCCCACTGTAGCCTCTAGCCTCCTTCTCCATGGCGGGTACTGTCCTTTGTGGCTGTTCAACTTGTGGCCAAGCATCTCACTGATCACTGCTGCCATATTGTAGATCATCTTGTTAGTCTCGGTAATGGTGGCTGTAGGTATCGTCCGTAGTGCTGCATTAGTGTAAAACAGAATAATCAGCAGATTAGAATAAAGTATAACATTTAGATATTTTCTAAATCACTAAATTAATACACTGACAATGTGGCACAGTGTTTGTTTCCTTCAGTGGTTCAATAAGGTAAAATTTAACAAGCTGCACATAAAAAATAAATAAATAAATACAAATAAAATGTATTCCCCAGCAGATAATCTATAACTATATAAGTTAAATGTAAAAACAAAATTCAAACTTATACAAATTTGATATGAGGTCAGTAAGTGCAGTGTTGGTGTCCTGATTTAGGATACCTGATATTCATGCTTATAGAAGAATAAAACAGTTGTAAAATTGTTTGATGCTATGAAGAAATAATGTTGCATCGAACAGCGTTTTCACACCTATTGTTCGTTTGGTCCGAATCAGCTGATGAGTTTGTAAACTTGAAGCTTCTTCCTGTGGTTTGATTTGTTTTCACACTGAGAAAAATTCAAGTCAACTTTAAGTGAACCAAAATACGACAATGTCCAATCCGCTCATTGGCCGGATATATCTGGGGCGGGAGCAAAAAAAGTAAATACAGGAAGAAGATGCTGTGTGAAACCTGTGAGGTTATTACAGGAAACACGGTCCGTTCTCTCTGTTTTACTTCATAAATTGATTTATTGTGAACGACACGAATGTTAACAGAGGGAGAATGTATGGTGTTATTTTTGTGCCACTATTCTGAGCGCACGTAAAAAAAATTGCAGGTGCAAGTGTTGCATTTTGAGGAGAAATTTATTTTGAGCGAAGAAAAGCTAAATTTGAGTGAACAAAATTCATTGCTGCGTGCAAAAAATGTATTTCAGTGTTTGCTATTATCCATACACACACACACAATAGACCCTGTGCACGAGAAAATGCTAACTTCTTAGTTTGAGACCAGATGTGGGGTTGTACATTTCCGGTAGCTTTACTTTGCGGTCAATCGCTACTGTGAAGATATACTCCAAAATCATGTCCAAAACTCGAAAACGGAAAGATCGAGTTAAGTTACGAAGAGGAGAAGGTGGGAACACTCACCACTGTTGTGTCATAAAAAATCGAATGATCAATTTTGACATTTAAAGAGTTTAAAGAGATCGATCAGTTGTTTACATCACTCAACACAAGCAGAACTGCATTACTGCATGCAGAAGACACATCGTCCACATTCAGAAGCACATCTCTGTATAGTGACAGTTATTATGATTTAAACAGGCAAATGTTCAGCATTCAAACTACAGGTGAAGAATAGTCAAACCAGATGTTTCCCCCGTTATGTCGATATCAGCTAGTCAAGTACACACCCACACAGCATGGTAAATGGACTGATTCTTATATAGCGATTTTCTACTCTCCCGGAGTACTCAAAGCGCTCTATACAACACGCCACATTCACCCAGTCACACCCATTCTCACAAGCACTACCTCTATACTGAGTGCTTTCTAACTACACTCACACACATTCATACTCCGATGAATGCATCGGAGAGCAACTTGGGGTTAATATCTTGCCCAAGGATATTTGGCATGCAGACTGGAGGAGCCTGGGATCGAACCTCCAACCTGTAGGTGACCTGCTCTACCTCCTGAGCTACAGCCACCCCTATGTTAACAAACCGTGAAAAAAAGCCACACAAAAAATGAACGATTGTTGGTAACGGTTTCTATACATTAGTATTTACGAAGGGTATGTTGTGACTTACCTTCAAAATTACAGTGGTCCCTCGCTATAACGCGGTTCACCTTTCACCTCGCTGTATCGCGGATTTTTGGCACCGTCAAAAAATAAAACTGGCTACTTGACCTATCGCTGGTTATTTTTAGAACATAACACCCGCGATAAACAAGGGACCGCTGTTTACAGATACTGAGAAATATAACATTTGAATCCCTTTTCTCTTTTGCTCTGAGGCACGGGGGAAAAAATATCGACAAGTCGATGAACATCATTTACAGATATATTGGGTAAATACCCAAGACATCTATAGAAATGTAAATCGCCGCTTGATTCATTCATTTCCTTAACTTGTTTTGCACCGTAAACAGGGCGCGAATAGAACACCGGAAACAAAGCTCCCCACAGGAGTTTCCGCACCGGAAGTAGCATATGCTAACGTGCACATAGTCTTTAGCAGCCCCTGTCGCTCAGTTTTTGCACTTGTGCTTGCTCGCAATGTGTTGCTTGTGCTCTCAACATTTCTGTCTGTGCCGCTCAACTCTTTCTGTACACCGTTATATTTGTGCGCTACAAAACCAGCCAATCACAGACTTGGATGCAAAAAAAATCTGATTGGCTGTTTTGGTCTCTATGCAGCTCGAAATGACGAAATGCAATATCTCAGAATCCATTTCGTCCAAAACTCAAACGAGGCAGTGGCGGAGGAACACAGAGTGGCAGCGTTTGAAATATCACTCTTTCTGGGTCACAAAATAAACTTTTAAGATATTTTCATGTGAGAATGGTGCTGTGTAAACTTCATATATTTGCTTGATTTATCAAGACATCACATATTTGCATAAGTGCTCTAACGTTTTCGGAGATGCCTGTTACCCACCAGCTGACCGCATAGCTGGACTGGCCGTTGGGCATTTGCCCGGTGGGCTGATGGTAATTTTTAATTTTTGTTTGTTTGTTTGTCTTTGTAACGGTATAAACAATGAAAGGTGGTGGATTAGCCAGTTGGTCATGATCAACTCTGGGCTGGACCAATTACAATACATCCGTATTGAGGGGGAAAGGAACGCGATTCGTCCCGGACTTCAGCTACAATGAGAAAGACACAAAGCTGGAGTTATTCTGTCTTTGGTGCACAGCTGCTGCTTCTTCTCTCATTCTCTCCCCACTCTCTCCTGTTGCTACTTCAATCATGAAACTGATCAATGATCAGCTGATCGTCTCTTGTTTGTTTATCGCCCACTTTGCGCCAGAAAGAGGAAATCAGCGGATGTCACGCTAAACAACAGCAGCACGTTCAAGCTTGATAAGCTGTTGTTAGAATTTATTTAATATTACTTTCTAGTATCAGCTGATGTTTGCTGGAGCCACAGCTGTAAAAGCTGCTGGCCATGATATCGGTTTGGATATGTGGTGAGAGGGAAACATGAAGGTGATACAAATCATACATATATACCAACAAGACAGTGTACATCACTGTCACAACAGCGTTTGTTTTAGTTCAAAGGCTTTATGGTTTTTCCTATAATACCTGGTGGTGTAGTCAGTGATTTTTTTTGTCAGTTCAGCCTTATATATTATGTTTAACCCGAGTGACCACCAGGTCAGCTGGTGGGTAACAGGCATCTCCGAAAACGTTAGAGCACTTATGCAAATATGTGATGTCTTGATAAATCAAGCAAATATATGAAGTTTACACAGCACCATTCTCACATGAAAATATCTTAAAAGTTTATTTTGTGACCCAGAAAGAGTGATATTTCAAACGCTGCCACTCTGTGTTCCTCCGCCACTGCCTCGTTTGAGTTTTGGACGAAATGGATTCTGAGATATTGCATTTTGTCATTTCGAGCTGCATAGAGACCAAAACAGCCAATCAGATTTTTTTTGCATCCAAGTCTGTGATTGGCTGGTTTTGTAGCGCACAAATATAACGGTGTACAGAAAGAGTAGAGGGGCACGGGCAAGCAACACATTGCTAGCAAGTGCAAAAGCTGAGCGACAGGGGCTGCTATTGTGTATTATCCATACACACACACATAACCTGACTGTGTGTGTGTGTGTGTGTGTATGGATAAAAGCAAACACTGAAATACATTTTTTGCAGGCAGCAATGAATTTTGTTCACTCAAATTTAGCTTTTCTTCGCTCAAAATAAATTTCTCCTCAAATTGCAACACTTGCACCTGCAATTTTTTTTTACATGCGCTCTGAATAGTGGCACAAAAATAACGCCATAAGAATGTTGCTGAGGCACACTGTTTATTACGATCACAGCCTGCTGTCTATAACAGCCTCACTATCTTTCTTGACTTGTTTGTGCGGGGATTCCTCCCACACGTGTGGGCACCACCATCAATACCAAGCTGGTATAAGACGTAGTTTTGTTTTGAATTGTGTCTTCTCTTTGTCATTGTTTCACAGAACATCATGCTGTGGCGATAGTCAAATTGGCCAGCAGATGTCACTGTGGAGATGGCTTTCACATTCTTTCAAAGCCCGACACGGATGTTCCGAGCGTTTCAGTGTTTCAGGAAGCGTCGCAAATGCAGATTGTGAGAGTTGAACAAAAAAACACAAGACAATCATTTTGGCTGAGATGAAAACTATAAACTTACTGAAACCTAAAACTTAGACAGCACACTAAGGCTCGGAAACACTGGCCCAGGGAGCCACTGGGGGGAAGGCAAGAGGAGACAGGGACTATGTAGACACAAAAGAGGGATAATCAGGGGAAGTGGAGACCGCTGGGAGAACAAGACAGGTGAGCAAAATCACAGGGGAAGTATTGGAGACAAGAGAGCATCTAAATAAAACAGACGCACACTCAAACAAATAGACTTAATACAAAAACAAAAGAAAAACAGAAACAAACTTGTTTTATTTATTGATTTGTTTGGCACTTAAAGCTACAACACTGTTTCTTTAGCATTAGATACACTGACCATTAGAGGTGGGAATCACCATACAGCCCACGATACGATATTATCACAATACTTAACGCACGATACGATATTATTGCAATTTTTTTTAAATATTTTGCAATATTCAGATTCTGTACATAAAGGTAAACTTTATCAATATTCATTTTATCTAATAACAAAGTCTCACACTCAGTCTTTCTCTCATTTCAGTCAGTTTTATTGTTGACAAACTGAACGGTTTGTATTACAGTCTAGTCCAACTTAACTGAATGCAACCATCTGGTACAATTATAGCTATTCTGAACTATGCAATTTGTGAAAACTATGCAGCCCCTTCAGCAACAGAAGAATTTGAAAGTAAATTAAAACAAAATATAATTTTACATTAAATAAAAAAGTTTTAAACTTAATTAAAATAAAACGTCTTAAATTAAAATAAGTAAACTGTAATGTTTATTGCTGCCATAAAAAAAGTTAAACACATTTGGACAGTGTCAGGATTCTTGCTCAGAAAAAGGAGCTGATCAACATGCTCTGAAGTCAGAGCATGTTCCAGTCCACAAAAACTTTTTTTGTAACAAAATATCGATTTCTGCTGTCCCTGTATCGATACATTATTAGCAAACAAAATATCACGATACTACACAGTATCGATGTTTCCCCCCACCCCTACTGACCATGAGATAATTTCCAAGAAAAAAAAGTTAAAATGTTAATTTTATTTACTCGTTACCTTGGGGTTTTTCTCTGTTAAATTTAAAGTTTACTCCTTTTGGATCACTTTTTTCTCACTAAAAAAACATGTCCTCCCAAGGAGTAGTCTGCGATTTAACACGCTTTGTATTTTTGTTTACTTATTTATTTGTAATTTTACTGTTTTATTTCTGTGTTCGTTAAAATAGAAATTTTAAAAAATGCCACCTGGACAGTCCTGTGACAAAACCATGACGTCAGCGTTGCCAGCGTGGAACGAAGGCACGTCGCACGTCAGGTCCAGGAAGTAAACTCTCCGGTTCAGTCTGCAGGAAACTAAAAGAAGTCGGAGCAGTAAATACGTGTCCAATTCAACATTTCAGCACGCAGCTCTCCAGACCGGACACTGCGGCGTGACATAGCTACAGATTTTCTGCATCCGTTTGTCCGGGGTGCACAGCCGGCCAGCCTGTCAGCTGAGTAGTGAAGGTAAGTGAAAGAGAGGAGAGAGAGCTCGGTCCGTGCTGTGTGTGACGGACCGAGCGGGGTGGGCGCGCTTGCTCGTGTGTGTCTGTGTCCTGCAAGCTCCGCGTGCCCGCGCGGACGCACTGCTCCTATGCGCTGTCCTCTCGCCGTCTTCTGGGTGGAACCTCTACCAAACCTGTATTTCTAAGGGGACCTATGGAGCAGCCCTCGCCATAATGTACACTAAGGTGGTATGGCAGCTGGTGACACTGCTTTGCTGTCAGGCCAGGAAGGGACAGCAGCCTGATGTGACATCTACGAAACTCCTCCCCCAACAGGACAGCAGCAGTGCGCCTGTCAGAGCATAGATTTGGAGCAGATGGTAAACTTTTTTCTATTTGAAGCTACACTATCTTCTAATACAGTAATAACACTGTAGCAGGCTAAAAGAGGCCATTGTATTATTATAAAATAAAACTGTTATACAAGTCAAAACTTAATTCAAACACAATGCAAAAGTGTGTACAGCAAATATGGATTTGATTTAGGGCTTTCTATGCTTCTATGTTTATTGATAATTAATCGTTTTTGTGATTATTTTTTCTTTTTAATTGAACACAATAATGTAATAATGCACAATATTCAAACATTATCTTGTTTTCGTATACTGTATGAAATCCCCTTTGTGGAGCATTTCCTCATAAACGCATGTGATTTCAGTAGCTGTGTTTACGTGGTACAATGCATCTGGCAGGGTCTCTCGTGAAAAATTGATTCGGGGTGAGTGGATGACGTGTGATTGTGCCTCTTTACCTTACTATCTTCACCTGTGGCCACTAGCCATGACCAAAAGAATGACATCATGGATAAAAGTGGTATAAATGAGCTTTCTCCAAAAGGGACTGTCTGGCTCTCTTCAGATAAGTGAAGAGAGATCAGAAAACCACCTGCTGCATCTTAACCACGGCTGAGGTAGTTTGGCCATCTGAATGTGATGCATCCTGGCTGACTGCTAAGTGAGGTGTTTCAGACGTGTCTGACTGGGAGGAGATGACTTAATAGATGGTATATTTCTCTTTGGTATTTAGGTCACAATTAGCAGTTTTATATATATACTGGTAATATATTTGAAAAATATGACATTAGTAAATCAAATCAAATCAAATCACTTTTTATTGTCACATCACATGTGCAGGCACACTGGCACCACATCAAACACCAACATATTAATGTTGGTGTTTGATGTGGGCACACCTCCATCTGTATCTCTGCAGTAATGTTTCAAACATTAGGCTCATAAAAGTGTGTTTTGTGCAGCAGCTGTGCAGAGTAAACACAGTGAAGTTCAGATAGTCCACACACATTTGAATGCTCTACTGTATTTTACCAATGAAATGTAAGCCTGTCAAGTACATAACCTCAGAGTTACAGTGAACAGCTGCCAAATATTCAGTAGCTGGATTAAACTCTCTGGTTAATCTGTCATGGAATAAAAGGGAATGGGCCTCACCTCGTCATTGATCTGTTTGTCAGTCAGTTGTGCAATGACTGACAATGTCCAATGAGAAACGGTGTATAAACGTGGCTGTAATTGCTAAACATTTAATGCAGTACTCTTTAAGAAAAACCTATTAAATGAAAGCTGAAAGTCTGTGCTTCAAACATATTTTCACTTTGCGAAAGTCTTTTTCTCAAATCTTAGTCCTCACTATACCCCTGTGGTTTTTATTGTGTTACAGAGACAAGATGAATTTGCATGTAATGATGTGTATACAGTACATTGGATTGTAACCCCCATATTATTCATTTATTATGTATGTACTCTATAACAATAGATATCTCTTATTTACAAGTGTTAGTGAAGTGGCTGCTGGTTTAATTAGAGAAGCTATCACAATGTGTTACTGTGAGCTATCGGGCAGCATTTTTCAGTGTTTCTTAATATTTAATAGAATTAAATAGTTCATCAAGAAGGTAATGACAAGATTAATTAAGAATCACAGTAGCTATTTGTTGCATTTGTAATCACTGTAATGCTGCACTTGTGGAATCTAAAGTATTTTATGTCTTCTGTCAGAGACATGAAAATGAAAATGAATCCCAGGAATACATGTGTAATTTCTGTCATTACAATCAGCTGTGAGATAGTATGTAAATAATATAAATGTGTTAGGATATTTTTGAACTTTATAAAAGCTTCCACTGTGGTTTACATTACACTACACTACTGGTAGTGCTATGACATGGCTGGAACAATCCCCATCCCAGTCTTTGCATGTTTCTTTTCAAACTTTTTAATTTGAACCCAATTTCTTTTAGTAGAATAGATCATTTATCCATTTCCCTATGGCATAAAGTAGTTCTTTATATTTTGCTTAGACGCAGCGATTTATTGAAGCGTGTAAACACAAAAGGACAGCATTTATTTGTTAACACACTGAGCAGGCAAACGCTCTTGTCCTTTGGTAATTTTCAGGAATCGTTTTCTTGGTTTCTTGATTCCAAAACTATACAAGTAATAGCTATAGAAGTGCCAGTCCATCTGTTTGACAACATTCATAACACCACTGGAACCTCCACCATGTTGTACAGTCTGCAGAAAATCAGTGTGCTTGAATGTACATGTGCACGTTCAGTGAATGAAATTTGTCACACAAGTGAAATTGAAACAGTAATGATGATTATAAAATGTCAGTGTTTTTAAATCTCTTCCAGCGAGCACTCGCATATTAAAGAATATGGTGGACTCCACGTTGGATCAAGTGGGAAAAAATCTGAGTGAAGCCATGAGGTTCCTGGGAGAGGAACAGAGGTAAGAGTTCATCACACTGCAGGTACAAAATAATATCAGCAAACTACCAAGCAATTATCTTGAGTTAGGGATTGTGACCTCACCAATGCAATGCATTATGGGACCGCAACATACAAGTCTGAGTTATTGGAATATAGAGAGGTAGATTCTTGTTTTGGGTTTGAAAGTTTAATTGTGGACATTGGAAACTCATCATAATGTTGAGCTGCTGGGCTGTAAAATGATAACTGCACTTACACAAACCTACTGCTGCACTAAAACGTGTTTGTATTGACATTTAATGCCATAATAAAAAGATATAAAACTACTTCATATCTGAATGACCTTTATTTTTAAGATACAGAGTACAGTCAACTGCAGGGCAGAATATTACAACACGGAAAGCGAAGTAACACTTTGCAAAATCTGTTTGTTTATTTAGAGAGCCGGAGGCAGCAACAGAGAGACAGCATTTCAGCAGAAGCTGCATCCCTGGACCCCTTCAGGGAGAGTAAGGCACACACACACACACGACAAAAACACATACACTCATATTCACACACAGGCAGTTCAGGTTGAAGATTGTTTTCTTGGCAGTTGTGATATACAGAAGTAAATTCTAATTGTCTTGTTAATGTGGGAGAAAGAACATGGAATCCTCTTTTTTCACAATACTGCGTTTGTTAAGAATTCACAGTGCTTCACTTGTTCCACATTTTATCGTGTTACCCTTATGAGATGTATGTATTAAAATGTAGTAATGTAAACCTCTATACATAATGACAATGTGAAAAAAAATTGCTTGAAATTGTTGCAAATTTCTTAAAAATAAAAAAACAACATAAATATTCACTGCCTTTGTCATTCGAGTCCACCTGTTATAAATTCAGTTAACTGGACATGATTTGGAAACGCTCACCCCTGTCAGTATAAGGTCCCATATCAGAGCACAAACTGAGCCATAAAGTCCAGTGTGTTGTGTGAGGACCTCTAAGACAGGATTGTATCAAAGCACAGATCTGGGAAAGGCTACAGAAAAGTTCTGCAGTATTAAAGGCCCTAATGAGCACAGTGGCCTCCATGATGAAGGAGTTTGGAGCCAGCAGGACTCTTCCTACAGCTGGACCTCTGACAGAGCTCCAGCATTGCTCTGTAGAGAAATGAGAACCTTCCAGGAGGATAGCCATTTCTGTTGCCAGTCAGGTCTGTATGGTAGAGGGGGCAGATGGAACCCAAGCCTCAGTAAAATACACATGACAGCCTGACTGGAGGAAACCAGGCACTGCTCGACACTTTGCCAAAACCATCCCTGCAGTGAAGTATGGTGGTGGCAGCATCATGCTGTGGGGCAGCAGGAACGATGCAGGAATGTACAGAGACATCTTTTGTGTGCGGAAAACATGTAATCCATTTTAGAGAAAGGCTGTAGCATGGTTAAATGTGAAACAAATCAAGCACTGGGAATACTTTCCAGATGCACTCCATTTATCAGTGTTGAGTCTGTGTGGATCAGAGAAAAAAATACATTTAAACTTGTGCGTCCTGATTTAAATTTTATTTTTTTTGAAGTCACTGAACTGATACCAGCAATACCAGTGAATCAGCACTGGAAACGAGAGACGGCAGAATATTTTCTGAATAGGCAAAGATAAGTCCTACTTCTCAACAAGTTTCAAAGTGAATATAAAGGGAGGGATAGAGAGAAGCTGACAGGGAACGCTTTGTTGTTGGACTTTTAGATTTTGCTCCACTCACTTCAGTACATTATAGTACATTTGATATGAACTGTGAGAACTGTTCCTCATGTCTCCTGTGCAGTGGTCAGGATGTTGCCACTGTACTGCGCCTGGTTCATAACCTTATTCATGAAGAGGAGGATGAAGAGGATAAACCCAGTCAGAAGTAAGTCAGTTTTATTTACATACCGCCATTTCACAATAATAGTCCGCACAAGGCTAATCAGAAAAGGCTCATCAGAAAGTGCTGTGTTCAACAGGATGCAGAATGTGGGTGAACACGGTCAGATGGCATTGCTGGGTCACAGCCTGGCAGCCTACATCTCAATGATGGACAAAGAACAACTGCGAAAGCTGACCACTCGGATCCAGTCTGACACCACCCTGTGGCTCTGCAGGCTCTTCAGGTATGACCCTGCAGCTGTGTGTCTGTGGAAATCACCATCATGCACATGCCATATGACATCTTGTCTTAATTATTAAAAGATTTCTGAAAATGAGGTCTACAAACATGCTGACTTGGTGACTTCTTCAGACTGATAATAACAGGACCAATTCCTTTTCGCTACAGACTTCATGAAATATTTACAGAAGAATAAGAAGTATTGTTTGAATTGATATTGTTTCTACAAAGCAAGTTTTGATTTTGCAAGGCCTGACGAGGAAGGCACCAGGGGCACCTCTACATTATGTTTTGGAGGCCACCTTTCCAGCTCCCCTCTTCATGCAAATGAGCTTGCTATTTTTTAAAATAAAATCTTAAAAATATGCCAATATAGAACAGAGTCCTAATATACTGCCGTTATATTTAGCATCTAATTTTTAACAGTTCTTCACTCGTCTCCATCGAGTCAACCCTCCCTGCACTCCCTGCTTCACCTCTCTTGTGCACTGTCTATTGCTTCGGTTGGTTATCCACGGGTATTTAAACTCATCCAGCTTCACTCTTATACCTGTCTCCCTCTCATTCACACGCATATATTTGTCTTGTTTCTATTGACTTTATCTCTACCATTCCACGCTCTCTTATACATCTGCGAACACCGCAGAGACTCCGGCCTGACCTCAAGTGTTAACCTATCCATCACCAGTGAAAGCAAGAAGGGGCTCAGAACTGATTGTTGATGTAATCCCACTCGCATCTTGAACCCATCTGTAACACTAGACATCTCAGCACTGTGTTGCTGTCCTCATTTCATGTCCTGTACCGGCCTCATATATACGTCTCTGCCACTACTGACTTCCTCATGTACTGCCACAGTTGCTCTCTTGGCACCCTATCGTATGCTTTCTCTAGATCTACAACAGCACAGTGCAGCTCTTTATCGCCTTTTCTATATTTCTCAATGAACACTCTCAAAGTGTTCTCATCCTAACCTGGCTTTATCAAGTCTTTCTCATAGCGTCATAAATGGCCTGTATTTGTATAGCGCTTTACTTAGTCCCTAAGGAGCCCAAAGCACTTTACACTACATTCAGTCATCCACACATTCACACACTGGTGATGGCAAGCTACATTGTTGCCACAGCTGCCCTGGGGCGCATTGCTGAATCAAAACAACAGAAATATTTCTCATAATGAAATTTGCTTATTTGGACTATTACTTTAATCCTTTTGCACTGTCCAACCGTCCATGCTGCTCATCTGTTCCTCAGGTATGAGAATGGGTCTACCTGCTTTCATGAGGATGACAGGGATGGCCTTGTAAAAGTGTGCCGGCTCGTTATCAACGCTCGCTATGAAGAATATGCCACTGAGGGTTATGTGGTCCTAAACACCAGGCAGCCAGTCATCTATCAGAGTGCCTCCTGCAGGCCTGGTCTCGGACAGCATCTGTGCAGCCAGGTAGGATGGCTGGGACACACGAGCTTTAAAAAAGGCGTGTGTAAATACTTTATAGGAATACACCTAAAGTCACGGTAATGGCAGATCCAATCCTACACTACCAACTAATTTTAGAAGTAGAGCACTATTCCTTTAGTTTTGGGGTGATTAATCATACATTTTTTGTCAATGTATGTAACAATGTGTTTACCTAGCATGATTGCTTCGAGGGGAAAGGCACCAGAGATGACACTGCTTTTATCCTTTGATTCCACTTTTTTTTTTAAATCAAACCTGAAATAATAATATTGTAACTTATACACTTCAGACTTTTTCCTTCATTTTTCCTTTGTTTTTGTTTTTGTTTTTTTTGGGGGGGGGGGGGGTGGAAGGACAGTATTACCATTATATAGGATCTCTTGTACTTCATCCAGTTGAATACACAATAGATAGTGATTTTCATGCCAGTGTTTGTATCATTAGCTTGGCCTGCCTCTCTCCAGTTTGTGCACAGTGCCATGCAACACCCTCTTTGGATCCCAACACCAAATGGTAGGAGAACACAGATTAGAAAAACACATACACCTATCTGTCAGGTAGTTTAGATAAAAACTATTTTGGCTTGGATCCTTTTTGTCATCGTCAGGATGTTGCCCTGTTGGAAAAACTCATCAAAGAGGACATAAATGCAGGGAAGCTTCCTTTGTTGCTGATTGCCAATGCAGGTAAATGACAGTCACAGTTTATACATTGCACTTTATATATGTCTGTGCTTAAAGAGTTAAAGATGATACATTTGATGGTAAAACAGCAATTCAGAATGCAGAGAATACTCTGCATTTTGAATATGAACTTCAGTGACTTAATTATATGTTTTTGATATATTTCCATTCATCCAACCATCCATTCTCTTCCACTTATCCATTATTTTAATTTTTCAGGTACCCCTGGAGCAGGGCACACAGACAAGTTAGGTCGACTGAAGGAACTGTGTGATCAGTACAACATGTGGCTTCATGTAGAGGGGTGGGTAGCTCCTGTCAACCTCTAAAATAGATGGATTGCAAAAACAAAACAATTTCAAATGGATGTTTAGACTGATTTTATATTCATGCAAAGTACATTTTCGATGACCCAGCTTCTGTGATATTATGGTGGCTCGAAAATGATACTTGGTTGCTGCCAAGCAGCTGAAAAAAAGAAGCCAATTTGTTTGGATCAATCCGAACACTATCTGTCAGGTTATGTGGGTTATTGTTGAGGCAGCAGTCTAAGCAGATATGCTCAGACCTGACTCTGGGCATAGACTACCATGACCTGGATGACTGTGAACCTTCATGGACATGTGTGAAACATTTGACATCAGTGAGCCGTCCCAGTCATACGTTCAAATCACCCCAACTGCTCCTTGCTCTCCACACTCTAAGCCCCTTCTCAATGGACGAGCTCTTTATCACTAGCCCTTTCTCCAAGGAAGAGCTCAACTACATTTCTGAGAAAACTAATTTCCACTTCTTGTATTTGCAATATCATCATTTCAGTCAATACCCAGAGCTCAAGGACATATCAAAGGGAAGAGAGTCGCTCAATCAGTGAATTGTCATCTTTACTTTCACATTCAGCTCACTCTTCACCATAGTCAATCAGTACAATTCTGCTATCTGTCTCTCACTCAACTCCCTCCTTACTCTTGAATAAAGCCCCAGAAACCTAGACAGGGTACTCCATCCTTTTCCAGCTGAGAACCATGGCCTAAGACTTGGAGGTTCTCCAGTCTTTGCCTAGTGAGGCTAACATAACCACGTCATCTGCAAAAAATAGACAGGTAAGTAGAGCAACACTTCCCCCTGATGGTTTGCCAGAATTGCTTTGAGGCAGACTGAAAGCCTATATTCGTGGCCTAACCAAACCAAACCACCCCTGCCTGCTGCCTCTCACCAAAGACAACTTCAAAAGAACAAAATTGAGCTCTTCTTCAGGAGACCGGTTCCAGAAATCTAGCTGTGTATTGACGTGATCCCAATTATGTCTAACTCTCTTGTCTTCATCCATTTTCTTACCTGTACAATTATAGCAAAAGCTTGGTTTGCACTGCTCTTTGCCACTAATTCTTGAAGAAAAAGTGGAGTTGTTTTTTTTTAAAATTTACATCGCTGCTGTAATGTTAGCTGATTATGTGTTTTCTTTTTCAGGGTTAATCTGGCAACCCTAGCACTGGGTCAGGTCACCTCTTCTATCATGGTAAACTTATATTAAAATCTATCCAATATGGGGTTATACTACAACTGTAAAAAAAGAAAGCACACTCCATTGAAATTCAAAGGTTTTACATATCAGGACTTAATAAAAAAATTTTTTTTACCGGATTCCCGTTCTTGTGTCCTATGGTAAATGCCAGTTAGGATCCATGTTGCCAGGCAGTGAGCACAGGGCAAACTAGAGGATATTGGGCACTTTACTGTTACCAGTACTACCTTCTATGACAATCTTTTGGCAATTGGAGGTGTTGGACTACCTGTGGGACCTCCATAGGATCCAGATACCATCTCATGCTGCCAGTAGTGACACTGACCCCAGTCAAATGTAAAACAGTCAGCTTTGGCGGTTGTCTCATTGTCGCCCCTCTAGTGCACTTGTGTTCATTAACACTAGAGCAGTTGAAACTGATGACCAACCCCTTTTACTACTTACCAGATATATCCCAAAAGTTTGAATGTCTTGATTCTTCACTGATTAAAAGTGTTCCTTTAATTTGTTTTGAAGATACAAGTGAAAGTTTAGAAACTCAACAGAAATAAGAGCACTTGATTCTCTCCTTCCCACAGCCTCCAATGTATGCGCCATTCTTGTAAGTGTTAATGTAAGTTCTGTGTATCGGTATTGGTCTTTCATGTCTCTGCAGGCAGCCACCAGAAGTGACAGTATGACACTGACACCAGGTCCGTGGCTAGGACTGCCGGCTGTGACTGCTGTCACCCTCTACAGACATGAAGACCCTGCACTGGTGGGCTGACATCATTTTCAGAGAAACTGAAAGAGTGCATATTGTGATCACTTTTGTGACATCTTTTGGTGATCCAGTGGGGTCTTGGGAATTATGTTTGTGCAACTCCCTCATTGCGCTGCGTCTCTGTACTGTGTCTCCCAGTCTCTGGCAGCAGGTTTAACTTCCAGCCACCCTGTGGAGAAGCTACGGGCACTGCCTCTCTGGCTGTCCCTACAGTACCTTGGTCACAATGGAATTGTTCAGAAGATAAAACACGCTACTACTCTGGTGAGGATTACTAATATAGGAAATATGTCTAGGATATGTACATAGCTACATTTCCTATATAAAATGTCAACGCGTCATCTTAAAGACTGCCTTATTGGTTTGTCAAAGCAGAAAACACAGTTACAACCAATGCCCTTTATTTTGCATAGCCATTGTACAGTTTCAGGACCATGGAGGAGCCTGTGATTCAGTATTGAGTCTTCTGTCAGTACAGAATGTTATATGTCACAAGATCGGTTCATTGGTTCAATAGACTAACATTAGTTTTTGTTAGCTAACTAGTAAAAGAACCAATAATTCGTTTTCATTCCTCCCCATATCAACAACCTCCATGTGTAGAACACAAAGAAGCCATCATTTTGTGTGCATGATTACACACATGATTGCTTTGCAATGGCTTTGCAATGATGGCTTTGCAATCACAGTGATTTACTGTCTGCTCTTGAAACAACTGCTCGCTTGAATCAACTGTCTGTTTACAGGAAGAGGGTCCTAAGGCGATTGGTTAAAAGTTTACATTTATTTCAGGAATGAATGCATGACATGTTTGCACATTTGACTTCTTTTTGTCTCCCTCCTAGAGCCAGCTGTTCCTTCAGAAAGTACAATCTCTAACCTGTATCAAAACATTGGTAGGTGAATTTTTCATGTTCTGAAATTAATCATGATGTGTACCATACTAAAATGTGCAGACTTAGCTCAAAATGAAGGATGGCTTCTACGAGTAATGTTAATGAATATGAAGGAATTCGTTTTTAGCAACTGATTACAAAATATCCAGATGCACCTCAGTAAAAAACCCAACGCAACAAGCAAACAAAAAAAAAAAAAAACGCCACAATTTTGCAGTGTGCAATGATGAAACTGAATATCATTTGCTGAAGTAATAGTTTGTTAAAGTATTTAAATTAGTGTGTGACAAAAATTGTCCAAGATGAGCCGTAAATATCAACAGGATTACAAAATACCTTTTAAGATGAAAGATGTGAAGATGGGTGTGTATTATGGTGTAGAGATGGCACGATACCACTTTATGTCCGACACAATACCGATATCATAAATTTAGATATCTGCCGATACCGATATGAATCCGATAAAGTGTATTTTTTAATCAATAAAACTGTTTTTTTTAATATCTTGCTGCATTTTGTATAAGTTCATACTCAAGTTTAATAAAAAAAACACTAAAGCTATTTAGTTATACCTGTATGCAAATAATACACTGCACCCAAAATATTTCATAGTTCAGCAATACTGATCAATCTAATAAACTTAAACCTGCACCATCCTCCCTATTCTGGTATTTTAGAGAGTACTTAGCAGAAAAATTTAGCAGCCTAACTAATAGGGCTGCCAACTCCCAGCAAAAGAAAAAAACATAGGGAGCCACACCCCACCCTCCACCTCATGATGCTTAATCAACGTAATCAACTTTATTTTGATGCAGTGTGAAAGAAATTGCACAGAAATCAATTATTTTCAAGAGTAATTAAATAGATTCAACATCTCTCTTCAACAGAATTGCAGACTGCACAGATGGTACCTTCTCAAAGGAAAAAGTACTGTAGCTTACTAGGATATATTAGACTTTATAGTTACTATATACAGTAATGGACTTCTATATTCTTTTACATCAGATAAAAAACTTTGGGTGTAAGATTCAGATAATTATTTATTAAAAGCCAGACATTTTAAATGAGAATAAGAAAGAAAAGTATGTCTTTGTGCCCCCCTTTCCCTGTTAATGGCCTAACTGCCCCCCTGGCTAAACTTTGCTAGACCCGCCCCTGCACAGTTACCAGCCGTCAGCTACGTAGAAAAGGATCCTGGTGTGGAAAGTAATATTAAATAAAATCTAACAGCAGTTTATCAAGCTTAAACATGCTGCTGTTGTTTAGCCGCTGGTTTCCTCTTTCTGGTGCAAAGTGGGCCAAAAACAAACAAGAGAGAAAAGCCGATCAGCTGATCATTGATCAGTTTCATGATTGCAGTAGCAACAGGAGAGGGAGGGAGAGAGAAGAGGCAGTCGCTCCATATATCAGTTGTTAAGCTTAACGTGGGAATGCTTTACTAACATTCAGAGATGAACTTACACACTTTCTTTACTTCTCGCTGGGATAACTTTCTCGGAGATGAAATGCCGGTTTGGTAGCGAGGCTCCAAATGCTCAACCAGACCGCCGACAGGTCTCGCAGACCACAGCCGCTGAGTTACGCCGTGTCGCAAGCTTTGTGAGATGCTTTCCTGATATTTAATGGATCGGATTACATTTTTTTATTTCTCTCCGATATCCGATCCAGTAATTTAGGTCAGTATCAGACCGATACGTAATATCGGATCGGTCCATCCCTATTATGGTGTATTAGGGCCAGGTTTTTATGTATAATAATTATTTGTAAAATGTGTGATTTAAACAAAATATATATATCTTGGGATCTGCTGAAATCCTGAATGCTGAAATGCTGAAAATTGGAAGCAACCTTTGAATCTTATTAGCTCAGAACTGAATAAAATATATATATTTTTAAATGTGACATAAATTGCCAGTAGCATTTGAATAAGACAAAAGTAAGGGATAAATTAAATATTAGGATGCACAGTAGGATTGTACACGACTAGTTGACTAGATATCTGATCGTTGCTATGGTCACACATACTAGTTGTTTAATCTCATTGTTAATTTTAACTGATGGTCAGTTTGGGTAAATAGCTGTGTCATAAATGTTATGCAGCTCTCTGCATTGTTGTTGAAAAGTCTGATCTTTTTGTTAACACTATTGTTGTTAGTTCTTTTAAAGACAACACAATGAGAATGTGGATAGAAGCCGATATGAGCTTTTTTAAAGGTGGATGGGCTCTCCCTTGGCAATAGTGTGAGGAGTTGAGTGATTCAGGAGGGGCCCCAAGTAGAGCTGCTACTCCACCACATCAAAAAAGCCAGCTATGGCAGTCACATCCTAGGTAAGGTGTTCAGGCTGGCCATGTCCCACCGAGGGGATAGATACAGGACATGCTGGAGAGAAATTATGTCTCTCGGTTGGCCTGGGAACACCACATAAGGTGGAGAAGGTTGCTAGAGAGACGGAAGTCTTGTCGTGACACTTTCCATTCGCAAGTTATTAGTTGTTTGGATATGAATTTGTCATATTTCAACTTTTTTGTAACATATTAAACACTGATTTGTTTTAATGTTCTTCTTCTTTGTTTGTTTGGAATATAATGTGGAATATTCATAATGCACAATGCGAGGTGCCACACAGGTAAGTGGCATGAGTCATTATTGAAGGATGTGATTAGTGACCCCCAACATGAAGATGGTTTTGTGTATTCCACGGGCTAGTTGTCAGGCGGCTTTTGCCTCCTGGTAGGGTCTTCCTTGGCAAATTGGTCCTGGGTGAGGGGCCAGACAAAGAGCATTACAGAAGACCCGTATGAGTGTAAGATCAAGGGAACCGTTCACCCTTCCCAGGATGGAGTTACTGGACCCCCAACCTGAAGCCAAGCCCGTGCAGGGGAGCTGAGGGAGAGCGCCTGGGGGCCAGGCCTCAACCCATGGGGCCTGGCCGGGTGCAGCCTGAAGAAGGGACATGGGTCCACACTCCTGTATGCTTACCACCTGCAGGATGCTCTTTCCCCACCTCTCTGGTGGGGAAAGAGCCTGAGCTAGTGTGTGAGGTTGAGAGATAATGACTAGATATAGTTGGACTCACCTCAACACAGGATTTAGGCTCTGGAACCAGTCTCCTGAAGAGGGCTGGACTATGTCCCAGTCTGGAGTTGCCCTTTGTGAGAGGCAGTGGGCTCGGGTGGGTATCTTGGTATCCCCTCACCTTGCTGCCTGTATATTGGAGGTTTTTCCAGTGGACAAGGGGGGTTAGCTCATTTATGCACCAAATGACAGTTCACAGTACCCGGCCTTGAAAACCCTTGGTGGGGTGCTTGAGAGTGCTTCACCTGGGGACTCAGTGAGACCTGAGGAAGGGGCGTGACTAAGAGGAATGGCCTGCCTAATCTGAACCTGAGTGATGTTCTGTTACTGGACTCTTGTGCAAACCACACTTTGTCCATAACAAATACCGTGTTAGAACCTAAAGGTGTCCATGAGTACATGTGGCACCAGGACACTCTTGGACACTTGGGTGTCCAAGAGAGGGGCTGAGCTGAGCTGTCAACTGATCAGCATTCTCCCCCACCACCTAATCCAACTCAACATCAGTGGTGGGGGAGGATGCTGGACAGACCTGGCACACCTAAACATATAGTGAGGGTGGTCTGGGAATGCCGAGCAGAGGCCCTGGTCCCGAGATCTTCAATTTGCACCTTAGGCAGAGCTTCTAAAGGGAGAGGTGGCATTCCAAGGGAGACTAGGGACATTGAGTTCAAATGAATCATGTGCAGCACCTCTGTTGCTGAGGCTGCTGCACTGGGCTGCAGCCACAAACCACCTGTCATGGTGGTAACCGGATGGTGGACACCGGACCACACTGTGTATAGTGCAGAAGTTCACATACAGTGGGGCAAAAAAGTATTTAGTCAGCCACCGATTGTGCAAGTTTCCTCACCTAAAATGATGACAGAGGTCAGTAATTTGCACCAGAGGTACACTTCAACTGTGAGAGACAGAATGTGAAAAAAAAATCCATGAATTCACATGGTAGGATTTGTAAAGAATTTATACGTAAATTAGGGTGGAAAATAAGTATTTGGTCACCTCAAACAAGGAAAATCTCTGGCTCTCACAGACCTGTAACGTCTTCTGTAAGAAGCTTTTCTGTCCCCCACTCGTTACCTGTATGAATGGCACCTGTTTGAACTCATCATCTGTATAAAAGACACCTGTCCACAGCCTCAAACAGTCAGACTCCAAACTCCAAAATGATCATGAGAACGGTGAGCAAAGATCCCAGAACCACACGGGGGGACCTGGTGAATGACCTGCAGAGAGCTGGGACCAAAGTAACAAAGGTCACCATCAGTAACACACTACAACGGCAGGGAATCAAATCCCGCAGTGCCAGACGTGTTCCGCTGCTGAAGCCAGTGCATGTCCAGGCCCGTCTGAAGTTTGCCAGAGAGCACATGGATGATACAGCAGAGGATTGGGAGAATGTCATGTGGTCAGATGAAACCAAAGTAGAACTTTTTGGTATAAACTCAACTCGTCGTGTTTGGAGGAAGAAGAATACTGAGTTGCATCCCAAGAACACCATACCTACTGTGAAGCATGGGGGTGGAAACATCATGCTATGGGGCTGTTTTTCTGCCAAGGGGACAGGACGACTGATCCGTGTTAAGGACAGAATGAATGGGGCCATGTATCGTGAGATTTTGAGCCAAAACCTCCTTCCATCAGTGAGAACTTTGAAGATGAAACGAGGCTGGGTCTTCCAACATGACAATGATCCAAAACACACCGCCCGGGCAACAAAGGAGTGGCTCCGTAAGAAGCATTTGAAAGTCCTGGAGTGGCCTAGCCAGTCTCCAGACCTCAACCCCATAGGAAATCTGTGGCGGGAGTTGAAAGTCCGTGTTGCTCGGCGACAGCCCCAAAACATCACTGCTCTCGAGAAGATCTGCATGGAGGAATGGGCCAAAATACCAGCTACTGTGTGTGCAAACCTGGTAAAGACCTATAGTAAACGTTTGACCTTTGTTATTGCCAACAAAGGTTATGTTACAAAGTATTGAGTTGTATTTTTGTTATTGACCAAATACTTATTTTCCACCCTGATTTACGAATAAATTCTTTACAAATCCTACCATGTGGATTCATGGATTTTTTTTTCACATTCTGTCTCTCACAGTTGAAGTGTACCTCTGGTGCAAATTACTGACCGCTGTCATCATTTTAGGTGGGGGAACTTGCACAATCGGTGGCTGACTAAATACTTTTTTGCCCCACTGTAGCTCCCATGACAGGGTGGAGTGCTCCTGACTTCAAATAAGTATATTGTTAGACAGTAAACGGAATACTTTTTACGGACCTTCTTAATCCCAGTGATATATAATAGAGGAAGTAGAGGAGGAGGATGAGGAAGGTGACTCATCCATCACTGAGGCAGCTCCTTGGTGGCAGAACACCTATCACATTAAAAAATTCTACTTCACCAGCAAACAAAAATCCAGATGAATTCATGGTGTCTCACTTTTTACTTGTATAACCACAACAGAGGCAGTGCAGACTGTCAAATAAAGGCAAATACAGCAAGACAGCTCCTTACACAACACACCAGCTTTATCCCTGATCAGATTTGCACACTGTTAGCCCTCTGCCTTACTGCCACATATTTTAAGTACGAGGATTTCTATAGACAAAAGCATGAATGTGCCATGGGCTCCCCAGTATGAACCACTATATCGAACCTTTACATTAGAGGAAGCTCTTGGCTCTTTCAAAGTGATAACATCTAGCGACTGATACAGATAGTTGGATGATATTTGGGTCAAAACCTGTGCTGTTCACATCAACTCAGTGGAAATAAAAAGTTCATCTTGAAAGATACAAAAGATAATCGTTTTCTGTTTCTGGCCTGTGCTGTTGGATTTGAGGAGGATGGAAGGCTCAACACAAGTACTCGACAAAACTCCCTAAAAAAAAAAAAAAGCTAAGGGAAATAGTTATATACTGTGCAATGCAGCAAGGAGTGCACAGACCTCAACACTGGAGAAACAACAGCAGCCAGATAGCAAAACATAGAAGAGCTACCTTGACAGGACAAGGCTCAGCTCTACACCTAGACTCAAAGGATAAAGGTCACTCACTTGAGGACACCACTGTTCATGTTTTGTAAGACAGATGGTTTGAACGAGAAGTTCACATAGTTCGCATGACAGGGTGTTCTCACCTGAAACTTTTGGTGGCAATAAACCACACCTTTTTTCACACTTTGGCTCATGTGATGACACACTTGATTAATAGTGGGTCCATGACTTCATTCTAGTCTTTTTCGTAAATTGTGGTTATTTGTGGCAACTTGATCAAATGGTCAATAAGATTTAAAACACGTGGAACAGAGGCTAATTACTTTCATAAGGCTGGAAAGAAAATGACTCTGAGAGAGTGATGTTGACAGAATTGAGTTTGACAGCGTGGGAAAGTAAAAGCAATATGAAGCATAAAATCACAGTCTATACAGATGCAGTGAACATTTAGTGTTCTGCTAATGAGCTCTATGGGCATATGTGTGTGTGAGAGAGAGAGAGAGAGAGAGAGAGAGAGACTTCCTTTTTGTATGTTTGTATAACTGTAGTTATAGTCAGTGTGGGTTACTTTGGTTCCAGGGTGTGGTGTCGCCGATTCCACCCATCTCCAGGGCTTCTCTGCAGGATGTTCTGGGTTCTCTCATGCTGTCTATTGTACGTGGGGCCAAGCCTCTGCCCATCTTCCTCTCTACTCTTTCCCCAGTCCCCTCTGTCCTCCCTTTTCTTGTTTTGATTTTCTTCTTACTATTAATCACCATTTCCCTTCACCTACATCAGCTCAACAGTCTTCATTGGCTAATGGATGGACCACTTCTTCTTAATTGTTTATGTTATTCATAACTCAGGCATGTTCTTTGAGGTACTTCAGAGAATGCCTCTCTACACTCGAGTTGTTGCATTTGAAAAAAATAATTGAGTCATGCACCCGTGCCTTTACTTGGCACTTAAATACATGTCGATGTAAGAGTATTGATGTTACTAGAACTACAACTTTTTTCAGTCCACTAAGCTTGCAGAAATAAGTAGTAAATAAGGTATTTCTTCAGCTGTTAAACATGATGCATAATCCTCAGTTATGGGGTTGTTGTCAGGAGTTTACATATAAATTTGGGCTTTTAATTATTTCTTTGAACTGTTCTTTTTTCATGATGGGAGATTATGCAGCATACAACTTTAATAACTTGGGTTTTAATTGGATATTTCCTCTAATCAAACGTGCACATAAGGGCTCAGATATATGCATACACATAAATATGTCATTTTAATGGCTTGGTTTTCTGGCAAAGACACAGCTTTTAAGTATAATGGACAAATCTGAGGTCAGGGCATTAGAAAGGCCAGAAGCTTAATATTAGCCTGCTTTGGTTATTCCAAAAACAGTTTTGATATGAGTTTGGGATCACTATCCTGTTGGAACACCCTAGTGTGTAAGTTTCAATTGTCTAGCTGTTGATTGGAGTCAAGTTGAAGATTTTCAAGGTAGGCCCCCTTTCTTCATTATTCAGCTGACTTTGTGCAATGTATCAGTACCACTAGCAGCAGAATAGCCCCAGACCGTCATACTGCTTGAGAGTTGGTTCAATGTTTTTAGTTTTGAAAGCCTTACCTTTGTCCTTCTAAACCTTGGGGTTGCTGTAGAGCAAGTAAGGTGTGTGAATATTAGGTAAAAGGCACTTAGGTGTAGAAAAAAGTTCCTTTATGAATAGGTCTGAATGAGGCATGTTGTATAAAGGACTGAGATGAATTCTACTACTTACTAACATTCTCAGAGCTTTCCTTGAGGCATCCTTGGTTTTGCAATATGATAGCTATTATTGTTTAAAAGAAGATACAAGCTGAGAACAAAACCCTATCTACTTACTGCCCCTAGTTTGGAGGTGTGAAAAACTTGGATAATATAAAAATGAATGGCCAGTTCTGCCAGATTGAAGGGGTTCACCCATGCCTTGAAATTTCACTTGGATAAAAGAACAATGTGTCTTTAACAACCCAAGCATATTTGAACTAATTATGACCCTTACATCAAAAGCAGAAACAGTAACCTTCATTTCAGTTCAGTTCCCAGGCATGATGCTTGCCTTAACCTATCAACTGAATGTCACTGTCTTTGTGTTTTAGCAAAAGATGACTTGTACCACGTGCTGATTCGCTGAGATCAACTGTCTGTTTAATTGAACTCTGGCTAATCCACTAAGCTTGTCTCTAACATTAAACACGCATGTAGTGTTATATTCTCAGAACTGCTTTGTCCAGCTGTGCAGTTCAGACTTTTAAAAAACGGTTTTACAGTGATATTGGAGCAATGCTGCTCGGAGTTCTATAATGATCATTTGATGGCAACCATGG
Source organism: Astatotilapia calliptera (assembly GCF_964374335.1). NCBI lineage: Eukaryota > Metazoa > Chordata > Actinopteri > Cichliformes > Cichlidae > Astatotilapia > Astatotilapia calliptera. Next base: position 28,654,332 of record NC_137425.1, on the reverse strand, counting down.
ACCACTGGTTCTACTTGACCTGCAGGGAACTGATTAAGTTCTCATTAGAACTAGTTGCCCTGAAGCAGTGGTTCCCAACCCCCAGGCCACGGACCGGTACCGGTCCATGAGTTGTTTGATACCGGGCCGCAAGAATTGAGGCTTGGGTGTTCATTAACTCGGTTTCCCTGGGTCTTTTCCCGTGTTGTCGTTGTGTGTCTTATTTTGAAAGAAATATTTGTGCGTTACCATAGCAACCAGAGAGCATTAAGGGGCAGAGAGGAGGATGTTACTCTCAATGTTGTTGGTGCATTTTTAGGAGGACGCTGCTAATAAAGTTACACAATTACACAGTGAATTGACGTTTATTATTATATTTACAAAATACCACAGTTTTCGTCTTGGTCCTATCATTTTATTTTGTTGTACTTATCCATGGCACCGTAAAGGCTGGTCCGTGAAAATATTGTCAGACATTAAATCGGTCCATGGTGCAAAAAAGGTTGGGGACCACTGATCTAAAGGGAGCCAATGCATTTATATGCAAAATATCTCCTCAGGATGTTTTGCATATAAACTGCTTTTTTGGACCAAGCCGTCAGCAAACACTAAAAGCTGAGTGTTTCAGTCCATCTTATATTTTTTTTATTCATTTGTTTAGTATACATCCATTCATGATGGCATCATGTTTCCAGTTAAAACTAGCTGGCATCAAGTTAAACCAACATTTAACCAGTTCTTTATTGGTCAAAGTGTTCGTTTAGTGGCCAGTTTATTTGACCAGCTAAATCCTCTAAGCTGGAGCTTTGATTTGGCTGCTTCATACTGTGAGACAAGGACTCACTTTACCACCACCATACAGATATTACTTGATAAGTAATACAGAACCTCTATGTCCATCCATTACCACAGACATAATACATTCAGAAACCATGGACACCAAGCGTTGATGGTTAAATATGTGTTTACACTGCACCCTTTCATTTTATGTTAACTGTTTCTCCATGTTAAAAAGTTACGATGTGAGTAAGGATGCCTGACCTGTATCTTTGTTTGTCCTACAGGTTGAGGATGAATCAGACTCTCCTGTGGTGCTATTCAAATTTAACCAAGAAGAAAGTATTGGTAAGACTTTCATGCTCTCAAAATGCAAAAATAAATCAGAAGTTCTATTAAAGACTAAGGATAAGATAAGACAGTATTTAAGACAGATGAATAATTATGAAACTTGAGCACAGCAAGGCAAATATTGCCAGCTAATGACTTGAGCAGCCAGTGTTTGAAAGCTACAGTCTATCAATCAACAGGTCATCTATGGAGGATGTGAATGTGCGATGTGGTATGGAAATTGTGATTTTAAAAAAATTTGAGTTCACCTCCCATTAGCAATGATATTAAGGTGTTGAAAAGTTTGAGGATGATGAATGGACTGTCATTTCTTGGGAATGGGACATTTCGTCATCATTTCTTCTACTTGCTGGTGTAGACCTGCTGCATCAATCTTCCTCTGTCCTCCAAAATGTTGCCCTCTGTTTTAATAAACTACAACGCTATGTAACTCTTGAATCAGAATCAGAATACTTTATTGATCCCTGGGGGAAATTTTTTTTTTGTTACAGTGCTCCATTATAAACCAACATAAACCAACATTAACAAGACAGACAATACGCTAACTAAGAATAGTACAATATATACATATATATACATAAGTCACTCATTAATAAATAGCTGGAAAAGAAACATGTGTAGTTGTAGCAACTGAACTGAATTGAACTTGCGATACTGTAAAATGTCTTGACCCACCTCTTCTTATTTCTTTATATTTTGATAGCCAATTAGGAAGTAGTTGGAGCAATTTATTATAACAGTTCAAAATATAGAAAAACATTGAAATACACTAAATAAGGCAAAACAGAACTCTCTATAACTCTCTTGCTATTTTATAATGTCTTTAATTAATCTTCAGGAATAGTTGCCTGACTTTTTGAAGTCTGGTATTCAAAGGTGTTTTTTGCCTTTATTCTGTGTGAATTAGATATAACAAGGTGCTGATGGGCAAAGGAAAACTGTGAAAGCCTGCTCAACACCACTTAAAAAAATAGAACAAAGTTTCCCTCCTTCAAAGCATACAGTCTTTACATGCATTGTTGCTCTTGCGAAGAATCAACTATCAAAATGAAAATGACTGAGATGTGACATCCAAACAATAAGATCACCATACACAGATATCGATCTCGCTTCCTTTATTGTGTGTTTAGCATCCAGTGAGAGTTTCTGTGCTGGAGAAAAAGAGGTCCTTGATGCCTTCAACAGATGGGTGAGTGTTCTTCTTTTTTTAACATGTACTGTAGCTTGCACATTTGCGTCTATGCTAGTCAAAGCTGCTCCAATCTACTATCCCATGTAAGTGTCTAAAACATCAGTTAAAACAGAAAATGTGAACGGTGACATGGAAGTGTTGTGTCCATCATGCACTCACTGAGCACTTTGCTATTACTGGGTTGGACCCCTGTTTCCTTAAATCTTCGTGAATGAAATTGAACAAGATGCTGAAAAACATTCCTCAGAGTTCTTGACATCACACAGTTGTTGCAGCCTTTTCTGATGGACATCTATGATGACACATCCCAGATGTGTTCTATTTATGGAGGTCATCTCAGTACAGTGGACTCATTGATATATTTGAAACCAATTTCAGATGATTTGAGCTTTGACACAACCCATTAGACACTGTGGTCATCAACAGATGGACAAATGGTAAAGAGCAAATGGACTGGTTCTTACATAGGACTTTTCTACTCTACCCGAGCACTGAAGCGCTCAAATTTGGCAATACCCATATTGACTACAACTGTGCATTTAAACAATGCTCAGTTGTCTTACCTACAAGTCACATTTTAACCACATATTCATATAATGCTACACACTTTGAGCACTGTATCTACTTCACATCCACAGTCAATTTACAATTTCCAGTTAACATTCCAGAACAAAAGTGAAAGGCAGAGGTGGCAACAGTAAGGACATTCTGTACTTAAGTAGAAGTACAAATACCGCTGTTAAAAACTACTCCAGTAAAAGCTGAATTAGTGATTGAACTTCTTTACTTAAGTAAAAGTAAAAAAGTACTGGGTGTGAAATATACTCAAAGTCAGAAAGTAGCTCTTTGGGGGAGGTTTCTATTCGTGCAAAGCTAACTGAACCTTGTCCTATATTAACTTCAAAAATATATTATTTTCTGTTGCTACACTGTAGAGGGTCACTTTGCCTTTACAGAGTCAGGGGTTAAAGTGGATTCAGGAACTGGGGGAACCCTAAAACTGGTTGTAATGGCTCAGTGTGGGGAAAAGAATCATCACTAACAATCATTTCTATTGTGAGCTCCAGTAGATTAGTCTGTGCTCTTTGCGGATGTTCACGACTTAATTCAACAACATATCAGCAGATGTTTCATGAGTTGTCCTGGCAGATCCATTACACTGACACTACACTGTTTATGATGGCTTTTTTCTAGATAGTATGAAGTTGGTATCAAGGTGGAATTCAGTCAGTGGATCTAAGGATCATCAGCTAAAATTCATATTAATCTGCTACATTTGATGTAAACTAACTCTGACCATGAATCCACAGTCACTGTGCACCAGTCACACACTGGGTTTCTTTGCGGGGGGGTTTTGCATCACAGTACAACAAACTAAACTGTTTATCCTGCACTAAACTATTATTAAGCAAGTATTTTCATGCAACCTTAAATAGCACAGTTAGTATAGCTTACTTTGTTTTGCAGGATGTTTCACAATATGAAAATGTCACATGTGCAAACCCAGTATCTGATTTTAAAACATGAGGACTTGCATGTTGTAATGTTTGCATGCCTCAAGCATTAATGATGACACCTTCAGTATTTCTCAGTTCCATTCTTTAATTCTCAGGCTTGCAGCGGCAATACAGTCTGCAGCGCTAACTTGTTCCTATAACATTTTTTCGTTCTTTCTTCTACTAATTTCCTTCCGCCTTACATTCGACCTTTTCAAAATAAAATATCTGTAAACATCACACATGTAAGCTTTAAAAGTGTTGTTTATCAAATCCCACTGAGCAGGCCTTACCTTTAAATCTAAGCTCTCTCCTGTCCCGTCTTTCTTATCTGAGAGAAGTTGACTCTTTCTTTTTCTCTCCCTGTGAAATATAGCAGCTGGACCTTTAGCTAGCAACACAGACAAACTGCACACAAACAGTTTGTGCGTTTGCTGATGTTTGTTGAGCTGTAGAGAAATTGCATTTGAAATGATCTGACACTTAAAGAAAAGTCATTACCTTTATGCTCATTCCTCTTCAGTAGGACTCGCTAGATGCCAAAGTACCACAACCTCAATGTATGGACACCCGAGGTCGTTCCGGTGTGTGGCAACAAAAACTAACTCCCCTAAAATGTGTCAAACCAAAAGTAGCGAGTCTGTTTTACGGAGTAGAAAGTACTGATATTTGTTTAAAAATGTAGGGAGCAAAAGTAAAATGTGGTCAGAAAAAAACTACTCATGTAAGTACAGATACCTGAAAATTTTACTTAAGTACAGTAACAAAGTATTTGTACTTTGTTAATTCCCACCTCTGGTGGACGGAAGCCAAAGGAACCTGTGGAGGCACAGAGGAAACGCACGACTCCACACAGAAAGGTCACTGAAAGATTTGAGGACACGGCACAACTGTGCCTCATATTAGTAATCAAAGCATGCCAAAAAATGCCTGACACACTATTATAATGTATTTATACCATCAGTGATGCCAAGGATCAAGTTACTCACGATCATTTGTGATTTTTACAGTTAAAACTGATCAGACCAGGCAACAGTTGCCTGAAGGTTCCTTATATTGCAATGTAAAGACCTTACAATAGTACAGAGAAAACCCCAAAAGTGAGAAGAGCCCCTATTGGCAAACACTTGTTGACACTAGGAATGAAAAAAATGGATTTTAACAGTATGAAATCCCAAGCAGAGCCAGGCTCAGGGAGGGACAGCCATCTGCTGCGACACAGGAAGTCCCCAGCAGCCTAAGTCTGTTGGAGCATAAATAAGTGAGGATACATGGCCACCTGATCCAGCACTAACTATAAGCTTTATCAAGAACAAACAGTTTAAGCCTAATCTTAAAAGTAAACATGGTCTCCTAAATCCAAACTGGGAGCTGGTTCCACAGAAGAGGGTCCTGAAAAAACCCAATCTACTTTTATATACCCCAAGAACCACCTTCACTTTCAGCCAGCAGCCAAAATGGGTGAAATCTGCTCTCTGTTTCTAGTCCCTGACAGTACAGCAGCATTTTGAAGGCTTTTCAGGGGTTTGGCTTAGGACAGTCCAGTAATAATGAATTACAGTAGTCCAGCCTAGAAGTAATAAATGTATGAACTAGTTTTTCAGCATCACTCTGAGACAGGATGTTTCTAAATTTAGAGCTGCAGCCATTTTTTGTTTTATATGCAATATTGTCTAGCAACATTTTTTTAAAAGAAAAAGATTTTTTAATTTCTACATTTGATATTTTGTCTTTGTACCAGTTTACATTGTTTAAATTGTGAGCTTGTCTAAACTGAACCTTTTCCTATAGGTCCCTTGTCCTTCTTGTTTCTTCAGCAAACTGAATTATATATATGTATTTTGTTTCTATTTTTTTTTCTGTTGGGGTAGCTGGGTGAAGAGCTGGCTGAACTTGTTCCCACCAGTGGAATAGATGTGGTGGAGCTTGAAGACGAGGCCACCTGCGTACGCTTCAGTCCCCTCCTGACAGCTGCAGGTAACATGAACTTGTGTTCACGTTACAACATTCTGCTCTTACTTATATACAATATACACTTCAATAAGGAAAGGGGGGAGGGGGAAGAACAATTAGAGAGCACATCAGATCTCAGTGGGGGGAAAATGCAGGCTGGGTACCAAGGATGCCACATCATTTGACGAAAAGGACATAGTAATAGTTGGTGTTCAGGCTGCTGTTGCTATCCAGTAGAAGTCTGTGCCTCCCCAGATCATCACCGACCCACCACCAAACCGGTCATGATGAATGATGTCACATGCAGCATAACATGTGACACACAATACATATTTATGCAATGCTTTTATCTATGCCTAAACACTTTTTATCGGGTAGGGCTCGATTCACTGACTGTTCGATCAGCAGATAACTACCACCTGAGTAGTTAGGAGACATGCAACTCTCACTTCTCATTCCCTTCTAGTTCTGGGGACCCGGGAAGAGGATGTTGAGTCCATTGTGGAGAAAATGACAGAGCTGGTATTTGTAATGAGCTCCACAATGTCCCTCAGAGAAGACTTCAGAGAGGAAACACACAAACGTTCACCCTCACTCAGATACATAAACGAGTTCGCCTGGCCTGGACTGGGAGTTGTCCGGTAAGGGTGCATGCAGCTTACATGAAGTTCTTTACTAAATATGTTATTTGCATATTTATTAATCAGTAGTAGTAGTAAGATCAAAACAAAGACGTAAAATGATTTATACAGTGCTATATAAAAAGCACTTAAATATAATATATTTAAATGATTATATTAGAGAAAGATAACCTGAGTAAATACAAAATATCGTTTTTAAATGATGATTTCCTTTATTGGCCCTTGCCCTGTGTAAAAAGACTAAAATCTCAAAATAACAACACATCGTGCGAATCATCCCACGAGCGCATCGACGACTTATCCAGGATGTCAAAAGCCTGACAACCAGTTATCAGGTTCAGGAGGCAGTTATTTTTTCACAGAAGGCCAAGTAGATTTGGATTCTGTTGTTTACTAATTGAAACCATTATTTAAAAACTGCATTTTGTATTAACTCAAGTTATCATTGTTTGATATGAACATCTTTTTATTGATCTGAAACATGTAAGTATGACAAATACACAAAAAATGAGAAATCTGGAAAAACTTTTTCACAGCCTGTATATCTTAGTTGTATCAAGACAGTGCATATGTTTGTTATTTTATACATGGCTCAGTTTCCATTGACTAGTAAGTGACAAGGTGAGATGATTTGTTAGTCCTTGTAGGAACTTGACTGAAGTCCACAACCGTAATTTAATGACTTGTAGAGACTGGCTGATACAGCATTTGTAAGACCCATTCCAATACAATACTGATGTTTGGTGATATATTGTCTTTTTTTGCTTTCAGACACACAAAGTAAATACATTTGTTGTGTGTAGTTATTTATTTTTTACACTCCCCACAACTCTGCTCAGATTGGTTGTAGTGTTTGTGCCAATCCAAAGAGCTGTTCTGCCAACAGTGAAGTTGGAGAGTACCCTCGATGGGAAAACCATGCAATATCAACACTCATGACATGGATAAGGGGTGTTCTTCCATTTCCACTTTATTTTCAAATTTTCCTTAATCAGCTGTTACAAATCTCGATACTGATAAAGAAGCAAATGGCTAATGTCAAAATCAATTAAAGTCAGTGATATTAGTCTGCCAAAGTTGGTCACACTCTGACTGGACATGGTAAAGAAAGGGACACATGTATGCAGTTAAGGTCTATTGCCATCAAGGCAGAAAGCCGAGCATCGAGTCCAAGGAACTCTGTGGTGGGGCATTTCTTTGCACTGGTCAATGGATATTGATGGATGAAGCCAGACAACCATATTTATTAAAATTCCTTCATCTTATCATGTCCTAATTTGCTGTTGTTCCATAGCACTAGCATAGCAGACATGAGAAGAAAGGAAGCTCAGTGTCACATAACTAAAGCCTTTATCTGTTTAATTAGTTAAATTATCATCACTCTAAGAGAAACTATCAATGTTGCATATTTAATTTCTGTCTTTTGGTCTTTAGCCGTATTCTCAAATTGCTTGTGACAATTTGAGAATACTGCTAAAGACAAAAAGACAGAAATCTGTTTGTTTTCAGTAGTTTTCACACTTGTGGATGTGATTGATGCTGTGATGTTCAGGTATGAGATGCAGGCTAATGGAATGGATGAGGACAGGAAGAAGCAGGAGCAGGAGAAAATTAACACTGAGCTACTCAAGAAACTGCAAGACCTTGACACTGACATCCTGTTTTCCACTGGTGGGTACCTCTACTTATCTGAGAGGCTTTTGGAAAAAGAAACAAAACACTGTTTTAACCATTTCTGTTGTTCTTTCCTCTGTTTCTGTTTGTTTCATTTCTCAGGCCCTGAGTTCGTGACAGAGCAGGGCTGCATTTTTGTGGGAATGGTGACAGATGATGTTGATGTTTCAGACCTGGTGGATACAATAGCTGCCCTGGGCAGGGACATAGAGGAGAGCGGGAAGGTAAGTCCTGCTTTCAGTTTGCAGAATATTTGAAAATCTTTAGATGGCGTTTGCAGTTAATAACTTGTTCCCAGTTCTGATTCAGTTGTTGCTGTATTGTTGGCAAAGCTGCCAATCTGTTTACATTAGCTTAACCATAGATCTGCAGCTAGCTATAAGGTAGCACACTATTGTTTGTCAACTAACACAAACTGACTAACCATCTAAACATCTCTGATATTTCTGCCTTATTTTATATCTGAAGTTATAGCAGTGTTATATCTTTTTATTTGCATTACTTTTTGTTCACTGATTTTAATAGATTTGAAAAAATCTGAACCATTTTTATCTCTGTTGTAACTCTCTACTTGTTTGCTTTTGGGAACTGAAGGAGCATTTGGCTAATGATACTTGACTTAATGAAGTGACAAATCTAAAAAGTGACAAATTCACTGAAATAAAGTGATCTCTTGCTTTTGATCTGAGAAAGCGGTTTCACGAAACCCTCGCCCGTTTGCATCCATCCTTTACATTACTGCCATCTTCTTGGCTGTTGTCACTGAAAGCTGCACTTCTTTTGTCTGTCTCCTGTTAACAATGATTTCAGCCGGGCAAGCTGAGAGCCAGCAGCTTTTTTCTGGGGCTTTGCACATGCATGTGTGAATAGACCTCTGGTCTTTGAGGGTAAACTAGCTTGTGTGCTCTTACCATCTGCACAGATTAGCATATATGAGAAATCACTTAACTGAGTGAATTTAATAAACTTAACCAGTGTTCTGACAACACTCCATCTCTATTCTTCATCAGTATTTTTCATCTCCCTTTATCGATATTAATAGTGCATATAATGCAGCAGGTGCAGGCTTTTTTCGTTGTCAAATTTTATATCCAACTGTACCAAAGTGGCACACGCCTTACATCCTTGGGTTTACCTCTTTCATCTGGTTTAAAGCCAAGGAAATCCCAAATTGGTGCTTTGTATTTTTTGGCAGCTAGTTTCTCTATGTTTGGACTTGTTCTGTGTTCTAAACACGCAAATCAGTCTGTGCATGATTACATTGCTCCGCCCATCAGAAAGTCACCTGCATGACCCTATCATTTATTGGACTGATGAATGTCAGTTGGAAAAATTGTACATATCGCTCAACCTTATCCTAGACAGTTTAGGCTGATGTGATATTAGGGCTGTGCGATATGACCAAAATCTCATATCCCGATATAAAACATCTATCGTCCCGATAACAATATAAATCACAAAAAATGTAATATTTTCTGTAAATTCTGTGAATCTAAGGTAGGTGAAGTGTTTCCAGCTGGGCATCGTGTACCTGGAGTCGAATGTTTTAACCGATGCATGAAACTATACATTGTTAGACATAAGTTGTAACGGCCGCTTATTACACTTAGTATTTATTACACAGCCTGTTCTAACGTTTGAGTCTAAGGTTTATTTTTTAGCACCTCACGACTCTTTCTTTTTCTTTTTTCTTTTTTTTTTTGCTTCTCATCCGTCAATACTCTGCATACTTTTTCACGTGATTCCGTTTATTTTGAAAATTCTCAACAGGATCTTGAGCTTTATTCTGAAAGGTTTATGTGGAAAATAAACAAGCGGACATGCGGTGGTGTTAACGTCGTTGTTGCTAACGACAACCCATAAAAACAGTCTGTAGTGTGGTTATATTAAATATAAGAGAAAGAGAGAACTTTAAGAAATTAATATAGCCACTACAGTGACCATCAAAACGATGAAAAAAAATATTGCCGTAAACAGTTTATTTTGCGACACCACGAAACAAACAATAGCGTAAAATGAAACGATAGACGTTTTTATATCGTCATCCGATATATATCGTTACATCGAACAGCCCTAGGTGATATAAATATCCAAGAATTCAAAAAGTAATTTACTTAAGTTATAGCTACATTCAAAGTTAATAAGATTGTTGCCTAGGGAAACTGTCATCTGGAATTTATGAATGGTTATTTATTGCTAATACTTTTATAAAAACATGTCAAAATGTCTGGTACGAGTTGAACTCCAGGTTTGGCTTATTCTTCATTAATGACATTTACGTTTATAAAGCAGTGATTCTTTTCTGCTTAGTTGCTGCAGAACATGACAGAGGTGGTGAGGAAAGGCATCCTGGAGGCAGAGCTGCAGCTGCAAAAGGCTAATGAGGAGAAACTCGTGGAGGAGGTGGGTGTGTGCGCGCGTGCATGTTTGTAGTGGAGTAGGTAACTTAAGATCATAGGTTAAATCATTCACAAGTGGATACAAGTACCAAAACTGGTGAGCCCAGCGTAAGCTGACTTTCAGGGTCTGAAATGAATGATAAGCTTCAAACATAGAGATGTTTTTTGTCTCCTCCTGTTCTCGGTCTGTGTTAGTGTAACTGCTTACATTAATCTGAAAACAGGGGTATAGTGAAGTCATTGTAGAAGCAGTGCCTTTTGTTTCAACCAAGATGGGTGTAGGGCATGTTACTACTCTAGGCATTTCCCATGAATGTCCACATCACCAAGGGGGTAAAAGGGTAATCCATCAACTGTGATAACACCTATATATCAAAATGTAAATTCCACTTTCCTCCAAACTGCAAAGATGGGAACAAATAGTGTTTGTTCAGTTGTTCCAATAAGGCAAAAAGATCTCAATTTTAAGTTTGTCAGGAACCTCAGAATAATCAGTACAATTTATTTCACTGGGAAACCAATTTAAAATAAAACCACAAGTTTCTATGTGATGGATTCCTTTACACTGTGTGGCCGATATCAAGTCTCCGCTGAGATTTGGAAAGATGCATCAACTTGCAGGTACACAGAGACAAAGCCCAATCACTATTCCTATTAAACTCATGGGAATGGACGCAGTTAAAGAAATGTGAAAGCAATGTTGAATTTTCCATTTGCATTTGTTTCACAAGTCAAGTTCAATCCTTGTTGCCCATACATAACTTAATGGTCACTAAAATTTGTACCTGTGATGTTGAGAAGTTTTTTTTGCAGTTTTACTATTTAAAACAAAAAAAGTATTACTTAAAAACTTCTCAAGAGCCTCCCAAAGGAAAAAAAAAAACAGAAATCAAGACAATCAGCTCTGAACTCCATTCAGTCTCTATCCAATGGTTGGAATTAAATGTTCTCTGTGTTGGAAGTAGCAACTTTCTTTTTGTCTTCAGATTAATAGCTTCAGAGAGAAAAGCACAAGTTCTGGTGCTTGTATACACTTTTGAAAGATTTGCTCGCTGCTTCACTGTGTGTTCCAGTACAGATGAATAAATGGGAGTGTGCCTAGACTGAGTTGTGTGTTGAAATGATGAATTGTAACTCCTGCTGTGTATTCTAGGGAATGCTGAGACAGCTTCCTGTGGTTGGCTCTGTGTTAAACTGGTTCTCTCCGATCCAAAGCTCCATAAAGGGACGGACATTCAGTCTTGCAGCAGGTAGTCCATTTCTCTGTTAGGACAGACTCATTCTGTGTAACCCACAAAGCTATTCTTGTTTCAACCACATGTTTATGTAGGTAAAGTGGAATACTTTGTTCTCAGGTTCTTCATTGAATGTTTCTTAGTTTCAGACTGAATTTAGAAGAAGAGCTTTTGAGAGAGTTACATTTTCTCTTTTAAAAACTTTACAGCTTGAATTTAATTTGCTAACACCCACCACATTTCTTTGACTTGCTGTTTTAGTCGACGTATTCTGTCAACAGTTATTCCTGTTCCAGGTCCTTCAAGTATTTGAGTCACTGATTACATATAAAAACTAATTGAGTTTAAATATAGCAAATCTACAGTATGTGTAACATACAGAGCATGAGTTGGTTAATGACTTGGGTGTTTTTAGGTTCTCTGGATTCCACAGAAGTGACTTACTCCACCAAAGCCCAAGCTGACAGGCCATCCCTGCAGGACACTCCCATTTCTTCATCAAAGAAACTGCCAGGTAAGATAGTTCCTGCCTTTCACTCACACTCGCTCTGGTAATAGCAGATCGCCAATAAAAGCACTTTGTGCAATATGTCTACACTAACCACCACATAATAATTAACTTATCATTTCCTGTTGTCAGCTTTCTTGCTCAAGTTTAAGGTAACCTGTTCTGCTTGTCCTTATTTGACTATGCATAAATCGTCACTGTGTGACTAAAGTTCAGCTTCAGACTGCTCTAGGCGCCAAGTTTATTTATGTTTTTTCCACTCTCAAAGCTAGCGGAGTCAAAAAGAGAGGGACCTTTATTTGGCCGTTTCAGATCCAGGAGCCTCACCCCTGTGATGTTCGAGTCTGCTTGCAGAGGCAGTAATTTAGAAGAAAGTTCACTTAAACGAAGAAGGTGCTAAAACCAGGCCTTGCTTTGTCCTCTGTGTGGAGCTAGCAGTGTAAAATAAAAATGATTCTTTTCAATCATACAAAGCTACTTTACAGATTCAGTATGTTATTGGTCTTCTTGCCAATACAAGGTGTAACAAAGTTTAGAGACATTGCCTATTAAAACTTAAATATGGACCGTCTCTATTTCAAGGTTGTGTGCATATGCATCTGGATTACTTCCAGGTCAGGTGCAATTTTCAGATTCCTGGAAACCCGTTTCTGACCACTTGCATAGAGAGTAAACATACAGAGCTGGGTTTCAGTCTGCACTTACAGCATGTCTTTTATCCTGTCTTCCTTCTCTCACCCCAACCGGTCGCAGCAGATGGCCGCCCCTCCCTGAGCCTGGTTCTGACTGAGGTTTCTTCCTGTTAAAAGGGAGTTTTTCCTTCCCACTGTCGTCAAAGTGCTTGCTCATAGGGGGTCATATGATAGTTGGGTTTTTCTCTGTATCTATGAAGCACCTTGAGGCGACTTTTGTTGTGATTTGGCGCTATATAAGTAAAATTGAATTGAATTGAATTGAACTGTCAGGACAAGGAGAAAACCTTTTTTTTTAGTTATATGTGACATTCACAGGGTTGTTTCCCCATGAAATCATCTCAGTGTCAGACTGTAAATAGAGAGGTCTATAAACATGCTGGTCTGTCTGAGGGAGAACACTTTACATACTTTCAAGCGGCAAAAAGAAGAGGATGTTTTACCCTCTTCATGGCATTGTACACCAGCTTAGTGCATTAAACAGCCATACCATCACAAGCTTTGTCCAACATGATATACAAATTCATGTCTCCTATGTCACCATTTGGACACAGTGGAGAACATCCAGAAAGCATAGCAGAGGCACAAGTACAAGAGCCGGAAAAAGGACTTTGAGGAAGCAATCGAAATCTAGCAGAGGCGCTGAAAGCTTCACAGCACCGTCTGGATAAAAATAGATACAAGATGACTTTTTCATTCTGAGAGCATTTTGATGAGCAAACCCACAAGTTTGCATGTCATGGTAATCTTTGTTGTTTCTATTATTTTGGTTATATTTTTGTCACTGAATGCTTTCAGTAGTTTTTGAAAGTTTCACCTCGAAAAGTAAATCCACATGACCATGATTTCATGGAGCCCATTAGTACTTTGCATTTGGTCTCAGCATATTTAGTCCATTTCTCTCTTAAAGAATAGCTTCTTCTCTTTGAAAGATCTACTTTTCATCGTTAGAGAGCTTACAGGTTTATATCTTGACCAGTTTAGTGTTTTCATGAAATCAGCAGGTACTGATTTGTGTTGTACATCACACTTGCCTTGTGCCACAGGTCAGAAGTTATTTCGACGTGCAGGCGTGAGCACAGATTCGACTGAAACCAGCTGCACACAGGCTGAGGCAACATTCCAGGAGGAAAATCCTACTGGGATCGGCAGCAGCATCAACCCTCCGATCTCTCCACCTACACCAGAGATGCCACATCACACCTCAGGCGATTTGGTACCAGAGAAAAACCTGAAGTCGTCTTCTGAGATCGATGACTTGGAAGCCTCAGAAGAGATGCACCCTGAAGGCCAAGAGGCAGAAGGGAGCACAAGATAGGATGACTGTTTCTGCAGGTTTTCTAACCATCTTAGAGCAACCAGCCTAAAAGATGCTTTAAAAAAAGTTACTGTGTAAAATGTAAATAAAAACAGAATGCAATGATTTGCAAATCTCAAACTCAGAACACAGAAAACATGTCAAATGTTTGAACTGAGAATATATCATTTCAAGAAAAATGCTAGCTCATTTTAAATGTAATGGCAGCAACGTGTCTCAAGCTGAGATAGGGCAACAAAAGTCTGGAAAAGTGACACAAAGCAGGATAACTTGCAACTGCAGTAATTAACTGACAACAATTCAGTAGCATGACTGGGTATGAAAAGAGCTTCTTAGATTGACAAAGTTTCTCTGAAGTAAACATGGACAGAGGTTCACCAATCTGCAAAAAACAGCTTTACTCTAAAATTATGGAGCAATTTGAGAATATCTCTGTGGCTAGCATTCCAAACAGTTCAGAACAAACAGAAAATACAGCAAAGACAACCCCAGGACTGTTGAGCAGATACTCTTCTTTCAGACAAGAATAGGGCAGCTCTCGTCTCCCAAAGGTCAAGCCTCCTCGTTTCCCAGACATTTACAGATTTTGTTAAAAGAAGCTGGGATGCTACTCAGTATGAACCTGTGCCAAATTCCAAGTTATGTTGCTGTCATCAAATTCAAAATGACTGTTGAGTGTTTTCCATCAGATGTAGGTGCATTGAATTATGATCAGCTGAGGCAGTCATCGGTGCTACCTGTCAGTTGATTATAACGTTTTAGTGTAGATTTTTCTATCAAACGGGGGACGGGCTGGAGTTTCTGTCAGCTGATTCATCTGGTGTTGGATTACAGAGCAGAGGAGCAGCCATATTATAGATTTCGTTTCAGATTTTAAACAAAATATTTCTTAGAACTCTGGAAATCAAGCAGCTTAAAGTTAGTTTTGACCCCCTTACTGTGAATGGTTGAAGCAAATGATATGCATGATATGCATATGTAAAATACCAACTGATATATTGCCTTCAAACATTCATGTGCGCATTAACATACAGTAAGAGTCAAGTTGAATTTTACAACAATAAACAATCTTTTCTATAGAAACATTTACCCTATTAACAAACATAGTGTACATTAGCCAGAGCTGTGTGAAGCAGAATCTGATTATGGGACATGTGAGATGTTCCCGTTTTTATTCACAAAATGTACTTTTGACTCATCTCTTACCACAAGGGGTTGCTACAGAGCGATGTATGCCAGATGCCTTTCCTGACTCAGTCTCAAAGGGTATATGTGTGTCCAGCTGGAATTGAACCAGCAAACTTTCACTTGCCAAGCAAAAGTGTAAACACTACACTAGAAAACTACTTTTTACACAATAATGGAACCTGAGCAAAAAGTGGGCTTCTGCCACAGAGAAGCTTTGCCTCAGGTATTCACTGTATGAGGGAGAATACTCTTCTCTCCAAAATATTATCCTTAAAATGTAAGTACTATATCAGAGGGACAATCGGGGTTAGGGTGCTTTGTTTTTTCAGTTTCACTGGTTGCCTGTATCTTATGTCTTACTCTTACTTACGGGCTACTTGAACATACTGTATGCATTTTCTACTACTTACAAAATGGATTGTTTTCCTTGACTCTAAAGTAGCGCATCAAATAATAATTTATGAAGAGGTTTTGTGTTTTATTATTTTATTATTAAAATTAGGTGACAGGAGAGGAAATGGTTATTTTTCCAGCTATTACTTTGGGGACACATTTTTAAATGAATTGTACAAAAATAATTTACTAAGGTTTATGGTAGATGCACTATTGATGCTTTATTGAAACAGAAATTTAGCTAATGTCACAACACTTATCTTCAACCCTACCAATATAAAACGACATAAATCACTGGCAAACATGACATGGTGGTTTTGCCTCTGCAAGAACAAAAGTCAAACCCCTAAATTTAGCTGGATGTTTTCTTAGTTGCTTTGAGCCCGGTGCTGGTGGAAGGTTTACTGTAAAGAGTAAAGAATGGTTGGAATGAAGATTAAAAACTAATTGCACTTATACTTTAGATAATTATTGTTCTGCTGCTTTGCATTTAAATGAAATGAAGATTAATTTTATTGTTTTTGTTTTGGGTTTTTTGTTACAATTCTAATGCAAAAATAAGTTTCTATATTGAAAAAAGTCTTGAAAACTTGATGTGATTACATCACCGTCTAGATGTTTGATGTGTTTGGAATCTTTTTCGTTTGTTCTTGTTGGTGTTTTTGAGCACAGAAATTCTTTCGTTGTAACTTCTGTCACCACATGTCCAGGGTTCGGGTAATTTCTGATTAACTGTGTCTGATTTTTAGTCTTTCTTTGTTCAGTTGGGAGTTGATCATTAAACGCAGTAGTCATGTTAATGATTCTTGATCATTTGTAATTCAACCCGAGTCTTAACTGTGTCACAGACAGAGTAATAAGTTAAAGTCAATGAAAAGAAGAAAGAGAATGAAATTAATAAGAGGTAAAGTAAAACATCTATGGCTCGCTGGAGCTCTACAAGAGTCCTTCTAGAGCTAACTGTACTACTCCACACCCATCTTCAAATTCTTTTTTTTTTCTTTTCCATCTTCAAATTCTTTGTAAGTGATCGCTCAGAAATACTTTGGACTGATTTATCATCGCTCCAAGTGATGAGACAAGGGTACAAAAGTCTGGAAAAGCAAATAAAAACTGGGATTATATGTTATGCACCAGAAAATCCGCTCAGGTCTGGGTGACATAAATTATCAGTGAGTGTGAGGGTCTGTGAAGATTTGTGTAGCTCTTTTTTTTTTTTAAATCACCCAGCGTACTCTGCTGGGTGAAAAGAACTTACATTGCAATGTGACAGCTACGCACCTCAGACTGCAGATTTCAAATAATAACAGGAATGGCTACTTGATTTTACAGCCAGTTGTATACAGCCTAGTCTAGGCCTAAGTGATGCTAAAAACAGTTGGAGGATAATTTTGGAACTAATTCAGGTAACTGGCAGCATGTCAGTAACATGACTGGGTATTATGGAAAAAAATCTTAGAGAGGCCGAGTTTCTCAGACATAAAGATGGGCAGACGTTCTTTCAGGTGCTACCTTTAGAGGTTGCCAAAGCAGATCATCTGCCTCCATCTTCCTACTCTGTTACAACAACAATCTACATGTCATCCTTCATTACATCCATGAATGTTCTCTGTGGTCTGCTGCCTGGCAGCTTTTTTCCTGTGATTTGGTTTCTTTTCGGACAGAGAATCCAGGTGAACTGTAAGCCAACCACAATGTGTCACTACTAACCACATGAGAATGTTCAGTCCACTCATTGGGCAAAAGTGCATTGGGCCAGGGGCAACAATACATCAAACCAAGTCTCACTAACAATTTGTAAACCTACTCTTTCGCTTTTGCTTCTGTCAGGAATACGGTTCTGTGTTCTGGATTACTGGAGAACATGGAGAATTTCCATTCATTTTACGGCTAAGTGCTAGCCCATACAGACCTTTTCATATCTATAGTACATTGCCACAAGTTTTTTTTTTTTTGTTAGCTCAGACTTGCAATGTTGGTTGGTTCAAACTGAAGTCAGATCACATTCACCCCATAAACAGACTGCTCCTGAGTTAAACTGGAACCACACCGAGATGAGCTCCTCCAAAGGGTCAGCTTTTAAAAAAAAAGTTTTCTGTTTTTATATACCACTCTGAATTGAATAATTGGTTATTATTAATGTCTTCCAAATTGTTTCTTTTTCTCCCATCTCCCTCTCCTCACCCCCAGCAGACAGCTGCCCCTCCCTGAGCCTGGTTCTGCTGAAGATTTCTTCCTGTAGTTTTTCCTTCCCACTGTCACCAAGTGCTTGCTCATTTGGGGCCATCTGATTATTGGGGTTTCCTTGGTATAACTGTAAGGTCTTTACCACACAATATAAAGTGCGTGGAGGACTGTTGTTGTTGTTCTCTGTCAGAGGACAAAAAGAGACAGCGACTATATATACACCGGTACACAAAAGGGTGATTAGGGAAGTGGAGACAGCTAGGAAAAGCAAAACACGGCTGAACAAAATCACAACAGAAGTGACAAAACTCAAAAGGAAGGAAGACTTTTTAAAGAAACTTGTCAAAACTCAGCTCTTCAAAAAACGTCAAGCTTTTTTGCTCAATTATATACTTTTATTTACACTATTTATTTATGCTGCAGTACGCCAGAAGAAGCACTCAAAGCGCTTTAGGCTACATACTTCATTCTCCTAGTCACACAACACCCAATTGTTGCCGTAACAAGACAATAAAAAGACACAGTGATGATTAATAAATTAATGCCAGTGTCCTTCCGTTTCCACGCCTTTTTCCACTCTCGTGCCAGCAGAGACTCTTTTGATTGGCTGTTAAATAGCAGCCAATCTCATCGATCTCAGAAAGCTTTTTTTTTTTTTCTCACTGAAAACAATAATTAATTATCCTGTTGGGATTTTTCATTTCAACGAAATGTATAATCGTCTTGTAACACACACCTCAGCGTACCTTTAGATTGAAAAAACAAGGTCTCTCTCTCTCTCGGACTGACAATAAGCCCCTCCTCTTGTACTGAGCAGCCCTCGCTCCTGGTGGATGATGTTGTCAGGGTGGGCGGAGTCTCTGGCTTTGCAGAAATCGAGGAGACTGCTTCTTTGCAACAGCAGTGGTGCCGGCAGTTTTGCGTGTGGATCTTGCTGTTGTCACTGGATCATCAGTAAGTGTTCTCAAAGCCTTTATCATTTTCACATGGGTAGCTTAGATGAGATCACAATCGCTGTGGAACTGGCACATCGTGATTCTGTCAGGTCTGTTAAACGTCAGTGCACTGGGATCTGCAGCAGCCCGCAGCAGCCTCGACTGGATAGCTTTTAATGAAACGTCTGTCTCATTTTAACATATTACTAGTTTGGATTGGCCAGCCTATTACGATTCATGAACCTCTAATCTCTGTGTGAACCAGCCAGAACCAGTGGGATCCAGATTTTTCAGAAGAGCGGAATGCCAATAGCACACACATACTGTCTTTATTGTCCTGGTTTATGGCAACTCCAGTCTGCAGCAAAGGGCGGCCGTGTAATCAATACCTTGTTTACATGTATTCAAATCAGGACTCTTCACAGCGACTCCTAAAAGCATCAAACATGTACTGCGACATGAACGAATTTAAAGGTTATCAGAATAACGATATATAAAATAAGGTGTTACTCGCTATCATTACCGACACGAGACATTATATTAACAAATTTATTTTGTTCTGGTTGTTCTTAGATAAATACTTGCTGTATAACTGAAGTAAGGAGTTTTATTTTATAGATTATTGGCCCAGGTTTGTATCACAATGATAAACAGAGAAAACATAATCGCGTTATGTCTGTGTAACATTTTATGTACGAACGAGTAGCTGAAAAAAAAAAGTTCCTCTGATGTTTTTCCTTAATAATTTCTTTAAATTGGGATTGCTCAAAAATCTGATGTGCATTCTGTCAATAAAATAAAAGCAGGTAAATCACTTTTATGAATCGGGACATATTAAAATGTAATCTGGTCTTAAATTTGGGTATATAGAAACAGTAAACCTGAACGATATACATATATTGGTTGTATCATTGTTTTTATATATATATATATATATATATATATATATATATATATATATATATATATATATATATATATATATGAATAACAAAACATAAATCAAAATCCCATTACTTATTTAGGAAACGTAATCAATGCTGAAGTGGTGTGTTAAAAACTAAGTTCATCCTTACTTCCATAGGAATAAGAAGTATCTGCTGCTCCTCTGTTCCATTCTAAGAAAGCACAAAATTGCTTTCCGGTGTTATGCAGATGATACTTAGTATCGTCTGTTGCATGTTGTGGTTAGTCACTTCTTTCTGTTTCGTCTTCAGCTTTTGCAAAATGCTGCTGCACAGGTTTTAACTGGAACATGGATGCGAGAGCACTGCCTGCCTGTTTGATGGTCCATTTTAACATTTTACTTTATTTGTTTGTTTGTTTGAAATTCTTTATTTAAGAACAGCGTCAGTCAGAAATGGTACAAAAAGTTTCCACCACACATTATTATACAAAGTTCTACCACAATGTGTTTATGTGTTTCCAGTTTCCAGGTTGTTTCTAGCTCAGAGGGTGACACTGCAGGGACAAAGATCACTGTCAAAGACATGATACTGTTATCTGTTGGATTGGCAAATACGACCAAGAAAAGTCATTATTTTATATGTGAAGTCACAGTTTCAGATTTGACACTTGAAGTGTCTGAATCTGACATAACCCAGAAAGGTTTTCCACCTGTGAATGAGTAAAAAGACAACTTATCTTCCAGCCTTATAAAAACTGCAGTGTCTCCGACATTGAACATTTGGGTTCTTATATTTGTCTTGATGTAGGGTTTTGAAATGTGTCATCACGGTCTTCCAACAATGCTCTCTCCAAGTCAGCTGTTAGTTGAAGACCATTGGCATTTGCCAATACTACCCCAGGCTTGCTCTGATCGTCTAACCCCCACCTCAGACTCCCATTTCTCTTTGACAAATGAAGTATTGTCATTGTTAGCAAAGGAGAGCGTATTGTATAGTTTACATATCCCTTTAGTTAAAGTTTTATTCAAAGCAAGGTTAGGGACCAGCTCCGTTTGCAGACAGCGCTGATCTCCGACTAATCAAAGCATAAGCATATATTTTATACCATCAGGGCTTGAATTTAATGACGCCCCCTCATGCGTCATCAGATACGATATATGCATACGTCAATTCAAAACCACAATGACTTTTAACACAGTTTGAAAAGGAACATTGTCTCTATCTTCATGGCAGATGTTTCCTGTCAACCTTTTGACTACCGCTTCTCCAACCCGCAGTTACAAGTCAACATGATTAACCTCTCAAAACCACAATAACAATGACCTATAAATGATTCTCTCTAACTGAGTGTGTGTGTGTGTGTGTGTCGTCCTTAAATGCTCTGTCATCTCACCCGTTGCACTTCTGTAAAAGCACGCTCTGCAAACCTGCAATTTCCTGTCAGCCTGACTTTTGCACAGAGTGTAGTCAGAATCAACAAAATCAGCACATACACACTTAAGATTATAACAAGCATTCAAAAGCATTTAAGCTTATAGATTCAACTCAACAGTTTAAAGTGGTTATAACTGCACCTGTAATAAAGGCTAATTGGGTGCCAATATGTTTAAACTAGAGATGGACCAATCCGATATTACGTATCGGTATCGGTCCGATACTGACCTAAATTACTGGATCGGATATCGGAGAAAAATTAAAAAATGTAATCCGATCCATTAAATATCAGAAAGCACCTCACAAAACTTGCAACACGCCCTAACTCACCTCAGAACATTAGCACGTCGGAGCAGTATGCATCACGTGATAGAGCGGCTGTGGCATGCAGGACCTGTTGGTGGTCTGGATAGCATTTGGAGCTTCGCTAGCAACCCGGCATTTCATCTCCGACAAAGTTATCCCGAGAGAAGTAAAGCAAGTGTGTCAGTCCATCTCTGAATGTTTGTAAAGCATTCCTGCGTTAAGCTTAACAAAGGATATATGGAGCGACTGCCTCTTCTCTCCCCCTCCCTCTCTTGCTGCTACTTCAATCATGAAACTGCTTAATGATCAGCTGATCGGCTTTTCTGTCGTGAGTCCGTCTCTCTTGTTTGCTTTTGGCCCACTTTGCACCAGAAAGAGGAAACCAGCGGATAAACAACAGCAGCACGTTTAAGCTTGATAAGCTGTTGTTAGAATTTATTTAATATTACTTTCTACACCAGGATCTTTTTTTACGTAGCTGACGTTGGTAACTGTGCAGGGGCGGATCTAGCAAAGTTTAGCCAGGGGGGCCGATAGGGCATTAACAGGGAAAAGGGGATCACAAAGACATACTTTTCTTTCTTATTCTCATTTAAAATGTCTAGCTTTTAATAAATAATTATCTGACACCCAAAGTTTTAATTTAATGCAAAATGAATAGAAGTCAATTACTGTATATAGTAACTATTAAGTCTAATATATATACCCTAGTAAGCTATAGTACTTTTTCCTTTGGGAAGGTACCATCTGTGCAGTCTGCAATTTTGTTGAAGAAAGATGTTGAATCTATTTAATATTTTAATATATTGAAAAATAATTTATTTCTGTGCATTTTTTTTTTCACACTGCATCAAATTAAGGTTGATTACGTCGATTAAGCATCATGAGGTGGAGCGTGAGGGGTGGTTCCCTATTTTTTATTTATTTATTTTTGGGGTTTTTTTTGCATACAGGTATAACAGAATAGCTTTAGTGTAGTTGTTGTTTTAAACTTGAGTATGAACTTATACAAAATGCAGCAAGATATTTAAAAAAAACAGTTTTGTTGATTAAAACACACTATATCGGATTCATATCGGTATCGGCAGATATCCAAATTTATGATATCGGTATTGGACATAAAAAAGTGGTATCGTGCCATCTCTAGTTTAAACATCTGAATGCAATATCAACACTGTAGATTATATTATTAGTGCAATCGTAATGATGATGATGATTATTAACAATAGCAGTAAAATAATTTCCCTGATCTCCACAGCACCAATGAAGTAGAGGAATTGATTGTGCTGCAAGGTAGTAGCTTCTTCAGCATGGTAGAGCCATCCCTTCTTTCTTTTCCCAGCTGCAACACGCTGAAACTGATTCTAGGTTTCTTTCCCTGCCAGATAATCCATTTGTCCCAATTGCTAAACTGATTATCGCTTACTGTATGTCTACCGATAGGATTCAAGGATGTATGAAAGGCAGGGGAGGATATTCATGTTGACAGCGATAATCTTTGTGTTTAGATTTAAAAATGGTATAAGGTTCCATCTTTGCAAGTTTGATTTTATTTAATAGGATAAGGGATTGTGATTGGCTTGTGAAAGTTTTGTTGGGTAGTTAAGCAATTCAGCATCCCAACAGAGATTGAAGCTGTAGCTGTTCTTTGAGTCAATACATTTTAATGTCAAAGCCTGTGTTTTTCATATATTGATTTTGTAACCTGACAGTTTTCCAAAGAAAGCCATAACTCTGTAAAAACTCTGTTTCTGGCTCCATCAGGAAAACAACAACTTTGCTACCTTACTAATTGTCTCAGGGGCTCAATGAACAACACAAAGAGGAGAGGGTGATGGTGATGATCACTTTCATTTCAGCCTAAAGTGTTACTGCATTAGGTGCTCGCTGCCTCTCAAATGAGATCACAAAATAGATTGCAATGCGTGTAATAATGCATGTGCGTGATTGCATTATGGCTTGTTTCTGCAGTCATATATAGTCTGGTTTTATGGTTGCTGGTTTATCAATCAGCTGTGAGTGTACGACATAATTGTAATGATTTTGTAATGGTTTATAAAGTCAGCAGGTCAACATCATTTCTTCCTCTGAATGAGCCACTGTGTAGTCTGTAATTTAAAAAAAAAAAAAAAAAAAAAAAAAATATATATATATATATATATATATATATATATATATATATATATATATATATATTATTTATTAAAATACAAATTTACATGATATTTGGAGGCGGTGCAGTTAACAGTAACATTTACTTTGTTGTTGATGCTAACATGGATGTGACAGTTGGTATTTACCTTAATCAGAGGATGTATCTTTTTGTGAGTAGGTGTATACTGACTTCAGAATTCATAGAGGTCCTTGTTCTGTTTCAGAATTCATACCACAGCCTTATGTAGTATTTTAGGTGCTCAGAACAAAAACATTTCATATATTTACAGTTTCATTAGATACATTCAGTGTTAGTAGCTGTGCTTTGGATTTCTTAGCTGCTGTATTCAATAGTACCACCGCACAGCTGATTACACAACAGATTTGTTGTCAAAGTAAGTTCAGTTTGTTTAAGGACAGGGCAGAAATGCTGCAGGTTTAGGCAAAACAAACAAACAATCACACAAAAACTGTAAATATAATTCAGATGTTCTGGAGAACAGTTTGGTTTTGTTTTTTGGTGGGTTTTCTTACGCTTCACAGGTGGACATTCTGGTGACCTTTGGATCATTGTCTGCATAACCCTTCAGGGTTTAAGCTGATGACTGAACTGTTTCTTATTGTTAAATTATGACCCAACTGAGACGTCTAGTTCTTTAGATGTTTCTCTGGGTTCTTTTGTTACCTCCTGGATGAGTCATTGGTGTAGTCTTGAAATAATTTTGGCAGAGTTCATTTTTAACATAGCTGGTTCCTGCTAGTCACAACGGATAGCTGGTTCTGCTGGAGTTCTCTTCTTGGTAACCATTAACAGCAGTCTCACTTGATGTCATGCCTACTTATTTCAAACAACTCCAGCAGTATATTCTCTGATTTAAAAACCTATTTTGAAGCTCCCTTTTCTTTCAAATATTTAAGAGAAAACTGTACTCTTAAACATTAGATTGTGTTTCTGGATGTTTCCCAAACTGGTTTTAAAGTCGTCTTAAGCACAAAATCTGTATTTTTATTAATTCTTAATGATCTTTTACTACTTTTTAAGTGACTTTGACTTTCTTGTGCTCTGCTGCTTTAGACACAATAGACCGCACTCATGGTTCATTAAAACACTATGTGGGCCTTAAAGGTATAGCCTTAGAGTGGTTTAGGTTCTTTTAACACATAGAACCTTCTTACCATCTTGGTGATCTATGTCATATGGAGTCCCACAAAGATCAGTTCTCTGGCTAATCCTTTTTTCCCTTTACCTTCAGTGCCTGGCATTGATTTTTTTTTTTTTTAATTTTAAAAGATGGCCTTCCACATTTCTATGTGCCTGGCACGCATGCCTATAAAAAGAAATGTCTCCCTTAAACACTCCAGTAATGGTTTAGGGGAGATGGATGAAAACATGGAAAGCTTTATGATGTCATTATGTTCTGACCCAGCAGTGCCTGTGCTGCTCCTCTCTTGGACTTGGTCCTCTGCAGCTAAACTCACAGTAACAAACCTTGGTGTGAAACAAGACTGTAATTTTAAACTAGATAAGATAGATTCTTTCATTAAAGCATTTATCACTTTAGTCCAATATCCAGAACCAAATCCACATTATTATTTTAAGTTTTTGAGCATCTTCATGCTCTGATAACAATGCAATTGGACTATTATAATGCACTTTATGTTGCAATGTTTTCTTTGGTCAATCCAAAATGCTGCAGTTTTTCTCTTAACTGGTACTCACAAGCATAAACACATCCCATTGTCCCTCCACTGGCTTCCTGTTCATTTTTGAATATTTGATCAGTTTTAAGACCTTTAATGCATCAGCACCACTGACTCCATCTGTAGGAGTCCTTAAAACCTGGATGAACAAGTTTTTTCAGGTATTATCCCGAATTTGTGGAATGAGCTAATTGCCCATGTTAGGATGGCCCAATTACTGCCTGTTTTAAAACTCTTTTTTTAAATTTTATTCCTCTGCGTTTGACTCTGAATAACTCAGCGTTTAACTTTTTTCATTGCCTTTTATAAAATAATTTTATTGATTTGTTGTGCAGTGTTTTGGTACTTTGTTTGGATTTTACTGCACATTTTATTGCACACATATTACTCCTTCCTATAGGTTTATTGTAGAACAATTAAGGTCTTCACCTTACAATATTAAGCACCTCGAGGCGACTGTTGTTGTTATTATAAATAAAATAAAATTGAATTGAACTTTAATTTTACTACTGAGTGGGACCAAAAATATCTCATATAGAATCACCACTCCCATTCTTTAAAAAAAAATGCATAAACAAAAAGGTTTGCTCACACTTCCATTACCTGATATTACTGCGGCATTAACAGGATTAACACTGGTTTCTGCCACCAAAGCTCTGAACAACATTAGTGCTAATTTACATTTTGGATACAGAAAGGGAAAAATAGATTGACCTATATAGAAAAATGAATGGATATTCACAGAGTTGAAATCATCCAACAGTACATAGTGTATATGTTTCCCAGTTTGCTTGTGCAGGTTTTTAAAATAATGACCAGGGCAAATATTTTCACTCTACTGATCACTGGTCACTGGTTTAAAACCCTATCGTTGACACACACACACACACACACACACACACACACACACACACACACACACACACACACACACACACACACACACACACACACGCGCGCACAGGCACAGACACAGACACAGACATGCATACACAGAAGGCAGACGTCACAGTTGGAAGCATGTCAAACACCAGCTACTCTTGTTCTATGATTTAATTTTTCTGACAAAATCATTTGTTCCCCAGAATAAAGTAGAACACCCTTATGGCTTTTTATGTTTTTATGTTTGTTAAAAATTCTTCCATGAATTTTTAACAAATGATTGTTTCATAGAGTTCATTGGATCTGGGATTCTTCATATGTAAGGAGGCTTTATAAATAAAATCAATCTGATCAATGTGGTTTTCATGTTCAACAAATGCTAATTAAACTTAAAGTGATTGTTGCATGGCATAAATTTGTCAAAATTTGTCAATTATGAGGAGAAATATTATATGCCCCACTTCTGTAATCTTACTCAGTGGAAACAAGAAACATACAAATGTGTCTTTATATTCATTTAGCGCCTGGGCTGTTGCCATAGTGACAGGGTGGTAATGTCAGTTGCATTTTAACTTGGTTCTTGTCACTGGGAAATAGCAATGACTGAACAACATGAACCTGTGATAGTCATGTATTTTACTTTTATGTGAACAACACCTGCACAGCGCTTGACTAGGAAAGTAAATGAACAGTTACAGTGTTTAAAGAGCATCTGAACCACTTGTTAACAGCCTCGATTGCATCAAGTGCTCAAAGGAGATATTTCTGAACAACTTTAAACATGTTTGTTTGTCTCAGTAACCCAGGAAAGTAAAACTTCCCATAATTACTTTTACTTAGCATTATTATGAATGGGGCCTCAACATAAATTAATAATCCACAACTAAAGTCCATATGATTTTAACTATTTCATTTGACAGTAGTGCTGCTGAATTCCTGTTGAGTTCAGATTTCAGCTTATTACAGTGCAAACTGTGAACTTCTTCTCCCCCTTGGCATATGAAGATGCAGTCTTGTGTAACTTTCACAATCAAAACCAGTTTTTTCCAGTTCATGAGGCGTTGCCAAGAAACCGTCTGTCTGTGCATGCATGTCTTTGTATGTTGTGCTTGCAGTGTGCAAGCGCCAAGGTTTCCTAGCCTGTGAAAGCAGATAACTGGATTTTTCCTGTTCCTGCAGACAGTGTTACATAACACATGATGAATGAGGAGAAAGTGCATACAGCCATCCCTGCCTTTGCCTCACTCTACCCTTAGTTCTTTTTATCATAGAATACTATTGTCATAGTAGTTAAAGTGCTACTCTCTACCTTAAAAAATAACAAATATTTTAACAAAAAGTTCTTCTGGTAGTGGGCTTGCCCAAATTTTAACATCATCAAACTCTCAAACACCCTTGAATAATACTATATGAATATAATATAGTGTTCCCAGTAAATCACCACTGTCTAATAGTAGGTCTGGGTAGCCATAGCCCCCAGGACATTAAGCAGGCATGGAAGAGATCCAGGCCACAGACATCTAGTGGACCATGAGAGCCCTAGAAGGACCTCCGCAGGGGCAGGTGTAAATAAAAATTTCCAGTTCACTCTGTCAAACGCTTTTTCTGCATCTAGAGACAATATTGTGGTTTCAATGTTTTTACTGCACGAATAGTCTATTAAATTAAGTGATCTACATGTATCTGTTGATGACTTTTATGAAACCAGTTTGGTCAGGATATATTATGAGGGAGGTTTTCTTCTCTAATTTCTTTGAGAGAGCTTTGCAGATTATTTTCATGTCAACCTTGATAAGGGATATCGGACAATAGCTGGTGGGAAGAACAGGGTCTTTGCCTGGTTTTAGCAGGAGACGTTGGCAGAATTCATATTTGTTGGTAGTCTGCCATTTTCTTATATTTCCTGTAACATTGTGTGGAACACTGCTGCCAGAATTCTTTGCTGGAAATCCATCTGGACCTGCAGCCTTATTATTGAGCATACTTTCCAGGGCTTACTGGAGTTCACCTGATGTCAGCGGTGAATCCAGTGCTGTCGCTTGACTTAAAAATAACATTTATATTTGATTTTCTTTTTTCCATCCAGTAGTGTGCAAACAACTCAAGAGCTCATATTCACATAATTGTAACTGTAATGTAATTACTAAATTTAATATGTAATATGTTACTACTTTACTGAAGAATGTAATGTGTTTACAGTAACACATTGCTTTGGAATGTGTTACACTGTAGACAGGTCAAGCAGAGTGTGGCACTGGAAGTAACGACACAAACACTTGTGTGTGGGAGGGGTTTGGTAAGGAGAAGGAAAAAATACTTTTATATGTGTACAGCGAGGCTGGGGTCCTACAGAATTCAGTTAAATATGGTCGGGTGTGGAAAGAATGCTTCACAGGTTTCCACAGAAGAAGCATAGTTTAGGGATAAAGGGGAATACTCACCCATCACTGGATGTGAAGTCACTGAAAAACCTCATTTTGGTTCAAAATCACAAACTATTTGAAGCCATTTGCAATTATTTTGATTGGTCATTCTCTACCCCGTGTTTGTTTTTATGTTCTGGTGATTATTAAATTAAAGAGTTTTGACTCTCTCTCCATTCTTTTAGATAGTGGCTTCAAGATACCCCAGGATTTAATCCAAGATTGCATAGATATGAGACTTGCTGCTAGAATGACTTTGTAAAAAACCTACACTTTTGACTCCTCTGCTGTGACAGATGCCACATTCTTGTTTATTTAATAAAGTTAATGTGCTTTTTTTTGTTTGCTTTTTTGCACCTCTCTGCTCTCTCTGATCCCCCCTTCCCCCTTCTTCCCCTTTCCCTCTTTCTTTCCTTTGTTTTTATAGGTGACTTGGAGACGTTAGAAGCTGAGCACAGTTTTTGCCTGTCTCTCACGCTTTTTGACTGTGGCTTTTTGCCATGGCAACCTCCTTGATCAGTCGTCAGCTGGCTTTCTCTCTGCAGAAAAACGTGTGGCTCAGTGCTTCAGGTAAATCTAGCACTACACCAGATCCTTGTTTTCTAGTCAGGATATAACATTCAGTAGGTAAAGATGTGTTACCAGTGTTGGAGAGTGTCTTAAAACTGTTTGGACCATTGTGTAAATTAATCTTATTCTTCCAGCCATATTAGTGCCACAGCTAATAGGCTAAGCTTTTCCACATGTGAGGAATGTATTGCTTATTTCAAAGTGACTTTAAGAATTTTCAGATGATTTTTTTTAGTTGAAATGTCTCATCTGAAAATACAATTTTAATACCTCTCA
Organism: Astatotilapia calliptera; assembly: GCF_964374335.1. Classification (NCBI taxonomy): domain Eukaryota; kingdom Metazoa; phylum Chordata; class Actinopteri; order Cichliformes; family Cichlidae; genus Astatotilapia; species Astatotilapia calliptera. The sequence continues at coordinate 28,624,760 of NC_137425.1, read as the reverse complement.
TGGGTAAAGCAGTGAAAGCAGAATAGCATTGTGTAATCAGTGTAAATGTTTAAACCGAAGGAGGATGTGCTTATCAATACACATGTTTGTGCTTTTCCAAGATGAGTGACTGAGTGGTGTGTCAAAGGTCTTCTGTCCATAACCACGAAGCCAGACATACTACTGTAAATCTGAGTAACAAGTAAATTATTCACTACACATGGGACACTATTGCGTTGGCAAAATCTGTCTACAGACAGCTGCCGTTATCCGATAAACTGGATTTGTGACAGGCGTCTCCATAAAGGCTGTTTTATATAGTAAAACAATGTGAAAGAGGAAGCTGTCTAGACTGTATAATATGCTATAAATAATTAATGCATTACAACAACTGTGGATTTAAAGTTGAAGCTCTGCCCTTCAAGATGTGATTGAAGTACAGACTTATTTTGTTCATTTTAATTCCAGTCTGGTTGTGTGCAGAAGCAAAATCACAAAAAAGTGTTGCTGTTCCCAAGCGTGTGGACTAACTATATATAAATGTGTGTTTTGGAGCAACTAAATTTATCTCAAGAAAGTGTTCACCTGCAACTGCTTCATAAACGGTTGGTATAAATGTCCAGCGGAGCACTGATATGAGCTTTAAACCTTATCTTTGCTTGTTTGATAGTAGATCAACTAACAGCCTAGTCATCCATGAGATGAGCTATTTCAGTTCACAGAACTTGTTGCTGTAACCGCTAGCTCAGTAAAGATGACCCCAAATTGTCCAGAACCAGTAAGTTTCTGGGCTTATCTTGTTTTTACCGGGATAGAGGACACTGTAACGGTCGGGGCAGATACTATGGATTTTGTTGTATAGTTGTTTGAGATATAACTATGGAAAAATATAAATTTCCTTATTTGCTCCCAAGCTGCCCTGAGCTTATCCAGGACAGAGGACATAGTTAGGGACAGTATTAGAGTATATTTGCCTTTAAAAAATCATAACAAAGAAGCAAAAGTTGCCAGCACTTTATTTGTTTCTATCATGGCTGGCACCACATGTAAAACACCAGGACATGACCACAAAATAAGTACCAAATATTACACCCCTCACACCCACACATTTATGAACTTTTTTGTGGTTTCTCCACAAGGTTGCAGATATGTCAGCAAAGCAGCAGCAAAGACACAGGTGGAGTTTGACTACGATGGACCCTCCATGACAACTACAGTCCCTGGTCCACGATCACAAGTAATGGTGTACACACACACCACACCACACACACACACACAGACACATTTATTGCAATCAAAAGCTTTTCTCTCTCTTTCTATTTCTAGGAGCTGATGAAACAACTGGGACAAATACAGGTGAGATGTGTGTGTTAGTATTTGTGGTTTCTGCTACTTACAGTTGAGCATGATTGTCTACAACAGCATAAATACAACAAGAGTACTTCTCCATCCTTTTATATATGAGTTTATTTATTTGTTTTTACTGAATGCCTTGTTTCGGTTGATACTGGTTCTGGATACTGATCTCCTACAACCGCTGGCAAAAATTATGCAGTCATCACATTTGCAAGATGTTCAGCAACTTTGTAATCTAAAAGAAATACCTGAACAAATTTCAATATGCAAAATTTTTAATCATGTTCAGGCTATAACAAGCTGGCTGCTTTTGGTGGATATGCAGAAAATATTTATTGAACAAAAGTTGGCATTGGAAACTGGTGAACTGGTCTTTTTTTTTTGTGTTTGTGTTTTTCAGGGGTTGCATATTTTTTTTGGAAATTATTTCACTGATTATGTTTGTACATTAATAACTGAACATTTTTTAGTATATTGCATTTTAATAACATGATACAGTGGGGCAAAAAAGTATTTAGTCAGCCACCGATTGTGCAAGTTCCCCCACCTAAAATGATGACAGAGGTCAGTAATTTGCACCAGAGGTACACTTCAACTGTGAGAGACAGAATGTGAAAAAAAAATCCATGAATCCACATGGTAGGATTTGTAAAGAATTTATTCGTAAATCAGGGTGGAAAATAAGTATTTGGTCAATAACAAAAATACAACTCAATACTTTGTAACATAACCTTTGTTGGCAATAACAGAGGTCAAACGTTTACTATAGGTCTTTACCAGGTTTGCACACACAGTAGCTGGTATTTTGGCCCATTCCTCCATGCAGATCTTCTCGAGAGCAGTGATGTTTTGGGGCTGTCGCCGAGCAACACGGACTTTCAACTCCCGCCACAAATTTTCTATGGGGTTGAGGTCTGGAGACTGGCTAGGCCACTCCAGGGCTTTCAAATGCTTCTTATGGAGCCACTCCTTTGTTGCCCGGGCGGTGTGTTTTGGATCATTGTCATGTTGGAAGACCCAGCCTCGTTTCATCTTCAAAGTTCTCACTGATGGAAGGAGGTTTTGGCTCAAAATCTCACGATACATGGCCCCATTCATTCTGTCCTTAACACGGATCAGTCGTCCTGTCCCCTTGGCAGAAAAACAGCCCCATAGCATGATGTTTCCACCCCCATGCTTCACAGTAGGTATGGTGTTCTTGGGATGCAACTCAGTATTCTTCTTCCTCCAAACACGACGAGTTGAGTTTATACCAAAAAGTTCTACTTTGGTTTCATCTGACCACATGACATTCTCCCAATCCTCTGCTGTATCATCCATGTGCTCTCTGGCAAACTTCAGACGGGCCTGGACATGCACTGGCTTCAGCAGCGGAACACGTCTGGCACTGCGGGATTTGATTCCCTGCCGTTGTAGTGTGTTACTGATGGTGACCTTTGTTACTTTGGTCCCAGCTCTCTGCAGGTCATTCACCAGGTCCCCCCGTGTGGTTCTGGGATCTTTGCTCACCGTTCTCATGATCATTTTGACCCCACGGGATGAGATCTTGCGTGGAGCCCCAGATCGAGGGAGATTATCAGTGGTCTTGTATGTCTTCCATTTTCTGATGATTGCTCCCACAGTTGATTTTTTCACACCAAGCTGCTTGCCTATTGTAGATTCACTCTTCCCAGTCTGGTGCAGGTCTACAATACTTTTCCTGGTGTCCTTCGAAAGCTCTTTGGTCTTGGCCATGGCGGAGTTTGGAGTCTGACTGTTTGAGGCTGTGGACAGGTGTCTTTTATACAGATGATGAGTTCAAACAGGTGCCATTCATACAGGTAACGAGTGGGGGACAGAAAAGCTTCTTACAGCAGACGCTACAGGTCTGTGAGAGCCAGAGATTTTCCTTGTTTGAGGTGACCGAATACTTATTTTCCACCCTAATTTATGAATAAATTCTTTACAAATCCTACCATGTGAATTCATGGATTTTTTTTCACATTCTGTCTCTCACAGTTGAAGTGTACCTCTGGTGCAAATTACTGACCTCTGTCATCATTTTAAGTGGGGGAACCTGCACAATCGGTGGCTGACTAAATACTTTTTTGCCCCACTGTATATCATTTTTAAAAGTCACTTTATCTTCCGTAGTAGGTCTCTACTGTAGTTAGTAGGTATGTAGTGACACTGAGGCAACAACTACACTCATCATTGTATGAAACTTTTCAGCATTACAAACAAAAATGTGGAACACACACACAAACCTAGACATGTTTTAGAAAGGCAGTCAGACAAACGGTGACCTCAAATGTTCAAATGGCTCATTGTATTCAGGCCAAAATAAGCAAAAACCGCATCTAAGTATGACATACAGATAGGATGTCCTACGAGAGCTCTGTCAGCTTATTCTAACATGTTTGCCTTTAAATATTAATTGATAGTAATACATATTCTCTTGAAATTGTAATACTTTTTCTCTAGCTACAATGACTATGCCATGCTTCTGTGTGTGTGTTGGTAGATTGGGTCTGTAAGTATGTTAAGTCAGTGAACTACATAAATAATTCCTGGAGCACAATATGCTGTTCCCTCTTTTTTTAGCACCATCCACTCTTAAGGTTATATGGTGCTTCTGTCGTATCTGAAGCTCAGTGATACCAGAGATGGCATTATGCAAGTGATGTCTTCATATTGTGCAGGTGTTTGTGTGTGGATTTTGATATAATTTTATTCTAATTGTTTGTATTGTAGTAACAATAAAGTTATTAATAATTTTCAAGGAAACTTTGAAGCATGCTAGAAAGACTGTTAAAAGGTTACAAATGCAGAATGAATTGAAGGCGTTATGTTTACCTTCAACATAAGATTCTTCAAGAACCATAATAGGCTGAATTTATTTTCTAAACATATGCTAAACTGTGCTGTTTTGTTAAACTGCACTGTTTTTTATAGCAAATAACTTGCTGCTTTTGTCTTTACAGACTTTTTGTTATCATATTTAGTATTTAGTATTTATTTATTTATTGTCATTGTCAAGAACAATGAAATTGCGTTTGGGGCTTCCATACAACCCAAAAAAAAAGAAGAAAATAATAAATACCCCTTAAAACCCAAGTGTACATATTTAACCCAGTGTGACTCCAATGCAATAAGACAATCCTTAGCAATAATGTTCGTAGAAATTCAGACAAAGACCTGAGAAACATGACAAAATACAACAATGCAACCCATTCAATATTATTGTACTGTGAGATATGATATCAGATATGATAGTTATCTATTTAAGAAAGAGGGGGGGGGCAGGAGGGGGAAGAGAATAAAGATATGATGCACCAATGCAGACCAGTTCATTGCTATTAAGAAGTTGGATATGGTTATTGTCCGTGAGAGGGGGGCAGAGAGTTCAGGAGCCTCACAGCCTGTGGATACAGGCTGTTGGCCAGTCTGGATGTTCTGGCCTGTATAGACCTGTACCTTCTCCCTGAGGGCAGCAGATGGAAAAGGTGGCGCGCAGGGTGATGTTGGTCCCGCAGGATACTGTGCACCCTCCTCAGACAGCGAGTGGGGAAGTAATTACTGATCTCTGGCAGACTTGTTCCAATAATTCTGCCACCTTCTTTCACCACCCGCTGGAGTGCTTGCTGATCGGCCTTGGTGCAGCTGGGGAACCACACTAGAAATCCATACGTCAGAACGCTGCTGATGGCACAGTTGTAGAAGTTCAACATCAGAGATCTGGGAATGTGTGCGCTCCGCAGTCTCCTCAGGTAGTAGAGGCGCTGTTGGGCCTTCCGTACAACTGAGGTGATATGGTTGCCCCAGGACAGGTCCTCGGTCACAGTTACCCCCAAGAATTTAAAACTGCTCACCCTCTCCACCGCCTCACTGCCAATGAAGAGAGGCAGATGGTTGTTATGACCCCTCTTCCGGAAATCTACAATGATCTCCTTGGTCTTTTTGCTGTTTAAGACCAAGTTATTGTCGTGGCACCATGACTCTAGTTGTTGCACCTCTGTCCTATAGTTTGTCTCATTATTGTTGGATATAAGTCCGAGCACTGTAGTGTCATCTGCAAACTTAACAATGAGATTGGACGCGCAGGAGGAAATACAGTCATGGGTGAAGAGAGTGTATAGCAGAGGGCTCAGAACACACCCCTGAGGGGCACCGGTGTTGAACACAAGGGTGGAAGAGGTGTTCTTACCCACTCTGACACTCTGTCTACGGTTAGTGAGGAAGTCCACAATCCAGTTGCACAGAGAGGAGTTAAGTCCCAGTTGGTGGAGTTTGGGACGTAGTTTGTATGGCCGGATGGTATTAAAAGCCGAGCTGTAGTCTACAAAGAGGAGCCGTGCATAGGTATTCCTGTGTTCCAAGTGCTTCAGTAATGTGTGCAGCACTGTGGCGATCGCATCCTCGGTTGACCGGTTCTCCCTGTATGCAAACTGGTGCGAGTCCAGGGATGGTGGAAAAGCAGCTCTGATGTGTTTAATGACCAGTCTCTCCAGGCATTTGGCGGGAATGGGGGTGAGTGCCACAGGTCTGAAATCGTTCAGACATGTGACATTTGACTGTTTTGGGATGGGAACGATGGTTGCTGCTTTGAAACAGGATGGTACCAGTGAACAGGACAACGAGGTGTTATATATAGAGGTGAAGACGTCCGCCAGGTCCGCAGCACAGTCTTTTAGCACTCCATCCGGCCCGGCCGCCTTCCTGGTGTTAATGCTCCGGAACACACGCCTCAGCTCATGAGTGCTCAGGACCGGAGCAGGGTCGGTTGAGGGGAGAGGGGACAGGACAGGGTCGGTGTTCTCCCTGTCAAAACGGGCATAAAAGAGATTTAGATCTTCAGCCAGAGTAGAACTGTCGGCTGAGGGTGATGGTGTTCTTCTTTTGTAGTCCGTGATAGCCCTGATGCCCTCCCAGACCTGCCTTGGGTTTGTGTTGTTCTCAAACCTGGCCTCGATACGCCTCCTGTGCTGCTGCTTGGCAGTCTTGATGCCTCTTCTCAGGTTGGCCCTGGCAGCACTGTATGCCTCCTGGTCCCCGGATTTGAAAGCGTTGTATTTAGACTCGAGAATAATTTATGAATATCTTTATACTCTTAATGGTAAGTACCATGTGAGGTTTTTAATACATAACATGTTTTTCCCCAGAATACTGGTGCCATCAACTTTTTCTGTAACTATGAGGAGAGCAAAGGGAACTACCTAGTGGATGTGGATGGGAACCGCATGCTGGATATCTACACTCAGATTTCTTCCATCCCAATTGGTTAGTACAGATATTTATGTAATAACTTCAGTTTAGATTGTTGAATTGTGAGACAGGGATGAAATCTATAATCATAACAAATGTTATTTTATATTGCATAGCTGTCATTGAAAAAGGGCAGACACTATGGTTGGATAATAAATGGTTTCACCCAGCCATGAGCCATGAGTGAAAGACGTTTTTGAATTTTAATTTATATTGTCTGAAAAATGGCCAAAAAAATCACAAATTCTGCCAGGCTATGTTAACTCAGTGTAAAGTGCAATGGTTTTGTACTTAAGACAAGTTAGTATGAAAAACATAATTTGCATATAAGCCGGGCAGCACGGTGGCACGGTGGTTAGCACTGTTGCCGCACAGCAAGAAGGTCCTGAGTTCAATTCCAACATCAGGCCGGGGTCTTTCTGTGTGGAGTTTGCATGTTCTCCCCGTGTTTGCGTGGGTTCTCTCCGGGTACTCCGGCTTCCTCCCACCGTCCAAAGACATGCAGCTTGTGGGGATAGGTTAATTGGATAATCCAAAATTGTCACTAGGTGTGAATGTGAGTGTGAATGGTTGTCTGTCCCTGTGTGTTGGCCCTGCGACAGACTGGCGACCTGTCCAGGGTGTACCCCGCCTCTCGCCCTATGACAGCTGGGATAGGCTCCAGCGCCCCCCGCGACCCTGAAAAGGACAAGCGGAAGCGAATGGATGGATGGATGCATATAAGCCCTCAGTTTGTACTCTTTCTGTGTGTGTGTGTGTGTGTGTGTGTGTGTGTAAAGGAGTCTACCTTAACATCCATCAGAAAAAACTATATGTAGCTGGCTGTGTAGATCAGCGGCCCCCAACCTTTTTTGCGCCACGGACCGGTTTATGCCCGACAATATTTTCATGGACCGGCCTTTAAGGTGTTGCGGATAAATACAACAAAATAAAACTAGTACCGGTACTGAAAAAAAGAAAATTTATTCATAACACACATGAAAAGACCAAGGAAAACCGAGTAAATGATAAAAACGATAACAAAATAACGCTGAAAACCGATTAAAAACCCTGAAAACTATACATTTCAGCCCTGAGCCTCAACTCTCGCGGTCCAGTACCAAACGAGTCACGGACCGGTCCGAGGCCCGGGGGTTGGGGACCGCTGGTGTAGATGAATGGCTGCATGCTTAAAATGTATTATCATTATTAATTTTTCTAATGTTATGAAATTTTTTTGTGTCATAATTTATGATTTCAAATGTTTTTCCATTTCATCTAGTTAACTCAAGTCTAAAAAGCAATGGGGACTACTGTGTCTCATCTGTAATCTATATCTGTTTTTCAATTGAAAACTGGTTTTAAAGGCAGTATTACATATATGGCAAGCGTCTTGTTGGTGCAAACGAGGAGCTTAACAGACAAATACTGATTAACTATCATGATGTTGCTTTTTTATTTTTTAAAGCAGGGCAAATCATAGATAACTATGGTGTTTACTGGTTCTTTTGATACAATTGGATCAATTATATATGTGGTCACTTTGCTGCCATTAGACTTGTTGTACTGTATTACTGTCGGAGTCAATTTTGATACACTGAGCTACTTTGCATTTCCACTGTGGTTTGTCCAACGGAACAGGGATATACGTAGTTTACTTGTATACTTTCCAATAAAACTAATAATACTTATTTTAATAGCATACTTGAAGGAAATGGTGTATGCGATGCACCTTCCTTTGTAAAACCACTCCTGTTGTGTGCTCCTATAGGCTACAACCACCCTGCTCTCCTCAAAGTGATGACCAATCCAAACAATTTGGTAAGTTCGTTTCTTTTATCAGGGAAAATAAAGATATGGAGCAGATGGCATTGCAGTGAATGATTAAGTATACAGTAGTCAAAGGAATTGCATTCTGTGTTTTATACAGACAATTGTGATTTCCATTAGAGCAGTTTAGGGTAAATTATGCTAAGCTACCACAGTTCTGACATCATACAGCAGTTACAATCTTTCCTCACAATGCCACTGTGTGTAAGCAAGCTGGACAATGATCATATGATGATTTTTTGGTGTAGAATCATCATCCATGATCTCAAGACACAGTTACCTCCATAGAACTCATAGATCACAATTTTAGCTAAGCATATGGTTATATAGATAGAATAACCTGTGTTGGGATTAAATAATTTGCAGTGCCTCAATAATGCTATGCTTTTTTTTATTAATAAGTGTTAGAAAGTTATATAGTGTAGTATTAAGTGGACACAGCACTGAAAAATAAAGGCATTAGACAACAATTCAACTCAGGGCTAAAGGACCATGACTCAAATCTCATTCTGTTTTTTGTTTTATTATAAATATTCTGACTGGAACATGAAAGTGGCACCTCCAACATATGTGTCCACTGAGTGTTTTCATCATTCTTATGTCTAATGTTGAGCTTCCTGTATGTTCTCAGAGGAGAGGTGAGGTGTAAAACAACAAATGGTTTTTAAAGTGAATGTAAATCCTAATATTTGTTTTGGTTTGGGATTTAACAAGTAGGACATATATGTAAGTACATGTAACATCCTTTTGAAAAAGTCTGAACAAGACTCTGCGTATTTGCATGTACTAGATATTTTTGTCTTTCTTCAGAGTACATTTGTGAATCGGCCAGCCTTGGGAATCCTGCCACCTGAGAACTTTCCAGACAAAATCACCGAAAGTCTTCTCTCAGTGAGAAACACACAAAAACTGAGTTTATCTTTTTATACCCAAATTTGAGCTATCACACTAATATTTTTTCTGCTTTTTTTTGTAAAACAGTACATTTTAAAATTCATGGATAACAACTATCTAACACACATTTAGAATTTAAATTTGTGTACAGGTTGTTCTTACATTCTAGTTTTCATGTAACTCCATAATGTATTATTTGCCTTTATTGCTATTTCTGCAGATAATGCTAGCTGTGCAATGATAATAATGATAATCCTTGTTACTCCTACTTTGCTTTCTGTCAGGTGGCACCTAGTGGAATGACTCGTGTTCAGACAATGTCCTGTGGTGCTTGCTCCAATGAAAATGCTTACAAAGCTATTTTTATCTGGTATAGGGTAAGTGAGTGCAAATTTGATTTAATTTGTTAACACCATGTTAAATTATATCTGGTGACCACATGGTATGGGGGGTGTTAGTGCTCATAGCATGGGTAACATCTGTGAAGGCACAATTAATGCTGAAAGGTACAACATATGCTGCCATCCAAGCCAGACAATCCCTGCTTATTTCAGCAGAACAATGCACAGCCACATTCTGCATGTGTTACAACTGCGTGGCTTTGTAGTAAAAGAGTCAGGTACTAGAGTGGCCTGCCTACAGTCCAGACCCGTCTCCCATTGAACATGTGTGGCGCATTATGAAGTGCAAAATATGACGATGGAGACCCCGGACTGTTGAGCAACTGAAGTTGTACATGAACCAAGAATGGGAAAGAATTCCACCTACACAGCTTTAACAATTAGTGTCCTCAGTTCTTATTGACGCTTATTGAGTGTTGTTAAAAGAAAAGGTGATATAACCCAGTGGTAAACATGTCCAAGCTTTATTGGAACATGTTGCAGGTATCAAATTCAAAATGAGTGAAGATTTGCACGACAACAACACAAACAAGTTTATTAGTTTGAACATTGGATATCTTTTCTTTGTAGTGTATTCAATTGAATATCGGTAAAAAAGGATTTGCAAATCATTTTATTCTGTTTTTATTTACATGTTACACAACATCCCAACTTCATTGGAATTGGGTTTGTAGTAATGTCCTGTGATGTTCTATTATCAGTAATATTATTTGATCGTAACACTATAACAGACAACTGAATCCAAATCTCGGACAAAAACACAAAACCTAAAGCAAACAAAAGGTCACCACAGGAGATAGCTGTCCTTAAAAAGACGGTAGTGTAGAAAATGTCTTGTATTGAGTAGGAAAAAAAATGTAAACCAACAAGTTGGAATTAAAATGAATTTAATCTCTGTGGGTTTTTTTTTTACTTAGAACAAAGAACGAGGCCCAAACACACCAACTAATGAAGAACTGAACACCTCCATGATCAACCAGGTCTCACTATTCATTAAGTTATTCACCACTTTCCTGCCATATTGGACTCAATATTTGCTTCTTATTTCTTGATGTTTGTCTTTTCTCTTGCTTAGTGTCATTGAATCCTTATGTCTTTTGATCTCAGGCACCAGGTTGTCCAGAACTCAGTATTTTATCTTTCATGGGGGGTTTCCATGGAAGAACATTAGGTATGTTAAATACTGTATACATTTTTGCTACTGTTAAAACAACAGCACCTGTCATAAAACAATTACAGTGGTATTTATTGAACAAATAACAAACTGAATTCATGTTTTTATACCCAAATTTGAGCTGGTACACTACAACTGTTTTATTGTAAAACAGTTCATGCATAATAATACACTGGCACATTATAAATACTTTTTCATCTGAGGGATTGGAAACGGTCCAGGCAGATTGCTCAGTGATGCAAAACAACCCAGCTGTTATCACACAAAAGCCTGTGCTATAAAAATAGAAGTTTGATTAATAACACCTCAAACATGTAAAAATTGAAAGCTCAAGGGTCCACATGTAGCATTTTTATAGCTTTTCACAGATACACAAGCATTGTATGTATTTAATCCTGTATGATGTCAGTTTGAAACTTTAGACTCAAGTCAGTGTGCTCTTTGTACAACTGGGGAAATCATTATTTGATTTTTGCCTGAATTTGTAAGTTTGCTCATTTAAAAAGAAATTAATCTCTAATTGTATGGTAGTTTCATTTTAATGAAGAGAGACAGATTATCAACCAGAAATCCAGAAAAATGAATTACATAAAAGTTGTAAACTTATTTGCATGTCATTAAGTAAGTAATGATACATAAAAATACAGGTCGCTACACAAAACACAACGTATTACTTGGTGGAGAAACCTTTTTTGGTTAGTACTTTACTTCTTGTAGTTCACTGGATTTGCACACATTTCAGAAAGGATTTTTGCACTCCTCTTTGGCTGCTGCTTAGCAAATTGAAGCTTCAGCTTCCCCCAGAGATTTTCTACTGAGGTCTGGAGACTAGCTAGGCCACTCTTTGACCTTTACCTGCTTCTTCCTTAGTCCCTTCTATGTTCCATTGGTGCTATGCTTTAGGACATTGTCTCGCTGGAAGATCTACGAGCCCTCTTCAGTGTTCTGGCTTAGAGAAGGAGCTTCTCTTCCAAGATTTTTTGGGACATGATAACGTTCATTGTCCTCTCAAAGCAGTGAAGTGTCCTTAGCAGACAAACAGCCCTGACACATAGTATTTCCACCATAATGTTCTTTGGGTAATCCTCAGCATTCTTCTTTCTCCTTATTCCAGTTTGAATGTGGCTTCGTCTGACAAAAGCACACAAGCCTTCTCTGAATCATTTAGATTTTCGCTGTAGACAGGCCAGTTGCTAAAGCAGGGAAACTTTACAAGCACCACATGATTTTAATCCTTTATAGCTTACTGTGTTACACCTTTACCATGATCATGCTCTCCCCGTGAGGTGCATGCAAGATCTAATGTGGAGCTTCAGACTGAGGGCGACTATTTTCTATTTCTTCTGTTTTGGAATAATTGCACCAACAGTTGTCACCTTCTCACTAAGCTTCTTGTTGATGGTCTTGTAACCCATTCCAGCCTTGGGGAAGTCTACAATCCTTCCCCACCGGAGGAGGTTTGAATGGAACAAACTGAGTCTATAGACCGGTGAACACATAGCAAGTGAATATTAGGAGTATGTATAATTGATTGATTAATTGTCTGCCAGATTTCAGTCAGTCTCTGGGAACCAGAATTCTGGCTGCGTTGTAGGAGATCAAATACTTTCAGTCAATGACGTGCAAATTTATTCATTTTATTTAATGTGTTTTTCTGGATTTTTGGTTGCTATTCTTTGTCTATTAAAATGATACTGTTAGAGATTGTTAATTTTTTCGTAAGTGAGCAAACTTGCAAATTTCCCAGTGGATGATGGCAATCATTAGACTTTTTGGAAAGATAAAACCAAAAGGCATATTCTAACTTTGTGGATTTGTTACTAATTCATTGCTGTTGCCTTGTTAAGGTTGTTTGGCAACAACACACTCCAAAGCGATCCACAAACTGGACATTCCATCATTTGATTGGCCTGTTGCCCCATTCCCCAGACTACAGTACCCACTGGATGAGTTTACCAGAGATAACGCTGAGGAAGAGGCTCGTTGTTTGGAGGAGGTAGGCTGTATGTATACACAGAAAAGATACTATATGAGTATATGTGAACAACCATAAGGTACAGACCAAAATGTCATCACAGGAAGCAAAATGTTTTTTTTTTAATATATAACAGTTTTGATTTGAGTTGAAGGTTTTTAACCTATCAGCAGAACTAGTATCTGCTCCTTTGTGCAAGGTGGAATGGTAAATGGCCTGTATTTATATAGCGCTTTACTAGTCCCTAAGCACCCCAAAGCACTTTACACACGAAGTTACCACCCATTCACGCACACATTCACACACTGGTGATGGCAAGCTACATTGTAGCTACATTGTAGCTCTGACAGAGGCAAGGCTGCCGGACACTAGCACCACCGGGCCCTCTGACCACCACCAGTAGGCAATGGGTGAAGTGTCTCACCCAAGGACACAACGACCGAGACTGTACAAGCCGGGGCTCGAACCAGCAACCTTCCGATTACAAGGCGAACTCCCAACTCTTGAGCCACGATCACCCCTAGGTGGAACAGGACGAGCACTGCCAGATCCCTAGGTATACTTGGTGCAGAGTCCTAGGTTTCTTCTGGTACATAACAATGTCCGGCCTCATGTGGCAAGAGTATGCAGGCAACTGCTGGAGAATGAAGGAGTTGATACCAGTGAATGCCCCCCATGCTATGTTTCAGTCCATTCGACACCACCAGGTTGCATCTCAGACTTGCCCAAATCCAAATCTGGAAGAAGGTCCTCCAGGACACCATGCATCATCTCATTGGGGGCCATAAAAATACAGAGTGTCATTTTGATACTGCAATAACACATTAGCTAGTCCATGAAATTATTAATTTTGAGGATGATTTTTATTTTAGATGTGATGAGATCTCATGTGTTTTTTAATTTGTTCTTTTCATTTTTTCATTTTTTGAGATTGTATTTTTGAAGTTTAAGTAATTGTTGTTTTTTCATGACATTACACATATTGCAGTTTACATTACAGTAAAACTGAAAATAAAATTGATCACATTATATTGGCACCTGTCAAAACATGGGGTATAATGAGAAAAAAGACTGTCTTTTGGGTATGCAGTGGTTAGTACCTACTACAAATGGTCCAACAAAAGGCAACTGGTCAGCCGGTGCTAGGGCCATACAGTATTTGTCGCATGCTCAATTATGCGGGTAGAAAGCATTAGAAAACAGTGTAAGCTCCTGCATATGGCTCTACATAGAAGCACACTGTTCTGAGTTTCAGTGAAGATGCTGTACACTGTATGCTGAAAAACTAGTACGATCAACCAATTCCCAACTTCAGGTGTGATACCTGATATCACAGGACAAATTGACATCTGGCTTATCGGAGAATTAAGAAAGCGGATCCAGCTGTTCTCCTATAGCCCAGCATGAGTAGAGAACTCTTTTTTTTTTCCTCTTGTACTTTCCCATTGTAGTGTACATTTCAGTGGTTTTTCTGTAATGCAACCGTTCTCTGACTTGTATCCCCATGTGATGTCTGTGTTGTGTGTGTAAGGTCGGGGGGCGGGTTCATTCCACTGCAGGGCAACCTGCCACTGCATGTGGCGAATAAAATTTGAACTTGAACTTTAATGTTGCTTTAATGTTATGAATGACTGATTTAAGTTATATCACTTTGACAAAAAAGTGCCATGTTGTGTGTGATGTTGGAATTCTTGTGTGCAACTCAAGGTGGAAGATTTGATTGTGAAGTGGAGACAGAAGGGAAAACCTGTAGCGGGAATTGTAATTGAACCGATTCAGGCCGAAGGCGGCGATAACCACGCCTCGCCAGACTTCTTCCGAAGACTGCGCAATATTGCACGCAAGGTAAGACACTAGCTTTAAAGACAGACTGGTTTGTATGTGGGAGTTAATCATAATAAAAAAAAATTGGGGGCTTTTTTTCTAGACTTACAGTGTTTTAATGTTGCTAAAATATTTTTAAAGATATGTATAGATATGTCCATGGGAATCATAAAGGGGTGCAGGAAGAGCAGGAACTGAAAATGGTCTCAAAAATATGTATACAGTTTCTTTGATAATGTTGTGGAAAGGGCCCACATGAGAAACTGGGACCATTTTGGAGGGCTGCACCAATAAGCTGAATTTAATATTCTGCTCAATATTAATGTGATATATTTATACACTGCTACTGGGAAGAGGAGATGATACAATTAAAAATGCAATGTTGGTGTTGTGTAATAACAACACCAAGATTTGATTCCATTTTAACTAACATTCCCCAAAACAATTGTGAATAAAGGTGATCATCACCAAGGGAGGATCTGTATCTGGATTTGTTCAACTTCATTACCCACAGTGTTTGTTTTGTTTTGGAGTTTAGTTTGTACATTTGTTCCAGTCACATCAACAGCAATAGCTGCAGTATCTGCCTTCCATTCTGTATCTGAAGTCACTGGAATGTCCTTGCCTTTCTTTTCACAATTTCTGCTCTCAGGTCCTACACTGTAGCCTCTGTCATAGCAGTCAGTAAGTTGCAAAGTGCGACAAACTGTGTGACTGAGTGCTCATGCCCTTATGAAATTATCCATTTTACTTATAATACCAAAAACATGGTTAATTTTCAGCACTGACCAACACAACACATCCTTATGCACAATACAATGCAAAATAACAATTTAGGTTCAGGGTTTATTTTAGTCACTTTATCTTGGATCTGCTTTAAAGGTCCAACATTTTTCCCTGTTGTGTCAGCGTGTCCTATTTCACCCTGTCCAAGCATGCAGTTACCTCTGTGATTGAAGCATTCCCTGTCATGGTCTTTTTCATTGAACCCTTGTTAATCCACGTACAGAGAGTGGTAACTGAGCTGTGTCTCGGACATCACAGCTCTCATCCAGAACCAAGGAGAAAAAGTCAAGATTGTCTGCTTTGGAGTTCAGAGATTCAAAATTTCTGGCAGAGGTATACTGAGTATATTTGCTTCCCCCCTCAGCATGGCTGTGCTTTTCATGTGGATGAGGTCCAGACTGGTGGCGGAGGCACAGGAAAGTTTTGGGCCCATGAGCACTGGGGTATGGACGACCCTGCTGACGTTGTCTCTTTCAGCAAGAAGCTTCTGAGTGGGGGTTACTACCACAAGGATGAATTACAGGCAGACAAGGTTTGACATTTTTATGTCTGTTTTTCTACAATAATTTTAAATTTTAAATTCCAACTTATTTGTTTTTTGTAAGTTCTACATTACATTAGTTTTGTAATGGGCTCAGGAGGAATAGCAGGTCATCTACTAATCGAAAGGTTGGTGGTTCAATCCCCGGATGCTCCTGTCTGCATGCCAAATACCCTTGGGCATTAATTCCAACCTCAAGTTGCTCTCCTGGACTATACATGTGAATTTTAGATAGAAAGAACTTGCATAGAAAAAGCATAGAAATAAGTGCCTATGTGATTAGATGAATGAGGCTTTTAGTGCTCAGGCAGAGGAGAAAAGCACCACATAAGATTTAGAATCAGCTAACCAATAAAAGTTAGCTTAGTTTTAAAGGAAATGAGTTTAAACATTTTAGTGTGGGAGTGGCTTCCTGCAGAGGTGGAAATAGAAGAGGCACCACATCCAGCAATATTACATGTCACAGTTAAAAGATTCTGTCTCACAAAAAAGCAGTTGTGAAAGTCTGTTGTTGTTATTCTTCATAATATTAATAGTTTTTATAACTTTAATAATAGGAATATCATTTCAATTTTACAAATTGAATGTTTATCTGAATGATTTGGCAGTCAGTTTTGGTGTGTTGTGACACAATTCTTTTCTGGTAGTTTTCATCTTTGTTGCCATGATGCAGACACATAAATGTTTCTACACTGATATACAGCCTGTCGAGAGTGCTGGTGCATCACAGGGGTTCCTGCCCAGTGTCAGCTGAAACAGGAATCAGCCCCCTTCCCTACCCATTTTGATAAGTTTTAGCTGTTCTTTTTATTTTAGGTTTTTACTACCCAGTATCCAGTGTTTTGTTCTTGTGCTTTCCGCAGCCCTACCGCATCTTTAACACATGGATGGGTGACCCGTCAAAGAACTTGTTCCTTTCTGAGGTTCTCAATGTGATTCGGAGAGAAAATCTTCTGGAGCAAGTGACCCGCTCTGGCAAAGCTTTGCTGAATGGCCTCTATGAGCTACAGGTACTGTTTTTTTTTGTTGTTTTTTTTAATTAACTTGGTCCAAACTCGTGGCCGTTCATGTTTGAAAACCTGCCTTAACTAAAACTGCCCGTGGAGCAGAAGTGAGTCCACCTCACCTGCGCGGCATCGCAATCATACCTACAATCATACCTTGCTAGTTTCAAAATCTGTACCGGGTCCTGTATTTGTGGTTCTTGTCGTTTGTGTGTGCCTGCGAGCTGCCAAGCTGCGGCCGATTGTGTACGGCAACCGGAGTAATAATAAAATGCTGAAAAACATGGAAACGTGGTTGCGCTGTGCCTCTTATCTGCCACAAACTGTATTTTGTATTTACTCATGTTGTCTTTTTCTAATACAAAAATTTGTTTGATCTGAAACATGTAAGTGTGAGAGACAGAGAATGGAGGCAGTAGCATTTAAAAAAAATATTATTAGCTTTTAAGTTTCAAGTTAGTACATCACTTCAAAATTCTTTGGTTGTTAATCATTGACCTGAATATTTTTGCTGGTTTTTAAGCTTACTAACTGAGCGTAATGCTGCATTTGAATGCTTTGAATGGTCGTGATCATAAATTACGTGGCTTTTTTCCGCAGGCTCAGTACCCCAGCATACTGAGTCGAGCCCGAGGACAGGGGACGTTCTGTGCCATTGATGCCTGTGATGATGCCACACGTGACAGGATCATGCTCAAGGCCAGAGACAAAGGTATAAAGCATATCAATATATGGTGTTTTTCTTTTTTATGATGGCTCCTTTGGTTCAGTTTTGCACTCATGGAGATCATGGAAGGCAAGTTTATGATATTTGCAAAACTAGACAATAATGAGGATAATCCTTTGGCTTAGCAAAGCCAAAGGGGTAAAGAAATTTACGATGTTGTCATTTCTGTTAGCAGTAACCTTAACTTATCTTTAATATAGCTGAAACTAATCAGCGAAGTCATCAAAGGAATCATATTTGAAAGTGCTAGATATCTGTCTGATATCTCTGTAAAAAACAATTATTGTTGTTCCATTTTGTTTCGTTGGCAGGCGTCCTCCTCGGGGGCTGTGGGGATCGCACAATCAGATTCCGCCCAGCTCTGGTTTTCAAGGAGTATCATGTGAACCTCTTCCTCAATATTTTTAATGATGTGTTGGCGCAGCACAAATAGATCCTTTCCAAAATCCTTCTAAAAATATACAATCCTGAGTTAAATCAGAATGGGGGAAAACGTAACTCTGGACAGTTTAAGAAAAGAGAAGCACAATCTAAACAAAATAAAATTCAACTAGCCCTGAGCTACAGCTAAAAGAAGGCTAGTTGTAGTAAATGCAAATTTTGTAGAATGTTCATGTTTCTGAAAATTAAATCTGTTAAAATAAGCCTAGAATCTTTTTAAATAAAGATTCATTTCTGTTCATGTACATGTATTCAAGTCTGGTTGAAGTTACTTTTTCCTGGAAAACAACTACTTAAAGAAAACAGTTAAACAATTTGTCTTTGTACAGAAATGTTGGCCAGTCTGCTCTGGAGATGATGAGACATCACACAGCTGTATTTTCCAAAATCTCGCCATTATAACTTATACTGAAGTATTTCATTTCACATTCACATAAAAAAGTGTTGGTTTTTACGTCAAATTAAAGTGCTCTCTAAAGCTAACGTTAGTTGTTTTTTGTGGCACTGTTCTGCTTAATTTCTGGAATCGGGAAACATAAAGTTAGCTTTATTCTTAATCTGGCCTAAAAACACTCTTGTTTTGAATATTACCAGGGAAAATATCCCTAATATGTAAAACATTAAACCTTTTTACATTTATGAATTGAGATATATGAGATTCATAAGTACGACTGCACATGTGGTTGTAATTCTGTAACAATTACTATAGCAATAAACACAATAAATGTCTTAACTCCTAATGAACTTTAGTTGTTGACTCATAGTGTTGCATAAAGCTGCTTTTAGTGCTCAAATGCAAGAGTCGCCTCACTGCATACATTCATCCTGCCACGCACCTATCCTGGATACAGAGTACAGTGTCAGTGCTGACTCTCTGTATGAACACAATCAATCTAAACTGTCCGTTAAAACTGTCCATAATGTTATGACTATTGTGTTGCTCTTAATAGTAATAAACTTGAAATGATGTAGCCAAGAAAATGTGACTCTTAAATAGACCATGAAAATGTCATAGATAATTTAGTGCCTGCATGTTATTTCAGTGTAACATTTTTTATGCCCTCTGCTCAAATGAGAGCCTTGGTAACACCATTTACTTTACTCTTAAAGAAAAAGAGCTTCATTGTTGCTGCTTGACATTTTATGGAAATATGGTTACATTTTGTTTTCAAGACTCTTGTTTTTGATTTCATTTAATACTTTTTATTTGTGACATTAGGGTGTACTTTGCTTTACTCTGTGTCACCTGGGATAGGCTCGAGACCGATGTCATCCTATTTGGGTTTTAAGTACATTACACTTTGCATAAAACCATTTCTGAGTCTGACACATGACAAACAAGATAATGTGCTCACAGTCATTGATTCAAAATAACATATTAAAAAGTTAAAGCATAAACACTTTAGCAAATACTAAACCCGTACAATCATTATGCTACTATCTACACTGTTTACACATAGAACGAAACAGACCCAAGTAAAAGTTTACTGTAGCTAGATAAGCTATTTTGTTAAGGGGGAGTTGAACTTAACGCACAGGTCTATTACAGAGGGTGGTCAAAAGCACACATTAGTTTCAATGTGAAGCTGAAATAAATTACCAAATAACTTTAAAGCTGAAATTCTTTTGACATATTTGGCATTTTAATTTTTTAAAGTCTGCTTCTGTAGTAGCAAATGTTCCATGCAGTTTTTAGGCAAGTGTTAGGAATGTGATTCATGTCTTTTCTAATTATGTCTTTATTGTTTACCTATTAGAACGAAATACAAATAAACAATATTTCTTCTCCTTTTTTACATTTACGTTGCATAAATTTTACCCCTCTTAATGTAGTGAATTAAAAAACAGTTCACAGGGTCAGATCATCATCCTACACTTAATACTGAACATACATGAAGGTTGGGTTGTAGGGTGTCTCCTAATATGATGGTGATTTAGACAATGGTGCCTGTCTTCTTGTTGTCAGGCATTATATGGAGGATCTGTGATAATCTTAAAAAAAAAACCATTTACACTAAATACTTGCACTTGTGATTTAATATTGATGGTCATTGATGTAATTATTATAGATTGTTGTCTATAAAATATTCTGTCCATGTACTGTGATTAATAAAGTTTTGAGAAACTTGAGTTTTTGTTTCTGTTGAAAGGTTTTTGACCTAATAAAAATCATAGAACTGTAAATGGACTGATAGGTTATGGTATTCAGCTAGGTGTCATTCAAATCTGAAAAAACAAAGAAAGAAAAAAAAAAAACGTGCCCCTCAGAATTATTTTTCATTTTAAATGTGCAAAAACTTTTAAAAGGGAACTCACAGCTTAAAATATGCCACCAGCTCCAAAAATAATAATCATTTAAGGTTGAATTATACTAAATACTTAAAGTTTTATTTAACTGTGTTATATACGCTATGACACTAATCCTATATTACACTGAATTTCTGTACTCAATATATACTAACAAAGTGCTATCATTTAAAGTGTCATATTTTATTTTCTACAGGTGAAACTCGAAAAAATTACAATATCATGCAAACGTTCATTTATTTCAGTAATTCGACTTAAAAGGTGAAAGTATTATAATTGTTACAGTCTTGATGGTTATGGCTTACAGCTTATGAAATCCCCAAATTCAAAAGCTCAGAAAATTACATGAAATCAATAAAACAAGAATTTTAAATACAGAAATGTCGGACCTCTGAAAAGTATAATCATGCATATGTTTGGGTCCCTTTTGCATGAATTACTGCCTCAGTGCGGCGTGGCGTGGACACTCTCAGCCCGTGGCACTGCTGACGTGTTATGTGAGCAGCCTTCAGCTCTTCTGCATTGTTCGGTCTCATGTCTCTCATCGTTCTCTTGGCAATGCGCCATAAATTCTCTGTGGGGTTCAGATTAGACGAGTTTGCTGGCCAATAAGCATCGTAATCCCATGGTCATTGAACCAGGTTTTGGTACTTCTGGTAGTGTGGGCAGGTGCCAAGTCTTGCTGGGAAATGAAGTCAGCATCTCCATAAAGCTCGTCTGCAGAAGGAAGCATGAAGTGCTCCAAAATGTCCGGGTAGATGGCTGCGTTTACTCTGGACTTAAAAGCACACTATCACTCACTATGTGTTAATAGACCTCTCTGCATTGAATCATACTTGTTATTAATTTCTGGCTCTCTTCCGTAGCATGTCTTCTATCCTGTCACCCCAACCGGTCGCAGCAGATGGAGTTTTTCCTTCCCACTGTCCACAAAGTGCTTGCTCATAGAGGGTCATATGATTGTTGGGTTTTTCTCTGTATGTATTATTGTAGGGTCTTTCTTACAATATAAAGCGCCTTGAGGCGACTGTTGTGATTTGGCGCTATATAAATAAAACTCAATTGAATTGAATTGGATCAGCACCAGCAGATGACATGACTTCCCAAATCAGCACAGACTGTGGAAACTTCACGCTGGACTTCAAGCATCTTGGACCTTTCCATTCTTTCTCCAGACTCTGGAATCTTGGTTTCCAAATCAGGTGCAAAATTTGCTCTCATCAGAAAAGAGGACTGAGCAACAGATCAGTTCTTTTTTCTTTAAGACGTTTCTGACATTGTTTGCTGTTCAGGAGTTGCTTGACAAGAGGAATATGACATTTGAAGCCCATGTCCAGGATCTGTCTGTGTGTGGCTGCTCTTGATGCACTGATGTCCAACTTCTTTTGCAATTACCGTTTGAGGTTTCCTCCTTATGGAGGCTGTCAGTGATGGTTTTCTGGTACAACTGTCATGTCAGCAGCCTTCCCCATGATTGTGACTCCTACTGGACCAGACTGAGAGACCATTTAAAGGCTCGTGAATCATTTGCACCATTTGCAGGTTATTAGATTAATTAGCTGATTAGAGAGTGACACTTTGAGCCTAAAATATTGAACCTTTACACAATATTCACATTTTCTGACCTTTTGAATTTGGGGTTTTCATAAGCTGTAAATCATAACCCTCAAAATTATAACAAATAAAGGCTTGAAATATCTCGCTATGCATGTAATGCATCTATATGATATATTAGTTTCACCTCTTAAGTTGAATTACTGAAATCAATGATTTTTGCATGGTATTGTAATTTTTCGAGTTTCACCTGTAGCAGCCTAAGTTTGTCTAACATGATCGTTTTCTTTTTTGTTTGTTTGTTTTTGTTTTTTTCGTGCACGCGCGCACTACGCGTACTGTCATATGTCTCCCTAACCACTTCCGGGAAATAGGGCGTATGTGAACCACATGACGATCCCTCGCCTCGATTCCTCGACGGGAGCGAATGATGGTTATTACGTGGACCGTTTGCATGACAACGTGGCGGTAAGAAGCCAATAAGAACTTGCCTTGAAACGTTTCCCTCCCGCCCCGCCTCCATACTTATTATTGGTTAGAGTTTTCTTTAAGGCACTGATGATTGGATAGCTGTGTATCTAAACCCGCCCAATTGCCATTGTTATTTAAAGTTAGCGTTTGCCAACGCGGACTGTTTCTGGAGTGACCCTCTACCTGTATATTGTAAAAAGTGGCGCAACAAAGCTGGTGAGTTCATCTTTTTCTTGCATGTAAAAAGTGATGTGTGGTGTATGACAGAGCTTTTGTGTATTTATTCTATCAGAACTTTAAAAATGAATTTCAATGTTAAGAGAGCGAGAAAGTGATTATGGATGCTTTTACCTCATGATGACATGAATCGTTTACTGTGATTTGACGCTGCGGATACCAGATTTTTCTTTTTTCATCAGTGTCAATAATGCATTGTTGCTCCTGAACTATTGAGCTTGCAGACGACTTTTAAAGCAAAGAAATAAACAAGAATGACCAGCTCAGAAAAAATGCTGGGAAAAGACTGAAGAACTCAAATTGTATGTCAGTAAAATGAGTTGTACTTATTTTGTTGAATGAAGTACAGTCTTCAAATGTTGTTGGTTCTTCGTTGTCTCCTATTCATTTATATCCCTGTGCATTTATAAATATCATATATATATATATATATATATATATATATATATATATATATATATATATATATATATATATATATATATATATATATATATATATATATTGCAACTTTCAGCTATTGTGTTTTATTCCTTGAGTAGTGTACGTGTGTTTTGTAATAGTGTATTGTGTGTTATACTTTGTGCTGTGTTCTCTCATATGGTCTGTGCTCTCCATGTGAATTTGACTTTTTGTCTTCTCTTCACCCCCTGAAGTCAGTTATGATGCTGCTGAATTCATTAGCATCGCTCTACTTCCTGGCCGCTGTTGCCTTTGCTGTGCCTGCTCAGGAGAAGCGCATCCATCACCAGCCTGATCTGAGTGACCACGCCCATGATGATGCTCACAGTTTCCAGTATGACCATGAGGCCTTCCTGGGTAAAGAAGAGGCCAAGACCTTTGACCAGCTGACTCCTGAGGAGAGCAAAGATAGATTAGCGTAAGTTGGACATACTATCACAGATTTTCTAAACTATCCAGTTCTGCCTCAGGGGCGGCTCTAGAGAAATCTTATTCTGATTTCCATGGTGTGGCGAAAAATAAAAGCCATTTCTTCACACATATGCATGTGTTAAATTCCCTAATATGTATTACATATATTACATGGTAAAATACATCAAATGCAGTAAGTATGCACATGTTTTGTATAAAACGTGTATACTTACTTAGTCTGTAACTTTCTTAATGGTTTTAAACCAAATAATGAAACATTTCAGTTACATGAAAAAATATAATTTTGACTTAATTTACTGTATAAATAAAAATACGTACGTATAAAATTCAGAAAGATACACAATATGAGGTGGATACAAGTCTAACTTAAGTTTTACACTCACATTCACCTAAATATACACAAAATGTCAGAAATCTGCACTGTCATGAACAAATGGATGATTTTTCACCAGATATTTAAACCTAATTTTTCATAATTTATTGACTTTAAATTTATATTCAATGTAAATTGTAGCTAGGCTCTAAGGCATAAAACTAGGCTGATACTAATGTGTTAATCTAACTGGAGCTTTCGATTCTGTGTAATAATGAATGAATGACAAACTTATAGCTGTTCTGTCTAAGTATGCTCCATTTCAGAATTTTTACCATTCGATGAAAGTACCCTGAGACGATTAAAGAATGTGCCTCTAGTCAAAATGTAATTCCCATTTCAAAAAACAGTTACAGAATCTCTAATACTGTATCTAATATCTAATATGTTACAGTCCATGACAAAGTGGCTACAATAATTTGGTTGAATCTAATAAAGAAGCATGAAGCTTGCATGTTTTCTTTATGCCTCCATGGGTACTCCAGCTTCCTCTCACAGTCGAAAGACGTCAGTGTTTATAATCCAGTGTTATTTGAATTTTGTCATGGGTGTAACATACTGTATTGGTGAATGTAGCCTGTGGTCTAAAGCATTTCAGCACTTAGTAAGACTCATTACCCAGTTCAGACTAGAATTTCACATACTCCACATTGACTAGAGCCCAAATAGGACAGTTGGATATAAAAATTAGCATTTGATACAATAGTCTGGACACTAGACATAATCATGACTTGAAACTTCTCCATCTCCCTTCACAGGAAGATAGTGGACCGTATCGACACTGACAAGGATGGCTACGTCAGCCACGGAGAGCTGCATTATTGGATCAAACACCGACAGAGGAGGTACATCGAGGAAAATGTTAACAAACACTGGAAGGACTACGACAAGAACCAAGATGACAAGATAAGCTGGGAGGAGTATAAAAACACCACCTATGGCTACTATCTGGGTGTGTGTGAAACCTTAATAGTTCGATTTTTATTCTTTTCCTTTTTTCCCTATTTGATCAAATTTCCATAATCTCCTTTTCTGCCTGTTCCGCTTTTTGCTTTTAGTATCACCATAATAGTGGAAAATAAATGTTTTAATTACAGTAGAGACTAACATTGATTTCTGTAAACGGCACAGTGGATGAAGGGCGCAGTGTTATTTAGCAAGTGGAAATGCAAATGATTCAAATTTCTAGAGTTAGGATTATTCCAACGCAAGTTCCATCCAAAGCCCAATCACTCGATCACTGATTGTTTTCTCTCAAAGTGAAGATTTACTTGTGTTTCCTAAAGTTTCTTAAAGTAGAGGCAGAGCCTTCAGCTATGAGACCTCTCTACTATACAACTAGCTCTAAGTATTTAGAAATATGCTGGGAAACATGTCACCCCTTTTCACTTCCTTTGTGTTTATACACCACTACTGCTTGTCATTAAATTTGGCCTTTTCTTTCCCATAGTTTGAGTTTTGTGTGCTTTACTACTTTTCTGTTTCTCGTCAACCAAGTGCCAGTGGATTGTCCACACCCAAAAGACAATGATGTGCTGAAAATGAATCTTTTCTTTTCTTAGGAGAGGAGTTTGATGATATTGATGACAAGGAGACTTATAAGTCCATGCTCAAAAGAGATGAAAGGCGCTTTAAGACGGCTGACCGAGACAGTGACGGCATTGCCACACATGAGGAGTTCACTGCCTTCCTTCACCCTGAGGAGTTTGATTACATGAAAGATTTGGTAATTCAGGTAAAGCCTACTACTGATTACCGGGATGTAAATGTAAATGGGGCAAATTGTGTCTATCACTGGATTTTTAATTGTGAAAACTGAATGATATTCTTATGCAGGAAACTGTGGAGGACATTGATAAGAATGGGGACGGGAAGATCAACTTGGAAGAATACATCGGTAGGTTACTTACTTGACCATTTGAGCAGCTACTCTCTGCACTGGAGGCTGTCAGTCCTAAATGTGTGTATTATTCTTGTTTCACAGGTGATATGTACACAGCCGAGGATGGGGAAAGTGAGCCTGACTGGGTCCAGACAGAGAAGAAACATTTCTCGGAGATCAGGGATACCAATAAGGTAAAAGATCCTTAGTTCTTCAAAATGAAACAGATTTTTTTCATTAAGAAAAATAATACCTATAAACACAGTTATGGTACCAATTTGACATAAACCCATAAAAGTAAAAGGATTCGTTTCAGCCTCAAAAAAAATGGTCACATTGCTTACATTGAGATAATTGTTGATGTGAATTGGTACTATATAGATAAAATGGAACAGGCAATGGCTACATTGCTATAACCACTAGCATTTTCCAAGGTTTTTGGGTTGGTCCAACTTTAAGAAGCTGCTACTCCTGGTAGCAGATTCTCAGTGCCACTTAGGAGGTTTTAGACTGTTACGGTTACTTTTAAATGTTCTCTCTGTGTTTAGGATGGGTACCTGGATGCTGACGAAGTAGGACAGTGGGTTTTGCCTGGAGAGGTTGACCATGCTGACAATGAAGCCAAACATTTGATCCACGAGACAGACACTGACAAGGTAGACTAATCGTTGTTTAAATTCTAAATTCTTTTAATTCTGGTAGCTTTTTTTCTGGCTTTATTTTGACATTAAAAACCAGAGCAATTACGTTTATTTACCAGTTCATTTTTCCAACAATGTAGGTGTAGCCGACGAAAATACAGCACTTTATTTGGTCCGTCATGAAAAATAGTGGCAGCTGCCAAACATATTTCCATGTAAACAATAGCATTGTGCAAAATTCTTGAGCCCCTTCTTATATCCGTGTATTTTGTTTCCAAGACTTTCTTGTACATGTTAAAGGTGGTGTTGAACAATACTTCTTCAGGCTTCCTGAAGGTCTTTCAAAGTTTGTCTTTGAAAATGATCAGGTACAAAGACTGGGTTTAAAATGATTGAAAAAGTGGAAAGGTGATTGTCAAAAGCTGTCCTTAAGGAAGAGAAACAGGGGAAACCAAAGTAGTATAATTAAAAGCTAGTGGCAATTCAATTTATTTATACAGAGCCAAATCACAACAACAGTCGCCTCAAGTCACTATATAATCAACAACCAACCCCCTATGAGCAAGCACTTTGGCGACAGTGGGAAGGAAAAACTCCCTTTTAACAGATAGAAACCTCCGGCAGAACCAGGCTCAGTGAGGGGCGGGGCCATCTGCTGCGACCGGTTGGGGAGAGAGAAAGAAGACAGGATAAAAGACATACTGCGGAAGAGAGCCAACAACAGGTCTGAATGATGAACCCAAATTTGAAATGATTGATTCAAGGTGTTGTCAGTATGTGTGGAGGAGATCAAGAGAGAGGTAAAACAGTGAATAGCCATCTGTAAAACACAGCTGATAGTCTGTTATGGTTTCAGAATGAATATGAGCCAGTGGTGTTAACAATCTTGTCAAACTTGGTGAAATAATGAACAGTCAAGTTTTGATCTGCCATGCATTTTGGAAAGTGTGATGGCAACAGCTTCATTTTCCAGCATGACAGCGATCACAAACACACTGCATACCTGAATAGAAAAAAAACACACAATGGAGGCCTATCAGTATCAGTGGACTGGCCTCCCCAGAGCCCAGACATTAACATTAAAGAAGCAGTGTAGGATTGTCTTGATAGAGAACACAACATCAAAAGAAGAAGTTTGGAATCTCCTTCAGGAAGCCTGGAGAATCGCTGCTTAAAGAAATGACAAGAAAACTTGCTTGAGAGTGTTAAGTTTCTTTTGAAGAATAAATGACTTGCAGACTAGAACTGTACAGTCTGTTTTTACCTGTATATGCTGTACAGAGTGATTTTGTATGCTCCCCTAACCCCTAACCCTTGTACAGGGTGTATCGAAAAGCTATAGACCAAAGTAATGGATTTAGAAGCTTGAACTAAATTTTAAAATTCATAGTTACACATGATGTTTTAGATACAAATCAGTTTTATTTATAAGGCACCAAATGACAACAAGAGTTGGAATTTATTTTAAACAGTAAAGACCCTACAATAATACAATGCAAAAGTTACAATGTTCACAAGTACTCAGTGCGTCCCCATTAGTGTCCCCTTGGGAAGACCATATGATAGTCTTACTCGTGTCATACTTTTGCAGGCATGTCTGGAGTCATTGTTACTCCTATGCTACCTACTGACAACCATGTGATACCCTCAAACCCCCTCTTTCTAACAGTACATATTACAATCATTACTGGTGAACGTTTGTGCAATTCAAGCACTTTGAAGTTGGTTTAATTCTTTTTGATCATTTCCATGTATTTTGAATTTTTAAATAAATTGCTGCACCTGTTTCCCTTTACTTTTTCCAGCAAAATATAAAGAATGAGCGGTGGCTCAAGACCTTTGTACAGTACTGTAATAAGTATAAGAGTTCCAGCATTTTGGAGAGTTCGGTCAACACAGCGCTAACTTAAAATCACTTGTCTTTGAAATAATTGTGTTAATTTTGGATTAATTATTAACAAGCTTCTTTCTGTCTCTTGCTTTCTTCATTACTCCTTCTTTTCCTTCTCTCACTCAAACTACTAAATCAATGAAACCAATGGATGGAATCTGGTGACCAAACAACAGGATGAGAGAATAACCAAGAAGGAGATTCTAGCCAACTGGAACATGTTTGTGGGCAGTCAGGCTACCAATTATGGTGAAGACTTAACGAAGAAGCACGATGAACTTTGATGAAAATGTAGCTATGGGGATATCAGAGTAGGTGTGGGACTTGGGTCTGGATTATGCTGTTTTAGTTGTGTAATCAATAATGTTCTTATAACAAGCAGCATGTCAAAATTTGCTATCAAATGTTTGTCTGAGTGTGTGGATGGGAGGGTGTGGGAGAGATTAAAGTCTTCTTTTTCTACAATTGTACTTATTATTCTTTAGTCACATTATGATTTAAATTATTACAAATATAATTGTCAGAGTTGTTCTCGAATTGTGTAAGATATGTTGCTGGTTTCTGCCTTTTTCGTGATTAAGTTTAGAGTTGCAGTGTGTAAAGGTAGAGTGTTCGCCCCATGTTTGGGGGTTGGGGGTTCAAATCCACCGAATGGCTACCCTGAAGTACCCCTGAGCAAGGTACCGTCCCTACACACTGCTCCCCGGGGGCTGGATTGGTGGCTGCCTACTGCTTCACTGAGTGAATGGGTTAAATGCAGAGAGTAATTTCCCTACAGGGGATTTATAAAGTATACAAAAAACATATTACTGCTAGATGACAGTAAGTTGCAGATTGTAGTCAACTGAATTATTTGTGTATAATCCTAGCTACGGTGGCTGCTGCAGGACAAATTCACATCCATTACAAACAGATGCATTCCTCTGGAGAGGGACATGCTGAAATTATGACTTATAATTTTACAGTATTATGGTATCAAACTGTTTTCTGTAGTGTACAGTTTAAGCTAAGTAGTCTTCAACACGGCAGATGACTATGTCATGAACATTAAAGTGCACTGGCTTATTTCAATAAATGCCATTCAGTAATAAGCAGCTTAGAAAAAAGTGTCAAAGTGTTTAATGTATTTCTTTGCAAAAGACAATACAGTGAAGTGAGGAAGCATGGCAACTAGCTCCACCAAGGGTTAAATACTTTGGCACAAAAACCAGTATTGCTCTTTCTTATTGTTTCTACACATACTTCCCTACTAAAGACTATTTGCTACTGTATTGATGTACAGTAATAACCCCCCCACCCCCAACTATCTATGAAAGAGCAAGACCGATTCACTGTCAGTAGTAACAGTGAAATTGCCTGTCAGTTAAAAGCAAATATAAACATGTTCTCAAAAGAGATTTAGTTGAAAGAAATAGAATGCATACATACTCTAAATCTTGTGTCATATTTGCACGTCATGAAGATTGAGATTTTGCTCCAGATCGACTTCACAGCATCACACAGCTGGCGCAGATTTGTCAGCTGTACATCCAAATTTCCCCTTCTACCAAATACCAAAGGTGTTCTGCTCTAAGTGAGATCTGAGGACTGGAGTATACTGGAGTATATTGGAGTACAGCATTTATCCAGGTCCATTTGTAGCCTCAGTTTCCTGTTCTTAGCTGGTTGATCTGCTTTAAGGTGCAGTTGAGTGAGCGGTGAGAACTGACGTTCGCTGGATATTTCCTCTTTTTTAGACCATTCTTCATAAACCTGAGAGTTGGGAGAGCACCCTGTCTGGCATCAACAATCGCCACATTCAAAATCACATAAATCATATTCTACCCCATTGTGATTCTTAGGCTGACTTGGCCATGTCCACCTGCCTAAATGCTTTGTGTTGTTGACATGAGATTGGCCAACTGGTTATTTGCTTTAACAAACAGTTGAACAGGCATTACCAAATAAAGTGGCTGTTGAATGTATGTCATGTGACAGCAATATACATATACACTCGTGGCTCAAGAGTTGGGAGTTCGCCTTGTAATCGGAAGGTTGCCGGTTCGAGCCCCGGCTTGGACAGTCTCGGTCAGTGTGTCCTTGGGCAAGACACTTCACCCGTTGCCTACTGGTGGTGGTCAGAGGGCCCGGTGGCGCCAGTGTCCGGCAGCCTCGCCTCTGTCAGTGCGCCCCAGGGTGGCTGTGGCTACATTGTAGCTTGCCATCACCAGTGTGTGAATGTGTGTGTGAATGGGTGGATGACAGGTTGTGTAAAGCGCTTTGGGGTCCTTAGGGACTAGAAAAGCGCTATACAAATACAGGCCATTTACCATTTTTACACTTGGACAATCGAGTAGTTGTGCTATATTCTCAGATTGTATACAGTTTTTTTCTCATGCATATAGTTTCAAACGTATCATTTTGCTTTTCTCAATTTCAGCAATTTTGTGAATTTTAAATAGATCTTTGAGATTTCATAATGTCCCGACCAATTCTACACAGCAGTGAAAAGAAAAATCAAGTCCAAACAAAAACACTGAAAGGAAGCCTTTTGGAATAACGTGCAGGATATGCTTTGCTAAAACTAAAATGTATTATTTGGGAACAGATGAGGTGATGCTTGTTTTGCATTAGTTTTTAATGTGTGTTGATTTGCAACATGAATTCGCATCCTTTGCCTTAATACTGAAAAAAACAAAACACAGGAACAGAGCGCTGCACAGTGAAGTTTCAAACTGAGCCTCCGCGGATATCTGGAAATGCTAATGTATCTCTCTGTACTGTAACATAATTATAACAATGTTCAAACAATCATATCTAATGAAGCGCTTGGTCAGTACACATTGTAAAAATGATTAGCCTACAAACATAATTTGTTCTAAAGTAAAGATTTTACTGTTAGACTCCATAAGAATATAAAGTATTCAGTTCAATTCAAATTGCGTCAAGCATCCCTCTACTTTGCTCATCAGGATGGCCGTCTGAGTCTACCTGAGATACTTGACAAGATGGACTTCATCAAGACCAGTACAATGACCGACTATGGAGGGATGAGGGTGGATGGCCGTGATGAACTGTGACTTCAGTTTGGTCCCATATACAAATGTTTTACACAAAAATCTATGACTTGTGAATATTTTCTTATCTGAATTGATTCATCCTATACAAATTTAAAACACTTAAGGCCACACTTATCTTACAAAACTGACTCATCTTTAAACTGGGGTACATGTTTATTAGTAATACATTTTTATTCATAATTCAATTCTTTAAATTTTGTATACATTTTCTGAGCTACAGTGAGTGTTACAAGAAACTACTGTTTGAGTTTCTACAGAGTTTCATCTACTTTTTAGCCTTAGCAGGGCATACTCTCTTACTGCTTTCTCCACTTCACCCGAGGAAAGCGTGGGAAGTGGGGGTGTGGTACTGTGGTACTATGGAGACTGCAGGTTTGGACACAGCCCAGTTGACTGATTCACTAACATACACACAGTGACAAAAATGTCAAGAAAGCATGTTTCAAAGTAAGAACATTACTGTGCATATCTAAGTGAATGAGGCCCGATGTGAAGATCTCCATCATGAACAGTGAAGCAGCTCAAATTTAAACAACAACAGATCTGCTTAGAACAGGACTTCATGCATGTTTAGAGCACCCACTCAAGTTTGTCAGACAATGCATTGGATTGTAAATTTCATCTATGATATGAACACAATAAAAACATTGAGACTAAACTTACCTGTAGTCCATAAAAGCTGAAAAAATGTAAATACACTGGTACTTGTACATTTCTGCTCTGACTACTCAAAGCACTTTTCCTACAACACACACACTTTCATACAGCATATTTATGCACATCCTTACACTCGGCTAAGCATCAGGAGCAATTTGGAGATCAAAGACACTAAAGTGTGTGGACCACTAACCTTCTGATTAGTTCACAACCTGCGGTGCCTCCTGAGCACAAAATAAATCAAACCAAATAATAATAGTATGGATTTAAGCCTTAAATGCTGATTTATTTAAAGGAAATTGTTGACATTAATCTGTAAGAAACATTTGGATGGCAGTTTCAGCAAATCTGTGTTGTACAGTCAGCGGAAGCATTTTCCAGCAAAATAAAAATACATTCAGGAGGAAATACTGTCAAGCAAAAAGTCATAAGACATTATAAAGTAAGTTAGAAAGTTACAGAATGAGCACCACTGTGGAGTCTTCGGTCGCCTCACGCTTGCATCACTGGACGAGCCTCTTTGGCCGTGAGGTCAATCCCAGAACCTGCAAAGCCGGTTCCACCCTTTCAAAACACAAAGGACCACAGTACAGTTAAAGAGAGAAAAAGTCTCTGCTCCTCAAAAGTCAGCTTTCAAACAGCGAACCACGTTTTCTGTGTCTGCCAGGTTGCAGCATGACACCTCTGATTTCTGAGTGACAGCAACAGAATTCATAACATTGGGATGAGTGTTCAAAAATAAACATTTGAAATCCTTTTTAAAAAAAAAACTGTTAGAATTATTTTTCACATACCCTCTGCAGTGGAATAATGTCTTTTTCAGAAAGTTTGTCTCCCGTCAGAGGATCAGTCATGTCCTTTCTGATCAACTTCTCCACACACTCCTGCGTCACCACAGCGCCCCTGAACACAGGACACATGTCACATAGGGCTGTGCGATATGACCAAAATCTCATATCCCGATATAAGACATCTATCATCCCGATAACGATATAAATCACAAAAATGTAACATTTTCTGAAAGTTCTGCGAATCTCGGGCAGCTCGACTTGCGTGAAGTGTTTCCAGCTGGGTGTCGTGTAGCTGGAGTCGAGTGTTTTAACCGATGCATGAAACTATACATTTTTAGACATAAGTTGTAACGGCCGCTTATTACACTTAGTATTTATTACACGGCGTGCTGCGGGGAAAAGCCTGTTCTAACGTTTGAGTCTAAGGTTTATTTTTTAGCACCTGACGGCTCTTTTTTGCTTCTCATCTGTAAATACTCTGCATACTCTTTCACGTGATTCAATTTATTTTGAAAAGTCTCAACAGGATCTTGAGCTTTATTCTGAAAGGTTTATGTGGAAAATAAACAAGCGGACACGTAATGGTTTTACCGTCGTTGTTGCTAACGACAACACATAAAAACAGGTGCTTGTCCGTCCTTAGCGTGGTTATATTATAAGAGAAAGAGAGAACTTTAAGAAATGAATATAGCCACTACAGTGACCATCAAAACGATGAAAAGAGTTTATTTTGCGACACCACGAAACAAACGATAGTGTAAAATGAAACGATAGATGTTTTTATATCGTCATCCGATATATATGGTTATATCGAACAGCCCTAATGTTACATATCCCCTCACACTCCAGAGAACATTGGACCCCATTTACTAACATTAGGGTGGAAATGATTTTATCCTGTGCAAAACATACATTTGTGTTCAAAATTTCTGTCTGATTTATGAAAGACGCGTAGCAGCTGATTCTGTTGTAACTCGGAATCGTTCGTAACCAGCAGCCATGTGAAAACTCCACACAATTTGCACACTGCCCTGCCCACATTTCTCGATATAAAGAAACACGTTGACAATGTTGTAGGAGAGAAGCCTGACTGTAGAAAATGGAATAACAGGAACCCGAGGTTTAAGGAGAAAGAAGTACAAACGCACGGTCTGTCATGGTCAAGAGAGAGCTGAGTGTTAAAACCAAAGTGTTCAATGATCCCCCAGACAAGCAGATTTATGAAAAACCCTTATAGACGAGGGACGGAGGTTGCTGAGGACAGGTGGGACTGGGCTTACTGGTATTAATTTGTACTAGTAAAAGTAATTTTAAAGACTTGTGCTCTAATTCTCAAGACAGCCAGGCTGTCATTTGTTGGTACGCATGGTCAGAGGGACTTCTAAATTTGTTCATAAACAAATACAGGTGGCACTCACGATGGTCGAAGAACAGCACAGGGAACACTGTTGCCCAAGACGTCTTTGGTCACTGTACATATGTACCTGTCCTGGAAAGAAATGACAAAATTATACAGCCTCAAGACAAAGTGAAGTTACCAGACTGATTACTCACAGAATTTTCATCTAAGACACAAAACAACTTGACTTAACCAATAACACACACAGCTGTTAAAAGGAGCTGCCATAGAGAAAGCTAACATCTTCCTGTGTGAATCTTCTAATTCAAATTCTGACTACACCTGCTTTGTTTATTCTTCAATTTAAATAACTTGTATTCACAGCTACAAAGAAGCGTGTAATGTAATGTTTTAGAAAAACATGCTAACAGCTACCAAGTCTGAGGGCTTGCATATATGAGATAAAATTTCTGATGCTCTAAGCCTGACAATCTATTTCTGTGTGCTGAGTAAACTGACCTGGCGGGTGAGCAGGGCAACTCGATCCAGACTTGGGTCCAAGGGGGTGAAACGCACTGTGATAAGCTCATTCATCTTAATGGGTTTTCCAGACATTGGACATAACACAGTCTTGCTCTGACAGATGTTAGAGATGGACAGAAAAGTGCAGCCATTACAAAATTATGCCATTACATTTTTAATAACTACTTCCCATAAATACTCAAATTTAGCAGTAAATATATTTGAGTAAGCGTAGTCACTAAGCTGTAGGAACTCTGTGACACCCTAAGATGTTTCCACATGATCATGATGTCAGGTCAACCTGACATTGGCCTCTGAAAGAGGGTCAACATCAAAAAGAGGAACGCAGAGTAAACATTCATACACTAAAACACTGACTAATAAAGTAAACAGGTAAACCTGGCAAACACACACAAATCTGGCCCACTTGTGCTCCAAGGTCTATTACACCAGCATTTTTAAGTAATTTCATGGCGGGTAGTTAACAAAGAGGTGTTCCTGTTTCTCTTTCTGTTTAAAAAAAAAACAACAAAAAAACCCAGTGTAGCTCAACTCCTTCCTCGGCATGAGAAACATCATCAGTCACTCACTGGTTTCTTGAGAGCAGTGGGCTTGGCCTCTGGTGTCAGTGAGGGAATCCAAAAACTGGGCAGGCTCTGGCTGGAACTTGCAGCTGTGGCAGCACTGGATAATTCTCCAGGGCTGCTCTGTGTCCCGTCCTTCTCACTTCCAATGTTCTTACCTGAAAAAAAGAAAAAAGCAGTTTTGACAGAATTGTATTCATTATAAAAAATGTCTTAAAAAGAGTTTGGGTGCATTAAAACAACACAAGTGACGACAGCAGCAGCCATAGCGCAGAGTCTGTGGGGTAGAGTCTGAGCTTTGGTTCCCTCTTGTGGCCAACATCGTAAGGTATATTTTGACAGTCATGCACGCACCAGATGTGAAGGGGTTGATAGGTTTAGATACAATGCTGTTCTCCTTTGTTTTAAACCTCTCCACTCTCTCTCGCTCTTCTGACTTGGACTCAAGTTGGTTGCTGCTCCTCTGCGCCTGCTTCTGTTTCTCATACGCCTGAAGAAATCAAGGAAGAAAATAAAGCCAAGCACTCACAGTTCTAGACAAGAGGCCATTATTTCTTAGAGAAAGCTCTTTCATATGTGTTGGCTGCAGTGTAGATTTTATGTTGTTTGTTTCATTGTTTACAGGAGTGACTATGAAGCAAGTTCAACATATCCAAGCTCTGTTTGGATTAGCTGGCTTAGCAAAGCCTAAAAAACCCAGTCGCAATGGCGCTCATCAACCTTCTTTTTTAAGTGCGCTCTTTCAGGGTCTGTGTGCACTTGTATAAAAAGTCATTTAACTTTTGTCCTGCACAAAATGCATCAACAGTTAATATTTTAAATAGAGTTTTTTTATGCTATATGCTGTGTAACATGTACAGCTGAACATTAGAGCTCTGAAACTTTAAACTTTAAAATTTACTCATTGTCTTCTGGTCTGATGTGGAAATCACCTTATTGCCAAAGTCAAATTCAACTTTCTACTCAGTATTTTTGGTATTAAATATCAAACAAGCTCTGTTAATTCTGTCTAATCAAAAATATCAAACATTTTCTACATCACCAAATGAATACATGTAGATTCCAGTGACAAATAGCACACAGCTCGGTCTGCATGGCTTTCTTCTTCAGTGTTAGTTACCCCGATGATTAAGCCTTGATTCATAAAACAACCCCATGGTGTTTAGCTGTGGACGTGACTGTCCAAGCACCTGTGAGGAGTTAAGAACAGTTAAGTGAGTTACTTACTTTCATCTTTTTGGCAATCTGTGTCTTTTGGTGAAGAATATATTCAAGAATGGCCTGTTTTTCATAGAGGTATCCATCTGGACTGGTCACACAAACAGAAACATGACAGTGTTACACATATGCTAACATTAGATCGTATGCTTTAATGTGTGTGTGTTTATTAGAGCTTATTATAATTACTCATAGTTCAATTAAATATGATTAATAACTAATTAAAAATATATAAAGCTTGGGAGCTCAGGTCTATTTGTCAGAAACTGTAGAATGCTGTGGCACAGAACTTGACCACTAGGTGAAGTCTCCTGACCTGTAATAAGATGGAGTTGGTGTGTGTTTGCTGATCACTTGCAAGACTGCACGACTGCCAAACAAGCATGATGCCAGATCTGTTTGACCTGGCTAACTGTGGTAACTGGTTGATACCAAGGCTCCCTGGATTAGACGGACTAATTTCGTTTAAATTACAAAGGAAAAATCTTACAGTCTGATGTCTACAGTGAAAGAATCTGGTTGTTTTTTTGTGCTGTGGAGTCATTCTGCTGACGATGGTTTGGATTCATTTGTCCTATTATAAGAATAGGTCACTTGCAGTAAAGCCTTATTCACAAAAATACTACGCAGATCTGGTGCACAAACCCACCATTTCAAATGCTTTTGTTACTAGTTTTTGACATTGTTGACATGTTTTAAACCTGCCACTACTGTGTTGCTTTTTGAGAACTTTTAGCCAAATTCACTTTGTTCTATTTATTTAAGTTCATTTTAACTGACTTCCTGTTTTAAAAGGTCTGGCAGTAATCAGGCCTGGTGTCACTAGGAGGGGAAATTACTTTTCCACGTAAGGCCAGGCTGGCTCGGAGAGACCCCCCCTCCAGAATGAAATCATTTAAAAGTTGAATATGTTAATATCAACTCTGGAGCTCCACAGGATTGCAAACACAGTTGTATTAAAGAATGACGGCTCCCCCTACAGACCTGTCACAGCAGCTCCTCCTGTTCTATTGCAAGTAGTTCACAATTTGCTCTGTAGCTAATAAAAAAAGCCGTGCAGAGTGTTGTTGTTAAATCAGTTCAGAACATTATACACATCCTGTACTATGTCACTGACACAGCCTCTTGCCTGTAGCTATCCATAAATATAATTTAGAATTCGTCTCCACCAAGAAACCACCTGATCACTCTGCTCCTCTCTGTCAGATGCTAGAGGTCTATAAAAACCAAACACCTAAAGACTACAGAACCACGTGACGTAAAAGAACTGAATTCATTAAAGAAACTGCGTAGTATGATCTAAGGTTCATTATAAATAAATTCATGAATGTATTCATTTATTAAGGCTGTTGAGAGTTTATATAAAATGAAAATTCCTTCCACATTTTTATATATAAAGGATAAAGGAATACCACTCTATTCAAAATTCTACTGTAATTATTCAGTTAGTGATGAACTGATCCCCTGTGTGCAGGTGTTTGTGTGTTGGAGTAAAAAACATACGTGACAACAGGATCCCGACAGGGCTGCAGGGACAGGCAGCAGCAGTCAAAGTCTTTGACTGCATCTCTGCCAAGTCGAACACTTTGCGTCCCGTAACCAGAGGCCGCTGAGCAGGATCAGAGTTACATAATGACATGACTAGAGATTATACAGAAAATCATGTCCTCTTTCTGACCGGACTAATCTGAGAGAACAAAGACAAGAACTCGCAGCACTGAGGATGTCTCACCTGTATCCTTCTTCTTCTCGTGGTATGTGTAGACAGCTCCAGCTGTGCAGTTCTTTCCATGGCGAGTCATTGTCCTTCGGGTTTTTTCTAATTTAAATGACAAAATTCATAATTTGTCTCATATTTGGGAAACTATTTTGTTACAGCTGATGATATAAGCAGAGATATCTAACATTAGCTGTTATGCTAACATTAGCTGTTATTTCAAACTTCGAAAACACACTGCCAAACCAAACGATTGAAAAGAGGGCAACAGATAAAAAGAAACAAAAAGGCCAGTTGGGACTAAAAAAGTTTTACAAGCAAATTATTATTACCAGATCCGCTTAACAATCTTTTCTTAACGCAGACTACAGCCACACGCACTTCTTCCTCGTTGTATTTTCTTTTGTTCTTCTTCTCCGCGTTACTCGAACACTGGTGAGTGACCAGAAAACCACCCAAAAATGACACTAGCGCCGCCATGTGGAATGGAGTGGAATAGAATTTCTCAAGAAACAAAAATAACACACACAGACAGACACACTAAGGAAACCCCTCCTATGCTCTCAATCAAATTTGTCTGTCTTAGAATTTTGTTAATGTTCTTTTGTACTACAGCAAGTTAAAAAAAAAAGAACAAATTTAACTTCAATTTAAGTAGGCTCTTGATCCTCTGCTATCTTTCTCATATATCTGTGTAAGCTCTCAGTCATCCAGGTTTAAGGAGTCTGATATTGAACAATCTTGGTGTTTTTCTTTACTTGTTTTTATGGAGATTTCCCCCAAAACAATGATTAATCACTAATCACTTAATAACTATTGATAGACTGGTCTAATAAGTGGCCTTATTGAGAACTATGCATAGCTTGTCCTTATTTCACCAAACACGGTTACCAAGATGTGGCGATAGATAATTTTTTTTTTAAAAGCCACTAGGTGTCGCTATGGATGAGGGTGTCAGACTGTTTCAAAACCTCAATCCAAGTCCTGCACAGCTGCATAGAAAAGCCTCGCTTTGCCCATCCCTACTCGTGTGTTACTTCCATCATTAAGGATTTTTTTTTTAAATTTCCATTAATTAGTGTCCATTACTCAGTTTTTGCCATTATAAACTTCAAGCACTCCACTGTAACATTATCAGATGATCCTCTCTACTGGTCCTCTTGAATTTCCCCCATCCTTTATCAACATCATATTTTATATCTATATATATCCATGCAACAAAAAAAACAAACAACTTCTCTGTTACCTTTACACAGTTCTTTTTTCTTTTTTCTTTTTTGTGTTTAATTTAATATGTACAGTTGATTAAATATGTAGTGAAAAAATAATGTTATCCATTTATGGACTTTTCTCTACATGATGTAGAGTTGTTGTTAATATTATAATGCTGTGCTGCCCACCACAGTTAAAACGTGTATTCTCCCCACATAGGCCATATCTATGTCCCTTCTCATAGTTAGGGCACTTACATTTTTTTTAGTTTTAAGTTTTCTTCTGCACACTAAAGCTACACATCCATAATTTTAGCACTGAAAAGAAGGAGCCTATCTGCAAAGCTCAAAAATCTTATTTTAACTTTGTCTGGAACACAGACTTTGAAAGTCCAAAAGGACAGACAAACTATTAAGTCAGTTTTCAAGTAAGCAAAAAGTTCTAAACAAGAAAACACACTCTGGAAACTATCTGAAATAAAACTGAATAAATAAGGTACCTGATGTAATATCACACTCACCTTGAACCCATCCGTCACACCTTACCACTGTGTTGTTGTCCTCAAAAGTGACCTACACTGGCCTCACATCTTCAAATATTTCTCAGTTACTCCTGACTTCTGTATGCACACAGTTTCTCTCTTGGTACCTGACCATCTGCTTTCTCTAGATCTACAAGGACACAGTGCAACTACTCCTGACCTTCTCTACACTTCTTCAACACTCAAAGCAAATATTGCATCTGTAGAGTTCTTTCTCTCTATGAACTGCTGCTCACTTGTCATCAGCTCCATTCGTAATCAAGCTTCAACTTTAACTTTTTTTAAATTTGGGGTAGCTGTAGCTCGGGTGTAGAGCAGGTCACCTATGAATCAGAAGCTTGGTGTGATCCCAGTCTGCTCCAGCATGCGTGCCAAAAAAGTTGCTCTCTGATGCAGCCACCGGAGTATGAATGTGTGTGAATGTGAATGAGGAAAGTTGTGTAAAGTGCTTTGAGTGCTCAAATAGAGTAGAAAAGTGCTATATGTGAACCAGTCCATTTACCATCTAACATGCTATTAGTAAACTTCCATCTCACAGAATTTTAGCTAGTTGTACATTGGACTTAAATGATAAGAGTCCAACATATCTCTATATCTATCTTGTGAATTCCTTTTTTGCAATGTTTTTGTAGTATATTGTTTTGTCTGTGCTGTTCTCTTCTGGGCTTCATTTACTACTATGAGTCTGAAAAAAATCTGATCATTTTCTTCTCTTTACTTGGTCTCCTCCAGTGTGACCATCCTGGTTTCTTTATATTAGAGGTCGTCACTCTCCTCTTCACTCTGTTTAACCAAATGCTATGCAAGGTGAACAAAATGACACCACTATGAAAATAAAAGCAATCAGGTCTGATTGAGATCATTTTGATTTTTTTGGTGTTGTTATTGGTTATACAAGTCACAACACCAAAAGATTAAAACCTGTAAAATCACACTTCAAAATTTGCTATCGCACTGCACTAAGCCCAGCCACAGTCTTTCCTATGAATTTCTCCTTTAGTCATATTTTTGAAATTAAACCCATGCAGCTATGATTAAAACAATAGCACTTGATGATGGGATGAATCCCCACTTGACTCTATGGCCTCCAGATCTTCTGACAACCTGTGACCACAGGGGTGCTTCTTCATATATAAAATCACTTAAAAGAGAACACACACACACACACACACACACACACACACACACACACACACACACACACACACACACACACACACACACACACACACACACACACACACACACTTATATATACAACCATGAGGTCCATTTTCTGGTGACTGCAGGTGAGGATTATCTGTTCTAACTTTTATTGCTATTAAAGAACACTCCTTTTAATTAGACTAATAGACTCTAATTATTAAATTGAGGTTACTGATGCATCACACAGATGAAATTAGAACTTGATTTTTAGCCCATAGTTTCTGTGTTTTGTTGCCTGGATATCACCAACACTGTATAATATAATAACTTAAATGAAAAACTACATATGTGTTTTCGCAACACGTTCTCACTCCCAACTCGTCAAACGTGTGACGCATGGTCAGGCTCCCTCTGCTTCACTTATGGACGCGCAGGGTACCCCCCTCGCGTCGGGAATTGACGTGAAGGGTCCTCCGATTGAAGAGATTGCCGCGGAAGTGCCTGTTGTCGGTATATTTAGACATTTTCCAAATCACATTGTAGTGACGTATACAGAACACAATAAATTATATTATGTAAACAACTACCTGAGAAACAGCAGATACAGCAGAGGAATTAATTATAGGCTATTATTTTGTATCGTTTATTGCATTTACGGAGGGAGTGATGTATGCTGGGTAATGGCACAGCTAGCTACTGGGTGACTTTATTCACCCGCTTCGGCTGTTATCAGTCCATACAATGGGCGTTATTAGCACAAATCAGTCCCATAGATATGGGCCATCTCCTGCTAGATTGTTCAGAAGGTTGTTCTCATCCATCCAGATGGAGGATCAATAACGGGAGCGTGGAAGACTCCAGAATCCACTCTGGCTGGAATCCGGTGGATACAGCAGTGTGTACAGTAGGGGTGCAACGATACTCGTATCGATATTGAACCGTTCGATACAGTGCTTTCGGTTCGGTACGCATATGTATCGAACAATACAAAATTTGTAATTTATTTTATCAACTTTCCTTCTGACGATGCTGTCTGTGTTGAGCGCTCAGTGAATCTGCGTTTGACTACTCCGCCTAGGCTGCACTGTCGAGCGCAGATCCACTGAACGCTAACACAGACAGCATCGTCAGAAGGAAGAGCGCAGGGCAAGCTAGCGAGACAGAAGTTAAGCTCTCCTTGCAACATGGCAAATTGAACCTCCCCCACCCTCATTCAGGGGCCCGTTCTTCGTACGTCGCTCACTACATCCAACATCAAATGACACATCCAAGACCAAACCATCGCGCTAACCGTGAGCTCGCTAATCCGGTTCTCCGAACACACCTGCTGTTGACGATTAGTACAGCTGGACGCAGTAATGTGACATCACTGGGTGTCGTAAAAGGGGCTACGCATCGATAGTAGAAACATTGATCGGCAACCCTCTGATTGGTCGGCGAAAATGTCGACGGAGCGCGCTCGGCTCGGTATTTTTCGGCAGCAGAGCAAGAACTCGTGAGTGAGGGATTTCAGGAATTTCAGAGTTTAATCAGAACGCAAGGGAACACTGCAAAGGCTGCAAAAACAAGGAGAGAGGGCTGGCAGAAAGTTGCTGACAAATTAAACTCGTAAGTAATTTAATAATAACAATAATAATGGAGTGGATTTATACAGCGCTTTTCAAGGCACCCAAAGCGCTTTACAATGCCACTATTCAGTCACTCTCACATTCACACACTGGTGGAAGCAGCTACGGTTGTAGCCACAGCTGCCCTGGGGCAGACTGACAGAAGCCAGGCTGCCATATCGCGCCATCGGCCCCTCTGGCCAACACCAGTAGGCGGTAGGGTAGATTTATTATATCACTATATTATCCAATATTATATTACATTATATTATATTATGTTATATTATATCCCCTTACACATTAGAGCCACAACAGGACCCACTAGAACATGGGAACAAGTAAAAGTGAAATATAAGAATATTCTACAGACTGGTAATATTTATCACTTATATTGCTTTTAGTCTCTTGGAAAGAGACCCTGGAATAATCTGTTTGTTTATAACAGCAACCAAGAAAAGGGCAGAGCAAAAAAAAGACAGGTGGTGGTCCTGCACCCTCTCGTCAACAAGTTGGTTAAGTAAATAATACCCTCACGGGAAAATCGATATCTCTCAATGAGCACACTGTCGCGCTGAGCTAAAGGATCCTGTCTATCCCGCAATATACGCTGAATTCTGAGGACTCTCCTTATCAATCTTGCACCTTCCGCAATGGATTGCTCGCGTAAACGGACAGGATATGACTGCGACAGGCTTCCCAAATCCACCTTCGCTTTTATAGCCGTGGTCTCTCATCTTGATTACACAAAGTAATTTGCAATTGCTTCTCTGAAATATGAATTACATCTGTAATAATCACATACATGTAATAGAATGTTAATAGTACATTTCCCTTTTTTAGGAAATGACCTGTATGTATCTGTGTGAAATCAATAAATGGATCAAGTGCTGCATTATCTTTAGTTACATTGATAATATTTATTTATGGTGAAACAGTGGTGGAATATCGCTGTTGCTTTCGTATAAATGAAGCGGACATACCTGCGTGGCCGCGATCTAATCCTGTTTACATAAAGTAAACCTGCTCCCGAGCAGGTTTACGCTTACGGCTCTGTTGCTATGACAGCAAGTCCCGGATGAGCTTCGGGGAACCGAACGATCCAAGATCAGGCGAAATCGTCAACAATCAAATCCAGCTAACTTACTTAGCGAGGTACGAAGAACG
Organism: Astatotilapia calliptera; assembly: GCF_964374335.1. Classification (NCBI taxonomy): domain Eukaryota; kingdom Metazoa; phylum Chordata; class Actinopteri; order Cichliformes; family Cichlidae; genus Astatotilapia; species Astatotilapia calliptera. Next base: position 28,580,798 of record NC_137425.1, on the reverse strand, counting down.
GGCCCCAGATCTGGCGTTTGGAATTATTTTGGTTTTCATGTGAGGTATGACCCTGAAGGTAAGTGCGTCATGGACTAAAGTAAAACAGTATGTTGGATGTGCCACGCAATGCTCAATTACATGGGTGGGAACTAGTGTGTTAGCGCAGTTAGCTCGTTAACGTGTTGGCCGTCTAGCCCCACGCAGGGGTAGCTCGTTAATGGAGATTTGCCGTGTTGTGGCGTTAACGTCATTTCAACGAGATTAACGCTGACAGCACTAGTGGGAACACAACGAATATGACTGCACATTTACGCCGACATCATCCTAGTGCAAAGACAAGTGGAAGCAGACAAAAACAACAAGCATGCATGCTACAAACTTTACCCGAGTCATTTAGACAGCCGTTAGCACATGATTCTCCTTATGGGGACCTGATATGTTTAATATTGTGGCTAGCTCAGACAACGAGGAGACGGAGGTATCGTTTGGTCTTGCTTCCCGTGAGCTAGCCAGGGAGCACAGCCGTTTATTGACATCTGCAGAAGAACACTGCCGCTAGCTAACTGCTCAGCGCGGCAACCGCATAGCAACAACAACAACAACAACAACAACACCACCACACAGGGCGCCCTCTGACCCCGGAAGGACACACCGTCGCAGCGAGAGGGCGTCACCCGTCACTATGGCAACATAAACAAAACATAACTGTACAAACAGAACCCCGAACAGCCCTGACCCGCTACAATATGCTGCTGAGAGCCCAGAAGAAGCGTATAGTATAGCTTTTATTTTGGAAAGAGCCATTTCTCTGTAATAAACTCTCTTTTCCAAAGATGAGTGATTCCTCAATCAGATACAGGTGTTACCGCGCCAGATCCGCGGCCCCGAACTGTAGTAAGGAAACCTCTGGCAGTTACTTGAAGGTTCCGTAACTGACTCGTAGCCGGCAACAGCTTACTATACAGGTCAACTCCGCTAGCAAAAAGATCGAAGGAGGCGTAGGAAACTGCTTCACCGAACTTTATTTCTTCTCTAAGGCACGAACACCGCGTACAGTGGGCTGAAACAGTTTACTCACAGCAAGCATCGCCGACACAACTCTGGCTGTCGAGGGAGTTATTATATTCCTTTTATTTATTTTCTTTTCGTCTCTTCTGTAGCTAACCGTTACATTTTCCCCTTCTCCGCTCTCTCTCTTCACACACACACCAGGCAGTCCCGCTACACACATCCCGAATACATTTCCCATCAGGCTTCATCCTTAAAGGGCCATGCCTGTAACACAGGGCTTGCAAAATCGCTAGCCCGACGTCCCGGGGCTAGCGATTTTTCCAGTCGGGCTACCAAAATCTATCTCTGCCCTGCCCGTCGGGCTATTGTAGGAAGGAAAAATATATGTCAATGCTTTTGCATTCTTTCGGAAATGTAGCTGGGTAATTATGTCATTCGCATCGGTGAGCCACTGTCAATATGTGACATATTGAAATCGCGTTTGAATTTGCGGGAAAGTCACTCGGGTCAGAGCATGGGGTGCCACCATCATCCCACTTCTGACACCAATGTGGCGAGCTCAGACAAGGAGGAGACGGAGGTATCGTTTGGTCTTGCTTCCCATGAGCTAGCCAGGGAGCACAGCCGTTGACATCTGCAGAAGAACACTGCCGCTAGCTAACTGCTCAGCGCGGAAACCGCACAGCAGCAACAACAACAACACACAGGGCGCCCTCTGACCCCGGAAGGACACACCGTCGCAGCGAGAGGGCGTCACCCGTCACTATGGCAACATAAACAAAACATAACTGTACAAACAGAACCCCGAACAGCCCTGACCCGCTACAATATGCTGCTCAGAATATAGCCCAGAAGAAGCATATAGTATAGCTTTTATTTTGGAAAGAGCCATTTCTCTGTAATATACTCTCTTTTCCAAAGATGAGTGATTCCTCAATCAGATACAGGGCTCGCAAAATCGCTAGCCCGACGTCCTGGGGCTAGCGATCTTTCCAGTCGGGCTACCAAAATCTATCTCTGCCCTGCCCGTCAGGCTATTGTAGGAAGGAAAAATATATGTCAATGCTTTTGCATTCTTTCGGAAATGTAGCTGGGTAATTATGTCATTGGCATCGGTGAGCCACTGTCAATATGTGACATATTGAAATCGAGCTAGAATTTGCGCTTGTTTTTTGCTTTCACTTTGCAATCGCGTGAACTGTGTATAGAGAGCGACAGCACTGATTGGTGAGTGATGATAATTTGCGCACCAATTCCTCTGACATCGTCTTATCAATCGTTAGCTTACTATGCAAACATGACAAGTGAAATCTCCCGCAGCAAGCTTAAACATATGAGAGGTTGATCACACAGAGAATCGCTGACTGTTATATGTGTGTGTGTGTGTGTGTGTGTGTGTGTGTGTGTGTGTGTGTGTGTGTGTGTGTGTGTGTGTGTGTAAAAGCAGCAGGATATATATTTTAGTTCTGCTGAGCCAAATAAGACAGGTCAGGGTGAAGAAGTGACAGCCAAAGAAAAGCTTACCACAAAACGGAAAAGTTATGACAAATCAGACTATAAGGCAAAAAGAAACTGCAGCTTTATGGTTTCATGGACAAAAGAATTTCTGTGGCTGCAATATGACGAGCTATATAACCAGGGCTGCACATAAGTGGTCCGCAGGTGCGCATTCGCTGTCAAAAAAACAAACAAAAAAAAAACGTGCACAAGATATGAAGTTGCAACGCGTGTTTGCATAAATAAGATTTTCTGGAGGAGGACAGACATCTGTTTAGAACTCTTAAAGATGTCGAAGAAGCTCCTTTAAGCAATTACTTTGGTGTTCCTCCACCTCCAAACAAATGTCAGAAGGAGTCCGAACCACAAAAGAAGCGCGTATTCTCGGAAAAGTGGTTGCAGGAGGTGAGCTGGCTTCAAACAAATGATGAACGCACAGAGATGTGGTGCGGAATGTGCCGTGAAAATCCCACTCTAGCGGACAAAAACAGTGCTTTTTATATGGACGCAAACGCGCGTTGCAACTTCTTATCTGGTGCGTGTCTTTTATTTTGACAGCGAATGCGCACATGCGGACCACTTATGTGCACCCGTGTAAATAACATAATGTTCTGCCGGGTGTGTTGTTGGTTTTCTCTCGATTTCTGAGTCGACAAGCGCCTTTGTTACTGGGACCAGTCATTTTAAGAAAGGCCCCATTAGAACCCATGAGAAATGCAAGAAATGCATTATTGCTCAGTCTGCAATATCTTTCCCAGAACAAACACCAATTGCAAATAACATACTAAAAATAAACCTGAAAATCTGTTTAGAACAGCTACTATGTTGCAAAGAGTGAACTACCACTGGCAAAATTTAGCAGTCTTTGCAAACTTCAAAAAGCAAATGCCCTCGATCTTGGTTCCACTTGTCTCTTACCCATGACTTCAGTGGAAATTTCAGATTCAGGATCTGACACAGACTGATTCATGTCCTACACAGTTCTTACAAGTTCATAGAAATTTCTGTTCAATTAAAACCAAGTATTTGAGTTGATGATTGTAATTTTTATACAATGTTGTAATTTGTTTTTCAACAATTTTTTGATTAATGTTTTGTTTCCTTTACAATATTATACTTTAATGTATAATATTGTAAAGGAAACAAAACAGGAAACAAAACATCAATCAAAAAATTGCTCTCTTTTTTATTCGGGCTACTTACATTTATTTTGGGCTACCAAAAACTGAAGAGTCCCTGCCTGAAGGGCTACCAGGGATTTTGAAATTTTGCGAGCCCTGAGATATATTTATTTTTTTTAATTACTTTTGTTTCAGCAACATTAAATTTAAAAACTGTACTTTTGAGTTAAAATATATATTTATAATTTTAATAAATGACAAATTAAAAAGGCATGAACATTTTTTTGTATCGAAAAATTATCGAACTGTGACACCAAAGTATCGAACCGAACCGAACCGAACCGTGAATTTTGTGTATCGTTGCACCCCTAGTGTACAGGTAAGACCGTTTAAACGATTCTGTGGACAAGGCAGCAGCTTCCTAACACCACCTTCAGTCAGTGTATTTAGTGCAAGTGAATCTTCAAAATGTAAAAAATATTTTGGCCTTTTTTCGTTTCCTTCAGATTGCTTTTCATTTTGGAAAAATCTTCACCTGTAAACTGTAAATTGCGAATTCTAGAGCCTATTAAAAGTCAGCGAGTGTCAATAATATTAATGTGGTTATGTTAGTAATACACAGAGTGCTAATATAACAGCTTTAAGATGCATTTGTAGATATTATTACGTGTTTTGCCGTCTTTATGGTGCTAGCTTAAAGTTACGGTGTAAACGTTAGCTTATATTGGAGTAAAGCTGTTAATGTTTAAACGGTGTTAGCACAGAAATATTAGCTTCTGTCATGACTGATGAAGTTACTAGTTAATAAAGTTTCCAGTAAAGTGTTTAATCGCAGCCACAGATTGACAGCAAATATCTCGATTAGCTTCAGTGCATCTATAATAAATATGTGCAAGTTTCAGTGCTTCGTTTAAACTGTATGATACTTATACTGACCCAGGGTCCGTGTAAAATACAATCCTAGCTGTGTGAACAAAGCCTGGCTTCTTTAGTCCTGCATGACAAACCTCAGGATGCAGGCTATTATTACTCTTTCCTGCTGGCACACCTGTCACACCTGAGAGTCAGCTAGAAACGTACAGTGACGTGGACATCATGCAAAGACTGCCAGACTCTGTAATACTGCAAATGATCAGTGACTCAAGTTAACACTAAACTTTAAACGGCACCTCTGTGTCTCTGTGTGCTGAACATCTAGGATTGAGTCAGGCTGCATCAGCTGAAGCTGTTATTTGTATATATCAATATTTTTTTATTCAGGTGTGGGGAAAATACGTAAGACTGCAGTGAAGCGATGCACCAGATTAATCCCTGGCCAAAGGTATCGTACTCAAATCAGACTACTGATCCAGCCACATCAGCCTTTTGTGAGGTCTGTTTAAAGTAGACTTAAAGTGAACTGCAGGTTCCTGAGAGGTGGACTGTGAGCACAGAAACACATGTTCATACATACAGCTGCAGCAAACTTACATTAATTTTAAATAGATTTGTTACTCTGGTGTCTGTCTCTGTATTAGTCCTCTGACAGACTGGTGACCTGTCCAGGTGTGCTCTACCTATGACTACTGGGACAGGCTCTAGCTCCTGTAATAGAAATTTTCTGTTATTCTCATTTAAAGTATTTAAGTGCTTATGCATATGCTTAGTTGTGACACTGTTACTGTTCAGTGAAAGTTTCTAAAACTAGATGAACTTACTTCAGCGTCAGGAGTTTGAGAAAACAACTCCCTTTACAGGTGCTGATAAGGCCACAAAACAGCATAACCATTGATCCGTTGAAGTGTGGTAGGATCCGTTTGTAACTTCCTCCCTCTTCCTTGGAATGCATAAAGGAGTAGGAGCACCACTTCTGTGGCAGCGCTGACATGACTGAACTGTGATGTTTGATGTGTGTTGGCGCAGTAATAAATAGCTTGATCACAGCTCTTTCTGTGTTGCAGACTTTATTTAAAAAAATTCCACGACACCTCCCACCCTCCCACTGTGAACCTGAATTGAATATTCAGAAGACATTTGTTTAAATAGTTCTACAAATCTGAGCTGTTGGTGTGTCCTTGGATTGTGTGGTAATAATATTAGAGCCTGCAATCTTTCTTACTGAATCTCTACTATGAGTCATGTTACCTGTCATGTTATTCTATGTTTACCTGTCAGCCTGGACAAATGTGCTGTGTGAAGGAAATTAAATTAAATCAGATCTGAACTGCTGCTACTTTTTGTTATTTTAATTCTCTTCTCTGTTTTCCAGAACAGTTCTCCACAGTCGCTGTCCACATGGGTCAGTGGGACCAAGAAGCACTCTGCTAATGTGTGGACTCTGACCAGCAACATCCAGCAGGACCCAGACAGCATTTTCTATCTCCCAGCTGGAGTTTTTGTTTGTCTGTGTCTGGAGAATCAGATTTTTGTTGAGCTTCACACTTGCAGACCTAAGTCAGTTTGCAGAGATCCCTCCCACCCATGTCCTAGATTTCTTATCTGAAACAGTAATATTTCAGTGACTGCTGCTTGTACCACAGGTTAATACACGCTACTGATCCCTGATAGGAGAATCATCAATTTTGCCAGCAAAGAAGCCTGGTGGATGTTTGTTTACAGTCTGATGATGGGACATCATGCTCTGCATCTTTAAAGTTTGTCTCTTGATTATTATTCATACCCAGTAATGTGAAGTATGCTCATATCTACTATAACTGAACCAACCTGGTGCTCTTCATTTATGGAGGCTGTTGAGTCTGAATGTTGGATGTTGTGTATCTCGTGTTCTCTGGGCTTTGTTGTCCTCAGTCTTTTTGCAGAATCAGAAAACAAAACCAGGAGGCGCGTAAATGTTTCTTCTCCATGTTTCTTCAAATGTTTCTTCTGGATGATGATAAGACTGTGACACAGGATGCCACCTTTGGTCTTGTGATGAAGCAAAGCTCAGGAAGAAGTGGGATTAAATGGTACCCACATGTGTGCTGCTGAGAAGGATGTACAGGGGCACCTGCAGCCAAATCCAAGCTTCAGCTTAGTTGTAGTTGCAGAATGCTATAGGACTGAGACATCTAAGGCATCAAATGTTTGATTAAACGGATGAAAAAGAGAAGTTTCTTCCCTATAATTATCACTTCTTAAAATCTGTAGCAACTTCAAGTCTGTCAGCGTGCTGAGCATGCTCAGAATGTGACAATATATTTTTGTTCAATATTTAATTTCTTTCAGTTGCAATTGTTAAATGAAAAAAAATATATTCTTATAATTTAGCAAATGAATTTATCAAAAAAAAATATACATATATCTGTATTAGTTTTAATAAATTAATTTGACACCTGTATTGAAAATACCATATTGTATTCATACAGAATCAGTATGGTATCATTGTTTGTCTGTTCACTGATTGTTGAAACTAAGAGCTACTTTGATCTGTTTAGATCTAAAGTATCCAAAGTTGAGCTCTGATGTTTCTTCACCCCTGTGTGTGTGATATGTGATTTCCTACATGCTGGCAGAGCAGCAGTTTGTGCTCACAGATGGTGACGGTGTGGAGAGACGGTGGTGTTTCCTCAGAAGAACCAGCAGAGTCACTTGCTGACTGATGTTCGTCTGCACTGCACAGAGGAAATCAACTGACCGAGGTTTGTCCAGTGACGTGTTATGAATGTATATTTGTTTTATGCTTACAGATATGTTTTTCATGACAGAGGCTCTGCAGAGGTTAGACAAAGCAGAGAAAACATGTGCTTTACATTTTACTGTGATTTATTGAGATATTTGTTGCCTGATGTTCAGCAGGAATGGAGAAATAGAATCAAAGGGAGATGTTTTTGATGTTTTTGTAATGATGTAAGTAAATCTTCAATATTATTTATTTGCTTGGTTATATTAGGAGTGTTTCTGAGTGAGGGGGAGAGGAGTCATCATCCAGGTAAAGTGACGTAGATCAGTGGATACACTTGTCTCCCCTTTAAAGGAGACGATCCAAGTCATCCTTAAATGTTAGTGCTTTCAAATACACAAACATTTTTAAAGGACAAAAATGAACATCCAACTTTGACTGTAACACAAAATAAATCTTTGCATGTGTGTTTTCAAACTCTCAGATGGGCAGCATATCAGTCTTGGACTGTGTAACCTGCCGGAGCAGCACTGAATGACCACCGCACATAAGCATGTTCCTGCAACATTCAGCATCTGATCCTTCATCTGTGTGCTTCTGCTTTTGGTAAGTAGAGTTACCCAACTCCAGTAACTCTAAACACATGCCATCCATTTCTGACGGCCTGGTTACTTCCTGTCAGTTACTTTAGAAACCATGTGGTCACCTGACCTAACACTGTTTCTTCTTCTTCCCCTTAATGTTCAAGTGTCACATGTCAAACAGCTGGAGAGGAAACTACACCAGTGTACTGGGATGTTTCACCAACACGTGCCAAATGCTGTTCCTTCATGGTGACATCACCAGAGACAGCCCCACCCACCTCAGGACCTCGCCATTGATCATGATGATTATAATGATGACAGCAAGCGGAACTAAGACTGTAAAAATCCACGACCAGAATGTTTCTTTCTAATTATGAATGAATAGTGAGAGCCTCTTTCTGTGTTTTGTCTGTTTTGGTTGTTTTTTTTTTTTACCTCATTTGTTACTGACAAAGTTCACAAACTCACACAGTTTACATTCTGTATGTTTCCATCTTTACCAGCCACACTCTAACTGCATTTAAGAAAATAATCCTTAGAAATCGGCGTTTTTCTCTTTTGTAATTGATGATAATTCAGTGAATATACTGCGCTGCTTCTTTCTATTGCGTCACACATTGCTTTAAGTTTTTCAGTGTCCGGTTATTTTTTACTGCTGTTTGAATTCTCTGAATGTTTGACCCTGTAGACTGTTTGATGGACTGCTTGTCTTCCTGTTTGTAACCACCGCCTGTTTTTTAATAAAGATTTGGATTTCTGACTTCAACACAGCCTCTGCGTGTCCTCCCTTTGTGTCCTCTTCCTCTGTGAATGTGTTGCATGTGTCACAGATTCATTTTATTAACAGCTTTCCCACAGTGAGTTGCATCAGCATTCATTCACAGCACATTTCAGAAGGATTCAGATTAATACAGTGATCTTATAGTCAGAATGATCCTGACAGTGCCACTGTAAACTCTTTCATCAGGTAAACTTTAAAGTTCAGTATTTCAAAGCAGGAGTTATGAAGACTCATACTGGCATTAGGACTAATAATATGTACTTACAAAGTCAAAGTTTTTTAATTATGCTAGAATATTGGAAGACAATCAACTTTTAGTGTTTTCCACATATTAATTATTCTGAAATAGAGAAGGTGACCCTAACTGTACAGAAGCACTAAACAACTGACAATCTAACAGACATCATTGGCCTGAGCCGTCATGCACAGTGAGTCTGATCCTTTGCTGTGAGAGTCTGACAAGCATGTTTCTGGTCAGTTTGGAAGAAATAATATCACAATGTTGATCTTTTTTTCAATATTCCTTCTCTTTTACAACATAAACTGTGATCAAAGGTACTTATGTTCACAGCATGTAATAATACTGACAGTCCAGGGCATTGTGGTCTGTTGAGCTAGGGTTAGGGTTAGCAATTCAGACATATGTATTCAATATTAAACGTCTCTGACGTGGGCCACTGTCCACAGTGTTGGGAAATCCATACCAGGCTGGAATGAGTCAAGGTAGGTGAGCATCCACGAGAAGACACAGCAGATGCATCCTACTAATACTGACAGGACCAGGAGACTCCAGAAACCGAGCATCTTCTCTTCAGTGCCATCCTCTCCTGTCACCCTCTCTGCCCGCAGCTGAGTATGGAGTAGATAAGGGCGCAGAGAAACCCTTATTACTAATTTGTATTTTAATTCAATTTTCATGAAATATTCAAATTCAGTATTGGTCCTTTTATACTAATAACCACGTATCCACCCAGGCTCATGGTGGGGCAGGGCTCTGTCCTGGAATACTTGAGTACAAGGTAATGTACACCCTGACCAGGTATCCAGTCTGTCAGAATTGTTTTCAATATTTGGTGCAAAAACATGAGTGACAACAAAAATCCAACTAGGATTCTTGCATATGATGAATGAAGTCTGTCTTTGACTGTTGTCCAGCTGATCCATCAAACCCCCAGCAGGTGAACCTTATTCATGACATAACACCGCAACAATGTAAAAAATGAAACAGCAACAGTCTAAATGTAAAGTGCATTCTAAAGTCCTCTTCAATAAATCATATGCAAAGAGTCATTCAGGACTGTAAAACGTGAACTACAGAGTCTTCATCATTAAATCTCTGGTTGCTTCATTTTTCTATCCTATATCAGATATTTTAAAGGTTAGCTTAGGTAAAGTTCCATTCTCATGGTGAGGCAAAATGCTTTATGTGTGTGTGTGCGTGTCATGAACGGCTATAAAAGGCCTATAATTAAAGAACAAAGAGGGGTTTGAGTTCGAGTTGCGGCAGACTGTCACTACTTGTAAGTGGAACGCAGCCTTCCTGCGGCAGACAGCTAATAACAGGAATCGGACGCGGTCCACCCAAGTCCACAGCAACCACCATAGCAACCGCCTAGCATGACCTTAAAAACATATTCTGTCTTCATAACTATCAAAAACATGAAATGATTTGCAAAGTGTGAAAGTGTTACAGCTGCAGAGAGCTATGGCGGTATCTTTGGAAGCTGTTTACACAGCTAATAATATACGATGTAACCATGGAGACAGTCAGTCACGTGAGCTAGCGGTGCATGTTTACTACAGTGAATAAGGTGATTGTGTGCACAGCATCCACACTCTGCAGAGGGTAAAGACATTACTTCAATATTGTTTTATATTGATATATATTTGCCTTCTGTTGACCATCACCTCAGGTTCACCATTACAGTTTCAGCATACAGATGCACACTGTCTAAATATGAACACATTCAAAAACTCATGTCTCAGAAATAAGCACAGCTGTTCATGTTTGTCATTAGAGTTTTATTTGTAAGAAAATTATGAACTTCATATTGTGTATCAAATAAAAGAACATTTCACAACTCTGAGTCAACAGAAACAGGAAACAGAAATGTCTCTAATGTAGACATGTACAGTGTAGTGTAAGCATTAAAAGATCATAAAAGGAAACACTAACATTTATGTGAAACTAATTGTAATTAAAAAAAGGAACAGGAATCTGAAAACAACACTTTTTTGGTCTAAGTGATCAAAGTAGAAAACAGAACTGATGTTCAAAAACAAACCGTAGCTGCACTAATATTACACATCTCGATCGTTGTACTGAACAGACATGTTGCTTTTAAAACCACATGCAGTGTGTGACCATGACTGTTCACTGAGACCATGAACGCCACTTCGCTGAAAGCATTCTTCTTCTTCTTCTTCTTCTTCTTCTTCTTCTTCTAAATTGGAAGCAGAAGGAGCACGAGCTGCTTTGATCTACTGAAATGAAAAAGCAGAACATCTGAGCTGAAACCATTAAGACAGGAACAAATTCAATGCAGTGTCTCAAGTGCCTTAGCCTGTTACAACTGTTGATACAAGCTAAATACGGTTAACACACAGTATCAGGGAGCTCCAGTGTGGGAACTAGTGGCTTTAGGTTTGTAGTCATTTAACTTTCATCCATTCATTCATTTAATTCAGGAGGAAGAAATGCCAGGTTGGTGCAGGCTGGTTACATGCATTTGGTCCCATGCTGTCTTTAACTAAATGACTTGGTTCACTTTATGGCTGGGCTGTATGTGGGGTTATATCATGTTATTTGGGCAGGAGTACCTGTCCCCTGTTAGACTTAGAAAGTTTCTCCATAAGTAGAGTTTCTAACTCTTATAGCACATCTGTGGCTGACAGCTTTTTGGTGGCTCTTTTTACCCCACACTGGTTGTGAGTGTGTAAATAGCCCCACTAGTTCTTTTGGGTTGCAGTTAACTTGGGAGGAAGAGGTGGGTATGCCATGACTAGATGAATAACAATTATCTGGGATACATAAATTTCATAATGCATGCATATATCTCTATAAACCTGCCTGAGGGCTGCCATTTTTACATTCAGTTATTTCTTTGTTGAATCTAAATAATGAATGTGTTACAGTTAAAGTGGCACTGATCAGTGTAAATGGCTCATTGGGACACAGAAACCTTTAAATTAAACCCTATCACCTGATATCGAGTGTCAAACAATATCAAAGCTGTAAAAGATGTTTACAGTCAGAATTTATAAAACTATGATTGTAAATAAATTCAAACAAGTGAGCTTTTCTCTTTGTGCTGAACATCAACACTGTGATTTCTTAGTCTGTAAGCTTTACTTTAGTGCAACCAGTTGTAGAAGCTGCCACTCCAAATGTCTTTTGATAACAAGAAAAAAATACCTTTTCAGTACACGGCCTGAAGTTCTTCTCTGACATCTTCTGCAATCAGCTTTGTCTGCTGGTTTGAAGACAATAAACCACAAAAAAGATGATTTAGTCACTTTGTCTGTGTCATGCAGCTCGAACGTGTCGTGTAACGATGTTGAATAGCTGTCGTTATCCCTCTGCTGTGTCAGTAGGATTGTACTGTACAGCATCTCATTGATATGTGAGGAATGCTAATGTAACACGATAACAGACTTACATCATTAAAATATAAAGTGCAGGAGATATTTAGATATTTTTATATTTATATTACATTTTATAGCTTTTTTTTTTTTTTTTTTTTACCTTTTATTGTTCATTTTATTTTCACTTACTGAATACAGGACACACTTGACTGGGGGAAAGAAGGGTAGAAAGAAAGAGGGAAAGAGAAACAGCTGAGAAGAGGGACGGGGGAGAAGGGCAAAAGACAAAAACCAACAGAATGAGCAGAAAAAAAAAAAGAAGAAAAAAAAATGCATATATCAATCACCTGGGTCACCTGCTGAGAAAGAAAAAAGAAAACAAGCAGAAGAGAACAAGAGTAATAGAATAAACAACATCACAATGATATATGGGAATATGACAGTAAATACTAAATATTAAACATTATTGTGCAGCACATAAGATCAACAGAACACAGTGTGCTTTGAGGTAGGAGCCAAAAAGGGTGTAGTTTGTGGGTGTGATCACCCGTGTGTACGCCTGTGAGCATGGACGCGCTTGTTTTTTTTTTTTTTGTTTTTTTTAAAAGGTTCCTTCATGTAATGATCTGCTAGAGGGTGTGGGGGGGCCACAGCCCCGTCCTCCAGAGCATGAAGCAGGTATGGAGGAGATCAAAACTCCAGACATCCAGAGGCCCCCAGAACACAAGAGACCAAGGAAGACCAACAGAGGGGCAGCCACGCCACTGTCCCAGTAAGAGCTGAGGAGAGTCCCAGATGAGGGCTCACTCAGCAGCCGCGGAGCAGAAGCCAGGGGGAGTTGCAGTGACGCGCCCTTGAGCTCCGCCGGCAGCCAGCCGTGCCTGAGTGACCGAGCCCCAGGCCGAGAGGCCGGGGGCACCCCACCTCCGAAGTGGCCCGAGCAAGCCCCAGGCTCCAGGCCCCGATAAGCGGCCGCCAAGGAGTGAGCCGGTGTGTACCTGGACGCCCATCCCCGGACACAAAGAACCACCAACGCACCGATGTCTGAGGGAGTCCGCCACTGGCAGGGGAAGTGGTGGTAGGGGGAGATAGGTCTCCAAACCTTGGAGGGCCTAAGATGTCCCCAGAGAGGTGGCGCCTGACACCCAACCTGACATATAGACACAGAAATACAGGCACACACATATACAAACATCCATTCCCACCCTCATGCTCTCATATGCACTCACTCCACACTCAACCAACGTGGAGACAGACATAAAGAGACGCTGTACACACGATCACACTCCCCAAGCGTACTCTACACACCGGGTCTAGGTACCCTTGCCCCTGGAGGGGGGAACTGCGCCCAGACCCAGGTGGTGTTACCCTTTTCCCTGCGGTGGGGGGAGGCAGACCGCCCCGACTCCGCAGCAGCAGGGATATTTATATTACATTTTACATTTTATAGCTGACGGATATTACTAAATAGACAGAATTTACTAAATAGCTGGATGAATATGAAAAATATGTCTATAATAACAAATGACCATGAGAGCCAGTAGAATTAATTCAACTGGACACTCAAAAGACATCCTTAAATGCTCTTTAAGTGGCAGAACAAACGAACAAACAGTTAATCGCTTACTTGAGATGAAATCTAATCAGCTACTTTGAAAACAGCTAAGTGGTTCCTCCTTTAACAGGATGACGGCTCAGGGGTAAGGCCATCATGCAGTCCAGCAACCTTTATGGTTCTGCTTTGATTCACCAGGAACTATTAGGGAAACCTTCCAGCGCCTCCTGTGAAAGACACAGGCATAAACACACAAACATTTATTAACATGTTCCACAGTGTTCCAGTTTGATTTTCTCATCCTGTGGACAACAACGTACATGGATGCAGGTTTATTGTTAACTTTTGTAAGGTTTATTTAGTGAACATATCCAGCTGCAGCTCCACTGTGATCCTGAACTGGATAAGCACTTAAGAAAATGTGTCAATAAATGGACAAACATCAACTTACTATATTTATCCAAACAGACAGGACCAATAATGCTTCACTGAGTTAGAGACTTTAACAGACTCTTCTATGTAAGAATGTCTCGTGCTGCTAGACCTGCAAACTTGACAACAAAGGTTTTTCAGACTACATGTAGCTGTCCTCTATGTCAGCTCACACATTTACATTTATGTCATACTTATTTCTGCTTTCCCATTTTATAATTATTACTTACATTTTGATTAGATACCTTGAGTTTGTAAATGATCAGATTACATAATTGGAATACAATGTATCCAATTCAGGGTTGCGGGAGGATGAAGCCTATCCCAGCTGATACAGGACAAAGACAGGCTGCCAGTTTATCGCAGGGCTAACACAATATGTGTAACAGAAAATCCACTTAAATGTTTGATATTTCTTATAATAATCATAATTATGACTATTATTTAAAGGTTTCTTTATAAATACATTTTGATTTTTTATAACCCCTAAAATATAAACCTGAGCTGTTTCAGATTCTGACCTCTGACCTCACTGGAGCTCCCTCTTGGAAGTACATCTGCTTCTTGTCTACCCCCAGTGTTGACCGCCTGCCCTTGATATCACGTACTGTACCTGAGGAACAAAAAAGGACAAACACTTGCCTTCATTTAAGAAGTACATTCATACAGAGGTAATCTATGGAAACACACTAGTTCAACCTTTGGGAGGAATCAGTTCCTGTGAAACATTTCTGTAAATGAACATCATGTGGAGAATGAATGAAATGAGTTCTTCAGGTGACTCAGCAGTCCCACACTGACAAATGAAATCTAGTTAAACTATTAAGCATATTTGCTCTTCTGAAATCTGTGTTAAACAACAACAAACATAAATTAGTAACAAAAATACAGCTGAGTAGAGGCTTTACAAACCACCAGCAGCCATAATGCTAAATTTTAATCTTCAAATGTTTCTGAGCCGTCTTCAACCTGCTTTCAACACATTAAAGTCCCACAGTCAATGCAGCCTGACTCATTCCTAAATGTTCAGCACACAGAGACACAGAGGTGCCGTTTAAAGTTTAGTGTTAACCTGAGTCACTGATCATTTGCAGTATTACAGAGTCTGGCAGTCTGCTTCTAGCTGACTCTCAGGTGTGACAGGTGTGCCAGCAGGAAAGAGTAATAATAGCCTGCATCCTGAGGTTTTTCATGCAGGATTAAAGGAGCCAGGCTTTGTTCACACAGCTAGGATTGTATTTTACACTGACCCTGGGTCAGTTAAAGCAATGGCGACAGGGAATAGGTAGCTCGAGGACATTCAATAAAAATCAGGTATAATTATAGAATTATGAAAACAGTGTGAAATATGTAACGATTTACTTCTCCTTCACTATATGAGAATATTTTTCTTGGCAATACGAACAGCTGTACCTTGAATTTTTCAGTATGTAATCCAGCCACACATAAACCAGCGTAGTAAAAGTCTAAAGCCTGCTGGTATTATGAAGTAGTGTTTCTCAGTTTTGCGGCTACTGCAGTAAAGAGTTTGTAAAGGCTGCAACAGAGTATTCTGAGGAAAAAAGTATGTGATTTAAAATACAGGCACAATTTTTGTTTATTGAGGATATCAGTAAGCGACGTTAGTGATGGTGTTCCTCTCTCCTGGTGAGAAAATGATGTGCAGTAGCTGTAATGTCAGCAGTGCCTCTGTTTCCCTTATATGTCTTGTTTATTTCTGTCTGAACAGCATTTCCTGCCCATGTGATGGTGGATTTCCTGTTAACAATCCCTACACCCATTTCAAATAAAGCTCCAATGTTGCTGGTCTGAGAAAAAGAATCACTGGCTGCTATTTTAAGAAGAGAAAAACATGTTTAAATGAATTTTATCACTATGGTGCAATCAGGCACTTTCCGGAAAGCACAGATTTCTTTTCCATTGACTGCCTCCGTTGTTCAGTTTCTGTGTGGAAACTAATCTATAAACAAAAATGAAAGTATACTTTTGAGATAATGTAACATTAACACACAAAAAAGAATAAACAAACAGAAAATGAATCATGATAAGCATAATCGAGGAAGAGGCCCATCTTCTTGCAAAGATAACTCTGAGGCCCACTCCACACTGAAGTTCATACCAGAAAAGCCACCAGACCATATAAGGTCAGACATATCCAGGTTGTTTGGTTAATGCAGTGATGCAGTTTAAAGTTAATGATGTGATGACGAATGCTACAGCAGATCACGAGTGGGATTAGATCCCCTTTGTAAACACCCCACCCAGAAGATATCAAAGCCACTTTTCTGTATCTACTGTCTTTGAACATGAGCCCATCATCATCATCATCATCATCATCATCATCCTTTCAGCACCCTGCCCTCTAGTTCACCAACAATTCCCATATTAACTCCAGCTACACATACAAGAAAACCGACTTTAACCTTTGCTGATGTTAAAATTGTATTTGAACAATGAGGTTTGAGTAAATTCATTTATGTTAATAAAAGTCAAACCATTTAGCCACATAATGGTGTTTTACACTGCACCTTAAAAACCTTACAGTACTGACTGTATCCTTGTTGTTTGCTTCCAGCAGTTCTTGTAATTAGGTGTTACACTTCATTTTGGGCAGTGCTTAATGATAATGATACTTGTAGTGATAATAATTTCTTTTGGGATCAATAAAGTGTTCTGATAGTAATGGGTACCTTGAATAATTTCAATAAATGACCGATGACAGCCGTTCGTTGACCTCAGTGAATCGTTAATCCAGTTAGACACAGCTTTTCTTTGTGAGCTGGTGCATGTTACAGATAGTAATCTTTGCTCTTAGCTGACATCAGAGCCCGATGGTGTATTCTTTGATGTTTTTTGCTCATCACAAATGATTCCATCTGCTAACAACAACGAAGTCACCATCAAAATTGGTGTGCTCTGGCTTTCCTATATCTAAAGGATTTTCTACATGTTGGTCCTCGTGATAGGCTGATTAGATAATTGAATGAATAAACAGGCGTGTGCCTTTTCCTAAGAAATTGTATGTTTGCACAGCAATGCATATACATCATAGTTAGGACCCAACAGAAACTTACAGTGACATATCAGTGAAACTTTAAATACATATACTATATACAGTGGGGCAAAAAAGTATTTAGTCAGCCACCGATTGTGCAAGTTCCCCCACTTAAAATGATGACAGAGGTCAGTAATTTGCACCAGAGGTACACTTCAACTGTGAGAGACAGAATGTGAAAAAAAAATCCATGAATCCACATGGTAGGATTTGTAAAGAATTTATTCGTAAATCAGGGTGGAAAATAAGTATTTGGTCACCTCAAACAAGGAAAATCTCTGGCTCTCACAGACCTGTAACGTCTTCTGTAAGAAGCTTTTCTGTCCCCCACTCGTTACCTGTATGAATGGCACCTGTTTGAACTCATCATCTGTATAAAAGACACCTGTCCACAGCCTCAAACAGTCAGACTCCAAACGCCGCCATGGCCAAGACCAAAGAGCTTTCAAAGGACACCAGGAAAAGTATTGTAGACCTGCACCAGACTGGGAAGAGTGAATCTACAATAGGCAAGCAGCTTGGTGTGAAAAAATCAACTGTGGGAGCAATCATCAGAAAATGGAAAACATACAAGACCACTGATAATCTCCCTCGATCTGGGGCTCCACGCAAGATCTCATCCCGTGGGGTCAAAATGATCATGAAAACGGTGAGCAAAGATCCCAGAACCACACGGGGGGACCTGGTGAATGACCTGCAGAGAGCTGGGACCAAAGTAACAAAGGTCACCATCAGTAACACACTACAACGGCAGGGAATCAAATCCCGCAGTGCCAGACATGTTCCGCTGCTGAAGCCAGTGCATGTCCAGGCCCGTCTGAAGTTTGCCAGAGAGCACATGGATGATACAGCAGAGGATTGGGAGAATGTCATGTGGTCAGATGAAACCAAAGTAGAACTTTTTGGTATAAACTCAACTCGTTGTGTTTGGAGGAAGAAGAATACTGAGTTGCATCCCAAGAACACCATACCTACTGTGAAGCATGGGGGTGGAAACATCATGCTATGGGGCTGTTTTTCTGCCAAGGGGACAGGACGACTGATCCGTGTTAAGGACAGAATGAATGGGGCCATGTATCGTGAGATTTTGAGCCAAAACCTCCTTCCATCAGTGAGAACTTTGAAGATGAAACGAGGCTGGGTCTTCCAACATGACAATGATCCAAAACACACCGCCCGGGCAACAAAGGAGTGGCTCCGTAAGAAGCATTTGAAAGTCCTGGAGTGGCCTAGCCAGTCTCCAGACCTCAACCCCATAGAAAATCTGTGGCGGGAGTTGAAAGTCCGTGTTGCTCGGCGACAGCCCCAAAACATCACTGCTCTCGAGAAGATCTGCATGGAGGAATGGGCCAAAATACCAGCTACTGTGTGTGCAAACCTGGTAAAGACCTATAGTAAACGTTTGACCTCTGTTATTGCCAACAAAGGTTATGTTACAAAGTATTGAGTTGTATTTTTGTTTTTGGCCAAATACTTATTTTCCACCCTGATTTACGAATAAATTCTTTACAAATCTTACCATGTGGATTCATGGATTTTTTTTTTTTTCACATTCTGTCTCTCACAGTTGAAGTGTACCTCTGGTGCAAATTACTGACCTCTGTCATCGTTTTAAGTGGGGGAACTTGCATGATCAGTGACTGACTAAATACTTTTTTGCCCCACTGTATACTATATACTAGAGTAAACTAGATATAGTATATGTATTTATTCAGATTTATTTTAGAAGCCAGCACAAGAATTATTTACCATGACCTGTTCATCCCCTTTAGAACTCTACTTACAGCCATTAAAACATCAGCGTCTTTTGATCTCACTTTCTCATTAGCCCCCTCCCTTTGGTCGGTTGTTTGTGGTTAATTTCCTGTCACAGAGGAAGTGCCTCACCCAGCTGCCTGGCTCTTTATTGGCTCAAGCTCTGATGAACAGTGATTTTTGGGGGTGAGACAAAGTGACATGAGCACTCAGCCAGCACAGAAGATAGGCAGAGGGACTGGAATTTGGAGATTGAGACATGGGCACAAGAACTGGCTGAGGGGGTAGTGGTGCTTACAAAGTACTCATTCATACAGAGACAGATGAGTGCTGGACAGATTCACTGCAAGGGAGGAAATGGCTGCGTGTTGCAAGAGGTAAGTAAGCACAAAATGCAGACAAAGCAACTAAATGAGATTCAATAGAGCATGTTGGAAGAGCATATTCTCTGTTTTCTATTTTATTTTGTGTTTAAAGTGACTAATTACTGTAATTCTGAGTTCCATGTTTCCAATACAACTTACTGACAACATTTACTGTAATTACTGTTTTGGCTGTAGTGTGCAGACTTGACTTATTCTTTTATATTTCAAAGCACTGAAGCACTTTCCTTATATGTTTTGGGGGATTTTGGCAGTTGTGACATTATTATTTATCAAGTTTTGCAGTTTAATCTCACCATTACAATCTCCTGAAGTCCTGCATGCGTTCTTGGTCTGGTCACTCCCAATCCTTGTACCAGTGTCTTGACACCAGTGACGCTGGACGGGTTTTGGGGGGGCTGTGCTAAAGACTGTTCATCATTCCTATTGCCTGTGTTTTCATAACTAGTATAATTCTCATTTTGATGTTGTTTTTTCATTAGAATTCCGTCATCGTGATAAGTACCTTCCTAAATAAAATAGACGCCAATCTTGGCGCAAACATTTTTCTGTCATGATCTTTGTATTGTTGTATGCTTACTTGGTCAAGTGGGAGCAACACACATATCACAAATAAATAGCACAAATCTTCACGTATACAGACAATGTTCAATCCAAGGCGTTGTGTGGCACTCTGAGAAAACTGCTCAGAAATAGTGGTTGTGTCTCTTGCCCTCAGAAGATAATATATGTGGGAGATATAACTATACTGTATCATAATGACTTGTTTCACGGGGTATGAAAGATTTGGTGTAACGTCAACCCTAACCCAGTTAGAGAAAGTTCTCCACTGCCTGTCCAGTGGCACAGAGAGATTATCCATGATGAATAAAAGTATGTTTGTTGACCTTTCCACCACAGCTTCAAATGTGTATATTCATTTGATATCAAAAAACATTTAAAAAAAAGATTTACAATTTAAAAAAAGGAAAAATCTGTCTAAGGATGTGGAAAGACTGAAGTGTTTCCTAAGAAATAAATGATATTTATATGACATTAAGAATCACAACAACAACAAATAAAAGACTCATCAAACCAAAATATTTTTATTCTGTGGGGATGATCACATTTGATCAAAGGTAGCTCCATAAGCAAACACGTCACCACATTCTGATGCAAATGCTCTTCAGATTAACTCGTGTATGATAGTGCATGACATCACATTTTTCCAGCAATATCATGTCACATCTGGAGAGGATCTTTACTGTTTTGTGTCCTAAATTGTATTATGTTCAGAAGATTAGATGATGAATATCATGAATCTAGAATTAAAGTCAGGTCAGACTACAATCCCACACCTTTTCCCAAATTTAGTGTGCATCCTAAACGTTTCAAGCACTTGTGTTTACTTTTGTCACAGAAGAGTTATGAGAAAGCCAAACTCTTATTTTTCTGTTGCCAATTTTGGTACTGCAGTGTAGCAGTGTGTGGATCCATAAAACCTCAAGGCAAAATCTTTGCAGCTTTGCTGCAGCTCACACCAGAAAAGTCAAATACAGACATCTAGTGAAGTCATATACAAATAGCATGTGAAGAACCGCACTAGTGCAAGCTAAATTCAAAAAACTGTGTGAATAGTATTGTGGAGATCGAAATGTACACTGAGATTAAAAATGAGTGCAGTCCATACTGTGAGTAACCTACTGAAGTAGAGTTATATTGAAAGATGTGAGCCCATGGCATATTACCTTACAATCCCCATAGTAATCTCTTTAGCTTATATAGAACATCGTCATGGCTGGTATGGCAAATAGATTTAACGAACTCTTTTGTAATATTACTCACCATAAACTGCCAAAAAAGCATTCTGTTCACCTGGATTAGCGTTTTCAGTGGGAGAAATGTTTCTTCGCTCATCAAAGAGACTTCTTCAGTCTCAGCTGACTGCAGGT
The DNA here is from genome assembly GCF_964374335.1 of Astatotilapia calliptera. Lineage (NCBI taxonomy): Eukaryota > Metazoa > Chordata > Actinopteri > Cichliformes > Cichlidae > Astatotilapia > Astatotilapia calliptera. Next base: position 28,559,528 of record NC_137425.1, on the reverse strand, counting down.
TCATAAAGTACTTACTTCAAAACCATGTTCTTATACACACAGACACTCACACTTGCTTCATTGAACATATACTCATACACTCCTGTACCACATGAGACCACCTCAACATACAGACTGGAGCAGGAAGCAAATCAGAAACCTTCCAATAAGTGGAAGACATCGACTTCCTCATTCTGCAGCAAGAAAACAGAAACATACAGATTGAACTCAAAAAATAGCTTTTACAAGCAGTCACAGATACATAGACTGATTTAGACAAATTTGAGTAATAAAAAGAGGGAGGAAAATGTCATGTCAGGAGACAGTTACTGGTGTATCTGGTGGAGAGGAGAATGAAATTGGTGGTGAGTGTGGGAAAATCAAACACTAATATCAACATCTTCTCTTGTGGACTCATAAGCAGGACTAGTAGTCCTGGAGCAGCTGGTGACAGTCTAGAAAGGCTCTGTACAACAATGGTGCTCAAGCAGTGTTGTCTGCAACAAGTGATAGAAAGAAACAGAGGAAAACTGACAGTGACAGCAACAGTATGGACAGAGGAAGGAAGAGGAGGAAGAATGGTGTTGAGTGTTGAATCAGAAAGCAAAGGAAGAGGAGTGGTACACAGCTAACTTACTGTGGTGGTGAGATCTGAGAAAGAGGGGTATGTGAAAAGATGGACCCAACAAAATTAACTGGAATTATCAGAGGACAATTGGGAGACGTAAAAATGCACATTCTGAGTTATGGAAATTTACTAATAGGCAGTAAATCTGAAATGGGGGTAAAGAAGGTTAAAAAATGTCAAAAGAGAGTAACTGGTGGAAAATCTACAAGTGAGAAACAAGTGAAGTAAATGAAGAAAATGCTTGGGAGAACATATAAAAAAAAGGGACTGCAGCTATGCTTTGAGGAGCAGGAACTATAATTTTGATATGACAAAACTGCTTATATGTACAGAGAATTTGCACCAAAGCCCATTAAATGTTTTAGCTCTTAAGAATTCAGACAGCTGTATGTAAAAGGAATCACAGGTGAGCTCATTGTGGAGGGGACAATAGAAGTGGCAAGTGTGCAGCAGGAGTTCCTCCAGAATCCTGCAGCCACAGAGGAAGCCACAATATAGCATTGTGGGGTTGCAAAGCAGTGAAAAGAGAGACAAAAGTACAGAAAATTAGAATTAAATTTACAAAAAAATTAAATAAAACTAGTGATAAATGCAACATATTGAATAAAACTGAAAGAATATAAATAATAGTGAACACTGCGGACCACCACTTCAGGATGACAGATTTAAAATGGGAGGAAATAAATGACAAACTTAAGATTCAGTCAAGCCGAGAAGCAATATGTATCAGATAGAGATGGCACGATACCACTTTTTTATGTCCGATACCGATACCGATATCATAAATTTGGATATCTGCCGATACCGATATGAATCCGATATAGTGTTTTTTAATCAACAAAACTGTTTTTTAAATATCTTGCTGCATTTTGTATAAGTTCATACTCAAGTTTAAAACAACAACTACACTAAAGCTATTCTGTTATACCTGTATGCAAAAAAAAATATTTCATAGTTCAGCAATACTGATCAATCTAATAAACTTAGACCTACACCATCCTCCCTATTCTGGTATTTTAAAGAGTACTTAGCGTAAATATTAAGCAACCTAACTAATAGGGTTCCAACTCCCAGCAACAACAAAAATAAATAAAGAAAAAATAGGGAACCACCCCTCACGCGCCACCTCATGATGCTTAATCGACGTAATCAACCTTAATTTGATGCAGTGTGAAAAAAAATGCACAGAAATCAATTATTTTTCAAGAAATATTAAATAGATTCAACATCTTTCTTCAACAAAATTGCAGACTGCACAGATGGTACCTTCCCAAAGGAAAAAGTACTATAGCTTACTAGGGTATATATATTAGACTTAATAGTCACTATATACAGTAATTGACTTCTATTCATTTTACATCAAATTAAAACTTTGTGTGTCAGATAATTATTTATTAAAAGCTAGACATTTTAAATGAGAATAAGAAAGAAAAGTATGTCTTTGTGCCCCCTTTTCCCAGTTAATGCCTATCGGCCCCCCTGGCTAAACTTTGCTAGATCCGCCCCTGCACAGTTACCAGCCGTCAGCTACATAGAAAAAGATCCTGGTGTAGAAAGTAATATTAAATACATTCTAACAACAGCTGATCAAGCTTAAACGTGCTGCTGTTGTTCACCCGCTGGTTTCCTCTTTCTGGTGCAAAGTGGGCCAAAAACAAAGACGGACTCGCGACAGAAAAGCCGATCAGCTGATCATTTAAGCAGTTTCACGATTGAAGTAGCAGCCGGAGAGCGAGAGGCAGTCGCTCGTTAAGCTTAATGCAGGAATGCTTTACAGACATTCAGAGATGGACTTACACACTTGCTTTACTTCTCTCGGGGATAACTTTGTCGGAGATGAAATGCCGGGTTGCTAGCGAAGCTCCAAATGCTATCCAGACCACAGGTCCCCATGCCACAGCCGCTCTATCACGTGATGCATACTGCTCCGACATGCTAACGTTCTGAGGTGAGTTATGGCGTGTTGCAAGTTTTGTGAGGTGCTTTCGTGATATTTAATGGATCGGATTACATTTTTTATTTTTCTCCGATATCCGATCCAGTCATTTAGGTCAGTATCGGACCGATACCGATACGTAATATCGGATCGGTCCATCTCTAGTATCAGATACTGTAATACTATTAACTACGCTCATTCTCCAATGGAATGCCAGAAGTTTCAATGCTAAGAGCCAGAAATTCAAGCAATTTATTTGAGATATGAAAGAAAAGTCCAAGATAATCCATATCCAGGCATCCTGGGTTAAATCTAATTCGGAATTCGTTCTATTTAACTATGCAACAGTTTACAGGGACAGAGAAGAAGGAGAAGGAGGAGGCTGTGCCACGCTTCTTAAGCAAGGCATCCCATATACAATACTCATATAGAATAGGGGAGTGCAAATGAGCAAGAATATGTTGTTAGAAATTGGGCTGAAAGACTATGTGATAATAAATTATTATAAGCCATGTGGACGGCTGTAGCTCAGGTGGTGGTGAGTATCCTTGGGCAAGATACTAACCCTAACATGTTGATCATCTCCAAATGTGTGTGGATGTTAATTAGGAAGCATTTAGAAACAGTAGAAAAAACTGCTGTTGTGAATGGGTGAATTGTCTAAAGCCCTTTGCATGCTTAAGATAAAGTAGAAAAGCACTTTATAAGTACCAGTCCATTTACCAAAATGTTGAAAAAAAAAATAATCCAGAGAAACAACAAAAACATGTCATGGTGGGGTTTACGTTCATATTTTACATTAAAAATGGTTAACCCACCTTGTCTATGGTCACTTTGCAGCACAGCTGTGTGACTCTATGGTTTTCATTTTGGAACACTGCATTAACACCCAATAATCCACCGCAATGAATATGAGGAAGAGAGGAGAAGATTAGTGACTTTATTTAAGAACAGCAAACAAAGCATTAAACTGTGGAATCTGTTAGTACACGGAAAGTAGGCAATCTTTAATTTGATTATGTTTGAACAACGGGATTAATGGTGGTGGCAGTAATGCACCTGTAAGTTGGGTGTGCCTACCGCATTTAAACTAGTAGTAGTTGAAGAAGAAGTGGAATCAAAAGGATCAGTGATGATTTATCAGTGTACACAGGTGAAATGGTTTCAATATTGTTAGCAGTCCACTGGATTGAAGAAACAAAACCACTAAGATCTGTGATATGTTCAGACTCGAACTCTTCACTGGCCAGTCTGCAAGACAGTCACTCAGAATGCAGACCTGGCATTCTGATAGAGATCCAGCAAACATTGTTCAGAATTGTTATGATGGGGCTTATGGTCACATTCTTATGGGTACCAGCGCATCATGGAGATAAAGGAAATGAAATGGCAGATAGGACAGCAAAAGTCGCAACAAGGAGACCGATAGTAGATATGGTTATTAGTGTGAGTAGGACGGAGCTCAAGAGTAGAATACGATACAAAATGATCGAAAGGTTGGCAGAAGCAATGGGAGGAAGAGAGGAAAGGGCGATGGTTTTATAAAATCCAAAGGAAGGTGGGGGAAATGAGAAGTACAGGCCGAAACAGGAGAGAGGAGACGATTATATCTCGACTGAGATTTGGACACACTGGTTTAAATACCACATTGTTTTTAATAGGTAAACACTGTACAGGGGAGTGTGACTGCAGTAGGGAACAGGAAACAATAGAACATGTTTTCTTGAATTGTCAGAGGTATGATATTGAATGCAGACAACTGATCAAAAAGCTGGACGATATGGAAGTGCAGTTGGACTTGATTGTTTTGTTTCGCACGACCTCTGTAAGTGAAAGTTATCGGGCTGCATTTTGGTTTTTAAGGCAGGCCCATTTGTTCGAGAGGCTTTGAAATTTTTTTTTTTTTTAACTTTTCATTTTTTTGTCATTTCGGTCCACACTCCACACCAGTTGGTGGCGGTAATGCGCTATTTTGCTGTTTGCCAACCGCCAGTAAACCCTATACAGAAGAAGAAGAAGAAGAAGACGTGGAAGCGGCAGAAGAAGACGATTACCACGGAGTTCAATGTAGCTGCGCAAGAAAACGGCAAAAACACTCTAAACCTCAATTCGGGTCTACTTCGACACGTCGAGACACACCTCGAGGTACAAAGTTTTTATTGTATATATAAGTTTGTCTCAGTCTAGCATGTATTTACCTTTCGTAAAAGTTAGTGAAATATTCTTTGAACTCGAGTCATCAATACCGCGGAAAAGTTCTGTCCCTGGTCGGTCGGGCGATTACTGTTCTTAATTCACGTATTCTTTGATTAAAATGAATTGAGCTAAAGTTTTTAAACGATATTAAAGAGTACCTTGGCAGAGGTATCTCATAGATGAGGGTCGTCGTAAATTTTGTTTTTTTGGAGGGGGGTTATAAAAAGTGTGTAAGGCGGTGTTTTGTTAGGTGGTGTAAGGAATGAATGGAATGGAACTATTAGAATCACTTGTTTGTTTCTGTTTCTCTTTCAAGCTGTTTCGAACCTGTTAACAACAACAGAGAGTTCGCAAAAGAATCGATTGGGCGGAACGTAGAGAACGTATACACAATCAAACGTCACTTGAATATTATCTAGAAAAAAAATTATTTAATTGAAACATGTAAATAAGCAGTCAATTCTATAGCTCCATGGGGTTTTTCCATGTCATTTTTGTCTCTTATGTTGAGCAAATTTGTTCCTTAGGGAAAAAAACAAAAAAAACTGAGTTACTAGCATAAGAAAGTACATGAGTATACATATTATAAGGAACAGCTCTTTATACTACCATCAAATAAGGAAAAGCACTGGGGGATAACTTCGCAATACGTCAGAATCAGAGAAACGTTACTAATTCCAGAGAGAATTTGTGCAGCACACATACATACAGTGCAGTGAAGTATGTTTAGTCTGGTTCAGTTTGTGTTGGTCTAACCCAAGTTGATGAACTAAACACTCTCATAGCACCAGAAATTAAAATAAAGCAAAAAAAACATGCATAACGACAGTCGATTGTAAGTGCTAGTTTCAATCATTGGATCATGAAGTCAGTTCCATGATAACTAGACGAAAATCAGCCACAATAAACAATTTGCTGATCAACTCTGTGGATAGATCAAGTTCACCAGGGAGGATATGAAAAATGGCAGACTGGCTTTGTTGGTCTGCAAAATTTTCCTCAGTAATGGAGGACATTTGAAAGTCACTGTGTATTTTAAACATATGGATTAGTATTTAAGGTTTGTTTTAGTTATATTATTAGTTGTATTATTATTACATTTTTGCATCTTGGAGCAAAGGAAAGGAGATTTAAAGATTAAAATATCAGAATTTCCTAATGCAGGACATTATCCAGTCATTTGATTTAAACTGCTGGACTGTCTTAAAGACATAAAGACCTGGATGGCTGCTAACTTTCTGCTTCTTAATTCAGATAAAACTGAGGTTGTTGTACTCTGCCCTGAAAATCTTAGAAATATGGTATCTAACCAGATTCTTACTCTGGATGGCATTACCTTGGCCTCCAGTAACACTGTGAGGAACCTTGGAGTCATTTTTGACCAGGACATGTCCTTCAATGCACATATTAAACAAATATGTAAGACTGCTTTCTTCCATTTGCACAACATCTCTAAAATGAGAAATATCCTGTCTCAGAGTGATGCTGAAAAACTAGTTCATGCATTTATTACTTCCAGGCTGCACTAATGTAATTCATTATTATCAGGATGTCCTAAAAACTCCCTTCAGTTAATCCAAAATGCTGCAGCAAGAGTCCTGACAGGGACTAGAAAGGGAGAGCAGATTTTACCTGTATTGGCTTCCCTTCATTGGCTCCCTGTTAAATCCAGAATTCAAAATCCTGCTCCTCACATACAAGGTCGTAAATAATCAGGCCCCATCTTAGAAACCCAAATCAGAAAAAGTTGGGACAGTATGGAAAATGCAAAAAAAGAAAGAAAGAAAGGAGTGATTTCTAAATTTGACTTATATGTCATTGCAGACAATATGAACACAAAATATTTCATGTTTTGTCTGGTCAACTTTATTTCATTTGTAAATAGACATCCTTTGCTGTCATTCAGACCTGCAACATATTCCGTAAAAGGTTGGGATAGGAGCAATGTAGTGCTAGCAATCAGGTGAATTTGTTAAATAATGACGTGATTTGAAACACGTGATGTCAACAGGTGATTGTAATTATGATTTGGTACAAAAAATTAAAAATTGTCTTTACATATTTCAATAATTTTCAAAAAAATTAATGTTCCTCAAATAAAGATAGAAAGAGATTTGGATAGTTTAACTTCAACAGTGCATAAGATAATTAAAAGATTGAAATTCCATCAATGTATTATTGTAGGGTCTACCTTAGAATATAAAGTGCCTTGAGGTAGGGCTGGGCGATATGGCCTAAAATCCATATCACGATATAATTTGAAGCATGTGCGGTAACGATATATATATCGCGATATATTATTTTCTTTTGTATAACGTATTCTACACACTAAGGCACGCTTAAAATCCTTTAATTCTCTCAAAAATCGACAGTGTGCCTGGTTCTGGGTGTGCTTACTGACCTCAAACAGATTTTATGTGGTACACGGCTCTCAAAAATCTGTCAAATGTTTGTCGGAGCATTACGGTTACCGTAGTCAGGAGCCTCGCGGAGTAATCTGGGTCCAAAACTCCATCTGCTTTCAGGTCCCAAAGTCAAACGAACACTGCAGCATCACTGAAAGTTAAAAACTGTCTAAATTCTTTCATCTTTAATAAAATGATCAGCGTTGCTGCTTTACCAGGTGCAACAATTAAGTTTAACATCCAGGCATCCATGAAAACAGAATTTATTCAATTCAACGGAGTTAGAAGTTAGCTAGCTAGTTTCCACCTAAACATGATGTGCCATGTTCTGACTGAGAGATATCTGAAAAAATTAAAACGTACAGCTCTGCTATCACTTCCAACATAAATGAAGACAGAAAACTAAACAGCAGTGACGTTTGTAGGGTTACTGAAGTTGGACTAGCTGGTATATAGTGATGTCCTAAGTCACAGGTGTCGAACTCCAGGCCTCGAGGGCCGGTGTCCTGCATGTTTTAGATGTGTCCTTGATCCAACACAGCTGATTTAAGATAAGATAAGATAAGATAAGATAACCTTTATTAGTCCCACACGTGGGAAATTTGTTTTGTCACAGCAGGAAGTGGACAGTGCAAAAGTTATGACGCAAAAATTAGAATACAATAAGAATAAATACAGTACACAGCTGTACAGAATAGAATAAAATAATATACTATATACAGTAGAATAAAATAGAATAAAAATATACAATAAGATAAAAAATAGAATACGAATGCTATATACAACTGAGTAAAAATACAACGATGCCAGAAAAGATTATTGCACTTAGTGTTATTGCACATGTGTGGATGTGTGTGTTTGTTCAGTTAAAGTTTAATGGCTTTAATTTAAATGGCTAAATTATCACCAACATGTCTTGAAGTTCTCCAGAAGCCTGTTAATGAACTAATAATTTGATTCAGGTGTGTTGAAACAGGGTGATATCTAAAACCTGCGGGACACCGGCCCTCGAGGCCTGGAGTTCGACACCCCTGTCCTAAGTGATTGCTAGCAAAACAGCTACATTGGCATAACATTAGCACAGTGAAGCTGAAGGATGAACGCTAACCTTTTTCCACTCAATAAAAGATAACGTGAGGGTTTCTGGTGGTTAGGGACAAATGCAATTGCATAACAGGATGCTATAAACGGACTAAACTTCAGTCAGGAAAACTACTGAGATAATCCATCCACAATACGAGGTTGGTCATTAATATACTGCAACAACATAGGAATAGAGCGGCTGCGAGAGAATTCGGCATTAGTGAATCAATGATAGGGAAGTGGAGGAAGCACAGTTTTTGGCTTTCCTCATATTCCAAAAGTGCTTCATCTTTTTGCTATTACTGTTGCCCAGCATAATTTGCAGATGATGTTGTTTGCAGCTGCTGCAATGCTTTCGACCAAAACAGGTGCAGCTTGATGATGACACCATCAACATGTGCTATTGCGGTAGAGCAGTATAGTAAAAATCTCTACCGTTGGTCAAATTTATATCGTTTCTATTATTTACCGTTTATACCGCCCACCCCTACCTTGAGGCGACTGTTGTTGTGATTTGGTGCTGTATAAATGCAGTTGAATTGAACTATTTCACACAGGGCCATGTAGGTTTGGATTTTTTTTCCCCTTAACCCTTTAGAGCCGGTCGGAGCGGGCACGCTTTGTTTTGTGTAACTATTTTTAAATCCCGGTAGCTCTGCAACCACGTAAGCTAGCGCAATAATTTTTTTTGCATATGAAACTGGAGGAGTTGTACTTACATCTTATGCCATCAGCTTGTCCTAGGTCACGGTTTCCTTCCACATAAAGCTTTGCAAAAACTGCATAAAAAGCACTTGCAGCAACAAAAACATAATATTACGGAAACACGCTTTGCCGATCCGTCAGCGCGAACTTTTGAATGTCCGCCATTACCTGCCCGAAACCGGAAGTGATGTCATTTTCGCGGAAATGTAGTTTTTTTTGGTTTTTTTTTTTTTTTTTACCATCAGGGCCTCAGGGTCTATACTGGTGTTTTTAAAAGTTATCTTTGACTTTATGACTTTCTGTGTCGTTTCTGGGATGCTTAGGACTCATATTGCACTGCTGGAAATAGTTTATTTTGATGCATATGCTGCTTTTTTGCAAATTTGTAGTATAATATTTATTTTCGTTTTTCCTGCAGTATATAAAAATTGGTGTATTCAAAAATAAAACTATGAAGACACTCAAAATAAATTTCCTGTGGTAGGAAACTATTTTGTGCAACTTTTTTGTATTTACAGTTTTGAGGGATAAGCCTCTTAAATTTCTCTAACTAGAAATATATGTTAAAAAAGCAAAAACGATTTTCAATTTTTTTGTAGTTTATTGCACGGTTTTGCAATTTATGTAATTACTATGCACTTAATGAATACATATTATTAAAATCTGGGCTATAATTGCTGTATTGATGTATAGCAACTTGAAATGCTCCCAAAAATGGCACCACACGATGTAAAAATATACTATAAGCTCTGGCGGACTTGGTTCTATGGTAGGTCTTAAAGGGTTAATAATAAACACCTTCATTTAGAAACTGCATTTTATGTTTACTTGTATCATCTTTTTCTAATATTTAAATTTGTTTGATGAAACATTTAAGTGTGACAAACATGCATAAAAAGAGGAAATTAGGGGGTCAAACACTTTTTCACTCTATTGTAGCTTATTTTTTGAGGATTTTATAACATGACTTAAGTTTTTTTTTTCTTCTGTAAACTGCAGTGATGTCAGACTCTGAAGGACGCCGCTCATCTGTGTCCTCCATCTCTTTGATTGAGATTAAGAGTGAGACTCATTTAGTGCTCCAAGCTTTTCTACATCGCTCCCTTTTAATTCCTCTGAAAGAGAGGCCTGGGAGGGTAGGAGGGGCCTACAACGATCACCACAAGTACAGGTAATATAACTCACTACTATTCTATTTTTTGCTTGTTTGTCTTTGTGTTTGTATCTTTTTTTTAAAAATTGTAGCTCAAGACACAACATTCTGGATAATAACTCACTGACTTGTGCCGTTTGTGACCTTTACCAGTGAGTAGCAATGATTAAAGGGTAGATAGTTTTAGGACTTACTACATTTTAATCAATCTAAAGGTTTAAGTAAGTAATTATTTTAAATATAGTAATTGAATATTTGCAATATTATTTATGTGACCATTTATTTTTAATGAATTGTCTTGTTTTCCCATGCTAGTTCCAACCCAAAACCAAAAACAAAGGATGAGCGGAATCCTCAGGTTGTCACTTCAGGAGATGAAAAAAAGACTGGATTCAAAGACCTCATAAAGCAACTGCCACATCGTAACAGCACACAACGTCCTGCCAAAGACCCTGAAGGCTCATTGGGCAGGAAGAGCAAAGCAAAACCTGCACACCTCAAAGACAAAAGCGAAGTAAGTGTGTTGTATTGTTTTGAGCTGGAACACATGAAAGACCATGAGTGATGTTGGACACAAACCTGTAGTGTAGTGTCTACATGGTATTGTTATACATTAGTACTATGATACATTAAGACCATGGAGGCTAGAAAAGAGTACTAAATGGGAAAAATTTATAATTTTCACTTCAGTGTCTGAGACTGGTTCTTTTTTTTTTTTTTTTTCCTTTTTTCTCATCATAATTATCAGTACTTAACTAAAATTTAATAGTTTAAATACTTCAACTGTTTCCACAGGATGACACCTCCTGTACATCAGAAGAGGATGAAAGTGAAAAGAAACTAAAGAAAAAGCTCAGCCAAAAAAACATCAAACAGAAGCTCTCCAAGATCTTCAGTTTAAGGTTACAGAAGGATAAGGACAAACAGGAGCGTCCGTCTCATCCGCAGCGACCTGACACATTACCAATTAACAAAAAACCGGAGCCTACACCAAATGTCATCTCTCCCAGTAAGCTCTCTGACTGTTACATTTTCCAAAAGAAGAAATATCAGTCGTATTTAATCACCTGGACACACAAAATTCGCTCGTCTTGTGTACATTTGTAATATTAAAGATGTATAAAAATTGCATAAATGTATTCATCTAAATGTAATTTTCACCTGTTGTGTGGTGAACTATTCATGCCGATTGATGTCAGCAATACTTCCTGACCATTTAATTTAGTAGGGCAAGGAATTTTTTTCCATTACAGCACCTTTTCATCTGACTTTTACTCAGGAACCTCTTCTCACTTTTTGCTAAAGAATTTTATTTGATGATCTTGTTGACAAAGATAATCTACATAAGGTTCTTGCACTCAAAGGAGGTAACTTCTATGGTACAACTTTTATTTGATATTAATATTTAAGATCATGGGGGACTTATATGGCAACTAAAAATGGATGAGATTGACATTTTTTTTTTTTTTAGTTGAATGAACTGAGTGAGGTGGGAGAGATAAGATTTAAATTATTTTGAAGGGTATCTCAGTGAGTCGAATAGAAGCTAGCCTGAGAAGGAGAATGCTGCAATGAGCTATAGTGCCAAAGGCAGCACTCACACTGAGGAGGAAGACAGTGGTTAATAAACCAGAGTCAGCCATTGCTTTCTTGGAAGATACTAGTGAACATAGTTCTCCTGCAATAACTCAAATTAAACACTTGACTGCATTTGAGTGGCAAAAGTCTTTTTATTGTTCATGGATATTTCATATACATTTGTCCATACAGATCACCCTCCTGAGTTCTACAGTAATGTGGCAGAGAAGCTGGAAAAGATTGCCCAGAAGTCTACCAGTATAAAGAGAAATAGTCCCAAAACACAGCCACCAACAGGTAATTGCATGCACAGCCACGCATATACATTAATTCACTTTAAAATGGTATATTGACCCAAACTAGAATTCACAGAACGGTAAAGTAACTAATAAATGTAAGTAAAATGTATTTATAAAGCAGATTTACCGTGTTTTCACACTTACAAGGTCCTGTAGGGTAGCAACTAACCACAAAATGAACATAAATTTTTCATGTTCTTCAATAGTGCAGAGCACCTTCTTTGTGTTTTACTTTGCTACCACCCCAGATGCATCAAAACGTTAAAAATGACAACAACCACCAGAGGACAGGAGGGGATGCATGAGTTAGACATGCAGCAAATGAGACATTAGTTTGTTAGCAAGGGAATATTAACAGGGACAAAGGTGGGTTTTGAGTCTAGACTCAGAAGCAAAGATGTGGGTCTCCTCCCCCCCCCCCCCATTTCAGGTGATAAGATCATTCAATACACATGGAGCAGTGACCACAAAGGCTGCATCACCTTTTTGTTTGAGGCATCAACTTGTATGTAAAGATCTGTAAAGAGCTTTGATTCTACAAAAGATCAGTGATATAAGCTGACCCCTGCCCATTAAGAGTCTTAAAAATAATGAGTAAGCTCTTAAATGAATTCTAATGTGGCAAGGACAAGACTGTAATGATGTGCCAGTCAGCAGTCTTGCTGAAAGGACAAAAGATTTCAAAGAGGTGATGACGCTTAGCTGGTTTTTGACAACGGAGCAAATTTGTTTGTCAGAGTAAAGCTCTGAGTCACAAAGTTATATTTTGCAAGAGATGTAAAATATAGGATACAATAATCTAACACGCTGGCAAAGGAGCTTGTATGGAGATTTGGATGGACAAAAGATGATGAAAATCTGTTTCGTTCTTGTTCAACTGGACGAAATTGCTATTCTTCCAGCCTTTTAATATATATTTTAGTGGAAGATATAACTCAAAGTCATCAGTGTACAAATGAAAGGAGATGTTATCTTCTAATAATATTACCAAGTGGAAGCAGATCCAAACAGAAGAAGATTGATCCTGAGATGAACAGTTACTGAAAAACTCTTCTTCTTAAGCTCTACATTGGCTCAAGAGCCAATGTAGAGCTGCACCCTTAATGCCAAGCCAGTCTGCAAGGGGTGGCAAAAAATTTTTATCCACAGAATAAAATGCATCACTGAGGTCCTGCAGACTCGGGGCTGCAATATCACTTTAATCTAATGTGACTGGTAAACTACTGGTCACTGTCAGCAAAACTGTTTCTGTACTATGAAAGGCTTTGATGCCCATCTAAAATGCTCCAGAAAGGCAGCACTTGTGACATGGTAGTTTAGAGCAAGGATAATGGTTTTTGGTCAGTTTGCATCCAAGTTTTGTTTGTTTAAGTATTTTTATTTTATTTATTTATTTGACCTGGACTACAGCATGCTTAAAATATGCAGCAATATTTTCCAAGGTTAGGCGTATTGTTAGGTATTAATTATAACTTGGAAACTAGGACTGAGTGTATCAAATTAGTTACCTATGCTGTAACACAGGAAACATCATAGAAGGGGCTCCTGTGAAATGTTACATGAAAAAGTATTTGCCCCTTGCCTGATTTTGTTTTTTTGCATATGATTGTGTCCAAAAAATAAATATAAAATATAGTCATTTTTTTATTATTTCCTTTATGGGGAAAAAAGCTGCCCAAATCTCCTTGGCACTATTTGAAACCTCCCCCCTTGTCAACTCATGAATTAACTGTGATTAACCACGTTTTTGGAAATGGTGAGTTTAATTTCACTAGCCACACCCAGAACTTACTCATCACTGCCAGACCTGAAATAGAACCTGATAAGATAAAACCAGCACATCATTCCACAATAAAAAGAAACTCAAGAACAAATGACTTGAACTTGGTTCAGGTCACTAACATCAGAATAGGTATATCTATAATCCAGTTTTGAGTTCCCTCCCAGACGCCTTAACGCCCACTCACATCTTGGGCCATCTGACCTCAGGAAATCGCATGATAAGGTGGGGCTAGGTTTCACAATGAGCTCACCTGAAAACCCTGGCTGATTGGGACCCACACCCGTTTTCACACCTTCGCTCAGGCGATTAGAGGATCATCAGGGGGTCCTTTTGTCCCTCTTTGAGGGGATACTCCCACTGGGTTTAAATCTGGGACTCTCCGCCATTTAACCTTAGAACTGAAGAAGCTTCTCGGATGAGAGGTGAAACGTCTTCAAGCAACTTAAAGAAGTCCAGATGCTTTTCTTTGCAAGCTCCTTTGACTACGGTGACCTGGATGACTGAGAACCTTCACAGACATCAGAATAGGTTACAAAGCCATTTCTAAGGCTTTGGGACTCTGGACTGTCTCTCAGCTAAAGAAACCTTATTGAATTGGTTGAAGGTGACTGATAACACCGGAAAAACACTTGAGCAACTGGTGATTGATTAAAAAAAATTGATAGATCAGAAATACATGCAGTACATTATGTGAAGTTAGAAAAACTGATCAAGAACTATAATATCTTCATCTTCAGTAAAGCTGATGTTTCTTTCTCAGCAGTATGTGATAAAGAAACAATAGTGCAGGAACTTGTCAAGGTGCTCTCTTCGGAAGGAGACTCTATCAATACTGTGGTAAGTAGTGGTTCATTATACTGTCTGTAAAGGTCCTTTATTCATTTGTCAAATGTTTTGGGAATAATAATAATAATAATAATAATAATTACAATAAATTAATCAATTCAGGTAAACATAAAGCTGAAGACGGTGTAAATTTTCCTCATGTGTTTGCGTGCGCACTCAAAGCAAATGTGCATCATTTAACAGATCCAATCGGACCGTTTTCTTCGCTCCAGTTTGACCCGTCTTTCATATGCATCGTTTTCCAAACTCCTGGATGCTGTGAGCAGCAGTCATGTAGCTGAAACTCTTTCTCAGCAACCAACAGCCAGTCCTACACTGCAACGGATGGCTGTCAGCATGGAAGTATCACGGCGAATAGTGACAGCCACGGGAACTCAGCGGATGCAAGGCTATGCAGAGTGCTACATGGAGAACTTCGCCCCATGGCTGAAAAGCAATGGAGGATGGGTAAGTGATTTCATTTTTGCATTGACTGTGATTATGTTTTTTACAGACGGGCCTCGGCTGTTATGAACTCTAATTTTTCCTCTGTATAATTAATCATACAGACTTTTTCATCTGCAGGAGAATGCAGTAACTTTGGATGCGCATCTAGAATATGACTGAGCAGTTTTGTTTTTTTTGGGTTTTTTTTCAACTAAACACCAACTGCTGGACCTGACGGGAAAGTGAAGAGGAATAGAGAAACCTTCTCTGCTTTAATATGTGACTTACTTTTTCTTCCATGGCCTTATGTAAACACTCAGTAATTCTTGAAGCCTTTTGAATTCTGCTGACATTAGAAAGACTCTCCAGGTTTTTGATTTGCACAAGTCATTTGTTGTTACTAATATAGATTATTTTATAAAAAAAAAAGGCCTGTCAGTTAAATTGAGAATACCTCTAACATCAGTTTTCTGTTCTGTAGTGACTGGGCAATTTTTGCCTTCTTCCTTTCTGTTCAGTGAATTGGTAAAAACTCCTACTTGTTTCTGTGTCCTTAAGACTGAGTCTAAACACTTTATTTGTATTAAAAAAACCTGTAAATACCACCAGCCACCCAGTACCCTTTTAAGATTGAATCTCACTGAAAAATCTAATTAACAATCACCCTTATAGTTTAGTTTCACAACTATCCAGTGAGCTAAAGCAGACCAAGATTTTATGTCTTCTTTAGTCAATTTCCAAATATTTACATTTGCATTTTATTCTAAAGTTTGATTTGTTAGTTCCTGCACTGCATGCCTTACTACTGGTATTGTTCTTTCTGTGGATCTAATTTACATGGGATCACAAGATGTGGATTTGTGTATGTTAGCAAAAGCTATATAGAGAGAGTATAATGTTTAGAGATTAGTGACTGATATTTCTATTGCTATCGTTTGATTGACAGGTCTTTAATCCACAAAAGGTAAACACTAAAGTTTTTGATTTTTTTGTTTTTGCTATTTTTCCAGTTTTTTTAATTGAGTTGGAACAGTCTGTGTTTTTGCATGATCCAAAGTGTTTTTGTGTGTCTATTTTCTATTTGAGTAGGAGCATTTAAACGCCTCCTGTCTGTAAGTTATGAGGAGAGATTCTACATGTTTGAATTGCACTAGGTGTAATAGGGACTGTCCCTTTTTGTTGTTGTTTTTTGTTTGTTTGGTTTGGTTTCACACCAAGATGATCCTGGGTTCAAACCCACCAGGAGGAGCCTTTCTGTGTGGAGCATATTGTCCCTGTGCTCATCTGTTCACTCCAGGCAATCTAGGCTTCCTTAGCCACAGTTGTAAATCTGTCTCTCTATATAACTTGTGTGTGTGTGTGTGTGTGTGTGTGTGTGTGTGTGTGTGTGTGTGTGTGTGTGTGTGTGTGTAATATTTTATTATTTTTATTGTAAATAATAACCGTTTCCTGTTGAAAGTGGACAAATTCCTTAAGGATGTAAGTATTAACATGAATGGACATAATGTAATATTCAACCTAAAACCTTAGTAAAGCCACAGTCTTTACACTGTATGTATGTAATTGTGAGTTTACCTTTTATGTTTTTATTGATTTTTTTTTTTTTTTTTTTGCAAAGGCACTTTACATTATTTTGACATGAAACATCCATCTCTGTTCTCTTAAGGTTTTAATAGTTCACTGTTTTTGTTAATTAATTACACCAATTTACAAGCAAAACACTGATATATGCCACACAGGGGATGTAATGTCTAAAGGATAAATTACTGGTTTTATGTGAAGTCCTTTCTGTGTGGAGTTTGCATCTTCTCCTCCTGTTTGCGTGGGTTGTTCTCTCCGGGTACTTCGGCTTCCTCCCACAGTCCAAAGACATTGAGCGACCAAGCGAGAGGGAACAGATGGATGGAGTTGAAACTGAGCTGCACGTCTTACAGGGAATCACCTGAATCAAGTCTTCATGTACTTTATCTTACTTTCTGCTAGTCTCACAAAGCTTACTCAGTTTGTTACTCAAACTTTTGTCAAATAGGACATTTTTTATTTATTTATTTTTACTGTTTTTCATTTTTAGGTGAACTTACTCTAATGTTAAGACATTGGAGTCATGTTGAGTATGTTGAGACTAATGTCTCAACATACTCAAATTCTTGTGCATGTTGTGACCTTTAAGCAGGGTGGATATCAGTGATCCTCACATCTAATAAATTTTACCAGTACTACCCTTGCCTGCATCTGTACTTTAAATTTTGCCCTGTATCAGTTAGAATATATAGGCTATAAAGGAATACCAAGAGTTACATTCTGAGTGACTATGAGGATATTTGAAAATTGTTGCGGTAAAATAAGTGAAGCAGATGTATATCCAGTATGCCTACATTTTACAGGCTAGAAATTTAGAATTAAACGTCAAATAAAAATCTATTTTCCAGGGTCCATGTGTCAAATATATTTTCTGCTACTACCGTGCTGGACTAAATACACAAACTGAACCAGCAGTTTGTGTATTTAGCCCCTTGCAGCAGTTCGTGCTTACAGCCATACCACCCTGAGCACGCCCGATCTCATCTGGGCTTGGAAGCTAAGCAGTGTTGGGCTTGGTTAATACTTGGATGGGAGACTGCCTGGGAATACCAGGTGCTCTAAGCTTACTAATCTAAGATACTAACCTCCACTTGGTCTCCAATGCATCCATTGGAGTATGAGTTAAAGCACTGACAAAGGTTGGTGCTGGTGTGTATGGGTGAATGCGGTGTGTTGTATAGAGCGCTTTGAGTACTTCAAGACAGTAGAAAAGCGCTATATAAGAAGTCCATTAAGAGTGCTCCTCTGTGCTTTTTTTTACATCTTAGATAAATGACATCCAAAGGCTAAAAATATAGTATATACTAAATAAATATTTGTCAAATTGTATCTACAATGAAGGAAATGATAGTCATTACTAGGTTAATTAATATATCCCAGTTAACAGATGTCTTTGTACAGCGCGGTGTGGAAGAACTAAGTAAATCGGTGTTAACAGTAATTGCCATGTAATAATGTAATGACTGAAAATCTGAACCAAAATTAATCAGTGGAATGTTCCAGGCTGGATTATGGATTTTAGAAATTCAGTTCATGAGTTTGATAGGCGTCACGTGACATCTGTTGAACAGCTTTTCTGCAGTTAGTCCAAGTGTTTCTCGACCGAAAGAATTTGACAATACATGAGCATGGAGAACACCAGGGCCAAAATCTGACAAAACAAGAGGAGACGTACAGGTCATTAATTAACAAGTCATTAACGCTACATATGACAGGAACTACACAGAAATGCACCAACTATGCACTCAGACTCCAGGTGGACTAGGATGTATAACAAGAACTACTTGTCTGCACTGTCCTCAGCTGCCCATGTTCACATCCACAGTGTATAAGCGAATGCAAGTGATTTCGACCAGTTAAAAGCAATCAGCATGAATAACTGAATCAAGAAATTCAGACTAAACACAAGTATTCCTAATAGCTGATATATGATCTAAGATTTTGGAATCTATACCACCTTTCATTGTAAATGTACAAATAACTGAGCTACAGCTTACAACACATAATTACCAAAAGATACGTTATTTCAAGTTTTATGAGCCTAAAGGGTAGGCAAACAGTTACTAAGTTTAAATGTACATTTTGTTTATGAACAGTATGTATGTATAGTATATAGAAAACATTAATATTGTCTACCTGCACAACACCAATACACACTCCAAACACCAGGACAGAGGTGATGTTTTTTATCAGCCACTTTCTTGCTTTCTGGTAGCATGGCTGCAAACGACATGGGGAAACAGTTGAGGCAGAGTAGTTATAGATAGAAAGAAAAGCGAAGAAGAATGCCAGGGCTATATTCCAGTATGCAGGTTTAGCTAGCAGCTCTGAGTTCCTAAACCCTGAGATGTGTGAAACTCCTGTTTTATGCTCCAGAGAGTTAACGTCAACTCTGAGTCAGTTATCAGGGTAAAAGACACTATGTTAGATGCAAATTTGTCCACAGATTAGAATTCGGTCATTAAATATCAAACAACATGTTGGAAAGAATGGTGGCTGAATTCAGAAACATATTGTCCACTTAAAAATCACCTAAATAGTCTCAGTTATTTGACCAGATCAACCAGAAGATATCACAGGCTCTGTTATGGATCAGAACCTATGCTGCCATTTGAACCGCAAGTCAAATCCAAACCGTGATCCGTTTTTAATTAAGGCAAGATCAGGCACAAATTCTGTTCAGCTCCAGGTAGACCCTGGCTATTGTAAGGTAGACCCTACAATGATACATACAGAGGAAAAACCCAGCAATCAATTTGGCGACAGTGGGAAGGAAAAACTCCATTATAACAGGAAGAAACCTCCAACAGAACCAGGCTCATGCTCTGTGTTGGTACAGGCCATTGAAGATGATAACAGTGGGTGGATTATATTCTTAAATGTAAACAGTTTCTATGCCGTATGTTAAAACAAGATCTAGAGTGTCATTAAAGTGGTGGGTGGGTTCTTTTACATTTTTAGAGAAGCCAGTTGAGTTTTCAATTACTTGAAAACTTTGAAGAACCTGCTATTCTTCCTGCAGAGGTCCAAGGGATCTTCCAGCAATTGTGATGCTTTTTTCTGGAGAATTGCTTAGGGTGATTTCATATCTTTTGATCTTGAATCTGGAACCTAAGCTGGAGCAGAGCTGGTTAGATCTACCGCATTATAGTGATCTACCCTGGTAAGAAGTGAACCAACTTTGTAGTTGACCACAGAAAACCATGGGCCAACCCTAAAGTTACCCAGACAAGCCAAAATCTTGCTTCATAGCCTCAGGTTTAGTTCACAGAGTCTGTTACCCTGGTAACTGACTCAGAGTTGAAGTCTACACAATTCCTGAAACATAAATCTTGTAGTTACCAAACTAAGATTTGTTAGCAAATTCTGCTCTGAAAAATGCAAAGACTTTAGTATGCAGTTGCCCAAGCAGTATGTGTGACACATACATTCATTGATCTGTAGGAAAATTCTGTTTCATTTGAGAGGTTTATCCCCCCAAAAAATAAAAATTAAAAAGCAACAAACCTCAGTCCATCCTTCAACACACGTCTGTGTCCCAACTGAGCAACATGATAAGGGTAGCTTTCCCTGCAGCACGTTATACCAGTCTGTTTTGTTGGTTACGCCACAGCACTTGAACTGGAAGAGCAGATGACAGGATGCAAAGAGGACAGTAATACCAAATATTTAATCTACGTTTAACATTTGCACGTGTAAACTCATGTAGATCCTTTTGACTTGACAGTTTTCTCTTGGGTTATTAGGGTGCCTATACTCTTGTCATGTACTCTCATCACTTATTTTGAATCTGTGTTTTTTTAATGTTCATAATTTGTGGCTGTAAAGTTCATTAAACTGACAAACGTCCACCACAAGGTGGCACCATCACCAAGAACAGTAGTTACTTCTAGATTTTGCCAACTGCATCTTGGTCTATGGTTTTGTCAGGTTTATTTTGAATTGGGGTTGCGTTTGGACTGCACCAAGCTGGAGATGTATCGCAGACTGTGGTGCGAAATTGCTTCATGCAGTCCTTGGCAAATATGACTGTAATGTGTTGAGACTTTATTGTGTCAATACTTTAAAATTTTTAAGGCAATATTTAACAAGACTGTGCATGTGTTTGTAGCTGTTGTTGGTGATCAGTACCTTCCGCACGGACTAGAAACCTCCATGAACTTATATGTGTAGCAAGATGCAGAGTCTGCAATCTCCAGTGTGTCCAGACATGAAGCTAGTGAAACTGTAGTGTAAGTGCCTACGGTCATTTTGCAATCATTTGGTGGTTTTGGCTTGGTATTAATTTGTTCCTTCGTTTGTTTTTGTCTGTAGACAGAGCCACTGTTGTATTTTCAGTGCATATTTTTTTATTGGATGTTTTGTGATTTTTCCTTTTTGTTTATTATCTGTATGCCATTAAAATGCTGCAAGAACCCCTGTTATTGTGTCCCATGTGGCAACTAATTTCCCAGGCTACACAGTATATCCGTTATTCTGTTGAAAAGAGGATTATTGTATTTTCATGTGCTGTTCAGTAAAAATGCTCACCATTTTCTGGACATTGTCCCAGGAATTCTTAAGGCCAGGATCTGATTCATACATCTTCATATCTTCCTTTAAATCTTTTTGTGCTTTTGAATCCAGCTGACAAAAAGACAGTGAACGAAACAAGGATATACAATTAATCATAAAAAAATCAATTGTATATATATAATATATAATATAGACAGACTGGCGCGTCCATCCATCCATCCATCCATCCATCCATCCAGATAGATAGATAGATAGATAGATAGATAGATAGATAGATAGATAGATAGATAGATAGATAGATAGATATGGAGCCCATTCCAGCAGGGCTAAGTATCTCACAAAAGTGTGTACACCCCTTACTTTGATATAATGTAAAGTAGTCAGTTTACAGATTGTATAACAGTGTAAGTTTGCGGTCCCTTCTAAATAACTCAACACACAGCCATTATTGCCTACTTGGCGATGGCAACAAAAGTGAGTACACCCCGAGGTGAAAATGTCCAAATTGTGCCCAATTAGCCATTTTCTCTTCCTGGTGTCATGTGACTCATTAGCGTTACGAGGTCTCAGGTGCAAGCATGTCTTCAGACTTAAACCCTATTGAGCAACTGTGGCGCATCCTCAAATAGAAGGTGGAGGAGTGCAAAGTCTCTAACATCCACCAGCTCCATGATTTCATCATGGAGGAGTGGAAGAAGTTTCCAGTGGCACCTTGTGAAGCTCTAGTGAACTCCATGGCCAACAGGGTTAAGGCAGTGTTGGAAAATAATGGTGGCCACACAAAATATTGACACTTTGGGCACAGTTTGGACATTTTCAATTAGGGGTGTACTCGCTTTTGTTGCTAGTGATTTAGACATCAGTGGTTGCATGTTGAGTTTTTTTGAGGTGACAACAAATTTACACTGAGCGAGGAGGCTCTAAAAGACTGTTTTGACTCTACTGTGTGGGAGATGCTTTGTGACGACCACGGGAAGGACAGTGACAGACTTGTGACCTTCGTTACAGCCTACATTAACTTATCTAGGACCTCGTGTTGCTTCTCCAACAACAAACCATGGATTACCCAAGAAATAAAAGCTGTCCTCAAGCAGAAGAGGAGGGCTTTCAAATTTGGAGACAGGGAGGAGCTGAAAGGGGTGCAGAGAGAGCTGAAAGGACTGATCAGTTCAGCTTCAGCAGAATGATGTTAAAGAAGTCTGGAGATGCCTTGGAATCATCTTGGGGCACAAAGATTAACACCTTCTGCCCATGGGGGATGCGAGGTGGGCAAATGAACTGAATTATTTCTTTAACAGGTTTGATTACCAACTGTACCCTCATACACACAATAACATGGACTGAACCACCAATTACAACCACTAGCACTTTATATAACTACTGTAGAAATTATCCACATATCTCACTGATCTAAACTACACTACTGTAAATGTTGTATAGACAATCATTCTGTACAATACAATAATTATAGTTTTACAACTGTTTACAACTGTTTATTAATACTCACAATTGTATATCTACAATCTGTATAATTTCATATTTCTGTATAGTTTTCATATTTTTAACCATATTTATATCCTGTTCATAACCTGTTCATAGCTTGTACACTCACTACAGCCTGTGCATACTTATAGTTATAGCATATTCATAACATACCTTCATACCATGTACATTGTAACATACCTTTAATAGATCCATATTTTGTAATATATCTATATTATTTCCAAAGCACTTTCTGGATGGATGCAAACTGCATTTCGTTGCCTTGTACTTGTGACATGAGTTGAATTCTATTCTATTCATCCAGGATGCAGTCTTCAACATCGGCTGCAGACTCACCCACCCCCCACTGATGCTGTTCCACCTTTGACACCCCAGACACTTCACACCTCCCCCACACACCCTGGTCACTACTCCCCACCCCCAACCACAGCATCCAGTACACATCCAGCACACATCTCCAGCATGTCTCTCACTCAACCACCCGGGTTAGAAGGCAAATGAGGAGGATTAAAGCCAGGAAGGAAGTGGGTCCAGATGGCATCAGGTTGTCAGGTCCTGCGCAGATCAACTGTCTGAGGTGATGGAGCGCATCTTCAACCTGAGCCTGAGGCTGGGGAGAGTTCCACAGCTCTGGAAAACCAATTGTGTGGTACCAGTGCCAAAGACTCCA
This sequence comes from Astatotilapia calliptera, assembly GCF_964374335.1. Taxonomy (NCBI): domain Eukaryota; kingdom Metazoa; phylum Chordata; class Actinopteri; order Cichliformes; family Cichlidae; genus Astatotilapia; species Astatotilapia calliptera. Next base: position 28,536,242 of record NC_137425.1, on the reverse strand, counting down.
CGTCCAAAGGACCTCAACAGCTAAAGGCCGGTGGCTCTGACATCCCACCTGATGAAGACCCTGGAGCGGCTGGTCCTGGCTCAGCTTCAGCCCCTGGTGAACTCATCACTGGACTCACTTAAGTTTGCCTACCAGCAAGAGCTGGAGTGGATGATGCCATCATTCACCTCCTACATTGTTCCCTCTCTCACCTGGAGACCGCTGGGAGCACTGTGAGAATCATGTTCTTTGATTTCTCCAGTGCCTTTAACACCATTATTCCCACAGTCCTGAAGGACAAGCTGGAGAACTCAGGAGTGGACCATCACCTCACAACATAGATACTGGACTACCTCACCAACGGACCACACGGACCAGAACTCAGGACTGTGTGTCGGACAGGGTCTTCTGCAGAGCAGGGGCCCCACAGGGAACGGTTATGGCTCCATTCCTCTTCACCATCTACACTTCTCCCACAACTTCACCCAGTGCTTCCTGCAGAAGTTCTCTAAGGACTCTGCAATAGTTGGCCTCATCACTGATGGGGACGACAGGGAGTACAGAGAACTGACCCAAGGCTTTGTGGACTGGTGCCAGCAGATCAACACTAGAAAAACGAAGGAGCTGGTGGTAGACTTCTGCAGGCACAAACATTCTCCACTGCAACCACTGAACATCCAAGGTATGGACATTGAGGCTGTGGACAGCTACGGGTACCTTAGTTTTCATCTGAACAATAAACTGGACTGGATTCACAATTCAGATGCTCTCTACAGGAAAGGGAAGAGCAGGCTGTACCTGCTGAGGAGGCTCAGGTCTTTTGGAGTGAAGGGCCCACTCCTGAAGACCTTCTGTGACTCTGTGGTGGCCTCAGACATTTTTTTACGATGTGGTCTGCTGGGGCACCAGCATCTCTGCTGGGGATAGGAAGCGACTGAACAGGCTGATCCGGAGGGCCAGCTGTGGTCTAGGATGATCCCTGGACCCAGTGGAGGTGGTGAGTGACAGGAGAATGGTGGCTAAGCTGTCATCCCTGTTGGACAACATCTTCCACCCCATGCAGGAGACTCTAACAGCACTGATCAGCTCCTTCAGTGGCAGAGATTCCTTTCAGCGGCTGTCAGACTGTCAGAAGTATTTTATTGTATATATATGTATATATGTATATATATACATATATATATACATATATATATATATATATATATATATATATGTATATATATATATATATATACATATATATATATATATATACCGGTATATATATTATGCTTTATGATGTTTTGAATATATTATTTTCTAAGATATTTAACTTTTAGAGAAATATCCCTTTTTTAAAAGATTTTTTTTTTTAAACTAAAATATGCTGGTTTGATTCTTAGAAGTGCTAATTCCCAATTGTTCATTTTTCTTCTTTTTTTTCTTCCTAATTTAGCCTTTTCTAATGAGTCTTCTCAAATTTAACTATGGGATCGTTACATATTTTCACATTCCTTACTGTGTACATTGCACTGCAGCAACTCTGCTTCTTTTTCTTCTTTCAACTGCTCCTTTTAGTGGTCTCCAAAACAGAACATTTGCCCCCATCTCACCCTGTCTCTATGATCCTCATCTGTCCAACTAAACCTGTTCATGGCCTTGCACAACTGACACTTTTTTTTTTTTTTATTGTTCTGGAGCACCTCAAAATGAAAATAAAGAAAAATTAATGAAAATTTGAACCTTGTAGAGAGTGAGCTTACCTGGTCATGAAAAATGTGGATAACTAAAACGAGAGTCACTTCTGTCAGGACCAGGAGTAACAGGATCAAAAAGAACTGCAGAGACAATAAGAGCAGTTGGAGGGTGAAGCGATTCATTCAAGGGTGGCTTACCCCACTAATATGTTTTCACACTAAGATTAGAATTTCTCAACATAAGGTACCTTTATTACATGTGGATGAAGTCTTACCGTAAACAATAGACAACGCTGCTCCTTAAGCGCTCCAAGACAACCCAGAAAGCCTGTTATCATAGTAATACCACCAGCAACTAGCAGCAGATTGGCAGCTGAGAGAGACGGAAATGAAAGTGGAAGAGAAGAAAACTCTGACTGCGTGAAGGACAGCCAGACTCCAACTCCAAACAGGCCACATCCTCCTAGCTTCTCAGAAAATGTAATGTTAACACAGCCAAAATTTAGTACAGAGTGGAACACAGTGTGAGTGAATGAATGCAGCTTACAACACTAAATTGGTAGAGACCACAAAGAAATCTTAAATTAAACACAAAGCCAACTTAGAAATCAAATAAAAATTCTGCAAATACTAACCCAGAAGATGAGATTAAAGACAAACATCAAATACTTGACAACACATAAACAGCCCTGTGACACTGGCATCCTGGAAAAGAGAGAGGGAAATAGGACAAAGAGAGATCTTTTAACAATATTTGTCCGATCAATTTTAGTTATTTGTTTTTTTTAGCCTTTGTGAAATATCCAGTACATTGTTTTGTTCTGAAAAACACAGTTAAATATAAATTAATAATCTTTCATGGTTTGTTGTGCTGTGCTTTGGGTGTCTTATAAAATGTTGAGGGATCTGTGTCAAAAGAGTAAGTTAAGTTTGGCACACTTTCTATGTCTAACCAACAGTGCTGAAGCCATTCAGAATACTATCCTTAAAAAGCAAAATATTTTGTGAAAGCCTGTTCCACCTCTGCTAACTTTCTATCATAGAGTTCTGCTCAGACCACTTGCACTCATCCGTCTCCCAAAAAGAAACAAAAATCTAATGCATTATTGGGGGAAAAAGCTGAAGTAAAAAGAGTTGAAGAGTGAAAGATTGTGAATGTGTATTTAAAAATCTGTTTCTTTTTCACTACACTATCAACATACCCAGGTAGAAAAATTTGCTTAATAAATTATGAGCCCTACTCCGGCCCACCAAAAAGTACTCGAAGATCCCATCACAACATCTAAAGAACCTGCCTCATTTAAGATCAGTGTTTAGGACTCGGTTAACAGCTGGGCAAAATGTGGCCTCCACGAGAGAGTTCCTATGGCAAAAACTACTGATGGTAAAGGACCAAAAAAGGCTTGTCTCACATTTGCCAAAAAATCTCTCTCTATATATAAAATCTCTTTAAATATCTGTCTTTTTAATGACTCACTTCAATTTTATTTTTCCAAATCACAACAGTTGCTTGAAGGGTCTTTGTATTGTAAGCCAAGGCCTCTACAGTAATACAGAGAACAGAGAGTATCAGATGGCCCCCTATGAGCAAGTACTTTGGCAATAGTGGGAACAGGTGAGGGGAGGAAGACAGGACAAAGGACACTCTGCAGAAGAGACCCGGAGATTAATAACTTTCCATCCATCCTCTTATCTAAGGATTATAATTTTGCTATATGGTTTTGATCATTTTGTCTACTTATCCATTCAGACAAGGCACAGGGGTGGTAGTGGGAACCTGTAACAACTGTCCGTCGATGTAACAGTTATCCATGACAAGAGAGGCGTGTTTGCCCTTCTGTCTGTGTCGTTTTAGAATGGGCAAAATTGCTTTACGTCCGTTGTTGATTTCCCTAGGAAACTAGCCGTTCATACCATAAGACATTCCTTTTAATTCACACCGTTTGCTTTTAACAAGTTCTTTAAACTGGAAATGTTCAAACTTAGCAATGATAAGATCAGGCTCTGAGACGAGACTGCATGAAGTTTCTAATCCACGTTTCAGCCGGGATTCCAGAGAAAATCAATGTCTCGCATACGTCTTGTTTACATGTCGTGAATGTGTTTTAGGGATTTATTGTCTGCGTTTAGAGTTAATAGCTTTTGTTTGTGGACTCGCGTATCTGAATGTTGGTTGTCAGTAGGTCCTCTGTATCTGTTATATTTATGTTGGTCCGGGGGATTTCTCCGTGACGTGCTGCTCAAAATATCCGTGGAGGAACCTTCGAGTTCCTCCATTCTGCGTGGTGATATCGTTAGTGGTTGTATGTTTGATTTAAATTTGCTGACAGATGTTTGTTTAAATTAAAGTCATAATTTCACTAGTTTAGAGTATAATCTGGCAGCCGGCGCAGCAGTTTTGTAAATCTCAAACCTCGCAATTTCACAGCATCACGCACTCTTTATCTTATCTTATTTGCTCCCCTCCCCTAACTTCTACTTATGCCATAATGGCTCACCGTAGCAGGTAGTTTTGATTTGGCAGGGTTTACCACTGGATGCTTTTTCTGACGGAACCTCAGAGGGGACTTGCGTTTCTGGCTGGTATCGAGCATACCAGAGCATTGGAACACTTTTTAACAATACTTGAAAGGTTCTTGAATTTGACTTGCTTGAACCAACTTTAGTGGGAAAGTCTTCATTTATAAACACTTAGATTGTGCCATGGACTACTGACTCCACACAGGAAGTTTCCGACAGGAAGGAAGTTCCCTCCCCTACTCACTAGACCCAGTTACAATACTCAAGTTATTTTACATGCCTTTGTGAGTCACAGAGCCCAAGGCCCAGATTTGGTTTTTATTTTATAACAACACAAAATTCCGAGGAAACCATGTTTCAGTGATTAGTGTGGGGAATGAGCTGGAAAACAGACTAACCCAAAGTTATCTGAAAAAAATATCCAGGATGCCTCAAATGTAGCTATGGTACTTAGGAATTCAAACTGTCAAAGAAATTTATATGAAGTAATATAAGATTTTTTGTTAATAAGTAGCTAATATGACATAAGCAATGACTCAAGACTATTTCTTTGTCCCTTGAGTGTTGCATGTTTACTTGTGTGTGCAAACTGAAAATTAGTAGGTCTTCTTTTATTGCTGATTTATTGTGATTTCTGATTTTAATTAATTTGTCACCACTGATCCACACCCACTGCATTATCATTATTAATAATGATATATTAAATCTTGCAACACAAATTTGCAAAATGTGGGTCAAATATTTATAACAGTATCTTACATTCCTGACTGCATTTCTTACCTTTGTTTTAGCACCTGATTTTCCCGGGTCACAACAGTCTGATCAACGGATCATTAATTTGTGTGTAGGAGATTTGGGGAAATCTGCACATAATTTATTTTTGCAAGTTCACAGAACAGACATAAAAACGTGTGATGGAAGATGAAGCCCTCAAACTTAATCATAAGATTTAAATAAAAAATACAGAGAAATTATTATCTCAGATAATGAGATTTTCATTCAGTACAATTTGTTTAGTCTGCCAAAACTTATGCATATTAATAAAAGTAATACCTTCATATAAGGCACTTGACACATTATGTAATTTTTCTTGTCAGGCTAGTCCCACCCTGGCCTATTTTCAGCAAAAATGTTGCAAAGAAGTATATCCATCTGATAGAAAAAGTGGTTTCTACCAATTTTCTATTGGTAGAACACAGAAACATATCTCTCTGTTTTTTTTTTTTTTTTTTAGAGTTTAAGAGTTACCAGCTGTGTCCAAAAGCAGAATAGCTTCATGAAAGCAAAATGTTTGGCACATTTATTTTAAACATATTTTAAACATTATCAAGATCCAAAAATACAGTTCAATTTTCTCATTTATCCTCGAGCTCTTCACTCCTATCCTCAACACAGCCATCTTTATCCCTTTATGTCTTTAAATAAGTGAAAATCTTGAAGGTAAGAGGGGGAAGCAAACACCAAAATAGAGTTTTAAAATATAGGGAGGGACATACTGTATCTAACTAATACTTCTGATAGTGTAGCATTTCTGTACATACTTTACCTTAGCATGTGGTTCAAATCTTCAAAGTCTCTGGTCTTTGTGACGCTCCTGTTCCAGGCTCCTTCAGCTCCTGACTTGGATCTTTACTTGGTTTTCCTTTTCAGATGTCTTTCCTAGAGCAAACAGCCTTTTCAGTTTGTTTTCTGGATCTTCTCTTCTCTTCTCTAGACCATGTTAATGTTCATTTTTCATGCTCCTCTGTAGGACTTTAAAATTTTCATATTAAAGTTCTTTATACCGCTCTTTTGTTCCTTTTTTTCTAACAGACCTTCGTCTATGTCTGTCCTACTCTTTCACTTCCTCTCTGTTTCTCCCTTCCTCTCTCCCTGTTTCCAGATGGTTGTGGACTGCGCTCTGTGTCCCTCCCCCTTCACAGTTTATCACATTACTTACCCCTCCTCCAGGCCACAGCCTCTAAAGTCTAATGTGGCCTGCTTATTCTGTCTTTTTTTTTCTCAGTTTAAGAAATTTTTGGTCACTACACATTTAAGAACACTTAGGTACAAACACAAGCATACAAAATATCCTGAGCAAGTTGCTTTACTTCAGATAACTGCAGACATGTCTAAACATAAAGGATTTCTGACAAAAGATCCATTTTCTTTGTTTTTCGCATGTCACTCCTGAGTATTTCGGTTCCTCTGTTGCTCTTCAGGTGATATTACATATTTCTTGTTATTGTCAAGCTATGAACAGTAAATAATGTACTTGCATTTATATAGTGCTTTTCTCATCTTACTGTCTCAAAACATACAAATCACATGTTTACCATACATTTATACAACAGTTTGTTCTATAGTCTAGCACAGAATAATAAATAAAAAAATAAATATATATGTTTTGGAATGTGGGGAAAAGCTGGAGTACCCGGAGGAAATGGACACTAGAATCCATCCAGTCCCCAGTCAAGTTATGAATCAGGACCTTCTTGCTGTGAGGTCGGGGCAATGCTAAAATCCTGAGTCTGCAGACTCAGCAAAATGAATGACATATTTACTGCAGAGATAGACATATACACAAGACCAACTAATCATCACATGATTCAGTAAAAGCACTAGCTGTTAGAATCCCTGACAATGCATTGCTTTAAATGGAGAAAATCTTGGGGGATGGCTGTTATGAGGAAAAGCAGCCCAGAAACTACCAGCGGCACACAACGTTGTGTGCCTTAACTTTTGTTCTTTTACTCAAGCTAATCTGTCATTTTTCCTTGGTTAGGTTTAGGGATTAAAGATCTAATCTAAATGATAATATTAAAATTTGGGACATATCGTCAGTAGTGGACCTTGGATTCATCGGATGTTTCGGCCATTATCACTAGACACCCTAATCCTAGGAGGCCCTCCCAGGGTTGATCAGAAGTGTGTCACTGGTTTATGTTAAAATTGTCATTTCTCCTCTCCTTTCTGCTGTTTAGTTTTCTACAGTTTATTCTATCTATTCACTGCACCTGAGAAATGCTTACCTCTTTAACATTTATGGAGCCTCATTTTTTTAAAGGGACAGAAAAGGTGATAGAGAGAAGTAAGACAAGTAAGTAAGATATGCTTCCAACACCTCGCCAGATTGGGCTGTACGCTCTACCTCCCCACTGCCTCCCAGAAGAGGGAAGAAGAGCAGCGGGAAGAAGAGCAGTGGGAAGAAGAGCAGCGGGGAGAAGAGCGGAATACTTTTCTATTATTATTATTATTTCATTCCTCCTTTTAGTTTCACTACCATGAGATTAACTGCACAGTCTCCAGGAGGCTCTGAGACAGCTCTAGAGGCTTCAACAGTACACCAGGGCCGCACTGGCTTGCTGAGGATATCTTGACCACAACAAGAGCCTGTGTTGCAGCAGCTGTGCTGTTGGATAAGGCCATCTCCATCACACCAGGACCTGTGCTGCTGGCTGAGGCCATCTACATTACACTAGGGCCTGTGGTGCTGGCTTAGGCCATCTAAGATAAGATAAGATAAGACTTTATTGATCCCACAACAGGGAAATTTTTGCGTCACCTCAGCTCAGGTACAGATATCAGAAGGAAATACAAAAATACAAATAAGTACAATCAATGAAAAAAGTAAGATAATACATTATATACAATGGTAGCATACACAGTATGTGATTATGGATATGGTTGGAAATATGGAAGACATAAACTATATAGCTTAGCATAACTATTGTACCACTACTATTCCTGTTTATAGACATGTACACACACACATGTACACACTAAATATACATACGTATACATATACATACATATATACCTGCACATGTCCATACACATGGAAGGTCCATTATGCATGAAGTGGTGACCGTGGATGTTCACAGTGTCCAGTGACTTATGACATCGTGATTGAGGAGTTATAGAGTCTAACTGCTGTTGGGATGAATGATCTGCGAAAGCGCTCCTTCCTGCAGCGAGGGTGTTTCAGTCTCTGACTAAAGGAGCTGCTCAGCCCACTCACATACTCATGCAGTGGGTGATGTGGGTTGTTCATGATGGATGTCAGCTTTACTAACATCCTCCCCTCACCAACCACCTCCACAGACTCCAGGGGACATCCCAGCACGGAGCTAGACCTCCGCACCAGTTTGTCAATCCTGCTCCTGTCCCTGTCCATGCATCCACTCCCCCAGCAGGCCACTGCATAGAAAAGAGCAGATGCTACCACAGTGTCATAGAATAACAGAGTCCTGCAGACTCTGAAGGACCTCAGTCTCCTCAGCAGGTGGAGTCAACTCTGGCCCTTCTTATACAGGACGTCTGTATTTGTAGTCCAGTCCAGTTTATTGTTGAGGTGAACACCCAGGTACTTATAAGAGTCCACTATCCCAATGTCTTTCCCTTGGATGGTGTTGTAGGGGGTGACTTCCTCCTGAAGTCTATGATCATCTCCTTTGTCTTGCCGGCGTTGATTTGGAGTACGTTGGTCTCACACCAGCCAACAAAGTCACTGATGACCCCCCTGTATTCCTGATCATTCCTGTCTGATACGCATCCAATGATGGCTGTATCATCTGAGAACTTCTGTATATGGCAATCGTCCGAATTATAACAGAAGTCTGAAGTGTAAAGGCTGAACAGGAAAGGTGAGAGAACTGTGCCCTGTGGTGCCCCCGTGCTGCAGATTACCACCTCGGACACACAGTCATGGAGCCTCACATACTGTGGTCTGTTGGTAAGGTAGTCGATGGTCCATGCAGTCAGCTGTTTGCCTACTCCGGCTCCCTCCAGCTTCCCTCTCAGTAGAGCAGGTTGGATGGTGTTGAAAGCACTGGAGAAGTCAAAAAACATGATCCTCACAGTGCTCCCCGCCTGCTCTAAGTGAGAGAGGGATCGGTGTACCAGGTAGATTCAATTCAATTCAATTCAATTCAATTTTACTTATATAGCGCCAAATCACAACAAAAGTCGCCTCAAGGTGCTTCATAGATACAGAGAAAAACCCAACAATCATATGACCCCTTATGAGCAAGCACTTTGGCAACAGTGGGAAGGAAAAACTCAGTTTTAACAGGAAGAAACCTCTGGCAGAACCAGGCTCAGGGAGGGGCGGCCATCTGCTGCGACCGGTTGGGGTGAGAGAAGGAAGACAGGATAAAAGACATGCTGTGGAAGAGAGACAGAGTGTCATGGTCTCCGCTCCTCGTCAGCTGACAGCCGTCAGGTGCTTTGTTTTTGTTTCCCTTTCTCTCTCGCCCTCTTCCATTCTCTCTTTCTCCTGCCGGAGTGGAGCTCAGTATGGGCTCCTGCCCCTGGCCCACGCACCTGGAGGTGATCAGCACATCTGTCGCTGATCATGAGAGATTGGAACCCTTCTTAAGAGGGCGAGTCTGCTCTACTCGTCGCTGGATCGTTGAGCCATCAGCGTCAGTCGTCCTGTATTTTGTAAAGTGAGTTTGTGAGCCTGTCTGAACCAGGAAACTAATGGTTTTTTTCTGCCTGTGTATAGATTGCCTCTGGACCTGTTCTTTCCCTGTGCATGGCGACTGAACAGAAGCAAGAGAGATAGAGGAAAGGAGAGGAGATGTGCGAGGGCTGAATGGAAACCTTCCCTTCCTGGACTCCTGCCTCTTTCACTCCTGGACCCTGGAACCCCGGCCCCTTTTCCCTTGACACCATTATGTGTATATATGAATTCCACTGTAGAGGAACACTGTAAATCAGTTGTTCTTAACCTTTTTGGTGGTACCGAACCCCACCAGCTTTATATGCGCATTCACTGAACCCCTCTTTAGTGAAAAATAAAATGTGATTTTTTTTACTGGTGCACAAAATGAGCCATGCATGTCATGGCGGAGGCTCTGCCGAACCCCTGAGACCGACTCACCGAACCCCTAGGGTTCGATCGAACCCAGGTTAAGAACCACTGCTGTAAATAAATGCACCTTTTGAAGACACTAGTGGTCTGCGCGTGAGTCCGATCTACGAAACCTGACACAGAGGTTAATAACAGATATGATTCAATGCAGAGAGGTCTATTAACACATAGTGAGTGAGAAAGGTGACTGGAAAGGAAAAACTCAATGCATCATGGGAATCCCCCGGCAGCCTACGTCTATTGCAGCATAACTAAGGGAGGATTCAGGGTCACCCGGTCCAGCCCTAACTATATGCTTTAGCAAAAAAGGAAAGTTTTAAGCCTAATCTTAAAAGTAGAGATAGTGTCTGTCTCCCGAATCCAAACTGGAAGCTCCTCTGTCCTCTCTGTCCAAAATGTGAACATTGGCATCCTCGAAAGAGTGTCCTTTGTCCTTAAGATGCAGATGGACTGCTGAGTCTTGTCCTGTGGAGGTGGCTCTTCTGTGTTGTGCCATGCGCTTGTGAAGTGGCTGTTTGGTCTCTCCAATGTAGAGGTCTGGGCATTCCTCGCTGCACTGTACAGCATACACCACATTGTTAAGTTTGTGTTTTGGCGTTTTGTCTTTCGGGTGAACCAGTTTTTGTCTGAGCGTGTTGCTGGGTCTGAAATGCACCGGGATGTCATGCTTGGAGAAAACTCTCCAGAGTTTTTCTGATACACCGGCTACATAGGGGATGACAATGTTGTTGCGTCTGTCTTTCTTATCCTCCCTCGCTGGTGTCTGGTCTTCTTTTCTGTGCCTCTTTGCTGACTTTAAGAACGCCCATTTAGGATAGCCGCACGTTTTGAGTGCTTCCTTTACATGTGTGTGTTCCTTCTTTTTTTCCTTCAGGCTTAGAGGGAACATGTTCTGCCCGGTGGTGTAGGGTCCTAATTACTCCAAGTTTGTGTTCCAGAGGGTGATGGGAGTCAAAGAGGAGGTACTGGTCTGTGTTTCTGGGCTTCCGGTAAACTTCGATGTTGAGGTTGCCATTCTCTTCAATGTGCACGGCGCAGTCTGTTGTAACTTTATGCAGAGTTGTACCAACTGCTGGTTTGACGTGGGTTGCGGTCAAAGTCAACTTTAGATCAAGCACAGAGGACTGAGACGAGGCTATGGTGGAGGTCAGGTCTTTTTCTCAGCTCCCTTTCAATCACATACAATACCACAGTACCACCTACTGGTGGGAGGTAGTAATAGCTGCTGCTTATTACAATATACCACATCCCTCTTTTCCGAGATAAAGATACTACCTCTTAACTCCAATATTTTGTTACATAAATGCACCTTTTAAATCGTAGGAACATTAACAATATTATATTCTTGAGACATTAAGTAAAGCACACCTTAGATTGCCTATCACTTGAACAATGCAAATACATATCAGTGCAGTGTTTTGAAACAGATGAACACATGACAAATTGGATGAGACATGTCAAAATGAACATATGAAACATGACATATTTTCTCTCTTTTCCAACAAGACAGTTATCTAACTTGTACAGAACAACTCAGGTACAGGATAGAGTGACTTTAAGTTTCCCAATCACTTAGTCTCTATATCTGGCAGGGGGTATTATTGCTCGGCCACTGCGTGTGTAGCATGTGGGTGTATTGTCCATACTTGCAGGAAGAGAGTGTTGTGGGGTGTCACTTTCTGGTGGCACAACTGGCTCTTGGGCGTGAACAGACAGTTCATCTGGGTCCATGGATGTGTCCTTGAACAGACTTGGGTGTATTTTCCTCAGATGTCTCCTGTTCCTCCTGAGCACCTCACCCTCTGGTGTTTGCACAGTGTAGGAGCGTGGTTCCTCTCGCCGATGAGCTACAACAGCTCGCTCCCAACCGCGCCGTGTTTGCATGTGCACAGTATCGCCTGAGGTCAAAACAGGCAGTGGTCTTGCATGCTGATCAAAGTGGTATTTCCGCTTTGACTGCAGTCCACGCACTTTATTGTGAATGTTCTGTGGGGTTGACTGTCTCAACACAGCACTGGCGCATGGCAGCGTGCTGCGGAGAACCCTTCCCATCAACATTTGTGCAGGTGACACATTCAGTCCTGTGACTGGAGTGTTCCTCAGAGATAACAGCACTAGATGTGGATCTGTTCCAGTTCGTATTGCTTTTTTAAGTGCATGCTTAACAGTCTTTATGGCTCGCTCCGCCATTCCATTTGAAGAAGGAAAACCGGGACTGGAAAAAGTTAGCTTTATCTCCCAAGATGCTGCAAACGATCTCATCTCGTAGCTGGCAAATGGAACATGATCGCTCACCATCTCTTTGGGAATCCCGTGTCTTGCAAAGACTGATTTCATCTTCTGAATCACAGAGTGTGCCGTTTTGTCAGGTAAGTTAAGAACTTCTGGGTATTTGGATAAATAGTCAACTAACAAAAGATATGGCTGACCGTTCAGTTCGAAGATGTCTGCTCCGATTTTCATCCATGGCAGCTCTGGAATCTGATGTGGAATAAGCGGCTCAGCCTGGTTCTTTGGCTGCATTTGCTGGCATTGTTCACACTTTTCAAGCATAGTCTCTATATCGTGTGACATGCCAGGCCAGTACAGTACTCTTCTTGCTCTGGCTTTTGTGCGCTGTACACCTTGGTGAGCGAAATGCAACTTCTCCAGGATCACTTGTCTGAAGCTTTGGGGTATTACAATCTTGTCCCCTATCATAATAATGTCATCATGGATACCGATATTGTGTCTCATAGGCCAGTAGCTGTGGAGTGTTCTGTCTAAACTCTTCCTTTTAGCTGGCCATCCGTTGAAGTGTCTTCCACGCACAGCTTGTAGCACGCTGTCTGCTGCAACTGCCGTTCTCAGGTCACTCAGTGTTTTCTCACTCAATGCTGCTGTGGCCTCCAGAGCATACACAACTCTTTCATCATTTGTGTTTTCACTCACATTTTCATTGTCACTGGTGGTTGTGGCACGTGAAAGTGCATCGGCTATGAACATGTCTCTGCCGGGGGTGAATGTGACGGTGAGATCATATCTCTGTAGTTGCAGCAGCATTCCTTGTAACCTTGCTGGTGCCTTGCATAGCGGCTTACGCATTATCGCCTCCAGGGGTTTATGATCAGACTGCACGGTCACTGGTCTTCCATAGACATACTGGTGGAATCGTTTAGTGGCAAACACAATGGCTAGCAACTCTTTTTCTATTTGTGCATACCTTTTTTCTGTGTCTGTGAGTGCTCGTGACGCATAGCACACAGGTTGCCCTTCTTGTAATAGGCATGCACCCAGCCCATCTTTTGAAGAATCAGCCTGCAATGTTAATGGTTTCTTGTGGTCATAAAATCTCAACACTGGTGCTTGTGTGAGCGTCGCCTTGAGCATCTGCAACGCTGCTGTGTGGTGTGGCTGCCACTGCCACGCTGTGTCCTTTTTGAGTAGCTGTCTTAAAGGTGCTGTGAGTGATGCTTCATTTTGAATATACTGTGCCAAAAACTTCGTCATTCCCAGCAGACGCTGAAGGCTTTGTTTGTCTTCTGGAGTCGGCATGTCGACAATAGCTTTGATCTTTGAAACATCTGCTTTCTGCCCTGCTGCTGTGATAATATGGCCCATGTATTTCACTGTGTCAACTTTGAACTGAATTTTGTCCTTGTTAAACTTCACGTTAGCTGCTCTTGCTTTCTCCATGACCTTCTGCAGGATTTCATCGTGTTCGTGCTCTGATGTAGCTGCAATTATCATATCATCTGCAATGATAAATACACCAGGAATGTTGCCAAAAGTCTCACAATTCTTTTGTTGAAAAACCTCGCTGGCGGATTTGATCCCGAATGGGAGCCGGAGGAAGCGATACCAGCCCCAAGGTGTGTTAAAGGTACAAAGCTTTGATGACGGCTCGTCCAGCTTGATCTGCCAGTATCCATCTTTTTCATCCAATATGGTGAAGATGGATTTTCCTGCTAGCTTGCTGCGAACGTCCTCGTGTGTGGGGATGGAGTAGTGCTGGCGTTTAACTGCTTGGTTCAGATCACAAGGGTCCAAACACACCCTTAGTGTTCCGTTCTTCTTCTGTGTGGTGACAAGACTGTTGACCCAATCTGTAGGCTCATTGACAGGTGTTATGACATCTCTGTTTTGTAAGTCCTTGTGACGGAGTGACCCGTCTCAAGGCAGAGTCCGCTGAGTATGGCACCGCCACCATTAGATCACCACCATTAGTTCGATTTGGCACCCGGGGCGGCGTATCTTTCTGACGACCGAGTAGAGGAATAAAAGGGGTGAGGAGCAAGTTGTCAGCCGCATCGGGGGTGGCTAGATTTTGGTTCCCACTTACTTGTTAAGGGCGTCGGTCGGGGAGACGTGCGGGGGGATCGCCAATCGTGCAGGGTGACGCAAGCCGATGGTATGGGGGTGTGGGGTTTAAATAATGAGTTCACGTGTGTCTGGACCGTCATGAGAATGGCCTCATTACGTGGGCCGTTAATGTGTATATGAAGTCGGGTAGACTTCTGGGAAATAGTTGAGAGCCTGTATCAAGGTATATGTTTTGTGAGTGTATAATGAAAAAGAAATTCTGGGGGAGGGAGACGGGGATTAAAGTTAGAATAAAGAATTGGTGGTGACGCCAAGGGGGAGGGGTTACGGGATATAAGAGACGACGCCGGATATGAAGGGGGGAGTGTGTTGTAACATACAGGCTGTGTAGCGTGGCTCTCAGTTTTATGTCTTTGCAACCATCTTTTTATGCACTGGGGAGGCCGCTTCAAATAAAGTATCCACACTAATACCTTACCGACTACGCCTGTGTTTGTCCGGGAGAGGTCTGGAAGGGGACCCCGTGACATATGGTGTCAGGAGTGGGATGGCTAGTCGGAAGAGGAAAACGCGCCTCCCAGCGAAGCGCACAGGGCTGCGGTCCCAGCAGCATGAGCTTCCGGGGGAGAAGACAGCAGAGGAGCTGGCGTGGGACACAGTGCCGGCGTCATCTTCTTCAGCAGAGGAGGAGGAGATTTCCGGCAGGATTGGTCCGGAGTTGCCTACAACCTCGACCGCAGCACGTGATGGAGAACTGATTGCGATGATGAGGGACTTCCTGGCGGGACAGCAAAGGAGAGAGACGGTGTTATTGGCAGAACTCAGGGGGCTGAGGACCGTTCCCTCTCCTAATGCGCTGTTGCCGGCGGATTCAGCTAGTCAGCAGAGCTCAGGGCAAGTGTTAGCGGGAGCTAGCACTACGGCCGCTACGGCTACACCGAGCACGGTAACAGCGAGTAGCCCCAGGATGGTGCTGCCTACCCCGGCCCGGCAGCGAGAATACCGGCCGTCGTTGCTGGAGGAACCGGCTCGCCAGTCCCTGGCAACGACAAGCAGCTTCGACCAGACGGGCGGAGAGTGGAGGCGATCGGAGGGGCCAAAGATTCCACCGTACCAGATGGGGGAAGATATTGAGAACTATTTGTTGCGCTTTGAGCGAGTGGCCAGAACCTGGAGATGGCCGGAGAATGAATGGGCCTGTCGGCTAGTTCCGTTGCTAGCGGGGAAGGCGTTGGAGGCCTATACCGCAATGGATGAAGAAAGAGCCCACTGTTATGAGGATTTAAAAGCTGCCTTGTTAGTTAAATTTGACATTTCCCCGGAGACGTATCGGCAGCGGTTTCGCTCTAATATTATTCCACCTGGGGAGAGCCCCACCGAGACGTACTACCGGCTGAAAGGACTGTACCGGCGCTGGCTTCGACCAGAGCAGCATACGAAGGACGAGATGGGAGAAGCGATTATTTTGGAGCAGCTAATTCGAGTTCTTCCAGGGGAGGTGAGGACCTGGGTGAGGGAGCATGAGCCCGCGGACGGACTGGCCGCAGCCAAGTTGGTGACGCAGTATTTCAATGCGCGGAGAGGAGCGGCCCCGGTCCGCTCAGCTGGGACGCCACAGCGATCGTCCCCGCAATCCGCGGGTCTGCCGAAGCGGGAGAGTAACCCCGAGCCATCCGGGGCCCCCAAGGTATCCACTCTACGAGGAGCGGGTAAGGACTTTCTTTGTTATTACTGCCAGCAGCCCGGCCATAAAGCCTCGGTGTGCCCCATCCGGAAGGCCAAAGTCACTGGGGCCTGCTATGCACCTCGGCTGGAGGCGGAACCAACAAAGGTCCAGCCAGCTGAGGGGCAACGCTATAAAACTGTAAGGGTAAATGGGCAGCAGGTTACTGCTTTGCTGGACACTGGTAGTTTTATGTCATTAATTAAGCAAAGCTTGGTACCAGTGAACTGTGTGGACTATAGTCGACAAGAAGAAGTGTTATGTGTGCATGGTGACAAACATCCCTACCCAAAGGTGGAAATAACAGTGACTATTAATGACCAGCCATATTTATTGTCTGTTGGGGTGGTACAGAATTTGCCGGTAGAGGTTATTCTGGGGATGGATGTGCCTGTGCTTATGGATTTGTTGCAAGAAAAAGAAGAGCGGGACACAGAGACAAAAGGGAGGGAAACGGGGAATGTTCAAATGAAGGTGTTAGGCCCAGTGGTCACTAGGGCCCAGGCGAAGGCGGGATGCCAACCCCTGCCAGACTTGGACAGTAGTCTGTGCGAGGGTGGCACGAAAGGGCCGAGAAAATCTCGTCGCCAACGCCGCTTTGAGAAGCAGCTATGGTCCCAGGGACCGGGCAATAAGAACATGAAATGGGATGTACCTGAAAATATTTCTGTGTTGCAAAGGGAGGATGAGACGTTGGAAGTGTTGTTTGCTAATGTGCCTGAAGGGGGAACAGGGAAATGGGGAGGAAAAGAGAAGTTTGTGGTTGAGAAAAATGTGTTGTATGCAGTTGATGGGGACCACCAGCGGCTTGTGATCCCTGCTAGTTGTAGACCTCTCATTCTGCATTTAGCTCATACCCTCCCCTGGGCAGGCCATTTGGGTCGCCAAAAAACCTATTTACGGGTTAGTACGCGTTTCTTTTGGCCGTCAATGTATACGGATGTACAGAAGTACTGTCGTGCATGCCCTGTGTGTCAGAAAACTTGCCCAGCGCGCAAATCGGATCGGGCTCTGCTACAACCCTTGCCGGTCATCTCTATCCCCTTCCGTAGGGTAGCTATGGACATTGTGGGTCCGTTAGTAAAAAGTGGTCGGGGTTATCAGTACATATTGGTGGTGTGTGATTACGCGACCCGTTTCCCAGAGGCGTTTCCGTTGCGAGCGATCACAGCCCCTAATGTTCTGCGCGCACTGATACAGTTGTTTTCTCGGGTGGGGATACCTGATGAGATTTTGACCGACCAAGGGACTAACTTTACGTCGAAGTTAATGCAGCTCTTCCACACTCAGTTAGGCGTTTCGGCCATCAAGACGTCACCGTACCATCCACAGACAGATGGGTTGGTGGAGAGGTTTAATCAGACTCTCAAACGGATGTTACAGAAGTTTGTGTCAGACACGGGAAAAGATTGGGACCAGTGGTTACCCTTTCTTTTGTTCGCGTATAGAGAGGTTCCACAGGCGTCCACGGGGTTCTCCCCCTTTGAGTTACTCTATGGGTGGGAGGTACAGGGGCCGCTTGATCTCGTTCGAAAGGGGTGGGAGTCTTCGACCGTGGCTCCAAATGAGAAAGGGGTGGTGCAGTTTGTGCTGGAGATGAGAGAGCGGTTGGAGCGGTACCAGGCCGAGGCCGAAGCCAATCTGCGGGATGCTCAACGAAGCCAGAAGATCTGGTATGACCAACAGGCCCGGCAACGTGAGTTTCAGCCCGGACAAAAGGTGCTGTTACTTCTCCCTTCTTCCAACAGTAAACTGCTGGCGAAATGGCAAGGGCCCTATATCGTGCTTCGCCGAATGGGACCAGTGACGTATGAGATCCATCATCCGGGAAAAAAGAAACCGAAACAAACCTACCATGTGAACCTCCTGAAGGAATGGGTGGAGCAGCCCCGTCCGGCTCCGAGGGAGGCACTGATGGCCAGGGTGGTGCAAGGAGGAGGACAGAGTGAACTTGAGCAGGCTACGAATCCAAGGTCTCCGGTATTGACTCATCTGACCTCACCGCAGGCTGCGGAGCTACTGAAAATTCTGCAGGAGACGCCTTCGCTGTGTTCCGTTAACCCAGGTCGGACTACCTTGGTTGAACACGTGATCCGGCTAAAAGAGGGACAGCCCATCCGGCAACGGCCCTATCGGGTTCCGCAACACTTGGTGGAGAAGCTGCGACAGGAGGTGGAGAAGATGCTGGAGCTTGGAGTGATCGAGCCGTCCTGCTCCGAATGGTGCAGCCCGGTGGTCATTATCTTCAAAAAGGATGGCTCTTTACGCATCTGCATCGACTTTCGAAAGCTAAATGCCATCTCCGAGTTTGATGCGTACCCCATGCCGCGAATTGAGGATTTACTGGAGAAGATTGGGGCTGCCCAGTATATCACCACTTTGGACTTGTGCAAAGGCTACTGGCAGGTGCCACTGGAGGAGACGTCGAGGCCGTACACTGCTTTCAGGACCCCTGCCGGGCTCTTCCAGTTTACCGTGATGCCCTTTGGCCTACATGGGGCACCGGCTACCTTCCAAAGGCTGATGGACAAGTTGTTACAGGGCTGTGACGGTTATAGCGCCGCCTACCTGGATGATGTCGTCATCTTCAGCCACACGTGGGAGGAGCATATGCAGCATCTGTCGGAGGTCTTGGGAAGAATTCATAAGGCCGGGCTGACTCTGAACCCCTCGAAGTGTGAATGGGCGCGGCAGGAGACTCGCTACTTGGGCTACCAGGTGGGACGAGGAGAGGTGCGACCGCAGCTGGATAAGGTGGAAGCTATCCAGAATTGTCCTCGGCCTCGCACCAAGAAGGAGGTGCGGGCTTTCCTGGGACTGGTTGGTTGGTACCGAAGGTTTGTGCCCCAGTTTGCAACAATGGCGGCGCCGCTGACGACATTACTGGGGAAGAACCAACGAAATCCGGTCATATGGACCGCAGCATGTGAACAGGCGTTCCAGGGACTGAAAACTTGCCTGTGTTCGACCCCCGTGCTCTGGAGTCCGGACTTTAAGAAGCAGTTTTTGGTCCAGGTGGATGCCTCCAAGAGCGGCCTGGGAGCCGTGTTGGTTCAAGGGGACCCGGGCGAGGAGCACCCGATCCTATATCTGAGCCGCAAGCTGCTGCCGCGGGAGACCAATTACTCGACGGTGGAGAAGGAGGCTCTGGCGATTAAGTGGGCGCTGGAGAAACTCCGGTATTACTTACTGGGAAGAGAGTTTGTGTTGGAGACTGATCATCGGGCGCTTACCTGGATCCAGTCCATGAAGGATCATAATAGCCGACTTACACGCTGGTACCTCTCACTGCAACCTTTCAGGTTCACCATCCGGCACAGACCAGGTACGCTCAATGTGGTGGCGGATTACCTCTCTAGGTTGCCGCACATCGCCAACCTCCGGGGGGAAGGGGATGATGTGACGGAGTGACCCGTCTCAAGGCAGAGTCCGCTGAGTATGGCACCGCCACCATTAGATCACCACCATTAGTTCGATTTGGCACCCGGGGCGGCGTATCTTTCTGACGACCGAGTAGAGGAATAAAAGGGGTGAGGAGCAAGTTGTCAGCCGCATCGGGGGTGGCTAGATTTTGGTTCCCACTTACTTGTTAAGGGCGTCGGTCGGGGAGACGTGCGGGGGGATCGCCAATCGTGCAGGGTGACGCAAGCCGATGGTATGGGGGTGTGGGGTTTAAATAATGAGTTCACGTGTGTCTGGACCGTCATGAGAATGGCCTCATTACGTGGGCCGTTAATGTGTATATGAAGTCGGGTAGACTTCTGGGAAATAGTTGAGAGCCTGTATCAAGGTATATGTTTTGTGAGTGTATAATGAAAAAGAAATTCTGGGGGAGGGAGACGGGGATTAAAGTTAGAATAAAGAATTGGTGGTGACGCCAAGGGGGAGGGGTTACGGGATATAAGAGACGACGCCGGATATGAAGGGGGGAGTGTGTTGTAACATACAGGCTGTGTAGCGTGGCTCTCAGTTTTATGTCTTTGCAACCATCTTTTTATGCACTGGGGAGGCCGCTTCAAATAAAGTATCCACACTAATACCTTACCGACTACGCCTGTGTTTGTCCGGGAGAGGTCTGGAAGGGGACCCCGTGACAGTCCTGTAGCGTCTTCTTCAGCGGGTCCATTATGGAGAGAGGCACGTTCCTGCATGCATGAATCACAGGTGTTGCGTTTGGGTCAGTGTGTATGTGGTGAACTCCAGGGAACTCACCTAAGCCTGTGAACACATCAGCATACATCTCCACAAGCTCTTCCTTGGTAGAAGGTGGTTTGGCTAGTTTCGTTTTAGTGGATGTTATGGCAAGGGTCTCAACTCGTTTCACCAGATGCAGCTCTTCACAAGCTTGTCCACCTAGGATCGGTTTATCAGCATGGCCTGATACAAGAAAGTCAAACACAGCCTTGTGGTTCCGTGCTTCACACTCAAGAGACACCACACCATCTGCACGTATGCGGGCTCCACCAAAAGCTATGAGTACAGTCTTTGTGGGCTGTAACCGAGGCATCCCTGGTAACTTGTTGTAAACTGATCTGGGGAGCACATTTGCGTCCGCACCTGTGTCTAGCTTGAAGGTGACTGATACGTCTCCGATTGTTACACTTTCATGCCAACTTTCAGTTTTGTGCTTGTCACTGCACACCACGCCAATGTACAGTGAATCCCCATCAGTCTCAATGTTATTAATAGTTTTTGTTTTCTTGTAGTTTCTACTTTTCTCTGAGACTGAGGAGGTAAGTGACGGAAGTGACGGGCAAGGTAAGCGACTCATGTTGTAACTGACGTCAGACGCCGGAGATTTTGGCGGAAAATTAAAGCGAATGGTAGTTTAGATTTGAACAAATTCATTTAAGCTTCAGCATTACCAAATACACTTATCAATTGTCTTATAACCATCACTATTTGTCTAAATAATCTCCAACACCCTGGAGAACAACGAGGAGAGTTTAGAGACTCTCCAAGATTATATTGATCAGTGCTTTCAGGATCTCGTGATGAAGAAGACCCCGTGTGCAGCTTCCCCGGCCAAACCTGAGACGCCGTCGTCGAAAAGACAACACCCGGCAGATTCCCCCGGCTCAACATCGCCAGCTGGCAAAGATATTGCCGACATATTGGAGTCAATCGACAAGCAATTGTCCAGTTTCGACGCAAGGCTGTCCTTGGTGGAGATTCTTCACCGAGAATTTAAATGCTTGCGAGAATCCCTGGAGTACAGCCAGCAGCAGGTGGAAACGCTTGCTGCTGAAAATGCCACGCTAAGGGAGTCGGTGAAATGTCTCACAGATAATGTTACCCAGCTCAATAGAGAAAATAAAAAAATAAAAGAAACAGTTATCGATCTACAAGCTCGTAGCATGCGTGATAATCTGGTATTTTCTGGTATTCCAGAAGCCGCTGGAGAGGACGCGGAGACCACGGTAAAAAGCTTCATCAAAACCCACCTGAAGCTGCCGGAGGACACTGTGAAGAACATCGTCTTCGATCGGGTACATCGCCTCGGCCCCATTCGGGCTACGGCCGGGAGACCACGTCCTATCGTGGCCAAATTCGGCCACTTCAAACAAAAGCAACATGTGAAAAGCCGCGGCAGGGAATTAAAAGGAACGGACTTCAGCGTGAACGACCAGTTCCCCAAAGAGATCTTGGAACGACGCAGGGTCCTCTTCCCAATCCGACGCGGCTTCATCCAGAAGGGCTCCCGCGCTGTCATCACTGTGGACCGGCTGTACTTGGACGGACAGCTCCACCGCGACCCCAACATCACTCCGTGGCTGTATTAACCTCACACCAGATAAGAATCAGCTGCACCATTTCCCTATCCACTCACACTAACTTGCATTAACATCTGTTTAACTTACCAGCATCAAATCGCATCTTAAAGTGTGATTTCATAGCAGAATTAACACCGTCACTCTCCGTCAGTGATTTAATTGGAATGTTTACGTTTTGTTTTGTTTTTTTTCTTCTCGTTTTTTTTCCCCCTCTCTTTCCCCCCCTCTTGGTTTTATGCTGCTCACCCCTGTCCTTGGTTTCTTTCTTTATTCCTTTCACTGCCTCGATCACCTGCTTCGACACTCATCCACAAACATCCTTTATTTCGACACATACGCACCATGCGCTCACCAGCAGCACATTTACATCAGTCAGACAGCGCACACAATCGTTTAGGATACACACACTTAAGCCAAGCCTACTCATATTAGTAACTATGCATACACAAAGTCAGACTCAGGGAGCATCTCGCCACACATTTTTTCTCTCTCTCCTTCTCTTTATTTATGAACAAGTGACGTATTCTCTCCACCTGGCTAAGCGACGCACACAGCATACATCCCTAGTTATACACAAACATCTATGGGTACACTGAGGTTCATTACATGGAATATAAATGGAGCTGGCTCCAGAGTAAAGAGGTTAAAAATATTTAACCAACTCAAAAAACTACAGGCAGATGTTGTCCTTTTACAAGAGACCCACAGACCTCTTAGAGGTTCGAATGAACTTAAAACACCTGAGTTTCCTAATGTGTTCTCAGCTTGTTATAATTCTAGACAAAGGGGAGCAGCAATTTTAATACATAAAAATATTAATTTCACAGTACTCGATACAGTTATAGATCCAGAGGGCAGATTCTTAATCATTAAACTATCTATACTTGATAAAAAGCTATGTATTGCAAGTGTATATGGTCCAAATGTTGATGATCCCTCATTCTTTCACGGTTTTTTCAGTGCACTCTCTGAACACTTGGATGGCACACTTGTTCTTGGAGGCGACCTCAACCTTGGACTAAATGAAGACATGGATAGGCTCAATACAGCGGGAACTCAGCGTAATTGGCAGTCCACAAATATAATCAAACAGTATATGAGCGACTTTGGTCTTTGCGATGCATGGCGCTCCCTTCACCCCACCAGTAAGGAATATACTTTTTTCTCACATGTCCATCACTCCTACTCTCGTCTGGATTATTTTTTGGTCAGCAGCTCACTGCTGAACGACATTTCAGACACTGAGATTCATCCTATAGCTGTCAGCGATCATGGTCCTGTATCTTTAACACTAATGCACAAGAATAATACTACGCCAAGAAAAAACTGGAGATTTAATATATCACTACTTAAAGATGAAGACTTTATTAAATATTTTAAAAAAGAGTGGACTTCATATTTGGACTATAATGACACTCCCGAAACATCAGCTTCTGTTCTATGGGAAGCAGGGAAAGCTGTGATGAGAGGTAAAATAATTTCTTTCTCATCACATAAAAAGAAAAAAGAAAACAAAAATATTCAGGAATTAGATAAAAACATCAAATCACTAGAAGAAGCCTACGCGTCCCACCAAGATCAGGAAACATTGAACAAAATATGCAAAACAAAACTAGAATTAAATGAGATAATTGATTAAAAAAAAAACAAAATTCTTAGTACAAAGACTACGCCTACAAAATTATGAACATGGTAATAAATCCGGTCAATTTCTAGCAAACCAGCTAAAAATAAATAAAGAAAAAACAACTATATGTGCTGTTCAAGATTCATCTGGGAACACAATATATGATCCGATACAAATAAACAACATTTTCAGGGATTTCTATAAAACGTTGTATTCACCACAAATAAACCCATCTAAAAAAGAAATTGATCAGTTTTTGGACAACATAACTCTTCCAAAATTATTGGACACTCAAGCAATGGCACTGGATTCACCACTGACACCAGGTGAACTCCAGGAAGCTCTGATAAGTATGCCCAATAATAAGGCTCCAGGTCCAGACGGCTTTCCTGCAGAATTCTACAAAGAATTCTGGTCGATTCTAGCACCAGTTTTCTACAGAACGTTGTTGGAAATTAAAGAAAAGGGCAGACTTCCATCAAATATGAATTCTGCAAACATTAATCTCCTGCTAAAACCAGGCAAAGACCCTGTATATCCCTCAAGCTATCGTCCAATATCCCTTATAAACGTAGACCTTAAAATAATCTGCAAAGCTCTCTCAAAGAGACTGGAGAAAATAACCCCCCTCTTAATTCATCCTGACCAAACTGGTTTCATAAAAGGTAGGCACTCATCAACAAATACACGTAGATTACTTAATTTGATAGACTACTCATACAGTAAAAAACCTAGAAACTACAATATTCTCTTTAGACGCAGAAAAAGCATTCGACAGAGTTAACTGGAAATTTCTATTTGCAACTTTACACAAATTTGGTTTTGGATCCTCTTTCATAAACTGGTTAAAAATATTATATAATTCCCCAACAGCTTGTGTTAGAACAAATGACCAGACATCCTCCAGCTTCTGTCTCTTGAGGGGCACCAGGCAGGGATGCCCACTCTCCCCTTCACTGTTTGCAATTTTTATTGAACCACTAGCAGCAGCAATTAGACAGAATTCAGTAATTAAGGGCATAAAATGCAAGAACGTGGAGCATAAAATCAGCCTTTATGCGGATGATGTGTTACTCTTTCTCCAAAATTCACAAACCAATATCTCTGGGGTGATTGAATTGATAAACTCTTTTGCAAGAATATCAGATTACTCAATTAACTGGTCAAAATCTACAGTTCTACCGATTAATTGCTCCCTCCATAATTCCTCTTCTACACCACTGCAATCGGGAAATATAAAATATTTAGGTATTAATGTTTCTCCCAAGCTTGCAGATCTAACTAAATTAAACCATATCCCAGTTTTAAAGAAGGTAGAAGATGATCTGGCTAGATGGAAATGTCTACCCATATCACTCATGGGAAGGGTTGCCGCTATAAAAATGATGGTCTTACCAAAAATAAATTATTTATTCTCAATGATCCCAAACCGCCACAAGATTGGTTCAGATCTCTAGATTCATGTATGTCCAAATTCCTTTGGAAAAATAAACCCCACGTATAAGCTTAAAAACACTACAAAAGACCAAGGATAAAGGAGGACTAGAACTGCCTAACTTTCAGCACTACTTCTTAGCCAACAGGCTTCAGTTTATCTCAGGATGGCTAAAACATACCCTCTTAGATGAACCTTGGCTAGATGTAGAACAAGCACTTTGCAATAATCTAGAGATCTCAGACCTACCATTTATCAGCTCAAACATCCAACGGCATGAATGCTTTAAAAGCATCAACATCAGCGCTTCTCTGACAGCATGGTGGGAGTTTCTAAAATTGACGGCGTCTTCATTAATCCCATGCAAACGTACACCTATCTGGAACAACCCTGACATATTACAAAACAATAATATGATAAACTTTTCAGATTGGAGTGGTAAAGGAATCAAATATTTAGAACATATACTAGAAGGAACAGAATTTATTTCATTTGACAGACTAGTTACACAATATGGGATCAACAAGAAAAGATTTTTAGAATATCAACAAATTAAATCCATAGTAAAAAAGAAATTTAAACCGGGTCAAGTTGAACTACAAACACCACCAAGTGTGGTTCAATTTCTTACTCTTAAAACCCCCAAATTACTATCCAAAATATACAGAATGCTTTCTAAAACAGATGAATCAATATCACTTCCTATTGCAAAATGGGAAGCGGATTTATCAGTTAACTTAGACCTAAACTTCTGGTCTCAGATTTGCTTAAAAACCTTTCATCTAATTAGAAATCCCAGTCTTCAATTAATTCAATACAAAATATTACATAGAGTGCACTATACAGGTCATCGGATGTTCAAGATGGGCTTTACGTCTACCAACAACTGCTCACACTGCCAAACCAATTCACCGGACAATTATATCCACGCTCTTTGGTTCTGTCCACCAGTTCAGAAGTTTTGGCGCGAGATATGTGAAGACTTATCGAAGTGTCTGAAATGTAACATTCCAACTTCCCCCTTAGTGTGTTTGTTGGGCAGCTTAGATAATGTCACTTCAGAAAAGAATATCGCCCATATGGTTTTCACTGCCCTATGCATAGCCAAGAAAACAGTCCTCATGAACTGGAAAAATAAAAATAATCTTAATTCTAACCAATATAGAAATTATCTATTAGATTACATTAGTCTTGATACAGCCTCTGCCACCACATCAGATCAATTGCTCTGGGCTCCTTTGATCAGCTCCATCACCTAGTGGGGGGTCATAGTTTGGTCCCGCCTTCACTGTTGTGATTGGTGTGGGGGTAGGGACAGGCTTAGGGCGTCGGGGGGTTCCCCGGAGGCATTTTCCTGGGGGGGCTCAACCCGGGGTAGCGGTCATGTCCGGTTAGGGGCTCTGTTGGCTCTCAGGTGACTGTTTCCTCGCGGCTGCGTGCAGCGGGACTAGGGGAGGGTCTGTGCTGACGGACGTGGGTTACTGACCTGGTAGCCTGGCTGCCCCTGGGTGGGTCTGGGATGGGCGTGAGGTTCTGGGGGCGCTCCGTCTCTGGGCTGGGGCCAGGGCCGGGCCTCGGGGCTTGGGTCCTGGTTGGTGTGTTGCCGGGGTTGTGGGCGGGTGGGTGCATGGGGGCCCAGCCCTGGAGCAGGGTGCCGCCGGTGCATCGAGCCACCTGGGGGGCTCTTCAACTGGTGGGGAAGATTGTCACATCTTGCAGGAGCTTTCCTCTCCTCAGGGGCTCTCTCTACAGGAGGGGGAGATACAGGAGAGGTGGAGGTAGATCTCAGCCTGGGTGTTTATTGTCTTATGTAGTCTGGAAGAAGAGTGGATGGTGGGGTGGGTGCAGTTTTCTCTGTGGTGGGGTTGGGTGGACTGTCCTGGGCTCTGTGGGGCCGGGAGGCGCTGCTGCGCTGGGCCCCGGTCTGGATGGGCCTGGGCCCCCTTTCCCTGGTGGGTCGCGGAGTATGGGATGCCTACTGGGGTCAGCGGGGGAGCTGGCCCCAGGGAGGGGTCACTTGCCCCTCCCTTCCTTCCCTCCCCATCTCCAGCTGCCTCCCTCTTCCCGCTCCACCACAACCACCCACACATACAGGACCTTGGAGTAGGGGTATGTCACCAGGGTGCAGAGGAGGCCACCCCCCCCCGTCCCCTTCTGGCTGCCTCTGCCTCAATTTTATCCCACAACTTAGACATTCACATTACTCACATTCTCATTACACATACATATAGGATCTTGGGGGTGGGCACGATACACAGAATCCAAATTACCATCAGGGTGTACACCCCACCCCTGGCGTCGTTGCCCACCTCTCAATGTTAAATTCACGTAGACATTGAGGGCCAGCAGAAGGGACCATGCGCTTGCCTGCTGCTCTCTGGCAGGTAGCTCCATGCCCTCCTGGGTTTTAAATGCACCTTAGAACACACATGCATCAACACTACAATGAGCGGGTGGAGGGAGGTTTGGAGTCTTCTCCCACCCCCATTCTCTGCGACCTGCTGGAGCGGGGGGGCTAGGAGGAGGAGTTGGCCGTCCGACTGCGGTCTGGAGTGTGGGGCCTCCCTGCTGCTGCGGAGTCGGGGCGGTCTGCCTCCCCCCACCGCAGGGAAAAGGGTAACACCACCTGGGTCTGGGTACAGTTCCCCCCCTCCAGGGGCAAGGGTACCTAGACCCGGGGCTTAGAGTACGCTTGGGGAATGTGATCGTGTGTACAGCGTCTCTTTATGTCTGTCTCCACGTTGGTTGAGTGTGGAGTAAGTGTATATGAGAGCATGAGGGTGGGAATGGATGTTTGTATATGTGTGTGCCTGTATTTCTGTGTCTATATGTCAGGTTGGGTGTCAGGCGCCACCTCTCTGGGGACATCTTAGGCCCTCCAAGGTATGGAGGCCTATCTCCCCCTACCACCACTTCCCCTGCCAGTGGCGGACTCCCTCAGACATCGGTGCGTTGGTGGTTCTTTGTGTCCAGGGGATGGTATTTACTGTCATATTCCCATATATCATTGTGATGTTGTTTATTCTATTACTCTTGTTCTCTTCTGCTTGTTTTCTTTTTTCTTTCTCAGCAGGTGACCCAGGTGATTGATATATGCATTTTTTTTTCTTTTTTTCTTTTTTTTTTTCTTTTTCTGCTCATTCTGTTGGTTTTTGGTTTTTGCCCTTCTCCCCCGTCCCTCTTCTCAGTTGTTTCTCTTTCTCCCTTTCTTTCCTCCAGTAAAGTCTGTCCCATATTCAGTAAGTGAAAATAAAATAAACAATAAAAGGTGAATCAAATGGACCATTATGGCAAGGCTGGGATGGTCAATTTGGTAAAGTAAATCCGTTGGGCAACTTTCTTTGCCTTTAGACAACAATTCTGATGGCAAAAGAGCCAAACGGGACAGGCGCAAGGGAAAAAAAAAAGAAAAAAAAAAGAAAAAAAAAAAAAGACTGTTGACCCAATCTGTAGGCTCATTGACAGGTGTTATGACATCTCTGTTTTGTAAGTCCTGTAGCGTCTTCTTCAGCGGGTCCATTATGGAGAGAGGCACGTTCCTGCATGTATGAATCACAGGTGTTGCGTTTGGGTCAGTGTGTATGTGGTGAACTCCAGGGAACTCACCTAAGCCTGTGAACACATCAGAATACATCTCCACAAGCTCTTCCTTGGTAGAAGGTGGTTTGGCTAGTTTCGTTTTAGTGGATGTTATGGCAAGGGTCTCAACTCGTTTCACCAGATGCAGCTCTTCACAAGCTTGTCCACCTAGGATCGGTTTATCAGCATGGCCTGATACAAGAAAGTCAAACACAGCCTTGTGGTTCCGTGCTTCACACTCAAGAGACACCACACCATCTGCACGTATGCGGGCTCCACCAAAAGCTATGAGTACAGTCTTTGTGGGCTGTAACCGAGGCATCCCTGGTAACTTGTTGTAAACTGATCTGGGGAGCACATTTGCGTCCGCACCTGTGTCTAGCTTGAAGGTGACTGATACGTCTCCGATTGTTACACTTTCATGCCAACTTTCAGTTTTGTGCTTGTCACTGCACACCACGCCAATGTACAGTGAATCCCCATCAGTCTCAATGTTATTAATAGTTTTTGTTTTCTTGTAGTTTCTACTTTTCTCTGCGCCTGCTCTGCATACTTTTGAGAAGTGGTTATTTTTCCCACACTTGTGGCATGTTGCCCCATAGGCTGGACACTGTCGGAGCGCGTGTTTGTTGCCGCATTTGTAACAAACCATTTGCTTGTCGTTGCTTGTTTTGTTTTTACTGTGTCCTGATTTAATGTGTCCTGTTATCTTTCTTAATGCGTCCACTGACGTATCTTGGGCTGCAGTTGTTGACTGCATAGCCTGAATCTGTGACTTGGCCACTTCTGCTGATCTGCATATTTCTATCGTTTTGCGCAGTGTGAGGTCGTTGTCACGAAGTAATCTCTCTTTTAGTCTTGTGTCATTTATGCTGAACACCAATTTGTCCCTGATCATGTCGTCCTCATTGACCCCAAACTCACAACTTTTACTTTTCTGACGGAGTTCTGTGATATATCTGTCCACTGTTACACCTGTTGACATTGGGTATGACCAGAACTTATGGCGCTCAAAAACAACGTTCTTTTGTGGACTACAGTAGTCCTTAAACGCTTTCAGAATGTCCTCCATTGCTAGCGCGTCTCCGGCCGGGGTTACAGTGAGTGTGTTGTACACTTCAAGCGCCTCCTCGCCGATAGCGTGGAGAAGAATGGCTGTTTTAACCTTTTCATCTTTCTCCAGCGCACCCGTAGCAGTCATATATAGTCTGAATCTTTGTTCCCACCTGCGCCAGGTCTCAGATAAATTGCCGGTGAGCAGTAGCGGCGATGGTGGCCTGAATTGCTCCATGCCGTTAGCAACGTCTACCGTTAGCTAATCTACGGCTAGCTTACTCACGTCGCGGTCCCCGTTCACACGGTCTCGCCAACTTCTGACACCATGTTGTAACTTTATGCAGCGTTGTACCAACTGCTGGTTTGACGTGGGTTGCGGTCAAAGTCAACTTTAGATCAAGCACAGAGGACTGAGACGAGGCTATGGTGGAGGTCAGGTCTTTTACTCAGCTCCCTTTCAATCACATACAATACCACAGTACCACCTACTGGTGGGAGGTAGTAATAGCTGCTGCTTATTACAATATACCACACAGTCCAGGAAAGGCAAACAGTTATCCTTTGTGTCTTCCCTGGTGAACTTGATGTTTTTATCCACAGCGTTAATGTGCGCAGTGAAGGATTCCACTTCTTGTGTCTTGATTTTGACCCAGGTGTCGTCTACATATCTGTACCAGTGGCTGGGTACTCTTCCACTGTACCAGCCAAACTAATACTAAAGTAATACTTTCCATTTACTTTCCAGTTAATCAAATGGCTGCAGACATACCTACATCAACTATACCCTTTAAAATGGCTAATTTGGGGTTTAAATATCTCAGGATTGCAATTTCACGATCTCTGAGATTAGTGCGGGAACAAAATATTACTTTACTTACAATGAAAGTTAAGTCTGATCTTCAAAGATGGAACTACCTACCGCTGTCTTTAGCTGGTAGGATTCAAGTTATTAAAATGAATGTATTACCTAGATACAGTATCTATATGTATTTCAAAGTTTGCCCATTTATCTGCCTAAACAATTTTTCAGAACTATAAATGACGCTATTTCATCATTTATTTGGGCCGGTAAACGTCCAAGGGCTAGTCGCTCGCTTCTTTATAGGGATAGATCAGCTGGAGGATTAAGACTGCCTAATTTAATTGGGTATTATTGGGCATCTAATATGTATAATATATTATTGTGGTGTACGTCTCCCTATACTAATTGGTGCCAGAGTGAAGCGGCCTCCTGTTCCTCGTCAGTGCTTTAGCATGTGATACCTCACAATCATCCCTATCAATCCAGTTGTCACGGAAACATTAAAAATTTAGTCACAAATAAGACTCCACTTTGGTTGGCTCACCCTCCCTCTTGCAACCCCGATCTGCAACGATCACTTATTTGTTCCAGAAAAGACGGACTTAAGATTCTCTGTTTTAGACGATAAAGGACTTGGTACTCTAGGTGATCTATACATTAATGAGGTTTTTGCAAGTTTTAACAAACTAGTTATTCGCTTTAATTTCAATAAATCCGATTTTTTTTTGGTACTTCCAGTTGCAAAGAAATGTTCAACTTTATTCCCACAAATCCCAACTTCCAGAGGAAGTGGCTCAAGAGTTGGGAGTTCGCCTTGTAATCGGAAGGTTGCCGGTTTGAGCCCCGGCTCGGACAGTCTCAGTCGTTGTGTCCTTGGGCAAGACACTTCACCCGTTGCCTACTGGTGGTGGTCAGAGGGCCCGGTGGCGCCAGTGTCCGGCAGCCTCGCCTCTGTCAGTGCGCCCCAGGGTGGCTGTGGCTACAATGTAGCTTGCCATCACCAGTGTGTGGATGACTGGATATGTAAAGCGCTTTGGGGTCCTTAGAGACTAGTAAAAAGCGCTATATAAATACAGGCCATTTACCATATATTTGGTTCTCAGAGCCAAAACTTTGGTAAAGGGTCATATTTCTTACCTTTATAAACTAGCTTCTCCACCTAGTGAAGCTCTTTCATACAGGACCAAGATGAAATGGGAGTCAGAACTGCATATGAGTTTCTCTGAGTCGTTCTGGGAGGGAGCGGTAAGGGCCATTAATTCCTCTTGTAGTTGTGCCAGACTTTCATTAATACAATTTAAAGTTTTCCACAGATTACACTACAGTAAAGAAAAAATGTCAAAATTATACCCAGATAAATTTGATGATAAATGTAACAGATGCTCACAGATACCTTGCAATCTTACTCATATGTTCTGGGCGTGCCCTAGGTTGTCTGTATTTGGCATCAGTTCTTCAAAATAATTTCGGATATATTGGGTATAAAATTGACTCCGATATCGATATATTTGGCAAACCACCAAATAACCTTCATACTACAGCTATTCAAAATAACCTTATTGCCTTTGCTTCTCTCATTGCTAGAAAAAGAATTTTGTTGTTGTGGAAATCGTCTCAGCCACCATTAATTAAAGTCTGGCTACAGGATATCTTAAGACTCTTAAAGCTGGAGAAGATAAAATTCTCCATCAGAGGCTCATCAGATAGATTTTTTACTCACTGGAAACCATTACCGGTACTTAAATACTTAGAAAAGTTACCAGCACGAGAAATCTCTCTGTAGTCCACCATATGACAGTGTACAATTTTTTCTGCTATTCCTGGCAGTGGCTGTTCTACCTTAGTAGTAATCATTAATATTAATATTAATATTGTTACTATTGTTAATATTGGTTAAGATTTATATCAATACTGATTAATGTTAAGACCTTGTTTTTTGAGGCTAGCAGATGTTAATGTTAATATTAAATTATAAGGATACGTACTACTGACTTATTGTTGGATTTTTATTTATTTTTTGGTTTGTTTTGTCTTTTTCTTTTTTTGTTGTATGGGTTTTGTATTTTTTGTATGGCTCTATTCATTTTCTCTGTAACATATTCATTTTTACATTATTGGGAGGGAGTGGGGGGTATTCAGGTACACAGCAAATCCAGCATGTCCAAATTAACACTGTCAGATTTGATTTCAACACTATTTCACAAATATTTGTCCGTTATTTGAAAGATTGAACTGTTAAATTCAAATGTAATACTATGGAAAAATATATAATATATATTTCATATATCTGGAGAACTGGTGCCAGAGGAACAACCTAAACGTCAGTAAGACAAAGGAGCTGATAGTGGACTTCAGCACTAAGCAGGAGAGGAACTACCAGACCCCCGTCATCAACGAGTGCCCAGTGGAGAGAGTGGACAGCTTCAAATACCTCGGAGTTCACATCACGCAGGACCTGTCATGGTCCTGTCACATCAACACCGTGGTGAAAAAGGCCCGTCAGCGTCTCTACCACCTCAGACGCTTGAGAGACTTCCAACTGCCCTCCAAGGTGCTCAGGAACGTTCACTCGTGCACCATAGAGAGCATCCTGACGGGAAACATCTTAACCTGGTTCGGGAACAGCACCATGCAGGACAGACGAGCTCTACAGAGGGTTGTGCGGTCAGCTAAGCGCACCATCCGCTCCGAGCTCCCTGACCTGCACTCAATCTACAGCAGGCGGTGCTGGACCAAGGCCAGGAAGATCATGAAGGACCTCAGCCATCCCAACAACAGACTGTTCTCTCTGTTGAGGTCAGGAAAGCGATTCCGCTCCCTGAAGACCAACACAGAGAGACTGAGGAGGAGCTTCTTCCCGCAGGCGATACGGTCTCTCAATCACACCACCACACAGTACTGACCCACACATATAGTTCTTACACACACACTGGACATTCTGGACATTGTTTTCACTTCATCACTTGTACAACTGCTGTTATTGTGTATATATATATTTATATTTCTTCATACATTCTTATATATTTCTATACTGTGTATTGTGTATTTTGTTGTACAGTTATTTTATTTTCAACTTTAATTTATATATTTTATCTTATTCTTTCCCAGTTATAATTACCCTTCATTTTAATTTGTGTTGTACAGTTATTTCATTTTTAACTTTAATTTTTATATTTTATTTTATTCCTTCCTAGTTAAATTTACCCTTTTTAATTTTCATATTTATTTCATATCTTATTCATAGCCCTTTCTTTTTTTCTTTAGGTCACGAGCAGTTGTCTAAGCGTTTCACTGCATATCGTACTGTGTATGACTGTGTATGTGACAAATAAAATTTGAATTTGAAATAAAATGATTCTTTTAAACTTTTTTTTTTTTTACATCAAATAATGTTATTTAGGGAGATCGTGGCTCAAGAAATGGCAGTTTGTCTTGTAATCAGAAGGTTGCCGGTTCCAGCCCCAGCTCGGACAGTCTTGGTCGTTGTGTTCTTGGGCTAGACACGTCACCTATCACCTACTGGTGTTGGCCAGAGGGGCCGATGGCGCGATATGCAGCCTCGCTTCTGTCAGTCTGCCCCAGCTGTGGCTGCCTCCACCAGTGTGTGAATGTGAGAGTGAATGAATAGAGGAATTGTAAAGTGCTTTGAGTGGCTAGAAAAGCGCTATATAAATGCAATCCATTATTATTATTATTTAAACCAACTGTTAACTGCATATTTCTGTACATTTAAGCATTATTATTCATATTGCCGCATTCATTGACCTTGTTTATAGGTAATTTCATTGTTTATTCACATTAAAATGTTCCTAATGTTTATACTTGAAAAAGGCAAAATCCCATGTAAAATTAGGGCAACAAACTGTATTGTCATTACTGAAAATAACCGTATTTTTATGAGAAAGTTATTTTCCTGTTATTTTCTGCTATTATTTTGGCGCTCCAGCTGCCGGAATATTACTGTTTTTTTAGGATTCTTTTTTTTTTTTTTTTTTACAGTGTAGTGTACCGTGAGAATACCCTTAACAAGAGTACATGAGACTTTTCATGGACTGCGAGGGAGCAGATGTCTCTCATGAAGTGTGTTAAGCTAAAAGTTTACTAAAAGAAAAGGCAACACAAGGACTAAGGACTTCTTTTCAGGACAAGCAGTCAATGATGTATTTGTCGTTTGAGAAATGTTTTTATTTGTGTTTGGACTTAACATGCTTACTGTAAAGTTATTAATTGGTTTGTAAGTTCACTCGTGACCAGTTCTAACGGCGTCTTGGCGTACTGGCGATGGTGAAGCTAAGGAGGAGAGAAAGCCCAAATAATAAACGCCCATTTCAAAGAACCGACCTGTGTCTGTGTTGTCGTGAAGAGAGCTACACTTAACAAAGTAATTAAAAAAGAAACAATTATAAATAAACAGTTTCTGTTTCTCGCTTTCTACTTCCGAAAATTCTGTTTTTAGCTTTGTTTGTTTTTATGAGTAGAGTTTAAAACAACAACAACAACAACAAACAAACAAAACAAAAACTGGACAGTCTGAGCTACCAGAACTTTTACTGTAATTTTACATGTTTATTTCTTACAGTTTAAGCCCAAAGAGTTGTGCTGACAGATGTCTTTCTTTGTCACAGCAGCTTTTTCTTCGTCCTGTGGAAAAACAGTTAAACGTGTAACTTCTTTATACTGACTGACTGGTGCGGCCCACTTAAAGTCAATGTAAAAGTTTGACAAACCACAGCTAAACTGTAGCTTTTAATTTATTGTCACATGCTACGGTGTACCTAGGAAATAACCCAACAACGGAAACTAACGGGTGTCATCTTTTTCTTTTCAATCCATTAACTTACACATTTTGTAGACTGAGCAAGAAAGAAAGTAAGCGCTTCATGGTGACCCCAGAAAATTTCTTGTATGACTTTCTAGCATACAGCTGACACTGTTGGACGTCTTACACTGCAGTATAAGAGTCCCGCCACTAAGAGGCACTACAGGCTTTCAAACCAACTGTTTGCATCACATTACAGGGGTTGAAAAAAAAAACCTTTGCACTGACTATAGAAGTACTACAACCCGGCCTTTAAAAAAATAAAATAAATTGCAGTCCTCTATTTTACAAATGTTGGTCGTTATCTGCTAGAATAAGGGTTCGGGTAAACACTTGTGATTGTGTGTTTTTAATCAAATATGTTTTATTATTGATATTGAAATGGGTGTTAATCAGGTTGGTACAGTTCTTGTTGTTGGATTTTCCCACACATATACCTCTGGGATTTACAGAGAATGGTCAAGATGAGGGGCCCCATTTTGTGGCCAGTCCCCTTAATATCAAAGGACAGTCTTATATCCTTTATATTGGAAGCCCTTGTTAATGTTTTGTGTGTTCGCTGTTCAGCGAGTTCTGGTTGCAATGTTTTGAGGTCTGGGTTGATTATGTTGTATTCCACATGTCCAATTGATGGTTTATAATTTCTATAAAATGCTGTCACTAAATGTAAATGGCCTGAATAGTCCCATTAAAAGAAGCAAACTAATTGCCAAATTGAAAAAGGAGACAGTAGATAAAGCATATTGGCAAGAAACCCATCTAGGCAATGCAGAACATGAGAAATTTAAAAAAATGGGTTTCAGACACACATTTTATTCATCGTATAGGGCGAGGAAAAAACGAGGAGTGGCTATCCTTATCTCAAACAAAATACAATTTGAACATATATCTAACATAAGCGATAAGGAAGGTACACTGTAAAAAAAAATCTGTCAAATTTACGGTAAAATACCGGCAGCTGTGGTTGCCAGGAATATACCGTGTAAAAAATGTGGAATCTGTAAAAGACAATACGGTATACTGGTTTTGTAACCCTAATTTTTAAGGTAGACAACGTATTATTTTACCAAAATCATGATAGAAAAAACCAAATATATTTGTCAATTATACAGCAATTTAATGTAAAAAATGCAACTTTCCATAGCTTTTTACGGATATTTGCAGTAAAAAAAAAGTAATAATATAATAATATTTACAGTAATTTGTTGTTAATTTAACAGTAATAGGATAGACCCTATTATTGTAAATAACTGTAAAAATAACAGAAATATGTTAAACCTTATTAAAACCTTTGACAGTAAAAAACACAGTGAAATTGTATAACAAATTACAGCATTTTATTTTGACCAGATACATTTTACGGTAAATTCCTGGCAACCACAGCTGCCGGTATTTTACCGCTAAAAATACAGTACAATATGAGGAACATAAATGGTTTACCGTACATTTTACATTTGCAACCGCTAAATATAGAAAAATCTAAAGATGCTCATATACAACCAAGGTAGAGAATATTACTGATAAACAATGAGAAAATTTGACATACCATTTGAAAACAGACTAAACATATTATTTTCTCTATTCCTACAAAACAGCATAGATCTTGAGAATACAGCATGTGTCCATATATATGGCTGGTAATCCATGGAGGAATGAATAAACATGAAACAAAATATTACCTGCCCCTGACCTATCAACAGTAATGAGTCACTGGGTCCTGCCTTGGTGAAGGAAAGGACTCGGTGGAGTTTCTAATGCGCATGGAAGATACAAGCTCTGCAGGAGTACTTCAATGTCCATCAGGAGTTCACTTTGGACTGGCAGGATCCCCTCTGCAGCAAAAAAAATGGACAAAGTTTGATCAGTGCTTGAGCAAAATGCACAGAAATGAACAAAACGTGCTGCCAAAACCAGATCTAATGATAAATGATTTCTTAAGTGTAAAATATACAGTTCTTAAAGGATAGCTATTGTCAAAATGCAACCTGGGCTGTTTTTTTCAGTTTTTTTTTTTTTTACTGTAAACGAGACAAACATATATCTAAAAGCATAATTACGACAAACAAGCCGTTTTTGAGATTGACCGTGATTTTGTTTTGTGGTCAATAGCCAGTGAATGGGAATACTAGGGGGCCGGGGCATAAATTTGAGCACATCAAAATCGATACAGTAAAAAAAAACAAAACAAAAAAAACAGCCCAGGTTGCGTTTTGGCAATAGTTATACTTTAAATCTACTTATGTAAAAGTTATACATAGACAACGCAGCCCTAATCACAATCATAATTTGTTGGAAAACGTATTTAAGTTTCGTATTGATTTATCATAGAACTTGAAGTTAATGGCTGAATGCATGGTGATGAGACCTAACATTCAATCTACATTTTATAGCGTATGAAACTGCTCACCTGGACATGAACCTGAGCTCGGCTGATTAAGATTAGTGTCTCCTGTCCATCTTTCTTTAGCAAAACTTGAATAATACCACTGCTTACCTCTTATTGAATCTTTGGGTGCAGACTTAATTGAAGAGCCTCGTATAAACAGGCAGGGTGTGATGTTTAGGGAAACCAAAGAATACAGCCGCCATCATTTCTGCCAGAAGACTCATTGGGTGCAACGAAGCTTTCATTGTGGACTGGCTAGATACCTTCTGCATTCAGAAGGAAAACAAGAAGGGCATACACCATAAACAATAATAACTGACAAAAATAATGAGACAAGAAATTAAAGTAACAAAATAAGTGCAAATCAAGTTTCCCTGTGTTACAGTGTAGCTGAATGTTTTTCAACAATTTGATTTACGGTAAAACACATACTAAATATTTCCAGCCAAGGTTTGTTTCAATCTTCAGCATTTTTTTCCTGCCATTGTCTTGAAACTGTTTCATCTGTCTCTCTCATTTGATGCTGTTTACAAAAACAAAACAGCAATATTGTAAAGGGAAAAAGGAAAATTAATTTAATGGAAAAAAAAAGATTATGACCTGAAATCTCACCATTTCCTGAGAGTCACAGGTCCTTTGAGTATCCTTATGGTTTCTGCTCAAATTCAGTGTCTGAAAAGGGCAGGAACAAAACAAACCTTTTTAATCATAATAAAGACAAAATAAGATTTAGAGACAGACGACAAAGAAATGTGTAAAATATCTTCTTGAATCTGTTTACTTTACTAACCTTGAAAGAGACTCTTGGGTCTTAGCTGTGCCACCACCCTTAAACCTTAAAACAGATGGAGATGATATGCTGGCCTGGCTTGAAATTTCCATATTTGGTGCTGTAAAACAATATCACAAACAATAGATTAATTGTACTTTTTGGACCTTGGCCAAAGCATAATAGAAAAAACAGAAAGTCCTTCATGGCTATTGTGCAATGAAATCATAATACTTACTGGTTTGTTTCTCAGATGTCTCCACTCCTAATGATTGTAGTGCCTCCAGTACAATTTCAAGGATTGAGGCAGACAGGTCCGGCAGCACCTTAGTAATGGAACTCCTTATGCTGCCCCCCATTTCCAAGATGTCTGATAAAAGAATGTGAATAAAGGTCAATTTACACCAAGTGGTACCTTTGGTCTTAAAATATGAAGCTGATCTTGCTTGATACTACACTTTTATACAGTGTTTCGTAAGTACCAAACTAACAGCACCATTATTGTGACAGCACACTGTGTTTCAGTGGAACCATTTGGTACCCATACTTCATGTAAGATGTTAATGGATAGAAATCAATTAAGTCAATGGGTTTTGACCAAAAAAATCATTTTATTTAAAACAGCTTACTATCACTTATGTCACACAGAACATCAGCAGGAGGCTCAGTAGAGGGCTCTTCTGATTTCTGCCACAGATCAGACTCTAGCAGACATCTCAAAGTCTCTCTTAAAGGCACATAATAGGCAAACCTATCTTTTCTGTTTTCATCTCTCCCTAAAAATATTTTCTTTGGTTCCGCATAGTTGAAGGCTTTTTTAAAGATCTGAGCTCTGGAGTGCACTGTCCTCAATGGCCCGGTATGACATGCAGAAAAAAGATCATAGCTTTTGACAGACTCACAGACTTTGTTGATGTCCTCCTCTGATAATGATGTGTCATCTTTTAACAGTGATGCAAGTTTACCCAAACTGTATGTCTGTCCCAACTCATGCATGTTCTGCATTTCCTCTACAATGTTCTGTATGGTTGAAGCAGGCAGTAGAAACTGACCCTGCAATTTTAAGTA
Organism: Astatotilapia calliptera; assembly: GCF_964374335.1. Lineage (NCBI taxonomy): Eukaryota > Metazoa > Chordata > Actinopteri > Cichliformes > Cichlidae > Astatotilapia > Astatotilapia calliptera. The sequence goes on along the minus strand of NC_137425.1, from coordinate 28,496,867 downwards.
GAATAGTGAAACGTTTCTCAGAAAAAGATCACAGAATTCAGGGGGCATTTCCATGTTATCTTCATGTGTAATAGACTGTGCAGCAGGCTCGGAAATCAAGGGTACAAAGTCATCTGATGTGGTTGGAACAGATGATGATTGACATGCAGACTCTCTATATAAATCACCAATGCTGCTGTCTGAAAACTCTGTGTTTACGTGACATGTGAGCAGTAAAAGATGATTTAACTCTAAAGGTATTTGTGCATCCTCTTACTGGACAAGTGACCACGTGTCCTTCCACAATATGGCTCTTCCGATGAGCTATTAACTCTTTAGAGTTCTGACACTGACGTTCACACATCGCCATTGCACATGTAAACGAAGAAACCACCACCACACCAGTGACATGGGTGGGGGCAGTGTCTTCGGTAAAAATGAGCCTTAAACGCGCCATACCTGGTGTATGTCTGCTTGCAGCCTGCTTCAATACACCGAAAGAAACAACGTGGCTCATTCCGATGCAGTTTACAATGAAGCACGTAGCCCCTTGATGACTGAACTACCTTACCACAGAAATTACACGTTAACATAACTCTATGTACTTTGGTAATTCCTCCCTAGCGAATTAAGCACGCCATATACAGAAACTAATCCAGAGCAATGCTTCCCTCGCAACAGTAATGCTAACTCAACTCACAAATGCTAACTAAATTCACAACCTCACTCATAAAAAACGAACTGCTAAAATTATCTATAAACGCTGGGCTGGTGGATTTTTATAACAGAGATAACTTGAAGTTGCATGTACTCACCTCACCTCGAACTAATTGTAAGCTGCCAGGATGTCTACAAATTCCGAAGATGCTGTGGTCCAAGCAGCAATAAATGGCGCTAATATACGAGTTCAAAACTGTGTCCGTTAGCGAAGCCAACTTGAGTCTCCTGCATGAAAAAAAGAGCGGTTGGCACACAGCTCAGCAGCGCGCCGCGCTATTGGTCATTTTCAGGTGACGTCATCCCACAATGTAACGTCGCTCTTTGTTTCTTTAGGAGGTTCGAATTTGATCAGAAGTCACGTCTGCAGACCGCTGCAGCCACGTCTTACCTTGCTTCCCCTTTTTTTGGTGAAATGGTTCGCTCATACTGCACAATGTTGCTACCAGATTTTTTTTCTCTGCAATTCGAACGTAAAACGTCTGTACACAGTTTACCAGCAGTTTAGCTACCAATCAACAGCGATCACACAAATTCAAAATTTAAGGCCGACCCACTTAAGGTGGTCTGATAATATGGCGTGAAACACAACAACATAAAGTTGTTTTAAAATAATAATTAAAAAAGATTATTGAAATCAATTTTATTCACAACCATAAACTTTATTTTTAACATCTTCTTTTGCTGTTGATTTTTTTATCAGAAGGTTAACAATGATATACTGCAGGCCTAACTTTTAATCTGTATATCAGTATCTGAATTTTAAAATAAAAAAATACTATCAGTTTTATTGTCTTTCACTGCTGATATTTGCTTTTTTTTTAATGGTATGCACTGGTTGTATTATTATGGTGGACCCTATTTTTTAACATCTTGTTTCTGTAAAAATGAATGTTTTTGTTTGCTTAAAAATCTACAGCTTTATACTGTGAATTCCAATGTGCACAACCCCAAAAGATGTAGTTTTACTCAAATAATACCGTAAAATCTAAGTTTTTCAGACATTTTCAACATTACAATATGTAATTGTAAAATGTATGCATATTTATTTGTTTTCACAGAAAATATTTATAATTTCAACATTTTATTACAGTAAAAAACAAAGTTTTATCCAGTCTCACAATTAACGGTTATTCAATCTATTTAATACAGTAAAAGGAAGTTTTTGGTTTTACGCTCCATTACCGTTGGAATTTGACGGTGTTTTGCTGTATATTTTACTGACTTTTTTTACAGTGTACCAGTATTAATGAAGATGTTAGAAACATATGGCTTATATTCAGGGTATGTTCTTAATGTCAAAAAAACACAAGTTCTGACATTTAATTTCTCTCCAGATCAGACACTATTGTCAGAATTCAAGTTTAAATGGAAGGCAACCACTATCAAATATTTAGGAGTGTTCCTGCCTAAAGACCTAACACAACTGTATGATATTAATTACAGTCGTCCTAATAGAGAAATATACAGTGACCTCAACATTTGGAGCCTGCTCCCTCTCGACTTTGGCAACAGGATACAGATAATTAAAATGAGCATTCTTCCTAAATTACTCTATCTCTTCCTTGCTTTACCTATTCCAATTCCAGAGAAGCAGTTCAGGGAATGGAATAAACAGATTTCGAGATTCATTTGGCTTAACAAAACACTAAGGGTAAAGTTTTCTACTTTGCAGTTGCCGAAGGAGAAAGGGGGCTTGGCTCTACCTTCATTAAGGGATTGCTACTTGTCTGCTCAGCTGAGGTCTTTGGTGTGTTGGTGTAACCCATCCTTTTGTGCAAGGTGGAAGGCGATTGAGATGTCTCTCTCGGACACACCGATCCAGTCTAGACTTGGTCACGCAGCTTCTGAGTTGGACAATATCTTGACAACCAGCCAATGGGTCAATTTTACATTAAAGATATGGAGGTCAAACAGGCACAACTTCAGGAAGAGATAAAACTTCTGAGGTGGCCAGTGTACGACCCTGATTTTTTACCTGCCTCCCACGACAGTAGATTTAGACAATGGGTATGGCATTGAATTACTGCTGTGTGTTCAGTTATCATAAAATCTAAAATTATGGCCTTTGATACCTATGCAAGACTTACGACCTCGAGAAACAAGACTTTTTCCGATACTTGCAATTCCGTGACTATATTGGCAAAAGAATAAACAGCTGTGTCCCTGGAGACTTCTCGATTGTTAACATCTTCATTGACGCTTATGACTCTGGGAGTAACAAAGCCCTGATAAGTAAACTGTACAAATGTATGACTAAGCTCAAAAGGGACTCAACAATTTACATAAAACAGAAATGGGAAAAAGAAATGGACATCGAGATTACAGAAGATGGGTGAACACGGATTTTGGAAACACAGTTTACCACAACTAACTCCAACATGTGGCGGGACTTTTGTTGGAAGAACATTATACGCTTTTTCATAACACCTAAACAAAAGTCTAAATTCAGTGCTACACCTGCGCTTTGTTGGAGAAACTGTGGGGAAGTCATGGCAGACCACAGACACATATTCTGGTCCTGCCCATCCATACGACCCTTCTGGATGGAAGTTGTAAAAATAATCACAAAGGTACTTGGATTCAATGTGACTTGTACATTCGCATCATTGTATCTGGGATATTTTGCAGAAGATTTAGTTACAGATGATGTTTATCTCCTGAGAATTCTCTTGGCATCTGCAAAAAGGCTATAACAAAACGCCGGCTTTGTAAAGACCCTCCCACTATAATACTTTTTAGCTCTACAGTGGAAGACATCAAATTGATGGAATGTATGACTTTCACCCTGCGACTTCAGGGAGACTTGGGAAGGAGACGTTGGAGAAAATGGCTGGGCTTTACAAATTGTGGCAGCGCTCTTTAATGCATAGAACTTGCAATACCAAAGTATTGATATGTATGTGTGGATGTGCAGCTGTATACACGGGCATATATTGTCTTCCCATGATCTCATAATATTTTGTTTTTTTGGGGGGGTTTTCTGCATAAAAATGTTCCTAAATAAATAAATAAAAAGTTTCAAAAAAAAGAGAGAATGGTCAGAAAGGCAACAGCAACTCAAATAACTGCTTGTTACAACCAAAGTATGCAGAAGAGCACCTCTGAACACACAACAAAGCAAACCTTGAAGCAGTAGAGCTCGCTAGGTGCCCCTCATGTCAGCTAAGAACAGGAACCTGAGGCTATAATTTGTGCAGGCTCACCAAAATTGGACAATACGGGATTGGAAAAATATCGCCTGATCTGATGAGTCTCCATTTGTGGTATTGGGTCAGATTTTGGGGAAAACAACATAAAAGCATGGACCCCTCCTGATCAGCTCAGGCTGATGGGTGATATTTTCTTGGCACACTTTGTGATCATTAATACCAGCTGAGCATTGTTTAAACATCACAGCCTTCCCAACTATTATTGCTGACCATGTCCATCTCTTTATGATTACAGTGTATTCATCTTCTGCTGCTTCCAGCAGGATAATGCAACACATCACAAAGCTCAAATCATTTCAAACTGCTTTCTTGAACATAAATGGCTTCCACGGTCACCAGATTTCAATCTATTTTGGGATGTGATTTAACAGGAGATTCACATCATGGATTCATATCAAATCTGCAGCAACTGTGTGATGCCTCCATATCAATATGGAGCAAATGATCTGAGGAATGTTTCCAGCAGCTTGTTGAATCTGTGCTACAAAGGCAGTTCTGAAAGGGAAAGGAGGGCCACGGGTGTAACTAATGTAATGGCTGTTAAGTGTATTTACTACATGGTGGAAATCTTTGCAGGCAAATTGTCTTAGACAAGTCATTTAACCCTTGTCCTGTACTTTTATTAACCAGCAAATTCCAAAGATCAACTGTTCACTCAGCACCAGGAAGTTTCTATCCAGACTCTAAGTGTCCAATGAAGCCAGAGTCCAAATTTATACACGACTAAACTAGGATGAGAAACTTCAGCTCTGCTAACAGTTTCTATGTAGGTAATTCATGCTGCCTGAGTCAAACATAGAAGCCTTCTTATTTTAAATTAAAGCTGCCATTTGCTCCAAGTTATACAAAAACATGTAGAATTTCACATTTAGGCTCATGTTTCCTGTCTTAATGGTTTCAGATAAGTTAAACTCTCTAGTTAAAAGTAAAAGGTAACCTCTATATGTCCAATGTGTTTTCTTGTGTAATAAAGTGTAATAAATAATAAATTAGTCCCTTCTTACCTCATAGCTTCTGTAAAATGGCACAAATGCTTGCAGCCAGTTCAAAAACTCCCAGAAATGTGGACTTTATTTAAGAATCAGTCACTTTTAGACCATATAAACATATCATGTATCAACTTTGGTGCTAATTTACAAGCTGAATTGTGCAAAACGAACACAAGCAAACAAAGAAAAAAATCCCCCTTTCAGTGCCCAACATTGACAACAGGTTTTGTTTCATTATCACAATGAATACATTTATCACTGAATTCCTCATTAACGGACTACATTAAATAATCATTGGTCAAATACACAGTGTGTGTGTGTGTGTGTGTGTGTGTGTGTGTGTGTGTGTGTGTGTGTGTGTGTGTGTGTGTGTGTGTACAGTGTGCTTAGCTGATTAAGTAGATAGCATACATACATAGATGTTTACATGGATAAAATACATTTGTTAATCGCATCTATTAGCTAGATTTAAATGTAGCAAAAATAGATTTGTTACATTAAATTATTAAATCTGATTGCACAAGACTTTCATTACAGGAAGTGATAAAAAAAATAGAAAGATTCCAGTGATTTAAAGGATTTCTCTCAGGCCTTTGTCCTTTGTAGTTAGACACTTTCAGATTTTATCCTGCAGTAAAGGATCATTGAGACAGCCATGGCACATAACTGAAGGGGATAAAATTTCAAAAATGAGGTAAGAAAAGGTGCCAAAAGGAGAAAAATGAAACATCCATTTACCATATAGTTCAACCTAATGTAACAGTGGTGTCATACCTCCAGAGCTGCAATCCCGAGCGCCACTCCCACTATAGCAGCGGTGTTATCGTCAATCAGCTTCCGGATCTTTGGGAAGCAACCAGTGATTGTCTAAAGAAAATATGTAGTAGGTTTAGATTAAAGATATCGTAATTATAAAGACATTTTGAATTATTTTTTTTCTACTACTTTGAATTGTCCTTACCCCATCAGTACATGTGCTTCCAGGGTTCAAACAGCACTGTGGTGGAAATGTATTGTTGTGGTTTTTATAGTAAGGAGACTCCTTGAATTCTGATGAGTTGTAGAATCCACAACATTTAAACTAGTGTAGACAGAAAAAGTGGGCACGTTACCAAAAGTGTTGCTGAAAACAGAAGCCACTGACTTTATTGTTTAGCAGATTTTTGTACCGTGCTCATTGTCGAATTCCACAGTCCTGTGATGTCAGTATTGTTCCCATAGCCCTGCTTGATGCTCTTCACTGCTTCCTGACCAATCTTGTTAAACAGCTCCTCAGCCTAACATACACATACACACATGAAGCAAATTTTGCATTCAAATAGTCATGATAATGCAGCTACTAAGATTATCTCTGTAAGTTCTTTGGAGACTTACCAGCGGTCTGAATACCAAAATAACCACTGCTCCTGCCACCTCTGCTATGAAGATCAACAAGACTATGATAAAAAACTGTTGAGGAGATAAGAATATCCATTACTGGAATGGGTTTGTTTAAAGTGTAGCTTAAATAAAAAAGAATAGAAAAAAACTTGTTTGAGAGAGCATTTTAAAAGAAATTTTTTGACCTTTTATTTTCACAAAGTATCCATAAATTAATTTTCTTGCGTAAAGAATTACAAACAAACATGGAGATATAGCCAGCAACTGGCTATACCAAAAGTGTTGGTGGGGAGCTTAGTAGCCCTCTTCTAACCAAGCAGCAATCTCAGAAGGTGGAACACGAAGCCAAAGCTGAAGTGCGAAAACTAATTACGTTCCTAATAATTTTGCGTGCTTCCTGTAACAGACTTCCAAAAACGTTTGTTCTTCATTTTGGTGATTAAACAATACAGCTATTCATCTTGTTACTTATGCTTTGATCCATTTGAGGTGGAAAGTCAGGAATCATGAGTTTTCTTTTGAAATGATCAGGAAGTCAGACTTCCCACTCTGATGGTCAGAGCAGCCACACCAACACCAACTTCACAGTTCAAGATAGCAGAAGTGGGCATAAGCAGACAAACCAGTAATCTGTCCTGCCACTGTTGTGTAATTTTCTTGGTAAATTATCCATACAGAGATCACGGATCAAGCTGTATTCGTTAACCTGCTGCAGCAGTGTTTTCAGTACAAAGATTAAAGGTAGGGTTGCCAACCGTCCCTTAAAATACGGAATCGTCCCGTATTTCGAAACAAAAGTACACGTCCCGTATTGAGCTAATAAGGGACGCACTTTGTCCCGTAATACAGTGAGAATCAAAAGTGGCCTATAACTTTTAATGGAATTAACGCTTTGTTTGAAAAAATAATTCCCAGCCCCTCTCCTGCTTTGTGACCAATGAGCTGACAGCACACTTATGACAATTCGAGTATGACAATTCAGATTACCGCTTATCTCATTGGTCGAGGAAAGGTCGCTTGCGGAGAAAATACCGGAAGACAACAGATGACCACAACAAGAAGCAGGGCCAACAGGGAAACAAACGCCGCAAGTCTCGGACGACAGTACACCTAAAGCTGGGCAGACACTGTGCGATTTTTTCAGTCACGTTATTCAGCTCCTGCTCAAACTGCACGATTGACTCGCAGGGGTTAGAAGTTGGTAGGTCACGATGCAGGTCTCACACTATACCGCCCGATGCTCTGATGCGACCTGAGTGCTCACACTGTGCCTCCATAACATGAAGGTTATAACAGAAAATCTGTCGCTCTCCCTGTCTTTCACTCACACAGACACACAAACCACCACCATCAACTTTGCTAAATTGCTAATGAAAAACATTGATCAGGCAGCTGTGATTGAGCAGCAGTGTAAATCCAACTATTTTCACGGTTGTTGTGGTCGTGATAATTTTGTGATGCCACATGGAAAAGGCTCGGATGAGCTTTCCAAAGTTCTACAAGTTGTGCCTCCATCACTTGTGTCCAGATCACACGCTGCACAGCCGTGCTGCTCCGTCTTTTTCACCAACGTTTACGTTTGCGCGTGAGCAGTGTGAGCGGCTGTGGTGAGACCCTCACGAGCGATTGATGATCGGGAGCTGGTCGTGAGGTGTTAATCACTTCTCCTTACCCCACGTATACTACACGACGCACGATGAAGGCCAAAATCGGGCCGATCGCCAAAACCGTCGCACGACTCAAAAATCGTCTCAAAATGGGCCTAAAACCGCACAGTGTGAGCCAAGCATCAGAGCAGCAATGTTTGTTCCCCTCAGAGAAAGGGAAGAATGGGAAAAGGAAAACACCTGGCTGGAAAAAGTTAACATGGGCATGTGCAGTCAATATCAGCACTATGTGGCCAGAAGTGTGATAATATAATTTATTTTGTGTAATAAACAACTGCAAGGATAGATAGTCATCTATTTGTTGTAATCAATACATAAAAGTAATACATAGATGAATAATGATGATGAGTTATGATGCGTAATCATGGGAACAAGCGGGTTTACAAACAGGAGCAGCTGATTAGCATTAGAAAAGCTGAAATAATACCTCAACTGAAGCCAATTGTATAAATGCACTAAATGTGCACTGTTACAAGAATATTTTTCTTTCTATTGTTTTCTATTATTTTAAGTTAAGCAGGACAGAGTTCTTTTAAAGAAAGATTTACTTTTATTCTCAAAAGTTAAGCATGACAGGCTTCTGTTTAAGAACGAGACCTGTTTTACTGTGTTAATGTTGTCATTTTGAGCTAAAAATAAATGGCTAAATGATCATTTGTTTCCCATGTGTTCATATCACAAAGAATAGAATATGCATGTACTTAAATCAACTTCAAGTCAAATGGTTAAAAAAAATAATTTCACACACAAAAAAAGAGCTAGAAAATTCACCACACTGGGAAGGGTGAAGACAACTGGGTTGCCCGGCCCTGGCCACGAGGTGTCCCTTATTTATTTTTCAGGGAGTTGGCAACCCTAATTAAAGGCAATGGATTGTACTCCAGGTCAAGCTGGTGTCGGATAGATGGCTCCACATATTCTACCTTAAAGAAAAAGAAACTCCACTATTACTGCAGTGATTGCACTTATTACTTGCTATAGCTGGGGGTAACATGTGGTCTAAGTAGCAGGTAGCACACATCTGTGTTTGTCTGTTTCTCTTTTTCAGGGTAAACTATTGCTCTGTAGTGCCTCTGTGCACAGACTAGAATAAAGTTTTGCAAACTGTTGTTTACATGTTGTAGTTGTTTACTGTCTCTAGAGAACAGTGTCACAACCATCCAGCCTGTGGGCAACCCTAGCTTGAGTTGTTGGTCCTTGGAGAAGCGTGGAGAAAAGCTGATCTCAGTTTGTGTACGAGAGGAAGAAAATGATGGTCTGCATTGTTGATATAGACATTACTTTTATTCCTATTGCACAAAAGGACAAGGATGCAATGGTAAAGTGCAAACTGCATCTAGGACAGAAACAACCACATTACGCTTCAGGTCTTTGCAAGCATCTGCATGGACAACACATTAATGCAAAGCTAGCCAAGAACCCTGAGTGATGTTAAAGTGTAGCACTTGCTGACCCTAGCCCAGCAGCCATACCGTGAACTTCAGCAGGTAATAAACAGATGAGCAGTGAGGCTCCAGCCTGTTTCTACCTGTTTATGTTTCTAAAGTAGGATCACTGTGGTGTTCGCTTTGAAGTCTCTTTGGGCTGGTCTTCATCTTTGTGTTGTCGGCTTTGTGTTTATAATACTAAAAGAAAGATCCTACATGTGTCTTCATAAGGATAGGGATTTGAACTGAAGCCCAAGGCTTATATTGTTAACTGGTAATTATGTACAATTCAGGTAATTTTATAGACCATACATTTGCTAAAGGTCACAACTGCTGTACCAAAAATTCTCAGTTAGAGTTTATAGATATGTCTTGCTAATTAAGCTTGTTAGCAATAACTGACAACATAGTTCCTTAACCTTTATATCGTAACCTCTGTATTGTCACTCAAACTCAAACTCAAAACTGAAACCAGGCTGGTGAGTCCTCTCCCTTATTTGTTGGCTGTATGCATTTTACACAATGAATTATTATGTTTGTACTAGATGAATGGACTTGTGTACTGAGGGTGACTTGTTCCCATAAAATAAAAATTACTGCCCTATTGACCTTCAAGGGCTCTACAATCAAGAAAGTGTGCCAAAATGTCAAAGTATTTCTTTAAGCCTCTATAAAATAGCAGGCAACAACCTACCAGCAGTAGCATACACTTGCTCTCCCTCATGGCTCCACAGCAGCCTAGAAAGCCGATGACGACTAGCAAGATCCCAATTGCAATCAACAGGTAGCCCACATTGAGCACCTGGCTTAGCTCTGCTGGCATGTTGTCAATTTTCCCAAGAAAGGTAAGGACGGAACCGCTATCCACCTTCACCCAGATCCCAACACCCAGGATGGCAGCACCTGCCAGCTGAAGAAGAAACATGTGGAGGGTGGAGAAGTTAAAAGAGCACTTCACAGATTTTATGCATAAGAGACAGTCTTTTTTGTCACGGTGACTGCTACCATGCTTTTGTCTGTTAAGACTTAGGCAGGGAGGGTTTTGCCTTGAGACTGTCTTGTAGAAAATGCATTTTTACTCTAATAACTTTAAAATAGATAAGTCCAATACTCAATGTTCTGAAAATATTTGTAATGTGCAATTTACAGTTTACAACTCTTGTTGGTGGTGTAAAAATAACCAGTGATTTGTATTTGTATGCTTTTGTACAACATTCAGACTACACAGTACTGCTGAGTCACACTTAAAGAAAATTGTAAGTAACTGTCAGCATCCTTCAAACTTAAATAAAATTATAAAACAATGAGAGTCTTTACTTACAAAGATGATGCCGTTGAACGCAAACATCATGAATTTGAGGAATTGAAAGCATCCCATTTTTGCTGCTGATATTTCTACCTACAGTCAGAGGAAGAATGATAGAGACACATTTTTAAACTTTAGTCTGGTTTTATCTCACTAAGAGCACTTATTTAGCAACACTTTGCTTTTACCTGCATGAATGTGTTTTTCTGTAAAGAGCATTAATCATCCTGCTCACCTGTTGTCTCAGGTTTCACTTCTTCCTTGAAGAAGCAAATTAGCCAATGAATTAGTAGAGCTGCTCTGTGAGCAGGGAGGCCACAGGGTGGGGTAGCTTCAAACTCTTGTCACCTTTTAGTCTTTGTGAGCTTAATAACTTATCTTAAACTCTTGAGCCTGTCATTTATACTATAAGGTCACTCACGGTGCACATGTAACTGTGAGCGCTTTTGGTTTAGCAGTAATCGGAGAAGAGAGGTGACGATAGAGGAAGTAAATCTCACTCTATACTGGAAAGTTTGTCACCGCACAAAACAAAACAAAAAAGCCCAGCGGCATGCAAAGGAGGGGAGGAACCAAATTCGGAAGATGAATACTATTGATAAGCAAATATTCCTTATTTGTGGACTTTTTTTTTTCATCTCACCAGTGCACTTGCTATGTCCTTTCATAATATTTTTAAATGTTAAGAATAAAGAGGGTATAGATCCTAGTAAAGACACCAGTGTATGTATTTGCATAGGGAGCGAACTCTGTGGCCAGCCAGCGCACCATTCCCTGAACATGCTGTGGGGGTGAGTTGATGTTTGAGTTTAGGCTAAACTGAGGTGTAGTGTGACAACCCTTTCGCTAACTCTGTACAAGGCTCTTTACTCCAATGCGTCATCCATCAAACTCAGGCACACAGATGACAGCATGCTGTCACTAAGTCTTCTCCTACCACCCTCTGTTTTGAGTCACTTAAAGATTGTCACTTACAAATGTGTGTGTGTGTGTGTGTGTGTGTGTGTGTGTGTGTGTGTGTGTGTGTGTGTGTGTGTGTGTGTGTGTGTGTGTGTGTGTGTGTAGATCTCCCAGAATGGGAACAGCACTCTTTGTGTGGTGGGAGGAAACAAGACAAGTTGTTAACAGCTATGACTGAGCAGAATCCGCCTGTGTACAGCAGCAGGCTGTCTTCTGCATTACCTTTCTTGGAAAATTTAAACCACAGCAGCCTTTATAGTTCTTCCCTATCAGCTTACACCAAACATCCATTCATCCAAACATATCACATTAACCAAAATCAGGAAGTAGTTTCTCTAATAATTTAGCTCTGCTGCTCTGTTTGAGTAAAGCTGGTTGTCATCAAGTTAATCATACATTCAGATGCCAGGATACTGCTCCAAGCATAATGACTTGTTGCCTTGACTCCCCCAAACTTTAGCTTGTTCACTCCTTCAAGCTCTTCCTGCTTCCTTAAGGTCACTGATTCACTCTGACACTGAGGAGTGGGCCTGGTGATGTATTAATGAGCCCAAGTCACAGAATAATCTCAAAATGCCTCCGTGATTACTGTAAAAGGACCCAACGGCGTACTGACTGGAAGAAGCAGTCTTGTCTGGAGGTGAGATATTTTACACTTTATGCGTTAAACATGACGTGTTGTGTTTGTGTTTTTAAATGGAACCTCTAAACTGTCTCCAATTCGACAACCACCATCAAAGAAAACACAGATGGAGAAATCTCAAAGGATCCCATTGAACAGAATAATTGCAGGCAGGTCTCAGGAGACAAAGGATCATTGTTGGGTGGATCTCTCCCTGTGCGGGTACAGCTCTCATACAAAATAGCCAGACTTGCACGCTCACAAGAAGCAGCCTCATAGAACAGTTAAACAGCAACGAATCCAAGTGAAGCGGCCTACCTTTTCTCAAGTGTTATCCGAGGACGTTCTCCGGCTCCTGCCTTCACTGCTGTGATTCAGGCAGCTGCTGTGGGAGCGCACCGTGAGGTAACAGGAGCACAGGGGTTTGTTGTTTTGCTGTCCTCACAAAAATGACCCACACTGTGAAACGTACGTCTCGCTTCTGTGGCTGTGGCACTGTGTTATGTGTAAACAACTTGCAAGAGACTTTTTCAGGATTCTGCTCTTATTTTTGGGCTGTTGGCTGATTATAAGCAGAGTGAAGGGAGGGGAGGGCACAAGGTGGGTGTGACCGAAGCAGCTGAGTAATAGCACATCACCATGGATCTAGCTTTGTAGCTCCCAAGGGAGGGAGGGAGGGAGGAGGGAAATGAGGGAGGGATAAAGATCACCTGTGCATGGTCAAAGCACCATTCAACATTTGCTCTGTTTCAAGGTGTTAATTTGAGCACAGCATGTAAATATGGCCTAATTATGTGACCAGTTGTAATAATTTGCAATAACCACAGGCTGATCTTAAAGTTACTGAAAACTGTAAATGTTTTTTTTTTCTCTACACAAAAGAAAATGTCTAATATGGTTTCAGATGTATCTATATACATAGGTCTGAGAGTTTAACTTCAACATGATGTAAGTAATACATTACAAACAAAAAAAACACACAAGCAAATAAGCTCACCCCTGAAAAGGTCATGGACCAAAGGAAGCAAGGCCCCATGGTACACTTTACACGCATGTGCTTTAAAGAAAATATGAAATCAAATGGAAAGATGCAAATCTAAAATCATCCTTTCCAAAGGTTTCTCTGGCTCATTTCCAATCACTGAACTCAGCTTATCAAATAGGGTGTCATATGTGTATTCTCGATCCAGCAATTTTACTCAACGATACGTCATCGATCCAACGATCCAGCCTAACCCTGAAATCCTTGAAAAAGCTTTTGCAAATTACCTGTACCTCCTTGCAGTCGGGGCATACAGCACATCATATCACAGAATCAGAACTGGTGAAAGTTGCTATTGATCTTCAGACAATAATATTTTTTATTTTCCTGTCAGATCTCAATGTAGGTTGGAAGACCACTGATGAAGTTTTATTCCACACAGGAATGTGTCATTGGGATTAAGGGATATGCACTACTCTGGTTTAAGTCATATTTCTCTGAAAGATCATAATTTAGTTGTGTAAAGAATATCTTTAGCTTTAAAGTTTCACACAGTTCTCTGCAAGTACCGGCGCTCATCCATTACTTAGATGGCTATGATAATGTTCTAATTTGGAATAAAGAGGCAGGTGGGATATATCACATGCTGTGAACCCAGAGACCGTGGTCTGTGTCTGAATTCACTTGCTGTTTATTACCTCCGCAGAGGAGGTCATGTAGCGTGTGTGTGTGTGTCATTCTGCCAGCTGCAAAATTTGCTTTACATTCACCAAAGTCTTTAAGGTTAACTTAATGATTCATGAGTAAAAAAAAGGCCTTATCATTTAGAAAATATTATTCTGAAAAGTGTTGTGTGTACTGTCAACATATAGAAAGACTTTAGATGAGGGTCACGTGGTACGCCGGCCCAGGATGGCAGCTTAAGTCGGAGCAAAGCTCGTATTCCTCCCAAACTCTCGGAAAAAAATAAGTTAAAGTCCATTGATTTTTTTTTTTTTGGTCTAGGTCCTGCAATTGCAGTGGAATGAGTTAGAAAAGTCATTATTTCACACATACCCGGCCGAGTACCTCGCAAAGGGAAAGCCAACAATTCTCAGGCTACTTCGTTATCCAGAATAGCTGAGTCACTAGATGGAGCTGACGTTAGGAGTTCATCCAAAGATAATGTGGCTGCTGAGTTGACTTGCATAAGATCTATTCTGGAACTGACAGCTCATGACATGAACGCAGTGAAAGGTGGAATTGAGTCTCTTAATGAAACTGAACAGAATCTCCCGCTTGGAGGAAAAGATGGAGTAAAGATGATTGTTTCCCCAAAGCTCCAGTATAATCTGTTTAAGTTACCTATAATGTTTCCACACAACCTCTTCAAGCTTTATAATACAGTTGTGGGGGGGTATGTGTGCGCAGGCAAAAACAGTCTTTCTTTGGTCCAAAGTACATGCTGTCAAAGATAGTGGTGGATTAGCACTATCCAAGATGGACTGGTTATGCGTTTTCTCTCTCCCAATTAGCTAAGATAAATAACTCATGCTGGGTAGTGACTGAGGAAAGCCTAGTGACTCAAACATCTTTAGAGGCCTTTTTCTCTCACAGGGGAAGACCAGTACTGGCTTTTAAACAAGAGACTTGGTTTAGAGCTCACCAGTTCATTAATACCAATCCTTATCTTACCTCTAGAGCCTCTATTTGGTATAATAAGAAATTATTAATTGGTAAGAAACCGTTCACGTAGGCTAGTGCAGGAATTAAGTTGGGGGATTTATTTGGTAACCAAACCGTCTAAATTCTGTGGGATCTTCAGAGAGGCACAATCGCCTGTCTAGAGGGGCTGAAGCTGGGCTGGGAGAGAGATTTGGGAATCCAGATTTCAGAGGACAGTTGGAAGAAGCTGGTTATATGTTGGTATGGTTGCTCATGCCACACGCAATCACAGCGTATCCAGTACAAATTACTCCACAGAAGCTATTGGACCCCTAGCAAACTATTCAGACTGAATTTAGTTGACAAAGACACCTGCTGGAAGTGTCAGAAAGAAGCTGGGACTTTAGTTCATATGCTGTATGCATGTGAAAAAAATGTCCACATGTGCGATGGGATCATTAACCTTTTGAAAGGTCCTTTTCAATTTGATCTCTCGAAGTCTCCCGCTTTGTGTGTCCTGAGTCTGTTACCAGATAGCATGAATCTATCTGGAAGACAGAAGCTGTGGGTGCGTCTGGCCACCATAACAAGGTGCAGGATAATAATGGGACACTGGACGTCATCTAACTCTTGCTGCTTTAAGGAATGGACTGAAAAAAATGGCTATATATGAACAGGTAACTTAGAGGAGAGAAGATATCTTTGATCAGGTCTGGGGTCCCTTCTTGCACTACATAGAGGATAGGTCTGTTTAGACAGATATTGTGATATGTATTTTGTATTGGATGTAAACGTTTAGTATACCCAGAGGTCAAGCTCAAGCTAAGTTTATAAATACTCTGTTTTTACTTTTTTAAATGTTTGTTTGTTTGTGATTTTGTTTTCACTTTTGTGCGTTATGGTTTTTTAAGTACTATTCAAAAAACAGGACAGAGACGTGACTGTATGGGGATAACTATTCCTGTAGTCAATGTTTTTATGTTCTGCTGTCAGACAAAAACATGAACAAAAAAAAAGAAAAATAATTTATTTAGAATTTAGATTGAAAAAAAATCATGTCACATCTGGCCTTTGACCTTTTCTCAAAGGCCGGTAGATTAATCTGACGGTTAGTGACAACAATACTACATAAAGCTTTCTAAAACTATGTTTAGCACTGCCATTGCTTGTATTGACAATATATAGACAAATAGAGAGTGATATATAGGGATTATAAATATAATATTCCTTTGACCTTTGACCTCTTCTTCAAGGTCAAATAAGGTCAAATGTTGAGAGAATGTCTTTTTTATATTTAAAACTTTGCTTTGAATTCTGCTGCCGTTGTTTGTATTGGCAAGACTTTGGAAATGATACTACTAAATGACATGTCTAAATATCCCACTATGTAGTTGGCATCCAAAGATCATGCCACACACTTGACCTCTAATTTCAAGTCTTCCTTTCTTTCAGGTTGTCATTAGAAAAAATGTGTTAAAGAAGAGAAATAAGAGAAACAGAATGAACTGCCTAGTTAGTTAGAAATATACTGCAGTATAATATTATATAGTAAACTCAAGTTATTCATACCCGATTATTTATAAATTAGAACCTAGTATCATCCATTACCTACTCCTTTATAAACTGAACATTTGTCATGTTACCCGTATCTGATATTTACTGCATCACAAACTTCTTAAAGTACACTTAAAAAGAACAAAGAAAACAACATGAATATGTACAAAATACAAAATGATTCGCATAAAAGTAAATACAGCAACACATTACAGTGCTGTGTCGTTAGTTATTTAACAAAAGTGAGCTAAAATGCGGTAGCAGTGTGTGGAAAAACAAAGCACACCCTTACAGCTTCCATAGGAATTAAAAGGGTAAGTACCGACCAGGTGCTGATAATCAAATGCAGTTGCTTAACTGATCATCAGCGAGTGTGAGCACCTCTATAAAAGCAGGAGTTCTGGCAGTTGTTTGCTGCTCTGCAGCTTTCACATGTGTGTTAACACAATATCGTATCAATATCTTCCAAACATCAGACTGTGCAATGCTCAGAAAAACTGTCAAAAAAAGACACCCCTCCCCCCCCCAAAAAAACCCCAAAACAAAACAAAACAAAACAAAACAAAACAAAAAACAAAAACAAAGGTTATCTCTCAGACTCTACAGGCCTTAGTTAGCATGTTAAATGTTAAAGCTGATGACAGTATAATTAGGAACAGAGTGAAAAGGTGTGACTTGTTTATAAAACGAACAAACACCGTTTAGGTTTGCAAAGCTGCATCTGAACAAATCCTTTGGACTGACGAGACCAAAGTGGGGATGACTGGCTATAATGCACAGCGCCATATTTGGAGAAAACCAAACACAGCATATCAGCTCAAACACCTCATTACAAACTGCTCAGTTATTGCTGCTGAAGGTTATTCTACAAGCTATTGAATCATGAAGTATACGTTCCCCACTCTGCCGCTGGATTAGGTTTTGTTAAATAGAATAACACACATGCTGTTGTTCATCTGACGTTGTATTTACCTAATTTTAAGACCTGGTAAGGTCAAGATAATTTATTATGTCTTGAATCATATACAAACTTTAGAATCAACAAAGAGTTTAACTTGCTTTAACCTCCTAAGACCCAAACTTGTTTGTTAAAACTGAAATGACCATTTGCAGAAATTCAATTAACTGTCAGCTCACTAATAATTAACAGTGATTTTTATACCAAAGTGATATGAGCTTTTTCCCAATTGGACCAACAAACAAAAGAAAAACAAAACGATCTGTGTCTCGTGCTCAATTGGGGCACCCGATTATTCCATCCGAGCAGGGCAGGCCACCTATGAAAGAGGCAGGGAAAATATGGGACAGTGCTTTTCTATTATAATGTGAAAGAAGTTGTTTACCATGATGACGTACTGAGGGAGTGCCAGTTTGCACAAGCATCAGCAGAGCGGCTATTCTCTGTGATATTTCTCAGAACAATAGGACTGCTTCTTGACATTTAAATAGAGCTTTGTTTGTACGCATACACACATCAAATATATTCTGTCCTTCATTACAAAATCTTCATCACTACATTTGGTAGTCCTACTAAGGTGTCTGTTTATGATGTGTTTGTGCTTATAGAGTGGATGGAAACTGTTCATCTGTGAGTGGGGGGTATTTTTATTTCCCTTTCCAGTTGTTGCTGTTTGCCATGTCCTGTACTTCCTTTCCAAAGGTTTTGGTCTCATGAGTTTTGATTTCTGCTGCATCAGCAGTTCACGCTGGTGGTGCTATAAGGATAGCTTCTTGGCAAATTAACACTAATTGAGAACTGTTTAAACTTCACAGCCTAACCTGAGTATTGTTGCTGACCGTGTCCACCCATTTATGGCCACAGCGCACCCAAACTTCTGATGGCTGCTAACACACAACGTAACAAAGTTTAAATCACCTCAAACTGGTTTCTGTATATGAAAGCATAATAGGTTTACTTTAAATAAATGGAAAGTTAGTACTCAGCAAGGTGACTGCTCCTGAGACTTTGGCCTCATGTTGCTTACACTGTGACTTTTGTTTTACTTGAAAATCACACAAGCTAATAAAAAAAAGATCAAAGAGGGTCAAAATCCACTCACTCAAAATTGTTAAAGAAAGAAGAATAGATCAAAAACACTAGAAAAATGTTGAGTTAAGGCGCAGCAGATGTGAAGACTAAATAAATCTTGGTAGCCTATTGGATGACCTCATATTTCACTTGGAAAACATGTAATTTCTTTCCTAAGCATCTCATCTCAATATTTTAATGTGACCAGGAGGATTCTAATGTGCCCCAAGCTAAACGTTTTACTGAAACCATTTTCTAATGTTCAATATTCTTCTGACTCACAGGGTCCAGATCCTGTGAAAAGATTTCATAACTAGGTGTCATCTGCATGGTTTTCATGATGTTGCTTATTCCTTATGCACACCCACTCAAAAACACACACATACACACACCCTGGGTTGCATTATGTAACAGGCACAAACAGCCTGCATATTAATCATGTGTCAAATAGGTGTCATTAAGAAAAAAGAAAGAAATGGCACAAACATGAGTCATGGTGACATATTTTTTACTGATTCACCAGTTAGCCAAAGTGACAGAAGAGAAGAAAAAGTGCATTTTCTTAAAAAAATAAAATAAAAATACAAAAAAAAATATCACAGGACAAGAAGACAAAGGTGAATTTTCCTGAGAAACTGTCACATCAATCTCACAAGCTTTCCCATTGGACTCTGTCAAATAAATACTGCTCTCCCGAGCAACGCAGCTAACAGTCGCCTTGAGTGACTAAAACAGAAAAGCCTACATTTGAATTTGTACATGCAGTGTAGACAGACACAACCTACAGACCAGGTATGTTACCTGGATCGATCAGTTCTGTGATTCTGCCCATAAAAAGCAAATCGCTCCTCTCTGCAAACGTGCCAAAACCACTCTCTTCCAATTTGAATTTAGTTTTGGCGCATAAGCAGGAAGCCAAATGAAGCAAGTAGAAGGGTTGTGAATTAACTTTGTCAGGATGGATAAAAATTTGAATTTTACTGCACTGACAGAGAGCAAACAATAGTTGCTGTGTTTGAGGAGGCCATTTCCAACTAATCAGATGGCTCAGGACTTTAAACTCTAACTTGTAAATGACAAAGAAAACTGAAAATGGTCGTTTGTTTTCCAGGTCACAGACAGAGATACAGGTCTCCTTAACAGTTATGACTCATAGGTCAGTCTAGTGAGTCCATGGTGTTGTGGCTAGCACATTCATCTTATGTGCAAAAGATCACTAAATCAACTCCAGGAGGAGACACAAACCCAGCCTCAGGTGGTCCAAAGCTACTGTAGTCCTGGTACTGCTCCCAAGGCAAGATATATGCTAGAGTTGCACCAAGCTCACATAATATCTGTGCTACATTAAAACCTGCAGATTCATCAACTTGGAAAATACCAAAGGAACTGAAAGTACTTTCTTAGTCATTTTGACACGAAAGTCGATTTTACCAGGAGCACAGATGTAAGTGGTCAGAATGAGACTTCCAGGGATCGATTCAAACGTAGCAATGGTGCTTCGGAAAAGGACTGCAAATTTGAGTTTAGCTATATTAAAATCAGCTGAGGATCTTGCTTTTTAACGGGCAAAGCCGAGAAACCAATGAAGTATTTTTGTCCAGAGCAACCCAAATTTTCCTTTTTCATAAAGCTTATAAACTAGGGCTCGTCACAATGAACCATCCCTTAGTTAAGCTGTGATAAACCTAAGCTCCAGGAGGCTTCCCGTGATGCACTACTTTGACCTTTTAGCTCTATGCCATTAGTGTCTTTTGTCCTGTTTCCCACTCACCCACAACCAGTTAAAGCTGGCTGCCCCTCCCTGAGCCTGGTTCTGCTGGAGGTTTCGTCCTGTTAAAACAGAGTTTTTCCTTCCCACTTTTGCAAAGTGCTTGCTTATATGGGGTCGTCGGATTGCTGGACTTTATATTGACTTTACTATTTAAAGCACCTTAAGGTGACAGCTTTTGGGATTTAGCATTGTATAAATGAAACTGAACTGAATTGTTTAAGGAAACAGAGATCTTCATGGTTACACATGAAAAAATACATTTTTTTTGTATGTTTTCAATATGCCCTTTATGTAACTGCAGGACACTTTCCAGAGCCTACAAAAACATTTACTATTACACGACTGTCTGCTCACGCCAGAGGGAACAAATATGGTTGCTGAAAATAATTAGCCAAATCTCAGATCTAGAAGCATTCTGAATTGGTTCCCACAGAGTGGGGAAATACTACACGGTGTGTGGGCTGGTCATGAATGTGACCGGGTCTTTTACTTAATCTGTAACCCCAAATAAAAATGAACATGTAACAAAGCACAACCAGCTCAGAAAGCAACAGTTACTAGCAAGCTAGTTAACGAGCCTTGCTAATGTTTACAGCTATGTTTAATCACTTCTTCTTTTTTAATATCGGAAATTGTCCTGAAAAACAAAACAAAAACAGAAAACATATCAAATTAATTCTGACTGATTTTGCCAAGTCTGGTATGTGAACAGTTGCTTGAAATATTTAGGAATCACTCTTTACCAAATGAGGAAATTAGCCTCTGACACAGCATGCGTCCTGCACAGCTGTTAGTCCAAATCACTCCTGCCTTCATCCTCAGCCTGTAAGAACACGGCTGATGTTCATCGCCCTGGACGTGCAAGGCAATACAGACGCGGCAAAGTCTCTCTCTTCACTGGAAGACTTCCTTTGGTCTCGGAGGTGTCCAGCCAGTAATGCTTATGCACCTCAGGTTGCCTGCTTGTCTGGGTGACTCTTTAACTTGTGGAATTTGACACTGTCCAGCTTCTCGAACCTCTTGTCACAGAACTCACAGGTGAAGTTGTAGTGGGCCTCTGGAGTGTGTTTCTTCATGTGCCAGTTCAGGGATGCGCGCTGGCGACACTGGTAGCCACAGATTTCACATCTGACAGATGATGACGATGACGTGGGTGACAAGATGTATGTGAGAATGTTAATATTTGGGGCCATGTAATAAATTTAGCTCCCAGAGAGACTAGTGACTCAACAATTGCTCCACATTTTAATTCCAATATAAAGCAACAGTGATCTGAACTTCTCAGTGTTTAATTACTAAAAAGAGTAACAATAGGATCTGTTTGAAGCATTAGTAACTTACTGGAGTGGTGTTTCTCCTGTGTGCGTCCGCCTGTGAACCTCCAGGTGATTTTTGCGTTTAAATGACTTTCCACAAGTCTCACAGATAAAATCTCTAACGCCTGTAGGAAGATTCATGTTTACATTTGGAAGTATATGCGGATAACACGCAGGCAATACACAGGGGTGTCTTTTGCGAACTCACCAGAATGGATGATCATGTGGCGATGCAGATGGTTCGACAGGTAGAATTTCTTTCCACAGCCAGGGTGGGGGCAAACCTTTGTCCTTCCTTTCCTGTGAACTAGGTTCACGTGATTCTACAGAGAGCAGACATTTAGAGCTCGCGTGTAGAAACAGAAAAAGCTCAAATGTAGAGCACGACTAATTAACTTTACCTGAAAGCTGCTAATTGCTACATAGACTTGACTGCAACCCTCGTACGGACAGTGGAACATCTTGAGCATCCCATCAGCCTCGATCACCGGGCCTCGTCTGCTTCTCTTTGACCTGACATTGCAAAAAGGGGCACAGTGGACTGAGCGGCACACTAAGGAGACCAACTTAAAACAGTGACCTGATGACAATGGCATTCTCTATTTGCTTTTAAGATGATGTTGAGTACGTGAGTCTCAAACCTGCTCAGACTCCTCTGCAGCTGTCTGTCACTGCCCAGCTCCAAAGTGTCAACACTGGGCTGCAGCAGTTGTTTGTCAGTCATACCTGCAGGGAAACGACAAGTAAATTCTTTTAGAGAAAACATTAAGACTCCCATTAGTCAAATCTGAGTGCTGGGAAGAAAATTCAAATCATTTAAGTCAATATCCAAAGTGTAAAGAAAACAAAATGCAAATCAGTGCACATTACACTCAGCTACTCTTTCTTGGTATTAGGTGTTGGCTGGATTTAGTCAGAAACTATCAGACTGGTGCTGCATGTTGCAGGAGAGCAAAAGGGATTCACACAGGTAATCTAGAACTTCCTGTTTTACAAAGTTCATGCCCACTGCGAGCAGTGGCGCTAAAATGCATGTGATTTAGACATATATACACTGGCATGAATTTATATAAATTTATATAAACATAATCAAATATATGCTTATATAACTTGAATTGACACATCTCAGTAGCACGAACATATCATAACATTCAAGTTCTGTGTTTTATTCACATGGAAATCAATGGACGGGATGTTTACATGAAACAGGTATGATTCAAATCTATATAAATATACTTCTCTGGAGTTTGCTGACACTAAATAAACCCAAAACAAAAAGAGGCACTTTATTGCATGTCCAGTGATGTCAGTTATGGACATGTGACAGTCTCTCACAGAGTCAGCCAGCAGACTTAGTGAAGCCGATTACTGTAAGCATCTTTTAAAAGTGGAAATCATTCCCAGAATGGATGTGATTCCTAATAGAACCTAAACTTTCACAAAATGCTTACAGTTTTCAAGATGCGCACAGTTGAATATTTTAATATTTAATTGCTGTGTTTTTATTAGGAACTTACAACAACTTACAACTTCAAAACTTCTTCAGAGCTTTTATGCTCATTTTTTAGCAACAAATGTTACATTTCAAACATAAAACATCAGATAATTTTAATTATGCTTTATTTATTACAATAAGACTGAACACTTTGAGTATCAAATGATCATCAAAAGACTGACAGATATAGGAACATTTCATCTCAAAGTCCAGAAATTTCGAGTTCCAAAGTAGCGCACCTGTCATGGAGTCCTCATCCTCTGCTGTTCTGATTTTCGAGTCAGCCGTGCACACCTGGTTGTAGGTGACGCCCCCAATGACGGTGCAGGTGACTTCCTCCACATTTCCGCCTCCCATGTTGAGTTGGATTCCCTCGGATGCCAGGGCTTCGTAGCTGGGGCCAGTGATGATAATTAACTAGGAACGATGGGAAATGTAGTTTATGAAAAAGAGTAACACACTCCTCCTGCAGTCTTATTTCTGTGAGATACTCGTTTACCTACCTGTGAGCCCTCCAAAGCCGTCCTCTGGTCAGGAATCTCACAGCCGGTCACCACCGTTTGCAGAGTCTGAGGCTCAAACAGTTCGCTCTGCTCTTGGACCTGCATGGTCGGTGGGACTGACAGTTCTGTCTGAGCACTCAGGCGCACTGAGCCACTCAGGCTCTGCGACAGCACCAAGTCCTCATCAGACTTGTCAAGTTCATCAGCTAAGGATGCCGTCATAACGCACTCGTAATCGTGCCTAACAGTCCTGACTTCCTCTTCTGTGAGGCGTTCTTCTTCCCCTCCATCCTTACCTTGCCTCAGATCTTCAGTCTCCTCCTCTTCCTCTGTGGGGACGGAGTGAAAAGCCGCTGTGAGGGAGCCTTGCTGTCGCACCATCTCCACTTCCCAGATAGGCTGCCCTGTCAGCGGCGCATCCTTGGAAGAGGCCAGTACGCTGGCTTCAGGGGTTGGAACTACAACCTCTTCTACCTGGCTTACAGCTTCCTGATGTTCCTCAGAAACATCCACATTTTCTCCCACGTCTACAAAAAGAAAATGATTAATAAAAGGGCAAGTTGGTCATTAAGAAATGTAGGATTTACTGAAGTCTACACAACAAAACAAACACTTACAGTACGATTCTACACACCTTTCAACTGTCTGTGAGCCTCCTTCCTTCTCTTCCGGCTTACTATGTTTTTTGCTACAGACACGTCTGTTTTGACTGCACACTCTCCATCGCTGTCCCTGTTCACTCCCTCCTCATGCTCAGAGTCACTTGCCTCCCCCAGAGGTGAGAAAAGGTATTGCACAAACGAGTGGTTGCCTTCACATTGCCAGACTGCAGTGGTGGAGAAGTTGGACTGGGTCTCTAGAGCTCTAAGCTGGGGCTCGTGTGGGCAAGAGTGCGAGTGCTGCTGGTACCAACACACCAGGCTCTGGAGGCTGGACACACATTGCTTCCTGCCTGAGCGTATATGCCGGGGTGCAGGGTGGGGGGCATATGAGATGGATGATGAATGGCAGATTAATTTTTGTTGGATAAACAGTTTATAGAATGAGATTAACCACATATCAACTAAGACTCAACACGTGCAGTAATAGCGTACATGAAAGTTGATTCCTTAGCAAAGAAGAATAAATGTTGAGTCAGTGTAAACATCCATAAAGCAAAAAGATTTAAATTTGGTCACAGTTGGCTTCAAGGTGACCTTTCTTTTTGCAGAAATGCTGCCTATTTTAGATCACTCCATGGAAGTCCTGGTCTAACATAACTCTTGCACTAGATCTCCTCCACTGAAGCAATGCTTCAAGTACAAGTTCACTTTGGTGAAGCAGGGATGCAAATGAGGCAAGTACTGCAGGTAGTGAAGAACAATATTGCCCTAAGCAGCATGATGGCACAACAAGTGCCAAAGTGCCACAGATCAGGAAATATCCTGATTTCTGATTATTGAAGGATTTCTCCATGCAGCACCACAGAAATGAGCATGCTTCTCAGGCTTTGACATGGAAGACATCTTCCAATGTTTGAAAGTGTCTTCTGAGTTGCAGACTTGGCTCTAATGACTGGTGAACGTCTGATCAGTCTGACACAGATATGACTGTTTGCTCTATGCCACAGGTTTGAAGTAGATGGATAATTTGAAGATGGAGGGTGCAAGCGTGCAGAACAAGACACCTACGGTGTGATCTAAGAATAGTAGCAGCACTAAAAGAGGTGCACAAAGAGATCAATCCCCTTGAAAAGGAGACCAGCCAAAATTTAAAGAAGTTCTAGTTGTTTGACTGCTTTGATTACATTTCACATACAATTAT
Source organism: Astatotilapia calliptera (assembly GCF_964374335.1). Taxonomy (NCBI): domain Eukaryota; kingdom Metazoa; phylum Chordata; class Actinopteri; order Cichliformes; family Cichlidae; genus Astatotilapia; species Astatotilapia calliptera. The sequence continues at coordinate 28,471,511 of NC_137425.1, read as the reverse complement.
GTAATTAATACTATTTTTATTTTTTCATTTTTCATAACATGTTGATAATGTTGAAAACTTGATTTTTAGTTATAAAACATTAGAAAATGCAGTAACATTTGCATTCACACTTAAACATTATGAGAAACATTTCATGCATATCCGCTTTAGGATAGGGATTTGTGTTGGGATGTGGCACTGTACTCAAGTTTTATGTTGAATAAGTAAATAAATACTCACACACTGCTTAAAAAATAATGACAAATGTGTAATACAATACTCATTTTAAGTTATAACCTCAAAACTGTTCTTCTGGATCTTTGTGAAATTTTGGATCTTTATTGTCTGTGTATTTAACTTGATGCAAGCACTTTTGTCTAGAAAACATTTAGGCAAGCTCCAGTTTGATACACCAAATAACTGAGCCGCTTTAAACAGACTTCATTCCCAACCTCAAACCCTACGTGCTTAATTTGGAAATATTTCCATGTAATAATGGCTCCACACACCTCTTTTCTGTTTTGCCGAGACTTCTGGGGCAATCTTCTTCCTGCAACACAGAAACACATCATTTGGAAAAAACAGATTAGTCACAACAAACAAACAGTACTTATCTAAAGTTGAACTATTGTGCTTTTGCTTGCTTTTTATCATACTGTTACAATGGTGGGTACTCGTATTAAATATGATGTTACAAATTGCAACATTTATTTCAAACCTTCCGTTTGCTATATGCAGCAAATCAGGAAAGAGTTGGCTTAAGGGGAGGGGGAGTGAGAATGAACAGTGAACTAGGACATAAACAAAGATTATTTTTGAACAGTGAATTATGAAAATATACCCTCGTGGAGTCCAGTTATAACAGTAAGTGCCCTTTAAGATTAAAACTAGCACAAATGTGAAGAGCAATGTCTGACAGAAGAAAACAGCTAGTCAATATACCACTCTGATTAGATAACGTGTCTGCAGCACATTCCTACCCGCAGTATTTCTGCTGGTATTTTTCTCCATAGGTGGAGTTGAGTAGGATGAGATATTCTGCCAGCCCGGCGTCGCTCAGACCGGTCCGCCTGCGGAGATCACTCCACAGCTTGTGCGACTCTCCGAGGTACACCCTCCTGACATCGTACTTCTTTCTGGATTCCAGCCGCCTCTGCGCTCGGTCGGAGTCTGTGAGCCTGGGTCGCCCCCTACAGCGCCTCAAAACACCCTTTCCTTGCTCCCCGGCTTGGTTTGTGTCCAGGGGAGCCTCCACTTCTGCCAGCTGATGCGCCATCTTGGCCATAACAGCTGATGCTTTGATTATCCGACATGCCGGAAGTTGTGTAAGGACTCGCAGGAAACACTGATATCAATGCATTTTGAGCTCGTCTTCCTCGCGCTATAGATTCATAAACTTTGCGTTGGCAATATCTAGTTTTTCCTTTTAAGCTAGGCGAAGACATCGGTGAAATGCTAATAGAAATATGAACCGTGTGGACCGAGCGGAACGTTACAATGGACACAATGCGTTGCATCCGGACTACAGTAGCACGAACACCATCGTGCACCATGTAAACAAACGCGGGAAGCTTGAGCCAGAGCATCATTTTTGGTTAGTAAAGCGTTGATTGTGGGATTGTGACACATGGCTGATATTTTGTCGCTCGTTTTTCGGACGTTTATGTCACAATCCGATTTAAAGAAGGACGTCAAAGTTATTACTCCGTCACCAACGACCTGCAGCACCCTGGTGGTCGGAGACCACAGCCTCAGCCGCTCCGTGCTGCTTTTGGCTTCCGTCACAGCTGCCGCGGAGATGGGCATAAAAGTGATGTTCTTTACCCAGACTCAGATCCAGAGCCTTCCACCGTCTCTGCAGAGATGTGTTCCCAACCTGAGCCCAGAAAGTCTAAAGGTAGGGGTCGTTTTATGTTTAAACTGTACCCAAATTCGCAAAAGCTTGTTTTTTTCACTACTCGTGATAAACAACATTTTAGTAGCCCAGGGCCCTGTTTCAGGAAGCCGGTTTAGTGGAAAAACTGAGTAAGTATACCGTGAGTTAACGAAAACTCTGGGTTTTCGGTTTCACAAAGCGAGTTCAGCTGCAGCCTGAGTGAGTCACTATGACGACACACGCCGTGAAGCTAACCTGCCCCCTAGCAGGTTTACTACAACTAACCCTGACTGTCTCCGCCCCTTTGTCGGAAACCTGACAGTAGGAAGTGTCGGACATGGCGTGCCACTTCCTTGAAGAGCCAGTAGATCGTGAAGCCCAAATTCTCCGCAGAGCTCTCCGCCGGGAGAGAGTGATCAGAGCGCGTTTGGACATTTTATCATTTCCTGATGATTTTCTGTGCGAACGTTACCGTTTCTCAGCACAATCTATAATTTATTTGAATAACATCCTCAGGCCATATATTACGCATGTGACACATCGCGGACATGCTCTCAGTTCATTGCATATTATTTGTATTGCACTTCGGTTTCTTGCAAACGGGAGCTTTCTGTATAATATTGGTGACGCTGAGCACGTTTCCAAGGCTACCGTCTGTCGGGCAGTCAGGAATGTTACAGTTGCACTGAAACGTCTCCTGCACTCGTTTGTGGTGTTCCCCGGTCACAGACCCACAAGATTTATCAAAGAGGGATGCCACAAAATTGCAGGTATCAGGATGACCAAAACTTAATTTATGATGTGGTGATACTTGAACTACTACTTAAATTTTACATTTATTTTCAGGGTTCCCAGGCTTGATTGGCTGTATAGATGGCACTCACATTCCAATTATTGCTCCTTCAGTAAATGAAGGAGACTATGTGAACAGGAAGTCTTTCCACAGCATTAATGTACAGGTACATAGTTCCCTGTAGCATGTCAAACTAACAAATTATTTCATTATAGTAATGGATGCTAATTTGTGTTCTCTGCACTGTGAAGATCATATGTGATGCTGCCAACATTATCACAAATGTGGAAGCCAAGTGGCCAGGCTCTGTCCATGACTCACAAATATTCCGTGAATGTACACTGAGCACAAAATTTGGACATGGTGAGTTGAAAATACTTTAAAATATATAAAGACCAATTGCTTCAGGGACATTTGAACTGAAGTGTATCCTTCTGTCTTAGGAGAGTTCACTGGCTACTTGCTTGGTGATAGGGGGTATCCATGTTTACCCTATTTGCTTACCCCTTACCCTGACCCTGAACCGGGCCCACAGCAGCGATATAATCTGGCTCATTGCAGGACAAGAGCCAGAGTTGAAATGACTATCGGAATGCTTAAGGCCCGGTTCCAGTGCCTGCAAAGGCTCAGGGTCACCCCAGAAAGGGCATGTGACATTATTGTGGCATGTGTGATTCTTCACAACATTGCCACAATTAGAGGAGAACACTGTCCTTCTGAACCAAACAGCAGTGATCCAAACCATGAACATCCTGACCCTCCCACGGACATACAAGATGGAAGAGCAGTCAGAGACACCATATGTCACAATCATTTCTTTTGACCCATCACCTCAACATGTTGAAAGAAGAATAAACAGATTTTTTGTTCAACTGGCTTTATTGGTCACCTGTGTTTCCTGTACACAAAGTATTAAAAGATGTAAACCTCATAAAGTGTCTCTGTTGCTTCCTCCTCTGTAACAGCTGTCAATGTTTCTTCATTATTTTCCTGTAGTAAAGAAATAAACAACATTGCTGTTCTACTGTAAACTCATATAATCTGTGGAGTATTACTCACAACTGCATGTTGGTCTGGCTCAACAGGAGGCTGCACCAGATGCAGTACACCATCACCATCAACTGATAGAATATGAGGTTTATACAGGTCACTTATAACTTACAAGGGACCAAATGGCAATTAACAAACATACCAAGCACCTTACACTTCATTGTCATTATGCTCTCAAAGACAACCAAGACTGAGGGAAGGCAAAATCAGTAGGAAAATAACTTCACTACAAAATAATCCATTATGGTAAAGAGTTTATCAAATGAATGAGTAGCACTGCAAAGGTGACTGGGAAGAAAGGATGTATGCACATCATGTATTATTTTGAATTTACCCCCTATGTAGGCACTTGTGTCTTGCGGGCTTATTGCCTCAGAGGATGTCCCCGCAGAGATGCCTTCGGCCACAGGGCGCCCACTGTTTTGGCTGAGGGCCAACTGCTCAGCCTCTGTGAGTGGTGGTGGTGGTGGAGGACCCCCACCTGTTTTTCGGGCCTCCGCTTTTTTTCTGTTGGCTATAACGGGCCACATTTGAGCATACAGAGTAAGCAAATATGTACTTGTAATGTGCTCAGATAATTAGTGTGAATGCTTGAAAAGCATTCACAGTATTGTTATTAGTGTGAATGCTTGAAAAGCATTCACAGTATTGTTCTTCTAATCTTTATTAGTGTGAATGCTTGAAAAGCATTCACAGTATTGTTATTCGAATCTTTATTATTATTCCATATTCCGTACGTTTTTTGGCATCTAACTCCTTCAAAACCGTTCAACTTAGAAAAACCATTCAAACATCGTTAGATTCCTATTATTTTGGACATGACTGCTTCTATTTTTCTCATTTTTAACATTTATATTTTTAATTTTATTCAACTTTATTCAACAAAAATTTCCCATGTATTTCAATGGGGAGACCCTTCAAATTCTCATTCAACTTACTCATTTTTAAACTCTTACTACTTCCACATACATTGACATAGAGCCACCATTCAAACTTTAAAACGAAGACAAGACATTCAACTATTCAACTTGTATTTATCTTTTCAATATCTATTATACTTTTTCTTCAGTTCCAGTTTAAGTTTCATGATGTTTTTTCACCCATTTCAAAATTTATAATGGGTGTGTATGGGACGGAATGTTGGGGCTAGAGTGAGACAGCTCAACTGCTAGAGTGAGAGGAGCAAAAAAATTAATCTTAAAATCTTTTTTAAAACTGCTGCTGTGTCTGCAGCGTTTGCTCTACAGGTATGATTTTACCCTCAAAACGTAGCCATCGCTGTCCTCTTTCATCCAATGTGTTTACTATTGTACTAGGTGTTATGGTTCTTTCATAAATGTCACCAATGCACAGCCTCCTCCCTCCAACTCTTCCATAGACTCTAATGTTAAAATGGCTCAGAAGGTTCGTTTGAAAATCAGAAGAGCATGGTGTCTTTCCACTGTCACCACGTCCATATAATAAACTCCACAGACATGAAAACTGAGAATTTGGTAGACTAGACATTGCTGTCGCTCACAGTGAAAGAATTTTGTCAATACGACTTTTACTTTTCATTTGGGAACGATTTGTTTCGGCCTGACTTTTCTGTTCATTTTAAGCAGCAAAAGTGAGGTGCATGTCTGTGTACGTGTGTATGGAGCCACTGGGTGCGGTCACTATAGCAACCAGGCTCACACCTGCCTGCTTAACGAGCTCTCTCTGCCACTCTGCCAAGATTCATCTTAAACACTTCTCTTTCAACTGCTGCTGTGTCCACAGTGTTAAAGCCATCATTTTACCCTCAAAACGTCGCCATCGTTGTTCTTTTTCCAACATCTTGTCTTTCAAAGCTCAGAGATGTAAACTTTTTAAACTGTGTGGGTCCAAGTGGAGGGATCACATTTTAGTCATTCAGTGATTCAAAGAATATGACCTTTTAATATTCATTCAGATGTTTTCTGACTCTAAATGTTCTTTTCTCATTTCTTAGGGTTTTCTAATTTACATTTAAAACATTTTCAGTTTTTTTCCAACTTCTTCTTCTGTGTAACCTTCAGCTTTTAGCAGTTCAAGCACCTTTGTTTTCAGGTTAAATTCGGTTTTTTTTTTTGGTTTTTTTTTTTATCTCATTCAATATTTTTAACTCAAAATTCAGCAATTAATTCATTTCAGTGCATACATTCAGATTCAAGCATTCACACTGCAGTTTCTTCAGAAAATGCACTTTCTAGTTATTATATCATCTTCCGTACGTTTTTTGGCATCTAACTCCTTCAAAACCGTTCAACTTAGAAAAACCATTCAAACACCGTTAGATTCCTATTATTTTGGACATGACTGCTTCTATTTTTCTCATTTCTAACATTTATATTTTTAATTTTATTCAAATTTATTCAACAAAAATTTATAATGTATTTCAATGGGGAGACCCTTCAAATTCTCATTCAACTTACTCATTTTTAAACTCTTACTACTTCCACATACGTTGACATAGAGCCACCATTCAAACTTTAAAACGAAGACAAGACATTCAACTATTGAACTTGTATTTATCTTTTCAATATCTATTATACTTTTTCTTCAGTTCCAGTTTAAGTTTCATGATGTTTTTTCACCCGTTTCAGAGTTTATAATGGGTGTGTATGGGACGGAATGTTGGGGCTAGAGTGAGGCAGCTCAACTGCTAGAGTGAGAGGAGCAAAAAAATTAATCTTAAAATCTTTTTTAAAACTGCTGCTGTGTCTGCAGCGTTTGCTCTACAGGTATGATTTTACCCTCAAAACGTAGCCATGGCTGTCCTCTTTCATCCAATGTGTTTACTATTGTACTAGGTGTTATGGTTCTTTCATAAATGTCACCAATGCACAGCCTCCTCCCTCCAACTCTTCCATAGACTCTAATGTTAAAACGGCTCAGAAGGTTCGTTTGAAAATCAGAAGAGCATGGTGTCTTTACACTGTCACCACGTCCATATAATAAACTCCACAGGCATGAAAACTGAGAATTCAGTAGACTAGAAGCTGCTGTCGCTCACGGTGAAAGAATTTCGTCAATACGACTTGTACTTTTCATATGGGAACGATTTGTTTCGGCCTGACTTTTCTGTTCATTTTAAGGAGCAAAAGTGAGGCGCATGTCTGTGTACGTGTGTATGGAGCCATTGGGTGCGGTCACTATAGCAACCAGGCTCACACCTGCCTGCTTAACGAGCTCTGCCTGCCACTGTACCAAGATTCATCTTAAGCACTTCTCTTTCAACTGCTGCTGTGTCCACAGTGTTACAGCCATCATTTTACCCTCAAATTGTCGCCATTATTGTTCTCTTTCCAACACCGTGTCTTTCAAAGCTCAGGCATTTAAACTTTTTAAACTGTGTGGATCAAAGTGGAGGGATCACATTTGAGTCATTCAGTGATTCAAAGAATATGAACTTTTAATATTCATTCAGATGTTTTCTGACTCTAAATGTTCTTTTCTCATTTCTTAGGTTTTCTAATTTACATTTAAAACATTTTCAGTTTTTTTCCAACTTCTTCTTCTGTGTAACCTTCAGCTTTTAGCAGTTCAGCACTTTTGTTTTCAGGTTAAATTCGGGGTTTTTTTTAATCTCATTCAAGATTTTTAACTTAAATTCAGTAATTAATTCATTTCAGTGCATACATTCAGATTCAAGCATTCACACTGCAGTTTCTTCAGAAAATGCACTTTCTAGTTCGAATCTTTATTATTATTCCATATTCCGTACGTTTTTTGGCATCTAACTCCTTCAAAACCGTTCAACTTAGAAAAACCATTCAAACATCGTTAGATTCCTATTATTTTGGACATGACTGCTTCTATTTTTCTCATTTTTAACATTTATATTTTTAATTTTATTCAACTTTATTCAACAAAAATTTATAATGTATTTCAATGGGGAGACCCTTCAAATTCTCATTCAACTTACTCATTTTTAAACTCTTACTACTTCCACATACATTGACATAGAGCCACCATTCAAACTTTAAAACGAAGACAAGACATTCAACTATTCAACTTGTATTTATCTTTTCAATATCTATTATACTTTTTCTTCAGTTCCAGTTTAAGTTTCATGATGTTTTTTCACCCATTTCAAAATTTATAATGGGTGTGTATGGGACGGAATGTTGGGGCTAGAGTGAGACAGCTCAACTGCTAGAGTGAGAGGAGCAAAAAAATTAATCTTAAAATCTTTTTTAAAACTGCTGCTGTGTCTGCAGCGTTTGCTCTACAGGTATGATTTTACCCTCAAAACGTAGCCATCGCTGTCCTCTTTCATCCAATGTGTTTACTATTGTACTAGGTGTTATGGTTCTTTCATAAATGTCACCAATGCACAGCCTCCTCCCTCCAACTCTTCCATAGACTCTAATGTTAAAATGGCTCAGAAGGTTCGTTTGAAAATCAGAAGAGCATGGTGTCTTTCCACTGTCACCACGTCCATATAATAAACTCCACAGACATGAAAACTGAGAATTTGGTAGACTAGACATTGCTGTCGCTCACAGTGAAAGAATTTTGTCAATACGACTTTTACTTTTCATTTGGGAACGATTTGTTTCGCCCTGACTTTTCTGTTCATTTTAAGCAGCAAAAGTGAGGTGCATGTCTGTGTACGTGTGTATGGAGCCACTGGGTGCGGTCACTATAGCAACCAGGCTCACACCTGCCTGCTTAACGAGCTCTCTCTGCCACTCTGCCAAGATTCATCTTAAACACTTCTCTTTCAACTGCTGCTGTGTCCACAGTGTTAAAGCCATCATTTTACCCTCAAAACGTCGCCATCGTTGTTCTTTTTCCAACATCTTGTCTTTCAAAGCTCAGAGATGTAAACTTTTTAAACTGTGTGGGTCAAAGTGGAGGGATCACATTTTAGTCATTCAGTGATTCAAAGAATATGACCTTTTAATATTCATTCAGATGTTTTCTGACTCTAAATGTTCTTTTCTCATTTCTTAGGGTTTTCTAATTTACATTTAAAACATTTTCAGTTTTTTTCCAACTTCTTCTTCTGTGTAACCTTCAGCTTTTAGCAGTTCAAGCACCTTTGTTTTCAGGTTAAATTCGGTTTTTTTTTTTGGTTTTTTTTTATCTCATTCAATATTTTTAACTCAAAATTCAGCAATTAATTCATTTCAGTGCATACATTCAGATTCAAGCATTCACACTGCAGTTTCTTCAGAAAATGCACTTTCTAGTTTCAATAAGTGCTTACAGACAGAAAATTAATGTAGCCTCTAACTGCAATTGATTTACATGGGACAAACAGACCAAGCACTATGGCTCATAATACAATTACACCTTACCTGTTTGGACTATATTTTTATATTTCATTTTTACTTGCTGCCAGGCACGTTTGGGGCCTGTTGGGTTGCACCTGCGCTCACATCACGTCACAAAATAAAATGTATAAAATAACAAATAAAATAACATATGATAAAATAACGTGTTAAATGGGTGGAAATCCCTCGATCAATGTTTAAATTAACACTCACGCATTGACTCTGTCGGCTATGTTTTGCCATGCATGCTTTTGCAGCTGTGGCTGTGTTACTTTTTTCCGCGGAATTTGCATGTTATCGGCATATGCTGCCATCAGAATTTCGGCCTCAAGCGCTGTGAAATACATTGACCGCGCCTTCTTTCCCTCCGTCTCCATGGTGACTCGCTTAATCTGTGCTCCGCTTATCAGGGCTTTATGTATCCTCGTCCGCGCGCTTCACTTGGGGTTAAAGCAACTCCGCGTTGACTGAACTAATTGTTATCAGCCTTTCTGAAACCGAATATTCCGAGTTGGACAGTTCGGGGTTACTCAACCGTGAGTGTCGTTTTTCACTCTGAGTTTTCCAAACCGGCTTCCTGAAACAGGGCCCAGGTGCCTTGTGTGTTAGTGTTTTGAGGGTTGTTGTCATGGAAGTTTTTTCATCTTCCAACATAGGTGCTTGCATTTTATTTAATTATTTAGTCATTTAGTTGCAGATCATCCAATCCGTGAATGCTATTTACGTTTTATGATATGAATATATAAACGTTACAGACATTTGTAAGTGTTTAAAATGACATTTGAGCAGATGTGATACCCCTCTTTTTTTAACTCCCGTTTTATTGTTATCTGTTAACCTTTTTTGGGTCAGGGAAACAAATAAATATTATAAGAAATAACTGAGGTCTAGTTTAGGTTGAAAGTGGTTTAGGGTTGCAACACAGCAGAAAGACACCAGCCACTGCCATGGTTACAATTACTGTACGGCTCAATCAAAGCACATAATAATTTAATACACTTTTACAACCATGGATATGGTGCATAATTTTAACTGGTCACTGACTTGTTAATATCTGTTATATCAATATCTTTGATTGCAGTTAGAAAATTAGAAACTCACATGTAATCACAAGTAATTGAACAATTGAGCATTTATTACCACGTGTCACGTGGAGCTGGATAAAGCAAAAAACACTAGTATTATAATTGTGTTTTAAGCCTTTGTAGATGAAATGGAGCAGGTTATGATTATAATACAAAACAGGCAACAATGCTATAATAATTTGCTGATCAATTATTAAAATGTCAAAACAATTATTGCCTGAAAAGTTACCCAGCAATTAAAACAAAAATGTAATTGTAGCCCCAGATTTAAAAAGTATTTTAGGTGTGATAAAATTAGGTGGTTAAATCAATAATCTACCATGATTTATTTAGCTTTTCATTTTTTGTGTGTTTATGTATTTATCATTATTATTATTGTTGTTGTTATTAATAATCTATTTATTTATATATTTTTTGTCAAAGAAAATCAAGTTTTCCTATCCCAGGACAGTGGAGGAACTCCTCCAGCAGGTGGCTAGCCTTCATGAGCCTACCAACACGTCCCCTACACCTCCTTCACTCATCATAGTCGACAGACTCGAGAGCTTCCTGTCTGGTCCTGGGGGCAGCAGCCAAAGTGGATTTCACCCTGGGGAGAGGTCTTGCGCTGCGCACATTGCTGCGCTGCTGTGTGACACTGCTGCCTTTCTCACGCAAGTCCTGAAACAGCGGGGTTCAAGTTCAGCCCCCTGCCGCATTATTGCCTCTTTCTTGTCGGAGGTGAACGCTGGTGGGGATCCATCTGGAACAGATCCTATCCTTGATGTACTTGACCGCTATTTCCAGGTACGCTGTACTCTGGACCAGGACAGCAGCTATGAAGCTACAGCAGCTGCTGTACAGGAAGTGTGGCACATTTACCTTTCTGGGAGAGGAATCACAGACCCTTCTTTTACTGAAGACTATAACGACAGGCCAGGTGTAGCCCAAGAGTGGAAGCTCTTCATTTTTCCTGATGGTTTAATGGAGTTTAAGTTGGTCTGAGAGAAATTTTGTGTAGAGACGGTAGTCACAGCTACATTACAGTGTCACAGGATTATCAAAAAATGGGGGGAAAAAGCTCTTCCTTTCAGATATCAGGTAAAAGGACCATAACAGCTGTAACAGTACAATATTTAATGAGTTTGAATTTTAAATGACATGAAGGTTAATCAAAAACATTAACAGTCTTTACAAAGACGTTTAAGGAATGTGAATGTCTTAAACTAAACAGTGGTTTTCCAACATTTTTGGCTGAGAGTGCCTTAATAACAAGACAAAATGACACAGAGCAAAAAGTCTCTAAAACACATTGTAAATTCCAATAAACACACAGTGTAATGCTTTTCTGTTTGTCTTTCTTTTATCATAATTTGTGAAACTCGAGACTTCAGTAGCTGATATCACATTCAAATAAATTACAAAATGAAAAAGTTTCTCTTATTATGTATATTTAAGCATAAAGAAATACACATTGGGGAGTTCCCCCTAGTAAAGAGCTAGATCCTGTTTGTAGGGGAAAAGACAACTTTATTATAGAAAAGCTTTCGCAAACTAACTGAAAGCTAGCGAGTTGTCAGTTTTTGCGCTATAAAATTTGTTTTCCTGCCATTTCACACTTTGCTGGACTAAAATAACAGTGTTGAGAATCGTGCTTTTAGAGTAACTACAATTTCAGTTGCTAGATGTTATTGAGCAACAAAATCAAACAAGGATGTGCAAAAGTATGGAAATCAATTTTTTGGAGTGATTGATGAAAATGGATATTGGCTTAAAATGTCCCCACGCCCTGCATTAGTAGTGGTTACTAGATTTCTTTTACTTCAAGATCCAAGGTTTTCTTGGAAATGGCAGCAATTTACAGATTTGATCATCCTCTCAAACAATTGTGATAAAAACAGAAAACAAAAACTGTATTATTATGTACAAGTACAGTGAGTTTCACACTTGGATATGATCCAAAATATCCAAAAGTTCTTAAAATTTAAAAAACCTCAAATGAACACCTACAAATAACATATTAAAAATATATATTACTTATCAAAAGCAAAGCCAAAATGCAGGAGCAGTATAGAAAGACTGAGTACACCTGTCACTTAAAGCTCGAGAACTCAGATCAATTCAATTATATTTTTATAGCGTCAAATCACAGCAAGATTGCCTCATGGCCCTTTATATTGTGGGGTAAAGACCCTACAATAATACAATGGAGGTTCCATTAACTGAAAGAGGGCATGCTTTTTCATAACTGCAGATGGCTGCCAGATTTGCCATAATTATTTTTAAAAAGACAGAGAGCGTTATAGATTTTAGCAAATGTTAGCCAAGCTAAGTTTATTTGTCGTTTTGGAATAATATACACTTGATGCTGAGTAATCTGAGTTTGAAAAAAAACAACACAACTTTCTTTTTCACAGCAGTGATGATGAAAAATTAAGTAGCAACAGCTGTGATGACGAGCTTGTTCTTGCACAATGATGATGTTTGTACAAAGTTTCTTCTGGTAATTGGATGATTGAGTACGTAGGTGCTATTTCACAGTTTAATGTCGGTAATGATACAATTTATCAAAGATTGCCGAAACTTGAAGTTTGACTTTATAACAATGTAAAAAATGTGAAAGTCGCATTACTTCTAACAAGAAGACATAACTCCTACTGCTTTGTTCACCTAAAATTCTGTTATGCTGCACGGAAAGCATTATATAGAGAATGCTGCTCTAACCAAGCAGCATGAACTGCTTTAAGCAAGTTCATTTTTGTCTGTGTAGCTTTTGTGATGTGTGAATTAGGGTGCTAAACGGTGCCACATGCTGAGAAAAATAAAAGCTCTATCAGCTGAAAATTATAAAATTTAGTTAAAGCAGTACATTTATTCTATACCTTAAACATGATATGAAAACAAAAGTATGCTATCAATTAATAAGGAGAATGGTGTTAGCTGTGCCAAGTTTGTACTTCTTGCTCCTTTGCACCTCTGTGAACCTACAGGTTTTTTAACACTATTAACACTTACTTTTGTGCAGTCTTTCACAAGAATACCCCGTATTTATTAAATGCTATAAAAGGAAAACTGCTATTATATTGGCAATAGGTTATGAATAACTACTTCCTTATTTACCATCAATGAACAGTAATTAGATAGCAAATTAATTATATTTGTAGAATATGGTGCAGACTGCAGCATCAGAAAGTGCTTTATAGTGACTAATAAAAAACCAGTCTGCTACCAGTATGCATGCTAATAAGAAACCTGTTAATGGTCAATATGTATGCCTTAACATGAAGCTTTACAAAATTCTTCATGGTGGAGAAACTCAAGAAGTTCAATCCCTCAGTGTCCTGTACAGAGTTCTTTAGCTTACACTGTGGTGTCAGTCACCTCCCCAGTTACTTTTGTAACAGTTGATGGGAAGCCATGTTGCCTTGGGTGAATATCCAAATTCCCTTACAGAGTCTGTTTTAAAACAGTTTAGCTTCCTCTCAGCCATCACCATGGACAGGGTACTGCCTCACCAAGAAGGGTTTCCTGTGAGCAGGGATCATGTTCTTGTACTCGTTAGTGTAGACGGGCACTTTTCCATTTTCATCAACTCTGCTCATGGGGCTATAGTCCATAGAGACCCCAGAGTCTGCCACTGCCATGTAGGTGTACCCGGGGCCCTTGGCCATCCAGGCATGGTTTGGGTACTCAAAACTGGACTGGGAAGAAATGCAACCTGATCCAGAGCTTTGAGGCGCTGATCCCAGGTCAGAGTGAGATTCACACAATGCTGTATTTCCAGAGGGAAAAAGAGCCTCAAGGGGCAAGGCTTCCTCAAGGTTGCTATCCACGCGCTCATCGTTACTATTGTTGTTGGCACTGAGGGTGACGTAGGTGTCTTGAGACTCCAGCAGAGAAGACTGCGAGCAGGGAACCTGGTGCTGGTGGAGTGCCCGCAAGCGGTCCAGTAACCAGTGGTGGTGCGGTGCGGCTCTTTCCCCATCTGTCTCGCCATCTAAATTGTCTTTTACCAACAGTGCTCTCTCTTCAACCCCATTCCTCAATTCCCTGCCCTCATTCCTGACTGCACTCAAAGCTCTAGAGGCCTTGGGTGGCAGAGGTGGAGAGGGCAGTGAGGGGCATAGGCTCAGTTCTGAGAGTACTTCCAGAGGAGAGGGGCATTCTTCTGAGTAGATGAAAGCTGGCGTCAACCACAAACCTCCATTGGTTTGCCCTAACCACTCCTATAGAAAAACAAAAAGAATATGATGGTGTTGATGTGAGCATGTTACATTAAGCTTAAAGTGTCATTGTGCCAGGCTAAGGCTCAGTCTGCATGGCTGTAGACTCTTAATATTTTTCTTACCTGAAAGTTCCCACCATAAATGGTAAAAAGACCCTGAAATTTGCTGTCAGGAGTTGGAATAGCTGGCCAAATCTTCTTTATAAGGAACCTAGAAAAGGAACAGACTCTTAAGATATATTTCACAACTTGTGTTTTCTGTTATTGCCACTTAAAATTCTTGAAGGACATTTTTTGAGACCAGACAGTAAGCAATCTGTTTGTGTGGGCCAGGCTGACTGACCTATGATGGGACAGGAGCATAGCAAGACACAGGACAATGAAGATGAAAGAGATGATGAGCGTCAGGGAGATGATGAGTGGATCAAATTCTAGGGGAGGAACAGAATGATCAATGTGTGTTAGATCACTGAATACGGTAAAAAAAAAAACCCATGGCATCATTTAGTCCCTTTCATGAGTTGCCAGTGCTTTTGGGGTACATAATACATTTTTGTTATGCATTTTGATGTGAATAACCACCTGTAGGAAGAGTTTCCATGAACACTGGGTCACTCCAAGCACTCCAGTAGCCATTGTAGCTAACTCCATCCAGTTTTACACGGACTTGAACCTTGTACTTTCTACTGAACTGCAGGCCTCTCAAGATATATTCTGAGCATGCCCGGGCCACTTCAACCTGCAAAAAAGCCCCAAAAAGTCCATGTGCGGCCATCATTAAACCTGCTGCTCAGAGTTTAATGTTCAAATGGGTGAGGCTGCTTTACCTGCCCAATGTGGCTGTCAGCCAGAGAATAGAAGACCTCATACATCATGCTGTCATCCATGTACTTCAGAGGAGGTGGCACCCAGCTGACATTCAGCTGGCCTTGCTGACCTGTGCTGCTCACTGTTACATTAGCAGGAGGATCCAGAAGAACTGCACACAGACATAGAGTTGCATAGCAGTTAAGGGAAGACTGTTCCCTGCAAAGTCTCACTTTGAAACACTTCCCCTCAATCTATAGGTACCTTGATGCAATGCTGCATGCATACTTAGTAGAAATGGGCAGATGATGGCAGTTATTTCAACCTACAGTACACAATTTTGTTTTTAGGCACTCAGCAGGTGCATAGCCCCTTTAACCATCACTTTGAACCATGTTAGTGCAGAATGTAAGGCACAAATACTTAAAAACGTATTTAAAAAGCATTAATCTAGTGCTAAGCTTTGCAGAAGTTGTTGGCAGGAGCACCGTTTGCAGAAAAAAAACATCACTTACAGACGAGTTCGATGAGGAGGCTGCGATTGTGTATCAGTATTCCCTCCCGATGAACTTGGATGTCCATTTGGACAAACATCTGAATTCGGTTCAGATGGCATACAATCAGCATTTTCCCACCTGCTGCAGGGACGGCACTGAGGGGGCACCTGCTGCTGTTTTCATTTCTGCTCAGGATAGAGGAAAATGGGAACATTGTGATAATAATATTGTATTTTAGTTTTTGTTTTGTAAACAAATCAAGCATTTGGATTATTTTTTAATAATAGGCTCTGGAACTGAAGCGGTAAAAAAAAAACCTAAAAAAGTATAAGGGGTATCTCCTGAAACCACCCTGAAATACTTTCATTGTAGGTTGTGTAATATGAAAAGAGATAAAAGGAAAAATCACCACATAGACTCATTTTATCTAATAATAAGTGTGACTTACTGGTAGGTGTATGTAAAGGAGTACTGATGCACAGAGCCAGCTCTCTCCTCATCTTCCTCCCAGAAGCACGTGAAGTCCTTCCTCCCTTCAGCAAAGCATTTGGGGGTTTCTGGTTCTTCTTTCAGGAGAATGGACACTGAGGGTGGCAAATTGGAAATGTGAGAGCACTATGTGAAATGGCATGATAGGAGCACACTAACGCCTTCCTGAAAAGTTCCAGAAAAAAAACAAAACCAAAAGATGCCTTACCTTTCTCCTCGAAATCTCGAGCGTCTTGGAGGGTGGAACCCGCTCGCGCGATGCAGGCTATCGCGCAAAGTGCCAACAGTCTACTCAGAATCTCACATGTCATCATGTCTTCTCGGGGAACAGAACGACCTCGGCCCTCTATTGTCCACCTGCATCACCGGAAAACAACCTGCCACAAACACATCTGCCGCAGCTCTCTCCTCGCTTGTTTTGTGTTTCGTTACCATGCATAGCGCTGCGCGGTTATTACGCGCCTGCTCGTGAGCGATAAGGTGCTTATACGCCGAGCTGTTTACTTTCTCCTTGAGTGAGAACAGAAGAGGTGGGGCAAATAAAGTCTTTCAGAACTTTTTGGCATGGTGGGCGGGAATCACGCGCTCATTGATGTTTACAACATGTTTGCGACGTCTGAGATCTGTATTGCGTAAAGGCGCGCAGATAGAGAGTTCGATCGATAGATAGATGGTTATTTAGATGGATAGATAGATAACAGCCCTTTTTGAGGAAATGGTGCGCAAACACTGACTGGCCCGAGGAGGTGGTCTGTAGTCCCCTGCTGTCTCCTGGGACAGTTTCATTCCTGCATGTGCTCATGTAACAGAAACCGCTGAGTACCCACTCACACTCTGTACGAAGCAGGCCTAAACGGTTCCTTATCTACTCACTGCACCCCCGTGTTTTCTTGGTTTGGCTAGTATTATCAGAGGTGCAGACAGCCCTGTTTCTTCACCCAAGATAAGTAGTCTCAGCCCATCCCCGTCAGTTTAAATGCAATTCAGCACGTGTTTACATCACTTACAAAGGGCAGTATGATGACTGTGAGATGGGCACCGACGTAAAGAGCTACGTTTTGTTTAAATAATGACACATTTGCATACATTTGCTCACTTCAGTTTCACATCCCTTCCAGTCAGCTAAGTGAGAATTCTATTTAGAAGCAGAGGCCTCCCTTGCATAGGGAAGGGAAGTTGTGTCTTATGGCAGGAAGAAGACATCTGTATTGTTGCGGAGGACAAGGACAGAATGTGGTTTCTCTGTTTCTTCAGATAAAACAGATGTTTGGGGTTAGGATGTGTGATTCCTGGTCATAAATTAAACCTTAGATGTAGCCATGACCGCAAAGACACGTGTGCAGGTTTCAGAACTCATTTATGAGCTGAAGAGACTATTGTGCTCCCCCCCGTCTTTTTTGTAGTGAATATATTCTTTATTTTCATAAACAGATTTCTACATTTGTCCTTGTTTACAAGATGCACTTTTTTCTTTCCAAACAATGGGTTCACCCTGCACATTCAGAATATATAGTAAACAGCACAAAGGGTCTAATCTCCCATCTTTTAGAAAGCTATCAATCAGGAATGTAAGACATTAAAATATATATGCCATAAGCATAAGAAAGAAAGAACATCTCTAGGACTAAAAGCTGAGGTTCAAACCTGTTTGCACAAGAGCGTCTGAGCACAATGGCAGATACCTGCTGAACTAAAATGTGATATCAGTGGACAGAGCAGAACAGCATGTTTCAAGCAGCAGTCCCCATCAGAAGCTCAGTAAGAGAAACATGGTTTTTGCATGCCATTTTAATACACTGCAAAACTGCATGATATAATACAAATAGTGTTATGAATTACTGATCTTGCACACAACTTCCCTATTTTAGACCCCTGCATCAAAGCGCAGCATGCCACAGACACGTGATATGATAACATCTAATACCTGTCAAACTATATCACTATTCAGCAGCACATGCTGACACGAGCGATAAGTGGCCGCAGGCTCGTACAGTAGCAGGGAGTGGGCTGACCAGCAGTTAGCAGTGTGAGGCTGCTATCGCTGTACAGAGGCTATGGTTAATACTAACTGACAGTCAACAGTCTGCAAAACAACAACACACAATTCTTGTATTCCCATCCCTGATTTGTGGTGAAATCCAAAAGACGCTCCAAATTTCAATCTTTCCCATCAGGATGACGTTTTCAGGAGGGTCAAACTGACCTTTCAACACTGAAATCTTGTCCAAACAGCAGGAACAAAACAAGATGTATAAAATACAATTATGTGGAGTCATTCTAAAACTGCATTTTATTCACATTGATTTATAACAGTAATGGGGAATAAAGTGATGCTCTGCACCGGCTCACTGTTCCTCCTGATAGTTGCAACAGCACGGTTGGTGTCCGGACTTATCGTCCTCACAGATCAGTGGTTGTCCCCCTTTCTGGGCACAAACACACATAATGTGCTGCACTTCTTGAAAACAGTCGTGTCAGTAACAAACAAAGGGAAAAAAAGATAATTCACCACATTGTAACTGCTCACCTACTAAACACAGTACCATGCTACAGTTAAGGGAGCAGTATGTGTGTGTTTGTGTGTGTGAGACAGAAGGCGGACAGAGGACATGTCACATGAGGGGCTTGCTGACACTAGTACATCACACTGTGTGGCAGACCTGACATTTAGTAAACAGCAAGAAGAAGAGGTGAAGGGAAGCTCTAGACTGGAGTAGACTGGTCACACGTGTTTGTACAGTAGTTATTACGCTTCTACTGACTTACTATATTCTAAGTGAGTCTAAGTATGTTTTGAATATGAAGTTTAGTATATCGATGTCTTTATGCTTGGCTAAGTTAACCAGCTCTAGGCAGTAGTTTTACTTACCATATGCAGCAGTGGTACTTTTTTTTTTTTTTTTTACTCCTGACAAGAAAGCAAAAGTTCTTGTCAAACTTGCCCTTGAGGGTTGGCAATGCTGAAAACTTTCAGCACGCTGTGCAAGACTCCTTCATGTTTCCTTCCTTTAATCAGTCCCTAGAGGTCAGCATCCTGGACAAGACTCATTAAGCACAAAACGTCTCGGAGCTGCTAAAATCCATCAGAAATCAATACCTTAATAAATATTAGACCGAAGACAAGTCCTATTGGAACTTGACATTACTGGTTTCTACAGTATAACACATTTAAACAGTTCATCGATCAAATCAAAAATTTCAAGATAAACTGATAGCTAGCTTGTTGCTGTCTATAAAAATATTTGTCTAAGAAAACTGAATGCACTGAATAAATGTTTCACTAGATTTCACGTGGTAGTTAATGGGGCTACAGCAGTCAAAGAGGTGTATGTGGCGGCTTAAAGTCTGCAGGCTTAAAGTCTCCCTTAAGAGAAAGAAAGTGACAGAGTGGGTCTCTTCGAAGGAAAGACAGGTCTGAGGAGGAGGAGGATGTGCTGAAGATTATCTGTGCTGCGTGGATGGGGCAGAGCTCGGTATGGCTCAAGTGAAAGGGGAGGTGCGGCACTTTTCATGGTTGAGGCACAGACAAGTTATTCTTCAGTGTGTGTGTGTGTGTGTGTGTGTGTGTGTGTGTGTGTGTGTGTGTGTTGGGAGACTAAGAAGGCAGATGGTTTAGCAAGCACAGCCCCCGTGGCTCTCTGAAGGTGAGTCTTTAAGGCCCTGGTTGCTGTGGTTGGCTATGAGGTTGGCGTCTCCTTCCATGCTCTCGTTCATCTTCTCACAGATAACATCCACTAGACGTTCAAACACCTGCTTGACGTTGATGTTGTCCTTGGCACTGGCCTCAAAGAACTGAAAACCTGACATGAAGCAAAGTCAAAAAGCTAAATGGTATTTCAATTCATCTGCTATGAAAAATAGATGTACTAATGTCAGAATCTACAAAAAAGACAAGTCAAACGTGTCTGCAGACTCTAAGCTAAAAAGAAATAACACTGTGACACTAACGGCTTTTACCTAGCTCCTCAGCCAGTCGCTGGCCATCCTCTGTGGGTATAAGCCTGTCATCCTCCAGGTCACACTTGTTACCAACCAGGATCACCTGAGCATTGTCCCACGAGTATGTCTTGATTTGTGTTGCCCTGAAAGACAAAACCAGAGTTGCAAAGTCTACATGATTAACAGCAGAAAAAAAATGCATATATATAGGACACTCTGATTAAACTATTCTTACTATAATGATCAAAGCATATGTATATACATATGTGTGCATGAACTGTATCTCTTAACGGGTAAGCCAATCAGAATAACATACAGTGGTCCCTCGTTTATCGCGGGAGTTACGTTCTAAAAATAACCCGTGATAGGTGAAATCCACGAAGTAGCCAACTTTATTTTTTACAATTATTATGGTAAATGGCCTGTATTATAGATGTTTTAAGGCTGTAAAACCCCTCACTACACACTTTAGACAGTTTTCTCAGACAGGCATTTTCACTTTTCTTTCTTGTTTAAACACTCGAAGTTCAAACCTTGCAGACAAATAAGTCCAGTATTATAGAATGAAACCAAAGGCACCCGCAGGTGATGACGTCTCGTCGACATTGTTGTGTTTGTTGGGGAGAAAACTTACAAACACACAGTACAGCACTTCAGAGTCATGTTGCTAGCGATCGAAGATTTATGTAAATTTGACAAGCTGAACGCATTCTGTACTGTGCAGGAGACACGGCACGAGATCAACTGAAAATAGTCAACAGCCAATCAGGATGCAGAACACAATGCGCTGTAAAAAGGTATGCAAAATTGCACACACACACAAAAATAAAATCTGCGAAACAGCGAGGTGAACCGCGTTTTACCGAGGGACCATTGTATATGCAAAACATTGTTACATATACAACAACTATTAATATCTATATGTTAAAAAAAACGATTTATTATAAACCCCACTGTTTTACATCTTCATATACATCCTTTTCATTCTGTTATCTCCTTGCCAATGCAGTGTTGGGTCGCCAGCGCCCAAAGCCAAAGACATTTTAGCAACCATCACGACTGAATGAACCCTTCAGCAAGTAATACTACATTTTATCTAAAATTTTTCATTTTAAATATTTTGTGCTTTTTGCTAATCATTCTTGTTTTGAATAAAGAAGAAAAAAGATATATAGGGTGAGTTTTTCCTAGTGTCAATAAAACTGTTGTTTTGAAAGCTAAATGTTTTCTCTTCTTTCTTGGTAAAGGATTCCAACTGCACAAAAGTTTTCATTTTATAATGCACCAAATGTATTGATTATGTGACATGTCCCTGATACCAACCCACACAGTCCCAACCCTCTTTAGTCTGAGGACGTGGCATCCATGATTCCCACATTTTGAATCATCAGTCACAGAACAGTTTTCCACTTGACCTCAGACTGCCCTGAAGAGGTTTAGGCCAATCACCTGCCAGCTGCATGACAGAGATTAAACTGCATATAAGGACGCAGTGAAGAATTGTGTTCACAGAGAATAGTATTCAGAATTGTTCCTGAGATCATAGAGTTAAACTCCTAGTTATGCCTGTTGTTAATGACGTTTTTTAAAATGCATTTGAAATGTATTTGAAATGCATTTCAAATACATTACTGGTCTCTCATCTCATCTCATCTCCAATGAGCATTTTTTTTTCTAAAAGCTATATGATTTCTCAGTTTCAACAGTTTATATGTTGTCTTTGTACTTTTTGTATTGTCTACTGTACTTTGTACTACTTTCAGTTAAATATAGACTTTATTGTACATTATTTACAAATTCTTGCATTAATATAGCACGGCAATGCATTTCTCATCTAATTTGGGCTGCAACTCCAAACCACAAGAATCTAAACCCCCTGCAGGGGGTTCACCCCTCAGGCTCCTACTAGATACATTTATGGAATCAATTTCTAAATCCTGGGTGACGTCCTTCTCAAATTATCGCATTCACAACATTTTCAGAAAACTTGTCCTCTGCCCACTGATCTTGACGCTGGGATCACTGATTTTGAACTGTTTTGAGATTTTTAGTAGATATACCTACGGTATCAATTTGAAACTCCTACATCCCTTTGTTCTAAAGTTCACAAACTTCAGTGTCTACGTCAGGGTGACGACATTACGGCTGAGGGGTAAAAACCAGCTATCCAGTGCTGTTGAGTGTTTTTAAATAAACATTTTTATTTAGAATCATCCAAATATGATAAGTAGCATATTTGCTGTAGATTCACTAAACTCTTTGGGAAATCTGGCAAAAAAAATACATTGAGGTCCATACCTTGTTAGACAGTGACACAAATTTGAAGTTTGCCCACATACACCATTGCAGTGGGTGTTAAATGATCAAGATATGATTGAACTGCAGACTTCCACCTATAACTCAGCTATTTTTTATACACAATACATTGTTTTCAGATGTTCAAAATGAATGGGACAAACTAACATGAATTTAAATATAAAGACTTTTTTAAACTTTGTTGAAAATCCTTTTCAGACAGTGACACCTGAAGTCTAGAACCCATGGATGTCACCAGATGCTGCCTTTACTGCGGCCACCTTCAGCTGCTCTTTGTGGATCATTCTGCATTCAAATTTTAAGTTAATAACTGGGAAGCGCTCTGCTAGGTTGAGATCATGTGACTGACTTGGCATTTGAAGTATCTCCAATTTCTTTGTGGTATGCTTCAGATCATGAGCAGTTTTCTCCTTCTCCACACTTTTCTCTTTCCATTATTCTGGTACGTTCATCTTGGTTTCATCTGTTCAGAGAATTATTTTCAGAACTGCACAGACTTTTTTTAGATTTTTTAGATGTTCTTTTGAACTTCCTCTTCTTGAGACGAACAGGAAGTTCTATATTCACATTCACCCTTCGTGAATGTAAATATAAAAGGACTTGTTAGATACCTTCTATATGTACATTCACAAAGGATTGATTGTAGACCTTGACAATGATACCTTCTCAAGAGTGTTTTTAACTTGGTTAGATGTTGAGAGGCTGTTTTTCTTAATTGTGAAAAGAACTCTCCAATCATGTATTTTGTCTTCTGTTGTCTTTCAGGCTTTTTGGTATTGCTGAGGCGGCCACTGCATTCATTATTTTGAAGAATGGCTCCTCCTAAAATAGTGCTGTCTCAGCGATAGGTTTACTTTTATTTTTCTGCCTTTTGATGGCCTCCCTCACTTGCACTGACATCAATGGCACCATCTTTGGGCCTCATTATAAGTCACGTTACTATTAAACCATTAAAGATTTTGTTTGTTCATTTCTTTCAATTAAAGCTGAAAATCTGCACTTCAGTCATATCTTGATTGTTTCCACTGTGGCTGTGTACAGAGATAAAACTACTTAACTTTGTACAATATATTATTGCTCTAACTGTATATAAAAAGGACAAAGAAGAACAGGGATGTCACGTTTACGTCTCAGTTCACAACTGACCACATGATGGCACTAACATACCAAAAACCCCTTCATGTTCCATCAACTGGCATCAACTTCACACTTTAGATAAAATACTCGAGAATGTATTTTTTTAATTGTTTTTTTTAGATAAAACAAAATTACAAATACATAATCTAATGTAGACAGTATTAATAGTAAAGCTTTTCACTCATTCCACACTTACCAGTCCTGAACTGCGTTGAAGGAGTCCTGGTTAGTGATATCATACATGAGCAGGAAGCCCATGGCTCCTCTGTAGTAGGCTGTGGTGATGGTGCGATAGCGTTCTTGCCCTGCCGTGTCCTGCAATTATACAAAAATACACAGTCCATGAAATACTTCATTCTATCTGCTTCATTCACTTTACATTTTTAAGGTTAAAAATCTCCAGTATATGATTTTAAACCACAAGGGGGCAGTATTGCCAACACTAACCCTGGACTCTTTCCAAGTAACAGTTATCTAAGGTGTCAGCTTTGACTTGACACTACACAGTCCAAGTAGAGCAAGTTTGACAGTCATCCATTACAGCATTAATGCCCTATAATTGCATTTACATCCTATAATTTAGAAATATCTTGCAGGGATGGCTATTTTAAGCAGAAGGTGGGGATAGGGTTATTTTTCATGTAATGATGCTACTAGTACTCCTAGTTTCACCAGCTTTGATGATTCTTGTTAGTACTGGTTAGGTAAGTTCTTTTCAATTGTTTTTAAGTTAAATTCAAGTCAGATTTGTATTTGGTTTTATTAGACATGTACTGGTAAATATCAGGGTAGGTCAAGGCTCTGCTGCACTCTGTGAGACCTTCATATAGTTTTTTTCTTCCAAACCAACTGGCTGCATTGCTTCAAAATGCCATTTCTCTGCACCACACAGTCCAGGGGAAGATGGCATTTAGATACGAGCTCCTGCCACAATCATTTCTCATCACACCGGGACTTGTGGCTTGGATTACTAACCACCTGGAGGCTGTGTAATATCACAGCCAACGGCTCAGTTTATTTATTGGACAATTAAAGCATAAAATATCAAAAAGGTAGAGTGAGTTGGTTGATTATCTCGCCGCCACTCTCGTGGTTACCTGGTAACCTTTCTAAAGTCCTTAATTTGCATCAGGGGCCTGTGTGTGTCTGATGTTTTCCTCATTTTGATGAGGAGGAAGAGTGGGTTGTCCAGGTAACCAGAGGGCATTGAAGGTTATGAATGTTCCATTACAGCTAGGACTGCTCTAGGTGGACAACCAGAGCGATCCTTCTCACTTTACGAAAACAACCAACACAGAGGGCAGTCTGCTGGTAAAATCCCGCGAGCAGAGTGCTCAAGCTTTATTCTTTAATCTTTCCAGAGCCTGCTCTGTCAGAGTTTATTTTTGTTTCAGTAACGTGTGATATATCCCAGGTCCATCTTTATCTCATCCACGAAGGGATGATCAAATATTTGGCAGCATAATAGCATTACTAACCAAACAGTCAGTCTCCAAGGTTGCTACAATAAACCCCAAACAAAAGCTGCTCCCTCGTGTGCATATATGCGATGACAGATAGGGAGGAGTTTAAATTAGGCTTGTGCACAATCAGAAGCTCTGACGTCTCTGGGACCCTGATCTTTAAACATGCGTCACCTGCGTTTATATAAGCGACCGGCATGAAGCAGTGGCACACACAGGACATCATCCCCAGGGATAGCACGCCCGGGCATATGTGCGGCTGTGTAGTGCTAAATGTGCAAAAGGTGTGTGTGTTTGCTTAAAGAAAGGAAATTTATTTCCATGACATGAGAGCAGGGATGTACACAGTGTGTGTGCACAGTGTGTTCATATTGTACATGAGTTCCTGTATGTTCATGCACTGTGCAAGGGCCACGTGGTGCGTTATCAGACTACTTTCCATGATACACACAGTGAGGCTGGCAGCTGGCACAATGGCTTAATCTGCAACTCTCTTTGTCAAAGGCTCTGGTGAATTCTCTTATGTTAGGTAGCCAACTTTAATTTAGCATTCCTGAATTATTACAGAGTTAAATATTAACACGATGTAAGAGAGTGCTTGTTTTAAGACATGCCTGCTGCTCCCACACCCTTTAAATACACTACTGAGTTCGCAGTCGATCTTCGCTATGGCTCAGTGAGACGCTGATAAGGAACTTCCTCTGCTTCCTGAGTTTAGGAAATACCAGGTTTCTTTGTCATCCAACAGCACCATCAGTACTGCTGCTTCTGTAGAACCCCATAACAATGTCCTCTAATTATTGAATACAAAGTGCACAGTCAAGTTAGTTACTGCTGTTTTTTTTCTCCCTCCTGATCAGCTGTTAGACTAACACCACTAACACTGCATGTAATTTATAAGAGACACAGTTTTAGTAAATGGTAAAAATGGCCTGTATTTGTATAGCGCTTTACTAGTCCCTAAGGACCCCAAAGCGCTTTACACAACCAGTCATCCACCCATTCACACACACACATTCACACACTAGGTGACTGTGTGTTTTGGTGTGGGCTCCTCTCGGCTGCTGATTCATTCGGGTCACTGTTTGTGGATCATACAGTGGCTCACAGATTGCTGGTTTGAATGAATCATCTGTTTGATCAGCCTAAACAATGTATATAGACAGGATTTGTAGCATAGTGTGAGGGAAGGTGAGCTGCCAGGATACACCTTATAGTACAATATGAAAGCCCATTCCAAAGTTAACTTTGTTAGTAAAGCTGTCAGTGGGGCTGATCAATCATAGAAGCTGATTCCTGCTGTTTCTCAACTGCTAACTGTAAAAAGGTGGAAAAGTATCATCTCAAAAACTGGCACAGGCTTTTAAAGGTACCCATTATAGTTCTCTGAAGGTGGAAGTTTAAAAGAAGAACAAAAAGAAACTGGGGTGAAACAACAGAGTTTGACTTTTTTTTTTGCCCCAGCCCTGGTCCAACACTGAATCCTAGATTTCCCATAATGCAACTACCCATCGATTTTTTAAAAACTAGTAATCCACCCATGCCATCCTGTCACCATGTTGCAGATAAATTTGAGTGACTTAACCAGATGTTACCATATAGTTTAAAAAGTGGGGTCAGCCACTGAAGTTCCTTTTGAAGCCCCAACTCTATTTTGGCTGTTGTTACAGTGTGGGGTGGATCCTCATATAATAGTGACCTGTCAAAATGCTCTTTCATGTAATTTACTCTAAATAAACTAAAATTTAAAAAACAAGCATAATGTTGTGTTGACGTTAATAACTGAGGCGGAAAACTCATTGGGAAAGTGTTTACTGAGGTCATAAATCAAGCGAGAAGCAGGGTTATTCTTTCAGAGACTTCAACTCAGTTTGACTTCTTTTTGCAACTACGGCAGTAGTTCCTGAAAGCCAGGGTTGTGCAACTACATTTAAATTAAATTACAATTAGAACTTCTAATGATTATGGCCAAGATGACAGAAAGAGAGACTTTAGTTGACAAAAAGTTTTCAAATGTAGAGTTATTGTGTTAAAGATTCGAGACCTTAATGCTGAACAAAATAATTATGATTTTTTTCCCCACAATCGAGCAGCTCTATTCAGAAGACCATCTCACCAACTTCACTTTTCAGACCTTCCCGGAGTTTGCATCCGCTCTACAGTGCATCATCTTTTAGTTATAGTCTACAGTGCTGACCCACAGTAGACATTATACAATTAATGTAAGGCTTAACAGTTTTATTCATAATAATCAAACTGTTCACAATCTAATTATGTGTGTTTTGATATTTTTATCTTAACTGTATGACTATTAGGGGAAGTAATGTCTGCTTGCCCGTCAAAGAAATGACAAATTCATGAAAAGCATCGATAGCAAATTCTCCAAAATCATGATCTTGTGTGATAAACATGCATGACAAAATGAGTTAGCAAAGAGGAATAGTGGTGTGAATTACAGCAACAACATCAACTGTCGAACGCAACACGCAACAATACTACAAACTGTAGCTCAGAAAAACAGCTGAATCAACACCTGAAGACTTCAACAACAAGGAAGCATTATGTGCTAATGTGACTGTGGAGCTACTGTACTGTTTCAGATGGTGTTTAACTTACAAACAACACCATCACAACACCTTGCCTGCTATAAATGCTGCACACAACGTATTGCATCAGTGTCTACATGAAATGTACAGCAACTAAACAATGAATACATCTTACTTTCTCAACCTTGGAAGCAAAAGAGGAAGGAATTTGTGCCCAATTTGTCAAAACACATTTTATATTTAAATGAAGAGGACATCATAACCCATGATAGAGAACACTTTTCCACCTTGGCATCCAGGTGACACTGTAATCAGCAGATAAAGTTAGTTAAAGCTAGTGAACAGTCATGTGAACAGTAGCTAAGTATCCAGAAATTTATCTTAAGATTTAGTAGAAATTGTATCTGCTTGGACAGTGATGTCAAACATAAGGCCTGGGCCAGAATTGACCCGGGAAAGATAATCCGGCCCACTAAACGGCTTTGGAAAAATTTTTCTATTAATTGACAGAAACCTTCTGCTTTATAAATACAGCACAGTCTGGAGATTGAGCTACCAGAACTTTTTCTGTAATTTTACACATTTACCTCTTACAGCTTAAGTCCAAATCGTATGGACAGATTTCTTTCATTTACCACAGGAGCATTTCTTTAGCATGTAGAAAACTTAAGAAATACTGTTGAAACTGCATGTATGTAAATGTGTAGTTAAACTGACAAAAAAGGCAGATCCACTTGTCCAGCCCACGTAAGATCAAAATATGGCCCACGATGTAAAATGAATCTGATGTAAAATGAGTCCGATGTCCCTGTTCTAGGCTAACACGTTCACCATACCGATACAAAAGGTGGTCAAAAAAGTGTCAAAAAACATTCATACCATAACTTTTCTTAAAGGCACGGTACCACTAGATCTAAGGTAAAACAGGCAAACCCTGGCTTACAACTACAACTAAAACTGTAGTAAGCACCACCATCCATCTCCTTTAAACAAATGTTGACACTTAGCAGATGCGTGATAATGGGTAGGAAGTATAAATGCGTATAAAACATGAGGAAGTCATGCTTTTTACATTTACACAATTCACAGGGTACACTTGCACAACTGCCAAACCACAGTTTGAGAAAAATGTATTTTTAAGACTTTTGTTCAGTAAGAGGTGAAAGACTTAACATGTTCTAAACCAATAACACCTTTAGAAGTATGGAGCATCCACTCTGATTTACAACAGCTTATCACAGAGTACACATGAAGCTCCTCTTCATTCTGGCAAACAAAACGGCAGAATGAACTGATGCTGTAGCTTGGCAGAGAGAACTTCTCATTTATCTCAAATCTACCCACCCAGATCTGCAACTTGATCCTCTTGTCATTGCGGAAGACAGTCTTGACCTTGAAGTCAATGCCCACGGTGCTGACGAAAGCGGAGGTGAAGGAGTCGTCGGCATAGCGGAACAAGAAGGAAGTTTTCCCCACGCTGCTGTTGCCAATGATCAGCAGCTTGAACATGTAGTCAAAGTTCTGGTCGGCTGCATCCTTCTGCGAGGGCTGCTGCTGGAGCCGCGACTCAGTTGATGCCATCTGGAGCATTTACGAGAGGGCAAAGTCTATGTGAAAAATCAGGATAAACTAAAGCACTTGCTTGAAACATCCTACCAAAATCAACTAACGGCATCACAACTGCATTATCACATCCCTCACACTGGTTAGTGGTTACAACTAGCAAAGCAGCAGCTGCATGGACAGACAATCAACGCACAAACATAACACCTCTGTTCACAGCTCTCACACACATAGAAAAATGTTTCGTTTGCAGATTTCTACTGAGGAAAAGCAGAAATCATCATTAATTTAAAGAAGCAGAGAGGAGGAAGTGATTGGCATGTACGCACGCTGAATGACTACTTCAACTAGAAGTTGACTTGATGATGTTGTGACTTAACTAAACAAAATTGCTGATTGTATATATTTTCATTCGATGTGCCATTTATACACACACTAAAAACCTGAAAATTTCCTTTAAATGAAAGTACAGGACGTCCTGCCATCTGTCCAATCGTTTCATTACAGCCATTAATCTCAGTGTAATCTCTTCTGGGGCAAGTGTGAGATTACCTGCCATCAAACCTTTTATTGTCAGTCAACCAAACACAGGGAGGAGGAGGGCAGAGAGCTGGCCATGTGCGTCCATTCAAACAGACACACACACACACACGCACGCACACACAGCAGATCAATCGTTGCAGCTCAGCTGTGCCTCTCTCTGGTCAGACCCGTCTCCGTGGAGACCAGACTTTGACTCAGCTGCCCGCAAGACCCATTAGCGGTCAAGGCAGTCAGTACGCTCAGCTTTTAACTGGCCAGATGGAGGTCTCCAGAGCTCAACACAGATATCTATCTCACTACCATGAGAGCTAAAGAAAACAAAATAAGGAGGAAAGCGTGTCTTCACTCTGTACTGTCAGAATAATTGCCATACAGGGCATAAGAGGACAAGTCTGTGTGTTTCACTTGTTAAGAACTCTGTCTGTATATAAGTGTAAGACCACCTTTTTAAAAGTAGCTGCAGTTTAGCTGGAGGGTTAATCCAGACTTTAAGCCTCACTTCAGTTGAGCATTTTAAATTGCCTCTGTGGGTTTTGTATTGTAAAACTGTGTGAAAGTAAAACAAGTTTTCTTTCCTGCTGAATGTGAGCCCTAGGCACACCTGCTATACCCTCTCACGATCCTTTTAAATGGAAAAATGTGTTTCTGGGTATTAAAGGTCCTGGGCCCCACACCACGTCTCCCAATTCTTTCTAATCTCTCAGGATACTGGCTCTGAAACCCTGAATCACATGATGCCTGTGCAACTTGAGGTACATTTTTCTGCTCAGAAATCACATAACATTGATTCACTCATTTTAAAGTGATGTTTCTTAACTGTCTTAACTTCCACTCTACTGAGCTCGGCTTAAGGCTGCAGTACTTTGTGTTTACTGTGCAGTGTAGAACGCCTGCAGGCAGAAGCAGACTCACATAAGCTTGCTGACGTTTCATAAATTTTTAAGAAACTAAAACTTTAAAACTTGTTCATTACATGTTGTAGAGATTACAAGAATTTAAAGTGCTTTTCCTGTTGTGGTGTTGCTCAGTTCTGCAGAGTCAAGTTACTTCTGGGTATGCAAATGATATTTAAAAAAAAAAAGACAATTGCAAAGCAGGACAGTTATAAAGATTTCTTTCTATGGTCAAAGTACCCAATGGTGTCTCTGAAATAAGTAGAACAATATGAGGAAATAAAAGCAGCTTATTCAAACATCACCACAGGACCAGGTCTCAGTGAGCAGCTGGGAAGACTAAGACAAGCACCTGCTCTCATACCACAGACCAGCCATCCTCCATGAAGTGAAACTGGCCATTCAGGGAGCTGCTGAGTGGATGAGAATGGGAGCTCCTTTATTGCACAAAGGAGCGACATTATCCCCAGTAAAACAAATAGAGGCCATTATGGTATATAGAGCCTGATGGCAGTGCGGCCAGATCCCTCAGCTGGCATTGTTTGCTGAGCCAGAGGCAGCAGTCTGCCTGAACCAACAGGAAATGACCATTATCGATTAGTTGGCAGCAGCACATCTGTTCTCTCATTAGGAGCAGGACCGAGACACAAACACAGATGGAAAATTCAGGCTTAGGCTTCAGTACTATCTCGATACTGGGTGAAAACAAAACAAAACAAATAACAGCTTAGTTTATGTCAACATATTTCCTGCAAAACGAGAGTGTGTATTATTACTCTGTAGGGATAAGCCTACACAGATAAAGGATAAAGCCTAGGGATAAAGCAGGAAACATTGAAGTTTTAGTAAAGGTTCCCAGTTAGTAGTCGGACATGAAGGAAGCACTGTGCAGGAAAACAGCTGGGAAAGGGAGAAACGTACCTCTTTTTTTGCGGAAGAAAGGAAACGTCCAACTCGTTTTCCTTTCTACTTCTGGTATCTCCCGTCCGGTAATACGCGGAGCAAACGACCTATCAAAGTCTGCTAATAAAGTGCACCTGAAATATCCCTCCGACCTGTTTCCCTTCCTCAACAACTACTTTTCTTTTCCTTCGCTTCGCTGTTCGCGTACTACAACCTGCTCTCGGTTTGTGGACAGCTGGGGCTGAAGCCGCGGCTCTCGCTGTGACAGAGTTGGTGCGGACACTCAAGCACCCTAAACGCCACGACACTGTGTAGGTCTGCCACCAGCGCGAGGAGGAGCGGGCTGTCCAGCGTGCGTGCGCAAGTGCACGCGCGAGAGCCACACACCCTGAATAAACAACACAAGCAATTTCTAATATCCTTACGCAGACGTGAACGACTCAGTAGTTAGTTCAGAATATTATATTATATTATATTATATTATATTATATTATATTATATTTACTCCTATGTTTTCACTATGTTTTTCACTATGCAGTGAAAACTCCTATGTTTTCACTATGCTAATGCAGCCCTGCATTAGCATGGCGACACCCCCCAGTTCGCTGTGTAACCCTGTGATATTTACATTAATTGTTTCCTTTTTTGTGAAAGATGTGATACTTAGGTTATTTTTCTTTCCCCCAGAGAGTTTGATGATAATATCACTCTGCCCCAGCAGCTGTTGCACGTATGGAGATTAGAACTGGGGGTGGAAACAGCTAACTCCTCTTTGTTTAATGAATAATAAATCCCTGTACAAGCACCTTTAAAGGAGTACAGCAAGAGCCTACTATGAATGGATAACAAGCAAATCTTTATTTGCTTTATTTGTGGTCAGGCTTAAAGCTTACTGTTGTATTTTGTTCAATTGGTGCCAGTAAAATGATACTTTGTGGTTCTATGCTGAGTGCCAGACTGACTTGTCAAGGTATAGTGGGGGTGGGGGAGCCAAAGGTTCACCATGTAGTATTCACTGTAACCAAGATTCATCCTTCCAAACAATCACAGCCTTTCTGTGTCATTTTAAAATAAACTACCAGTAATGGGCTCCACAGCTAAGTGCATTTGGATTGCAAGCTCGGTGGTGTGAAGTACAGCTGAGTGTAAGAGAAGTGACCAGCTCTCTGCTTTCAGAAGGAACTACATCTGGGGGGGAGACAGACAGATATACACATTAAATATACAGGGATCTAACCTGTGCTTGCAGATTTTTGTAACCCCCCC
The DNA here is from genome assembly GCF_964374335.1 of Astatotilapia calliptera. Taxonomy (NCBI): domain Eukaryota; kingdom Metazoa; phylum Chordata; class Actinopteri; order Cichliformes; family Cichlidae; genus Astatotilapia; species Astatotilapia calliptera. Next base: position 28,438,877 of record NC_137425.1, on the reverse strand, counting down.
CCCCCCCCCATCCCCTTTTTTGTCCTGTGATTGACCCTTTAAGCTTATATACAAGATAAGATAAGATAAGATAAGATAAGATAAGATAAGATAAGCGATAACATGAGAGATACAAATGAACCTGTTAAGGAGGATAGATAAGAATAGATACTCAACATTAGAAGAGAGCCTAAATGGTGCAAACACTGGCATCAGGAAAAATGTCCAGCAGCTATTATCACAAAATCTCAGTTAAGACGTGGAGCTTTGCTCATTTTTTTTCTCTGGTGCACACTGCAGAAAACTTGATCGTGTCTAAGGTGAAGCTGTGTGAGACCTGGCCCTTAATGCTTGTATCAAAGTGAGCAGCAGAATCCTTTGACAGATGGTTCTATTAGGAGCTCGGTGTTTTATGATGCATAGGTGCATTATCCATCACTGAAATCAGACAATTGCAAATTGGACCAATTTCTCCACAAGACATGATGGAATAAAGCAGCTTGAGACTTCTAGACTCATAATTAATTTAACACACTATATTACTGCAGGGCTGCACTGCAATACCATCACGACTCCACAAACTAGCAGGCGTTTTCAGAATACCGACTGCAGTAGAGACTCTTACGTTCTCGGAAACAAATACAGACTCATTTCCTTGTGTGACTCAGGAATGAGGGAGGAATGGTTGGACCTGTCTGCGAGGAGGCCCCAACAATTCCTTTTGTTCTTAGCTTTCTTTTGTTTTATTTTGCACACCCAGAGTTGAGGAATTTTAGCTGTTTTTAACATCGTGTGTTCATCCATATTCTCTGTGTCCAGCTTTTTTCCTCATACAAAGAATTCTTGTACCATTATTCACTTTTTGAGATAATCACTAACAGCTCTGTAAATGCATGAGAAATATTGAAGAGATCAGTGAATAAACCTCTTCCCTGGTTGAAAAAGGTTTATTTCCTGATTCCACTGCAGCAGATAACCTGATAGGCAGGTAAAGCTCTTACACTCCTCAAAAGGTTGGCATGTGTAGCTGTGCTGTTTCCTCAAGACTCTTTGACTAACTTCCTTGTTTATTTTGTGACATGACTGCATGGCACATCAGTGTTTTAGTAAGATAAAACTGTATGCTCAACAGCAATTCTGCCAGTTTATACAATGCTGTTTTCATTGGGTTGGAAGAAAACATTAAAAACCTGATCACAGCCTTTAAAGGACCAACATTAATTGCATTGGGGACAAGGTAATTCATTTACTTTCAGCCTCTAGCCTATGCTTTTTATATTGAAATGATTTCACTACAGTCCATTAGTGCTCATATTCTAATAGCAATGGTGCCTCGCTTATCCTGTAGTTGGCCGGCAAAGCTCTGTTCCCCGCATCCAAGGCTGCTCTCCTCACAACCTGACGTGCATCACCGAGAATTTAATTAAAACCTGCTTATTCTGAAAGCAGGCACTGTCTGTTTGGCCTGGCTTTATTCATCCACAAGAATCACAGGACCACTTCTTCCTAAACCAATTCTTTGAAATAAGTGTTTGCTTTTAAAGCTCGTGTCACTAGGCCAAACACCAGAAAGACTTTGACATCACTCGGTTGATCCAAATGGAAGAATCAAAACAACACTTTAATCATCCAGTCATAGTTTTCATTAAACAGTGGTGACAAGTTTAAAATGCACTACAAAATCAAGAAAGTCATGGTGCACATGAAATAGCATTATGTTGTGTGCTACGATGGATCTGAAAGCTTTGTCCAAATATCGCCCCCTACTGGGGAGGGACGTGCATTGCTTCCATGTCGCTTGGTACTTTTCTTTGCTTTCTGAGAAATAAAACCAACTACATTAAAAAAAAAATACAAAAAGTAAAATAAAATTATACAAGATAAAAAAAACCATTTTGTAATCAAAAAGGTTAAGAGTGCTTAACTGACAGCAGTGAACAGCACATGATGAGTTCTGCATGCTCACTGGAGATAGTTCTTGCACATAAGGACACTTGGGGCAGATAAAGTGATGCAGAATTCTCTGTAATTACATTTGCAAAATGTCACATATACTGCTATTTATGATTCACACTTCATATTCAACACTGATATGATAGAGAAAGAGTTGGCGAAATGATTTTTGTAAACTAAAGTACTTCCAATCCAAGTCGTATGAGTGTGTGTCCTAATCCTACTGTATCATAAAGTGATAAAAGAACCAACAAATCCTGCACATTTATCAGTGTTCTGAACCAGAAACACTGTTAGATAACAAAGTACAAAAGTGTGCACGGCATTTTGGTTCTTTAATAACTAAAACATTGTCTTTAAATGGTGGCTAAATTCAAAGCTGTGTAGACCAAATTAGTTGTGGTGCAGAGGAATCCTATCAGGTTGCAGAGGCTGGACAACCCATGGTAACTGCCAAACTTGCTCCTGTAGGCTTTGTACTTGGGATCCTGTTCTTTGAGCTTGGTGTAAGCCTCTTTCTGGCTGCCCAGGCCGATCTCCTCCCCGAGGTTGTGCTCCTTCTCTACCTCCCTCATCAAGAACATCAACTCAGTGGTCTCTGGGCCAAACCACTGGGCGTTCAGACCTGCAGTGATCAGCGCCACGAAGAACAGAAGCATCTGGAAGATGAAAAGGGAAAGCTTGCAACTCGATGACGATTCACTCACAAAATGTTTAATTTTTTCTTTTTTCCCCAATCAAAAGTGCTCAGTTTTTTCATTCCTAGCAGCGTGTGATATTTCACCTGTACACTTTCATGCCAGTCCAGCAACTCTCTGGGATGGTACACAGCATACACAGCCAGGCTGACAAAGTTACTTCCAAGCACGCAGTAGAAGTACACTGGGAAAAGCTTACTCTGCACCAGGCCGAAGGTGTGCCGAGTTACCTGCCGAATCAACACAAAGCCTGCAGGCACAGACGTTTAACACGGTGTCAAAACAGGAACGCATGCATTTGTTGAAGCCATGCCTTGTTGCTCTGTGGCCCACTTACCTGCAATGAAGGAAACCCAAAGCTGCATGCCCCAGGTGAAAGAGAGAACCATGAGGTGCAACACTTTAACAAAATCTGTTGGCTCCCCCTCTGTCACCATGGTGTCACCTTTCAAAAGAGACAAGACATGCTGTGTGGGACAGTCCAGCCAAGGTGTTTGTTTTTCAGGTTTTATGAGTGAAATTCTAGTATTTTAACCATCTGCTACTCCATGCTAAAGATAACATAACACTCCACCCTTGTTCAAATGAGGTCCTGGCTACAAAAAAACTAATAGAGAGTTGGGCAAATTGCAAAGACTTAATTTTTTTCCCCCTTCTGATTTTGTTAAAATTTATATTTAAAAAATGTATTCGAGCCCATGACAGCTGGGATAGGCTCCAGCGCCCCCCGCGACCCTGAAAAGGATAAGCGGAAGTGGATGGATGGATGGATGGATGGTATTCGAGCCCTTCGCTGTGCTACAAACCAAGTTTGCATTTGACTGAGATAATAAAACAGAAAAGACAACAATTCCAATAACAAAAATCTAAACAGTCTTATTTAGGATTTCTGCTGTATAAAAGCAGTCACAGACGCATGCTCATATGATCATACATATATGATCACAAATGTAGATGCAGCTTCTGGAAATCAATATACAGTGTTCTACAGCCAGAGTGTTTTACAGGCAAACCTCTTGCAGTACTGTGCAAAAACGTTGCATCACCCCTCCTTTCTTTACAGTGTTGCTTGGAAAATGGGAAATGTGTTTAAAGGTTACCTTCTAGGTTGTTTTGGGGAAATTATAGAAATAACGCAAAAACAGATCTGTACAACTCTAACAAGCTTGAAAGTCAATATTTTATTCTTCAAAACAGTCTGAATTCTCTTGTCATTTTTTTAAGTAGTCTTCCAAAATAGTTCTCCAGACTTCTCCAAGGACATTCACAGCTCCTCTGTGGATATTGGCTGTCTTTTGTACTGTTATTTGTCAAGATGATCCCTTACTGCTTTAATAATGCTGAGCAACAGTTTCTGGAGAACTATTGCTCAAGACCACTTAAAATAAATAAATATTCTAAGAAAGTATGACTCATTGAAAGCAAATGTATAAACATACAACTGGGCATCGCATTCATTTTATAATATATTGTTAGGTTTTCTTTTTTTGAGCTATAAAGTCCAAGGCTCTGGAGGAGTCCAAACATTCATCCGTGATAATGAAATTGCGCCAGAGAGATAAATGTGTCATTTGAGGGAGGTTCTCCACATACGCAGCAGACCTGATAAAGTCCACAGATTACGATATGGCAGGAGAGGCAGAGCAGGAACAATACATATCAGAGTATACTGACAAACGAGCAGCCCGAATGCAAAAGTTCCTTAAAAGACATCGATAAAGAACACAACACGGCAGAGAAGCAGGCAGCATGTCCTCTGATAACAGCAGGCAAAAGTCTAACGTTATGTCAAGCTAGCCAGGTTTAGCCTCAGAGCTGACAAACAGTTGCTTAAGTTTTATATTAGCGGCGGTGCTGGCTTTGTTTTGGACCTCATTGTGACAGGTACAAGCGCTTACTACTTGTTACACAAACCTGCACTTAGCTGTTTTCCTTTCCTCTGCGTTATTCCGAATGAAAAGGACCAACTAATAATGTCAATGGACTCCAAGTTTCAGCGGGTCATCAGGCGCTTCCTCTGTCTACTTATCTTGCCTGCAGGTCCCGCCCCTCCACCGAAGACGAGCCAATGGTAGTCTATGAAAATGAACATTTTATGATATGCGTGTTAATCATTGGTTCCCCTGTGATGTTTACATTCAGGGCCCCTCCCCTGTACTTACCCGCTACACAAGTGTGCCCTGCAGATGTTGGGAGGATGATTAGACCAGCGTAATCTGCAGGTTTTTGGTTAGCTCAAAAAACGTCAGTTTAAAAATAAATTTAGCAGTTACTGAACTTGCACTACAATATAGATGTATCAGTTGTTTTTTTATATATTTTTAATCAACTGATTTATTTATTTATTCATAGAATAATTATTAAAGGCCACAGTGGATTGAAGATTTACTATCTAATCTGTGCACAGTACGTGTATAATCATTCTTTTGCAACTTTGGAAGCAAGAAATAACAGAATCTTCCTTTTACAGTTCACATATTAAAATTATAGTGGACGTAATATACTTTAGCCACTGGTGTATGGATCAGTATGATACGTAGCTTATGATAACAGAGAAGATGTTGACTTTCTGTTTTGTTTTTTCTGTAAAATTGAATAGCAATTTATGCAGCTTGATTGAGTGGGTGTTCCCCAGTTTTCTGTGTAACACTATTAGGGATATTATGTTGGACAATTTGTGAAGCAGTTTGATCTGAGAGTTTGTCCTTGCAACCCAAGGACAAATTAGTTTAAATAATTTTTAAACGAATTTGAGACAGGAAGTCAAATATTTAATAATCATAATCAGTTATTTCCACAGAAGAAAAGTGATTTCATACAGGGAAATTATTTACTGTCAGTTTGGACACAAGCCTTGCTGTGGCTCATACAGAATTTGACGATTATGCACTCTTTAGTAACCACTTACCTCTAATTTATTAGTCATATGGTCAGGCATTATTAAACCTTCTTACATACTTTCACATTTTCTTTGCAGTAGTGTTCAACACCCTTTGGAGGATGTAATGTGTAATGTTTTCTCAGAGTACATTTTGATTGGAGTGCTTTCATGAGTACTGGAGTGCTTTTTAAATAAAAAAAAAAACCCTACTTTTATTTAAGGACACTTTTCAGCACCAGGAGAGCACTGCAAAGTAATCTGTAGAAGGTGCTGTGTCATAGGGGGTTAAAATGCAAAGAGGAGATGCTGGGTGCAAATCCCAGCAGCGCCACACAGTTAATATCATGTTCTACGTAAGTGAAAAGTTACTTTACTGATTCATATACAGAACTATATGATCTACAGTAGTCTACATATGTGATGTCAAAGTCATTTTACCACATGATTTTACCATCATCTCGACCAATGAAACACCTCTTTCTATTACAAAAGCTTTAATCACGGGGATATCCTAATATCAGAAAAAGAAGTGCAATTTAGACATTTTTCTACATGACGGAGAAATTGCTGTGGTTGATTCTGCTCATCTGTACGTAGCGCTTTAAGTGGGAAAAACGTTTCGTAACTCATCCAAGTGACTTCTTCAGCCTCAGCTGACTGAAGGTTTCCCTCAACCCTATAAACAGCAGTGATTGAAAGTGATTGAAAGAAATCTGCGAGCATGATTGCAGTTGGGATTAAACTGCAACAAATAAATATGTAAAACTACAGAAAATCTGCTGATTTCTTATAAGCTAGGTGGTCCTTTGTAAAACTGAAAGTAGTTCTAATTCATGTAAAATGTCGTTTTTATACTGTGGACCCCACATTTCTAGAGTAGATTAAAAAAAACCCAAAAAAACTTTTCTGCCATTTAAGTATTTATCTATTATTTAATTACGGTGGTGTGGTTTTAATGGTCACGGTGGGGTGTGTTTATCAGGAGGGAAAGCTGTAAAATTTACGAAAATACAGGTACAAGTCCAAAATTTCAGCCCTCCTTCACATTTTACAAAGCAGTCCAGTCCTTTGTTGGCCCGGTTGTTGAGTCCGGGGCGGTTTGATGTCCTTAATCTACAGTATCAGCTTGTTTATCAATCTGGAGGCAGATCCACTATTGGACCCCCAGAAGACAGCCAATCAAAAGCCTGACCAAACTCCCACCTAACCAATCAGAAGCGTCCTCAGTGAGACGCTGCATCTGTACCAAGTTGAAGAGCGGAGCATCCTCTGCCGAAAGACATCTCGTTGGTAAGACAACCGTCTCGTTGTCGCTCAAATGTCAAAAGCTGTAGTGCAGAGAAGCGCACTTTGTGTTTACCGGTTACCTTCTAGGTTGTTTCGGAAAGCAACTTTTTGCGTCAGTCAGAATCCTCCTACATGACAGCAGCATGTTAGCGCGTTAGCTGCTAACATATAGCCCTAGCTTTTTGGCGTTTATAGAGCGAGCATCTCCGCATCCCCTCTGTTATTATTTTAGCTCTTTGGAGGAGTGTCCACACCTCGAAGCTATGACTATAATAAAACACATTTCAGGTTTTGTTTACACATTGGCAACAGCGTTGGTTATCGTTTCTAAGATATTTTAAGTAACCCACATCTCGCGGCAGTCATTGTTTTGGAAAATAAACCTTTACTGATAAGCAGCTGCGTGCTGGGATTGCACTGTCTGCTGTGTTAACAGTAAGCTATGTAAGTGATGGGTTAGAGCCGTCTCTGTTTAGTACAATATGTGAAAGATTCATGTGGTGTTGAAATAATCGGAAAAACGAGTTTCCTGTGGGGACATTTTAAACGAATGTACACTCAGGCCTAACTTGGAAATTCGGAGAAATTTTAGTCCAAGACTTTCTCTAAAAAAAATAATCTATAGCAGATGAAAGTAAATAATTGATTGCAATTTTAATCAACATTTCAAGTTCGTGTTTTGTATTATGGTTTTTGCTAATCTTAGCTGCTCATATAGGATAGTAACTAATAGTTGCTGTCTACTTATACTAGTCAGAAAAGTTGTTTTATAACAGCCATACTTGCAACAATGCAGATAAAGTGTTTATATACTGTGTGACTATGTTGAATATAAAAACACACCAAGCAATAAAATCGTATGAGATCAATGTAAAGGCGCATAAACACAACTTCAAAGTCCATGTGAGTGCAAGACACCACTGCAGTGACTAGTCAGATAACATGGATCACATAAGTTAGGCAGGACACACAGATACATGTCTAAGAAAATCTTCTAAACGAAATGGAATGTGAAAGCGTAATGGAAACACCTGTGGTTTTTTTTTGGTTTTTTTTGTCTACAGAGATATAATGGGCCGCAGAAAGTCAAAAAGAAAGCCACCTCCCAAGAAGAAAATGACAGGTAACCTGGACACCCAGTTCACTTGCCCTTTTTGCAATCACGAGAAATCCTGCGATGTCAAAATGTAAGTATCGCTCCAAATTCTTGAAACATTCATGCATCGGGGACATCCTGCCTAAAGTAACTGTCTCCTAGGGAACGAACCCGCAACACTGGAATTATATCCTGCAGCGTTTGCTTGGAGGAGTTTCAGACTCCCATAACATGTATCCTTTTAATCAACAAAAGATGCTGCTTGCTGCCAGGGATGTTTGATTTAGCTTTTTATTTAGAAGTATATTTCAAAAAGTATTAACTCTCCGAGGTCTAAGTTATCAGAGGTGGTTACTCGACCCCAACTTTATATTTTGGGAAAAGGGAAAACATACTTTTTTTTTTTTTAAACTAATCACTTGAACGATTACTTTCCTTGTTCTCTGGCTGCCATGACTTGTGACACAGACATGTGATTGCATAGAGTTAGGGTTGGGTTTGTCTGTGATGATGACTTAGACCTCGGAAGGTTAAATACACTCTGCACTTGAATACAGTTCTGGATGCACATGCACATAAAGTACTTTCATTTAAAGTAATACATTTAAGTTGATCTTTGATGCAGCATGTGTATGTTGAATTTTTGAGCACTTGGTTTGGTCCTTAACCTTTTCTCAATAGATCTGTCCGAGCCGGTGGACGTCTACAGTGACTGGATCGATGCCTGTGAAGCAGCCAACCAGTAGCATTCCTAACTGACCTTCTAACCTCAATTTCTGCTTCTTGAAGTAATTTCTGTTGAGCTAGCACAATGTAGCAAACATTTTGTTTTTCTCTTGAGTCACCTGGTGTTCTTAGTTCCTTTTAGGTTTGTTTTTTTTCTTGCTGATTATGACACATTACTCTGGCTGGGCCAGAGTGTGGCCATGTTCTTCTGACAGTAACATGTAGCTATAAAAAGATCAATGTAAATGTTTTCATATCTTATGTTAGTGAACTATTGTAGGACTTAACCTTCCCTTCTTTCGGACCAAATTGTTATATAATAGTTTAAAATATAACCTATGAAATATTTCTTTATATCTTCTCTTAGATCGTTTCAAAGATTTATTTAGCATCTAAATGTTGACATATTTAGATTCTGGTGACACAATCAGAATAACTTGTCACATGTAGATTTTCTTTATTTTTCCCCAACTGTGTCACTATTGCACTGAAAACATTTTTTTCCTTTTGGACCAATTTATATTTTTACTGCTAGATTTTCCTTAAAAAAACAAACAAACAAACAAACAAACAAACAAACAAAAACAAAATCACTATGTATCTCTCGTACACTACTTTGATGTATTTGTGTACTTCAAGTTGCTGACAGTAGTAAGAAAATAAAGTCACGAAAATGCTTTGTGTGTTTTTATTGCACAAATGTTTTATGAATGTTTCATGTTTAGTGAAAAGCATATTGATAAAGAAACCAGGAGCCAGCATGTCAGGGTGAAATGTTAATGAATCTGTACTTGTCAGTGCCAGTATCAGCGCGTTAGTGATGATGAAAAATTTATATGCCATTTAAAAAAATAAAACAAAAAACACTACATTCTTAGCTAGATTGTAAAGCTTGTACAACACTAGATGGCACACCTCTACAACTTATAAATCATGGAAGCTTTTGAATGATGGGGAGCTGAGAGGAGAAAAAGCATGCACCACTTTCTGTAATCCAAAGCCAGTCTGAAAGCCAGACAGCTGAAAGTAGCGAACAGTTTGAAATTGAGCTCAAACGGGATTTAAATGTTCTCGGGTTATTCCGCCCCAACAATCTCCAGCACGTAATGCTGCCAGATTTGCCCCCTCAGATCGAACAATTCGACTGAACCTGAAGGTCACTTCCTCTTTCATGCTGTTTTTGAGTGCATTAATGGTTAATGGGAAGAGTACATACAATAGCTAACTTAACTTATTAAAGGCACGCCCATCTTTGATGGGTAGGTTCTTCGTGTGATGAAGAGGTGATAGCTGTGTTATCCACCTGCTAAACTATTTATTTAAAATAACAGTCTTGGTGCTTATACAAACTGTGCTGTGCGCGCGTGTGTGTGTGTGTGTGTGTGTGTGTGTGTGTGTGTGTGTGTGTGTGTGTGTGTATAGACTGTTTCATTTTGGACAGCAGTCCTAGTTTGCAGCAGTCGTTTTGACATAAAAATAGTAGGGTAGCAGGCCTAGCCAACAGTTCTGTCCAAACTGACGTCAGTGAGGTTATCTAGAGAGCATATTCTCACTTTTCCATCACATGTATGATTTTATTTAAACTGGGATTTAAAAAAAAACAAAAATCTTTAAGTTTAAAATGTAAGCAAGAAATTTAACTTGCTTATACAAGCAGACACCCTGTGCACATATCATGAACCCTGTGATAGGCAGTGGGACCTCTAGCTTTACAAATAACGTTACATTCAAGACATTCGGTGGGTTAGACAGTATGTTGCAGAAGCTTTAAAAATTCTGCATATTTGTCATGACTCACATAAGGATATATCTGCAAGCGCATGGGTCTGCTTTGCTGTTGCTTTTCACAGCCAGTGGTGGACAAAAAAATAAATAATACTTCATTATAGGTCCTGCTTATGAAAAATATCCCCCTGTGTGTGGTAAACTGTATCTGTGTTTTATTCTTTAAGTATAGCTAATAAATATATGAAGTAAAAAGGAAAACACTATCTGGACTGTACAGCAGGAGTGTCATCAAATGGAAAATATTTAAGTTTAGGTGCTCGAATGTGTAACTAATTGTTCGGGCATCATTCCAACACTGGTGGCGTGTGGCCAGGTAGAAGTGCAACAGTAAAGCTAAAGTTCCCAAAAGTCGAAATATTACAGGACTATTTTTTGCAGTGCAAAAACAACTGGTGACCACGTACCAAACTTCAATCTGGATACCACCACACCTGCACGTACTCCTTTATAAAAACCAGTGCACCGTGTCTCTCAGAACCTTTTTAAAAAAAAAGACTTTCTCAGTAAACAAACTCTGAAATGCTCCACAACAAGCCATGTAAATGAGCCCTGCAAAAATGGCACAATGGGTAATTTAGCAAACTTAACATGACTATTGGTTAGCGCAGGTGCTCGCGGTGAAAAAAAAAAGAAAAAAAAGAAAAGCAATGTCCGCACAAAAGCTGCGCATCGCGATCAGTCTGTGGACCCAGAGCTTGTGTGTCATCCAAAGGAGTGGTATCCTGGAGCCTGCAGAGCTCTTAATGTGGACGTGTTCCAACTGGGTCGAAGTTCAATAGCACCAACTTGTTTGCCCTCCAGGAACTTTGCATATTTTGCTTCATTATGTTCAAACTGGACTGGTTACACGGGGGTAAAAAAAAATTTTTTTTCTAAATTACGATGCAAGTATAAAAAGCTTTAGGGAAAAAAAACAAAAAAAAACAAAAAACTATAAATTGCAAAAGATCAAAAAGTCTCCACTTCAGAGCGTGGTTATTTTTAGCTGTAACAATAACATCATTAACTAGAGTGACTGAACTTGGCCACCACATTTTTTTTGTGACGGAAGGTCAGTGTAAACACATTTCTTCTCTTTTACTCACGGAAAGCCAAACAATAAGCTGAAGAGTCAAAAACTTGTTTATAAAAGACGGGAAATGAAGCAGACAATGACGTCAATCGATCTGAAAGGTCTGATCGTCGCAAGGACAGTCGCGGCTGGCTGTCTAAAGTAAAAGCGAAAAAAAAAAAAGGTGGGGGGGTGGGGGCTGGGGTTGGGGTTGGGGTGAGGGAGAGGGAGGTGGGATGGAGGATGCTGCTGTCCATGGTTTTTCCCCTTAGTCAGAGTACTGGTTGTAGCCATCAAACTCCACCTCGCTCCCGTTGTTGCAGTTGGCCTCAGTGGGGTTGATGCAGTACTTGTTGTCGTAGACTTGGCGGGGCAGGCCATAAGTGGTCATGCCCTGTTGAGAGGCCCCTTTGTTGGTGCCCATCTGCAGAGAGATTGTGGTGGTGTCACAGTCCTCCAGCTTCAGGTTCTTGTCAAAAATATGCCTCCTGGTTCCTGGAGCCGTCATGCCGGACTGTAGCAGAGAAAAGCAAGATGGAGGGCGCAGCGGTGTAAATACACTATACCGTTGCATTCATGACAGATGTGTTAACAAATCCAAAGAATCCACCAAAACTAATGAAGTGATCTGAGCAATCAATTTCTCTATATCTCAGCCTGACGTGTCTTAGTCCTCCAAATGCTATTAAAAAACAGTCAACAAGCACGAGGATGTGATTCACTAAGTGTCCTTATAATAAGATAGTCCAGTCAGAACCACATTAGTCAAAGAAAGAACAGTCATCAAATCTGTGATATGACTGTTTGGAGTTCCATGTATATGCACAAAAAGGCAAATGAGGGAGGGCAGTACTGGCAACAGATGTGCAATCACTTAGATCGGACACAGTATGAAATGTAGGAACTGAGGATGGAGGTGGGTTGCAAAGTGGCTTGCAGGAGTGCAGCAACTATTGGTTAGACTAAACCCTGTCAGATCAACTCAAGTTGCAGTTTCACCTAACATGTTTCTAATGTGTCTTTTTAATAAGTGTATATATTTTGTGTAATAACATTTTATCTCTTTGATGCAACAATAAAAGGGATTTTGTTCATTTCAAGATACATTTTAAAAACGATAATACATACTAACCATGCTAGAGCTATATCGCCAAGAAACTGTGTAGTGAACAAGTGTTACTTTAGTCTAAAATTATACATCTCTTCCCACCTGGCTGGCTCCCTTGTTGGTGCCCATCTGTAGGCTGATAGTAGATTGGTCAGGGGTGTCCATGCCTATTTTGGCATCATACAAATGGCGTCGTGTCCCGTAAGAGGTCATGCCCTTTTGACTGGCAAACTGGTTAGTGCCCATCTAAATACAGAGGAAAAAGACAGGATTTACATGACATGCAATGTAGTTGCCACAGTTATTCTTTGGAGTGTCTCCAAAAACATCACACTTTAGGATCACGTATGAGGTGTGGTTATTGACCGGTCCATTCCGGTTCCTTGTTTGTTGTTAAAAAGTTGAGAAGACTGTTTGGGGAATATTCATTCAGCAAGAATCCAGCAGGGGGCACAATAACAACACACTGAGAACAGGCTTGGCCAGCAGAACAACACTGCACCATGACAGCTTGGCCATAACACAGTACATTACACGTTTAGCCCTTTTGCCACTCTGACCTGCAGGCCTATGATGTTACGTCCCTCCCTGAGCTTCTCGGGAGCGAAGCGCCGCTGCTGTTTCTCTGCGTACTTCACGCCTATATCGTACTTCGAGTGGAAACCTTTGGACTTGGCCTGAGAGACAGAAGTGGTGGTGACAGAAAGGAAAAATGGTGGTAATAAGAATGCACTTTTCATACCCACATTGCTTTTATTAGATCCATGCTGTTGCCATGGAAATCTAAGCAAAAAAAAAAAAGTATCAAGATCAAATAATAATGTGCAGCCAGTGGTGATTTCAGCGAGATGCCGACGTATGTGAATGTGTGTGCACCGCCGCCCTCACCATTCCAGCCAGAGCGATGAGTGTGCACTGGACCTGAGTGTGGTTGACATTCTCAAACAGATCGTTGGCCTCAAAGATGTCGTGTGGCTTCAGGCCGTACTCCGTGATGGCACGGACGAAATTCCCTATGTTTTCCAGCTGAGAGAAAGAGCAAGAATACAGGCTGGAATAAGATCTTTTGGGCATTTATACATGCCTGGATATATTGGCAGAACAATGGTACTGGCCAGTCTGGCCCTGCTGACAGCTGTCAGCCCATTTGCTATCGGCAAATAGTGACATTCAGCAAAATTCAGAATGTCCAAAAATAATGTAATAAAAGATCTGAAAGGTCCTTGAATTTTTTTTAAAACTAGATTTCTTTGTTTCCCCTGGTACAAATGATGGGATGCAAACAATACAAACAAAATCAACAATGAAAATATCTATCAGCATATCAACCAAATTATTATTATTTTAAACTCTTATGTTACCGGCCCAGAATTTCATAAGCAATGCATGCCTTTTACAAATGTCTGAGTAGATCCTGTGTTTTTCTTCCTAGAATAAAACCTTGCATAACAACAGAAAAAATCTGTGACGGTTGCCATCTTGTAACACAAGAAGCTCTGCAGTTTCAGAAATGATCTTATTCGCCTTTTTTTGTGATCTCATGTCGGAACTGAGGCTACAGCTCGTGGGCAGTCAGCTTACCTTGGCACCAGGGCCAAGTATTAAGATTCAAGCTCAATAACTTTTGCTAAATATTGACTCTCGATTTGCGCCCATGCCCTTGGAGAGTGCGACTGTGTGACGGTCTGTGTGCATGTGCGGCAGTGTCAATATCACAGCGAGAACTTTCTGAAAGGCGTTTTAATCAACGCTTAAGAGCTCTGTTTGCTTTTTCCTGGTCCAATACTAGGCTAATAAAAGCTGTGCTAAGATGAGCCTCATTTGATATGGAAGCTACTTTATGGAAGTTAAATAAAAGTCTTTGTTGTCAGTGCCAGTGCGGGAGACGAGTTCCACTCGGTGTGGAAAACAGGCCTGAGTTTTGAGAGCTGGAGCATTACCTGGTGCCAGTTTTGACTGGAGTGGTTGATCTTTTTCACAGAGCCCGGCTGGAGAGCATTTATGAGCCTACAAAAAGACAGAGCGAGAGAGAGATTTGAAGAAAGTTCCTGCTTTAAAAAAAAACAAAAACAAGGTGGCGTCCATCCACTCACTCGCACAATAGTACTCCATCTTTCAGGCTATCCATGAAGCTGTCCCCAGTCCTTTTGCCAGTCACATCTTCAATCCACAGTCTCAGCTCCTCTTCCTTATGTGGGTCATATTTTCCTGCAAGCTGAGAAGCAGAACAGAGCAGAGATGATCGCTCAAACATGATATGAATTTAGATTTTTTCTGGTTTTATTGATTCAAAACAGTAAGACATTAAATAATTAAATAAATAAAAATAAGACAGCTTGCCCTTTTATGGGCCCTGTAGAAGAACAAAGAGGCATTAATGTGTGTCTACAGTGAAATAATATCCAGTGGATCATATATACATTAAACATTTATATTGTATTTAGTGCGTATTAGACTGTGCCTGCTCTGACCAGAACAATGTAACTGTGTACAAGCTGTAAATATTCATCTAAGACAATGTTCTCCAGGCACGCTGAGATAGTGCAAGGACATGGGTATTAGAAGCCTCCGTTTAGTCTTGGGACCTAGTTAAAACAAGGTCCAGTTTCAATCTCACCCAGGAGCAAAACTGTAAAACATCCAAACAAAATACACAAAAAAAGCAGAGCAAAATAAAGAAAGGCCACTTTGCAAGTGATACCATTTCAAATTATGCAGTGCTAGAAGGGCTTAATTATATTTCCTCATTCAGGGGGTCACGTTGGGGTTACTGCATAGGGTCATAGTTTTATTTCCCCCCCCCCATCAGGTTTCTACTTCATCTGCTGGGAAACTTCTCTCCTCAAGAGACTGCCAACTGTTGCATAGTGTTCAGAAAAATGTTATACAATTCACAACAAACTTTTACGTTTTGTAAACTGATTCAACTTAAGATTATTGTAGACTACATCTAATGATATTTAGTCAACCAAAACTAAAAGAATTTAAAAGCCTAAATTATGACTCAAAGAATTTAACAGTTCAGTCAAAAGACTAAAACTAAATCAAAACGGACACTGGTCGAGTCCTCCATTAACACAAAGAAGCCTTGATGTCTACAAATCTATGGGAAAACGGTGGCTGGGTTTCCTTGACTTATGACCTCCATAAACACTTTTTCAATGAGAATATGGTTCCAATTGCTTGTTTCCAAGTCTTATGGAACATATAGTGAAGTCCAAATATTGTCAGAAAGAGTGATAAAACAGGCCACACTTAAAGGCAGACCTGCTTTGTGACTGACAAGTTGCTGTGATGTGTGTTTGAGAAGCTAAAAGTTACTGCACAATCAGAACCAAAATACTCAGACTTTAAGATGAGACTTCAACCAGTGCTGACGTCACAGCGGCACAAGTTTGTCTTTTATGTACACTCAACTCTAGATGTTCTTCTAATACATTTTATTTGATATTTTCTAGTCTTTAAATTTGAGAAATCTTCAGCAGACTGCATGTGCCACTCAACTATTCATATATTTGTGTCTCCATGTAGACGTGTGGAGAGACAGAAATATGTGTAAAAATCTCAAGTCACCTCTCATGTCTTTATATTTTTCTGGAAAAATGGCTGCTGCAATTTATTGAAGCATGCAAACATAAAGAAAAATGTTTGCATGTTAGAATTGTATGGTAACGTTTGTACAATTCTAACAAGCTTGAAAGTCAACTTTTGGTATGACCACCATTCTTCAATATAGCCTGATCTCTCTTAGGCAGCTTTCTATAATTTCTTTAAGTAGGCTTCAGGAATAGTTCTCTAGGCTTCTTGAAGGACATTTAAAGCTCTTTTTTGATGTTAGCTGCCTTTTGTTCCATTCTCTGTCAAATTGATCCCACATTGCTTCAATAATGTTGACATCCCGGCTCTTGGGAGGCGAGTGCATAAGTGATAAAGTTCTCTAGTGTGTGTGTGTGTGTGTGTGTATGCTTTTACTGCATTCACAGTGTCTTTGGGAGCATTGTCATGCTGAAAAATGAAGCTGTTGCCAATCAGATACTTGCCCTATGGTACTAAAAGGATCAAACTTGACAGTATTTTTTCAGTATTCATAATTCCATCATTTTTGACAAGATCACACCACTAGCTGAAATGTAGCCCTAACCTCCACCATGTTTTGCAGATGGCTTACCCCGCCCACTGTTATACCCGTCTCCTGACCTTCTCCATACATATTGAGATGATCTGAACCAAAAGTTTCAAATGCAGATTTATCGCTTCATCAGACCCCATATGGAAAAGAAATAGTAAAAACTTATGTGATTACTCATGAAAGTGGCCACTTTCTCATTACTTTCATACATTGTTTTAGTAAGTATCCAAAACATACAAGTTTCATTATATAATTTTTTGATAGATAGATAGCTATCTATCTATCTCTCTTTTCCATATGGGACTGGCTTCCACTGATTTTCATGTATAATGTGACATAGCCCAGCCTTTTCTTCCCGTTTTGGTTCTTTAAGAATGGCTACTTCCTTCCTTCATCCTTCCACTGACACCTTTTCTGATGAGATGGAGCAAAAGGACCAGATACATCTCTCAGATTCTGAGTTAGATCTTTGCTGGATTTCTTCCCCAGTTTCTTGATGTTCCTAATGACTTTTAGATAATAATATCTTCAGCAGATAAACTTTTTTTTTTTTCTTTTTAAGACCCAGCACTTTCTTTTGTTTACTTGTCCCTCCTTTTAAGGACACACAGGCTGAGCTTGCTACATTTTCAGCTAATAGCTTTTTGTGAATCACCTTGTTAGTGCAAAAATACAATTTTATTCCCCTCAAACTCTTATATTTGGCAAATTTTATTTTATTATTTATCAAAAGAAACATGAACAAATTATATGTTTCTTTGACAGGCTGCTAGTAACAAAACGCCAAAAGATACAATTTAAAATTGGTTCTTTTGGAAGTTGTCTGTTATGTGTCGACACAAGACTTTTTAATGCTTGATGATTCAGAGGTCAGCGTTAAGTGACTTAAACAAAAACATTCCTCTGAAAATAGTCAGGTACAAGAATGGGACTGAAAATAAGTATAAAAAACAAAACAAAGAAAAACTCTGAAGAACTTAAAAATTATTCCTCAGGACCTCTTTTTTAAAAAAAATAAAAAAAATAAAAAAATAAAAAAATAAATAAATAAATGGCAACAAAGTCAGCCTCCTGGGAGGTAAAATATAAAGAAATGATGAGTGGCTAAAGAGTTTTGCACATTACTGTATGAGATGGATTATTTAAGTGCACTAATTGAAAACTGGCCTCTCTGTTTTATTTCAAGGTGGAGTGCCTTCCTAAAGATTTATCAGGAAACTATGTATAATTTACACATATGTATAATAAAGTGTTATCATTCTTACTGATAGTTGAAAGTATAAGGATACTGTATGTGAGAAATTGGTATGAGAATAGTAGACTCTGTAATCTAAAATGCAACATTCAAATCCTTAAATACATGAATAGCAGCTTCTTTCATGCCTCAGAGTCTCACAGAGGATGACGCTCCATATCTGAAAGTCTTACTATATACTGAAAAATACTCTAAGCTGAGGTGTAAAGAGAACAGGAAGGAAAATGAAATGTGGACATTTCTGCATGCAGAAACACACAGGCCTCTCCCTCTCTCTCCATGCATTTCCTTATTGGCATAAACACACTGCCCTAATACTTTGAATTCTGGCATGGGGGTTTAAGGCTGCCCCCACCTCACCCCTTCACACACACACACACACACACACACACACACACACACACACACACACACACACACACACACACACACACACACACACACACACACACACACACACACACACACACACACACACACACCCTGAATGTTCTGCAGATAAGTCTTCACAGTCTGGGATCAGCAGCCAACACAAACAAGTATTTCAAAGCAGCAGGGGATAGCGGGGACTCCAGTCCATCACACCAAACTTGGGAGAAACAGCTTTTCCTAAACACTCCTCCCTCTCCCTCTGCCTGTCTCGCTCTGTGTATTCGATTGGCTGCGCTCATATTTCTCCCTCACAATCTCTCTCCTTCTTCTCTCCCTTTGGGTTTTCCAGAATCTGCCCTTTTACAGCGAGTTGACTATTCAGGCACCCAATGTCCGATAAAGGCACACCAAGTCAACAGGTCCCCCTGCCAGTCCGGGGGGGGGGGGGGGGGGGGGGGTTTGATTTAATTGTGCTTTGTCTTTTGATTGCCGAACTCCACTGCCACAATAAAAACTATTTTAGGCATGAAACACACAGAGAGAAAAGGCAAACAGAACAAAAAATGATCTGTATACTGACGGATGTTATCGAGAGCATGTAACACTTGTAATTCCACCATGAGTGGTAATTACAATAAATAAATAAATAAATAAATAAAAAGAATCAGTAACTGTAAGATCATAGCAAAAGCTATCAGAACATTATGCTAGCTGTCTTAGCTTAGCCAGCATTAGCTAAAAGTAGCTCCACGTGTGGCTGATCATACCAGACCAAGTAAGGCTGTGGCAGTAAATCTTCTGACTGCACTGAACTCCAGTTTGGTGCATTTCATTTCTTATGAATAGAACTTTTTATTTGATTAATGGTGGTCGGCTCTTTTTAAAGGGTTAAATAGTGGCATGTGAAGCTAAAAAAACCAGTACAACCAGTACAAGATTGTCAGCAAAGTGTGTCAGGATGTCACGTGAAAAGTCAAATGAATTACTCTGGAAAAAAAACTCTTAATAATAAATCATCATCCCTGAGGGGACACCCAGAATCAATATATAAAGTCAGTTTTGCAGATAACTGAGGTGGAGCCCATGTTTGTCTGCTTTATATACAGTTAGGCAAATACTACAGTATATTGATTCTAAAACCATGGGTTGGCCCTTTCCTGAAAATCGAAATAAAGGATTAACAAGACATTGTAGGATGATTAATAAATGAGAAGAAATAAAGCAATAGCTCTAATTCTTTTATAGTTATAATAATTTAGATTTTTGAACAATAAACTTAAAAGGGAAAATAAGAAAAAGCCCCCAGTAACCCCAACATTTTCACAGGGATCAATAAGACCAAGAGGTTTAGCAATTGCTGGCTTCATCTCCATTGATGTATTGCATGTTTGAGATTTATCACTTCGTTTTATGAGTGAATTTTCTGCTAA
The DNA here is from genome assembly GCF_964374335.1 of Astatotilapia calliptera. Classification (NCBI taxonomy): domain Eukaryota; kingdom Metazoa; phylum Chordata; class Actinopteri; order Cichliformes; family Cichlidae; genus Astatotilapia; species Astatotilapia calliptera. The sequence goes on along the minus strand of NC_137425.1, from coordinate 28,419,124 downwards.
TTTGGTGTTTTCTTCAGATGTTTTGTACTTCAAATAAATATATATTCAATAATCTTAGAGCTTATAGCCAATTTTATTTAAGGAGTCATACTGTGCGGCTACAGCATGGATTTATTAAGAAAACACATATAAAAAAAAAAGAAAAAAAAGAAAAAAGAAAAATGTGGACTGCCCTGCACTGTATAGTGGTGAGTTCAAAAACCAGTGGAACAATAGGAAAGAGCTACAAAGTGCCAGTAAGCTGAAGCAGCCATGCCACACACGTCACCTACACAGGAGTTTGCAGGAGGAAAAACTGCCAGCATTTGTCACCATAAGCTAACGGTCAGTTCGAACCAAGTAGGGCTGCTGCAGCTAAACTCTGGGTGTACTGACCCGAGCAGTGGACTGTGACAGAGAAAATTAAACAGGCTCACAAGAATGGCTCCAGAGCTTTGCTACACTATCACAGACTATTTGCTGTAACCGCTGGTGTAAATACGCGAGTTGAGCTGTTAGTGCCTGATATGTGGATTTCCGCCCCTCCCTCATTTATTTGTTTGCATCGAGTCTCCTTGGATTCACTGTGTGAACTACTGGCATGGCCTTGTCTTTGCTATCTATCGCCTATCTGTCTCCTGTCCACCTGTGTTCTATCAGGACAGTGTTTTGTCATTCTTGACTTGGATGTAAACTGTTTAGAGTGAGCACACTTTCTCACGTTCCAAGTCAGAGCCCAGTCACTCCATAAAAGGCCATTAGATGATGATCATGTACCTGTCAGTCTTTCTGCTGCATCTCTGCCCCTCTCTGATGTCACGCTGCTGGAACGCAGCATCCCGCCATTACTCTCATTTAAGCCCTTAGGCTTAAATAAAAATTTTATATCCCCCCAACACACACACACGACCCTACTTCTCAATTTCCACTCACTGCGTGTACGTGATCGGCTTGGAAATGGCACTGTGGTGTCGGTAAAATAGCAGCCTGACTGCTGAAAGGAATGCGGGCTTCATAGAGTGTGCTGCACCTCTGCATGAGACTAAAGCACAGCTGAGAGATGGCACCATTCAGGGAAGAGGCCAGGGCAATGATGATTATAATGATGATGATCTGGGTATTGGAACAGTCACAGGCTGACCTTTGTCATTCTGGCTGTTAGCAGCTGTGACTCATCCAAACATACAGAGTCACTGCTGTCACCGCACAGGCAGAAAATCCCAGTAATTTTATTCACACTCACAAAGTGAACACGGCCTAGCTTCCCCACAACGGTGACAACACAAAAAAAAAAAAAAAAGCTTGAAAATCAGGATTGTGCATGTTTATCCTTACCCAGGTACAAACTGATTTAAAGGTGGAATGTGAGTCAACACTTGTCAGGTGATCCGGCCAGTTTAAAAAAAAAAAAAAAAAAAAAAAATCAGTAATATAATGTGCAATGGCACAACACAGATACGTTCCACCCTGCCAAAATAGTGAGAAATTAATTTTTCAAAGTGATATATATATTATATTGTATTTGGTATATTAGCAACAATATTCCACATCCCAAAATAAATACTCTCACTGACCTAATCATTACAATCTTTCAAAGCTTACTGAATGTAATACTTCCTGTTAAACTTGTGTCATATGTAATTATATGGAACTGCTTTCCAGTTTGCTCTCTCACATGCACATCCATTTACGTCTAGGAAAAGGTTCATAAAAGGTGGAGGATGTGAATTTTAATGTAGTATAATTAGTGAGGGGTGCACACTCACTAATGATACACTAAGTTTTTAATGTTGGCGTGTGTGTAGTTTTCATTCAGTCTCGGTCGTTGTGTCCTTGGGCAAGACACTTCACCCGTTGCCTACTGGTGGTGGTCAGAGGGCCCGGTGGCGCCAGTGTCCGGCAGCCTCGCCTCTGTCAGTGCGCCCCAGGGTGGCTGTGGCTACAATGTAGCTTGCCATCACCAGTGTGTGAATGGGTGTATGAATGGGTGGATGACTGGATATGTAAAGCGCTTTGGGGTCCTTAGGGACTAGTAAAGCGCTATATAAATACAGGCCATTTACCATTCATCTAATTTCTCTGTTCAATCCCCTTTCTCACTGCACAGTGCAGCTTCAAGCTCAGCCTTTGTAAGATCACCTTCTTCCATGTTTCAGTCACTTTTTGATTTCTCTGAGGGGAGATCAGCCAAACAACAATAACAGAGCACTCCCTCCACCACGTGCTTCACTCCAGCACACTATAAAGCCCTGACCCTGCATAATCGCACGAATCATTTGGCCACTAAAGCCTGTTTTCTGCTCGAAAAACAATCACCTCCTTCACGGTGTGATCTCTTACCAAAAGACAGAAGTGTGTCACCGCAGCGGTTTTCCCAAGCACACAACCTGAAATTAAACTGAAATGAGATCACATCACCGATGATATCTTCCCCCCCCACCCTCTCGGTGTAACGTTAAGATACATGTAGGAGTTCCTTTCCAACTGTTTGATGCAGAGCCACAGGCCAACAGCAGGTGTATTTATCTCTACGTCTTTTGCTGCGAGTTGTTTCAACATGCTTAACTATAAAAGCAGCCACCACAAACCCTCTCTTCTGTTTCTTTGTATCACAGTTTCGTTGGAAAAACTGCGTATTTACAGCAATCACAGAGAGCTTGTTGTTTACTTTGCTATTATACTGGGTAGATCAACCTGTTACTGACCCTTTGTGGACCTCTGACCCCCACCAGAGGAGCCCATGCTTCACCTACAGCATCCAAACACACTCTGGATAACTAATATTAAAAAAAAGAAAGAAAACATACCTTACTCTTGACCTCGGCGGAGAGTCCGAAGGCTGGGCCGCTCCTGAAATGTGTTGTCATTCTGTCGGGTTTTCTTTTCTTTTCTTTTCTTTTTTGGCTATTTACAGTGGAGCTAGGGGGGAGCTTTAAAAATGGAGAAGCAGGTTAGAGCTCTCTGTCCAAACAAGGCAGGGAAAGCACGCAGAGAAAGTCCCCAACAAATCCGCGGGTATCTTTTACCCCCCTTTTCTTTTCTTTTTATTAATAATATTATTATTCGCCCCAGTCGTGCTCGGACCTGCTGGCGGAGGTTTTTGGACAACTTTCCAACACTTTTCCGAATCTTTTTAAAACTCTTCCCATGTGTGTGCTCTCTGATTGGCCGCGAACTCCGTCCAATCCGGACGCAGCCCCATCACGGAGGGGAGTGATGTCACCGCTCGGGTATTGGATTTAATCAGTGTCACTTTTTCCACCTTCATACCGGTCCGGGATAATTCACACGTGTGTTAATATGCAGTTTGAAGGAGTTATGTCATTGCCATGTTCAGATCAATTTCTGTTTTTACTCAAGGTCTTAAAAGGAAATTCACGTAGCAGTAACATTTAATTCAGTAATATGAATAATTAAATATTAAGGAGATCTATAGCCTAGATAACTGCAATAAAGTCATACAGTAACATATTAGAAAAGGAAGTCTTAAAACATCTTAAAAATACACGCTTAGATATATAAAAATACTAATATGTGTCTAAAACTGGTCTACTATGTTAATAGAACTACTAAAACACATTATTACCAAAATTGAGTAATCACCCATCATTGAATTCAGGTGTTCCAATCACTTTCATGGCCACAAATGTATTAAATCAAGCACCTAGGCAAGCAGAGTGCTTTTTCAAACATGGGTCGCTCTCAGGAGCTAACTAAATTCCAGTGTGGAACTGTGATAGGATACCACCCGTGTTATATATCCAGTTGTGAAATTTCTTCTGTATTAAATATTCCATGGACCTCCAAATTTCATCAGAAAATCAGATTGGCCATCAGATTAACTCAAGAACAGTGCATACAGAGCTTCATGGAATTGGTTTCCATGGCCGAGCAGCTGCATCCAAGCCGCATATTGCAAAGCACAACATTAAGTGTTGTTTGCAGTGGTGTAAAGCATGAGTGCGTGTGCTTCTCAGTCTGGTATTCCGATAGATGAGTTTGGGTTTGGCAGTTGTCAGGAGAACAGCACTTGTCTAACATTGTCATTGTACCAAGTGTAAAGTTTGGTGGAGGGGGATTGTGGTGTGAGGCTGTTTTTCAGGATTCCGGCTTGGCCCCTTTGTTCCAACGAAAGGAACTCTTAATGCGTCAGCATACCAAAACATTTTGGACAATTTCATACCCCCAACTTAGTAGGAACAGTTTGGGGATGGGCCCTAATATAAGTGTGCACATTCTAATATAAGTGTGCACTAGTGCACAAAGCAAGACCCATAAAGACATGGATGAGTGAGTTTGGTGTAGAAGAACTTATTTGGCCTGCAAAGAGTCCTGACCCCAACCTGACAGAACACCTTTGGGATGAATTAGAGTGGAGGCGGTGAGCCAGGCCTTCTTATCAGTTAGTGTCTGACTTCACAAAAGTGGTTCTTGAAGAAACTACGACTACGACTACTTTTGGCCATATTGTGTATGTAATATACCAAGCAATGATAAGCGACAATGCTAGTAGATGTTTTCTACTGAAAAGGATCAGGTCCCTAATCATTTCTTTACTGCATCTCAGTCATGAAATGACCGGTGCTAGTGTCAAAAAGTAGTCACAGCTGCCATAGTTGGTGATAAAGAGCTGTACGAGCCTACAGCTAAGCAAACCTTTGAGATTAATGCTAACAATCGGCACACTAACATACTCACAATGAAAATACTAACATGTTTTGCAGGCACTGTTTGCTCTGTACTGTATCTTAAATTAGCATGTTAGCATTTGCTAATTAGTACCCAACACAATGCAAAATGGAGGTTGGTGAGTGTGGGAGGGAAGGGATTTTACCACTACCCTCCAGTGACCCCATCAGATCCTCAGATGAACAGTAAAACATTATATATTACACTGATTTTTTTATTCAACAAATGCTAAGCTAAAATGCAGACACAGTATGTGAAAAAGTGCTCCCAAGTAGCTTCCCCTACAGCAGTCAGGCACTGATCAAGCACTTAATAAATTTATCATGTGTGTGTCAGTTTGCTTACTGGTCTGGAGTGTTCAGGTGTGTGTTTACACGATGTCTAGGAGGAAAGACATCGACAATTATCTTAGAAAAGCAACTGCTGATGTCTGTCAGTCTAGGAAGGGTTTTAAGACCAAATCCAAACAATTTGAAGTCCATCTACTCTGAAGAAGATTATTCAAAACATGCAACACCATTGCCAATCTTTCTAGGAGTGGAAATCCCAGCAAATTCAGCCCGAAGTCAGATTGTGCAATACAGAAAATAAACGAGCTACGTCTCAGACTCTACTGGCTTCTGTTAGCATGTTAAATGTGAAAGTTCAGTTAGAAAAAGACTGAACAAAAACGGCTTGTTTCGAAGAGTTGGCAAGAGAAAGCCTATTCAGTCTAAAAAGAAAATGGCAGCACGTTTTTGGTTTGCAAAGTTTCATCTGAACAAATCTTGTGGAACAACGTCCTTTGGACAAAAACACCTAAGTGGAGATATTTGGCCAAAATGTGGAGCTCTATGTTTGAAGAAAACTAAACATAGCATATTAATACAAACCCCTCATACCAACTGTTTGTTGTTGAGTTGGCCATCAGCTCCTCTGTATACCGAAGTATTTCACAGTAAAATGTAAGGCCATTTGTCTGACAGCTAAAGCTTGGATGAAATTAGGTCATGCAACAGGACAATGATCCCAAGCACAAGAGCAAATGTACAACAGAATAACTGAAAAAAAGAAAAGAATCAGGTGTCTCTACAAGGTGATGAATCGTGGGTTGTGTGTAGTTTTCACACATGGCTTATGCATTTTGTCTCAGTTTTTGTAACCGTGTGTAATGCATGGTGATGTTGTTCGTGTCAGGTTGTTTTTAAATCACTTTAGAACCTGTTAAAGATCAGATAATGTTTATTATATTTATTACAGTTAAAAAGGTGTATTTTCTCTTTCACATGGCGATACATAATAATAATAATGGATTGGATTTATATAGCGCTTTTCAAGGCCCCCAAAGCGCTTTACAATACCACTATTCATTCACTCTCACATTCATACACTGGTGGAGGCAAGCTACAGTTGTAGCCACAGCTGCCCTGGGGCAGACTGACAGAAGCGAGGCTGCCATATCGCGCCATCGGCCCCTCTGGCCATCACCAGTAGGCAAGTAGGGTAAAGTGCCTTGCCCAAGGACACAACGACCAGGACAGAGAGCCCAGGGACCGAACCGGCGACTTTCCGGTTACAGATGCGATTCCCAACCCCCTGAGCCATGGTCGCCCCCCATAGACCAAAATCAGTATGAACCTAGTGCTATCATAGGTTTGATTGAATTAGCTCCATTAACGTAAAGAGTATATAGAAGTCCTTGATGCGTGTCTTACCCTCTCTCTCTCTCAGCTTTCCTGTCTATCATCACTGTTGCTATCCAAGAAATGCCAAGAAAATAATATATTTTTTAAAAAGCCAGTAACTTATTAGGCTGTAGATGACATTGGCCTTGGCTCAGGCGATAGAGCGGGATATCTACCAATCTGATGGCTGGTGGTTTGATTCCTGACTCCTCCAGTCTGCATGTTTAAGTGTCCTTAACCCTGGAGAACCCATGGGGTCAAATTTGACCCCATGGTTTCCCTAGAAAACCAATGGGGTCGACTCTGACCCCATGGGTTCTCCAGGGTTGAAGAGTGTGGATGTTAAACAAGTCACAGAACCGGTGAATGAGTCTTATGGCAGAAAGTACTAATGAGTGTTCAGGTAGAGTAGAACAGCACCAGTCAATCTACCATCTGTAGAATTAAGTATTTTGTTCAATGTAGTTTACAATCCCGCCAAGTTGTGGGAATTTAAATGTGGCAAAGTGACCTAACCATGAGGTTTGTAGTTTCTTAATCGACTCAATCGTCCTCAGCTGACTGAAGTAATCAGAACACTTAAAGGACTGGTTCTGGCTGAAATTTAAAGTTTTGCTATTGATTTTGAAGACAACATTCCAGAACAGATCTGGAATATTTGACAGGATCCAATGAGTGTTTCCATGTTAGTTTTCAAGCCAACATAATAATAATGGATTGCATTTATATAGCGCTTTCTAGACACTCAAAGCGCTTTACAATTCCTCTATTCATTCACTCTCACATTCACACACTGGTGGAGGCAGCTACAGTTGTAGCCACAGCTGCCCTGGGGCAGACTGACAGAAGCGAGGCTGCCATATCGGGCCATCGGCCCCTCTGGCCAACACCAGTAGGCGGTAGGGTGAAGTGTCTTGCCCAAGGATCCAATGACCAGGACAGACAGAGCTGGGGATTGAACCGGCAACCTTCGGGTTACAAGATGAGCTTCCCAACCCCCTGAATCACGGTCGCCCCAAACCCCAAACATGGATGAGAAGTTATCAAAATACTTTGTTATGTCAAAGAATAGAGTGCTCATCCCTGTACACTGCTGTGGGACTTTTTTTTCCCGTGTGTTTGACGTGTGTTTGACTGTGCGTAAAAGCTACTGTAGTGTGCCTGACGTCACCCTGGGAACAATGAGGTGGTTTTCCTGTTTTACTCCAGAGCGTTAACTCTTCTTTCCCCCATAGGCGGGCAGACGACATGGAAAGGAATGCAGCAGATTCAGGGGGGTCCGTGTAACAGGGAGCTAGGGAGGACAGGGAAAGCGACTCCCAAGTAGCATGATTCATTCCCTCTTCTCTCTTTTGAGTGCATTTGAACGTTAAGATTATTGCTGGCATGCCAGACTCAGAGAGGAACATTCTGGAAAAGCCAGAGATGGATGAAAAAGAGAGGAACAGAGAGCAGGATGTGTGGCTGTGGTGGTTGGGATACCCAATGAAAGAGTGCAAATAACTATTGGATATACACTGTTACACCGTAGCAATGCAAGGGCTTCAAGTCAGACAGTGGCAGATTTATACAGACCCAGCTGAAATTAATTAGTGCAGAGCACTGGTCTGCATGAGAGACTTTTGGAGACCACAATGGGATTGGCATGTTCACAGTCTAGCATGCCATAGCTACAATCTGTCATGGTAATCCAAAGACAGAAAGCAAACATTGCAGGACCTAAAAGTTCCTTCTCAGTTTCAGGAGTTTAGAACCCAATTGATATCCACCCAGATGGTCCAGTGTTGATCAAGGGAAAATAGTGGGTCTAATGGCAAAATTTTCCCTCCATATAATGATGATTATATACAGGAAGGCATAACTGTTTCTGTTATTCTTGGACAAGGTTTGAATTCCATTAGCTTAAAGGAATCATTAAGAATGTGGTAAAGGAGCCATGTGGTTGTTTTTCATAATTCAGCTGATGGAGGAGTCCAAACAGTCGGTGCTCAGTGGAGCCTGATTGGCTTGCTGTAGAATACCAGAATTGGCAGGTCAACCTCTGACGCCCTTTGGTTTTCACAGATGTGAGCAGGTTCACCCTGAGCACATGTGACAGATGTGAAAAGGTCTCGAGAAGTTGAGGAGAACCTTGTACTACCTGTAAAATCGGTTCGTGTGACCAGTTTGGTGATGGGTCAGCGATGGTCTAGGCAGGCATATCCATGGAGGGACACACATAGGGTGCCGTAGCCTGACCTCTACAGGTTAGGCTACTGCACCCTAACTGTGTCAAGATGAAATTCTTTGGATCCAGTGTCAAACACTACACAGGTACAGTGGTTCCTGGGTTCCTACTAGTGCATGACAATCCTCAGCTTCCTGTGGGAAGAGCATAGAGGCAGTTGCTGTAAGATGAAGGAATTGATACCATGGACTAGTCCCCACACCTGCCTGACTTAAATCCAACAGAAAACCTCTGGGACATTATGTTTTGAGTTCCATGAACTCAAAGTTGCTCCAATGACATCTCAGTAGCTTGAAAGCATTTAGCTTCATGTGCATGGTTAGCCATGCTCATTTGGATGACCTCTGGGTCAGCTGATGGAGGAATCTTAACGGTATGTTGACTGAAATTGAATTCAAATAGCACTTGTTTTATACACTATAAGGACGGAAGGAGAACCTACACAGTACACCTACAGGAACTTTTATGACATTCATTGTGAATTGGTTCCTCTTTGTGGCTATAACAGCTTCCACTCTTTTGGGAAGTTTTCCTACTGGATTTTGGAGTGTTCCTGTGGGAATCTTCTGCATATTCATCCTGAAGAGCATTTGTAAGGTCAGACTTTGATGTTAGACGAGAGAGCCTGACTCACAGTCTTCATTCTAGTTTGTCCCAAAGGTACTTTATAAGGTTGATGTCAGAGATCAGTGTAGTCCTATAAAGTTCTTACAAATAAAACTTATCCAACAATACATTGCCATTAACAGAAAAGTGCCTTCCTTAAAAACTCACACAATATCTAAAGCATTAAGATTTCCCTTCGCTGGAACTAGGGGCTCAAACCAACTCTGGAAAAACAACCAAATACCATTAATGAATTCAGCGATAGAGGTGTGTCACCCAGTACTGCTGCTGCCCATACTTACCATATAAAGCATATTCTGTAATGAATTGTGTAACAGTTGCATTTTGGCCATGTTCTATTGAAAAAGAAAGTTTGGAATTTTGTGGCAAAATCAATGCAAACTGAGAGAGTAAAGGGAAATTTAATAAGGATGTAGCTCGCAGTGAGGCTGCAAACATTTCAGTACCTGTAGGTGAGTTAAAGACTCAATTTCCACGTTGTAAGTTAAGACAGACTTTTGTTTGTTTGTTTGTTTCTTAGAATGCATGTCTTTTTGGAGCAGACTTATTTGTGGAAGAAATACAAACTTGGAGAAGGCTTTAAATTATTTGTTAAAAGTTTGTTAAGGTGTCAGCTAATTTGCTAAAATGCCAGCTAAAGCAATTAGATACTGCCAAAAGGCAAAATATAGCATCCAGTTGCAAGGATGGCTATTCAGCCTCCTCTGGAAGAATTCCTCTGCAAAGCACTAAACCCCCAATTTTGTCCCAGAGGTCACAAGTAGCACTCAGTGTTGTAGCTCACTGCCATCTGTTTTAAGCGTATGTGTGTGTGTGAGAGATGGAGAGAACAGGTGAAAAAGAGGCAAATTGTAAAGCACTTTGGGTAAAAGCACTACATAAATGCAGCCATGGGGCACTGCGGATGCTGCTTGCTCTCTCAGAGTGTCCTAACCTGACAGTTTGGTTGCTTACAGCACTTATGAGTAAGAGATAAAAGCACTTGAATTATAAGATGAATCGAGGTGAAACCTTGAATGAATGTGTGAATTGCAATCAGCTGATGTAGTTGGTAGGGTAACAGTGACAGGAAGTGAAGCATCAGCTCCAAAGCTGTGATTAAAGAAACACTTTAGATTAAATATTAGATTAATGTCTTTAGCTCTACACTTTTAATGCAAGTTGTTATCCACCAGAATTATGCTGTAGAAGTGTAAAAATGTAAAATGCTAAATGTAATAAAGTACAGGGACAATGAGAAGAACATATAACAATAATATTGTAGTTTATGAAAATGCTACCTGTTGAGTTCAGCGCATCAGTAACAGGCTTAATGCTGAGATTACTGAAAGTCCAATAAAAAGAGTAGAGAAACATCATAATGGACCTCATGAACTGGTTAAAGCACAACCTTAAACTCTCACAACATAGTAAAAGCTGACACTCCTAACCTGAAAGCAAATCAAACATTATCAAAGCACAGTAGATTACCATAAACAGCCTGTTAGAATATAGAAATCTGGATTAATTCTGCGTGCCAGGAGATGTGCTCATTTATGCACAATCGCATTCCCTCATGTGCACACGCACACACAAACTAAGCGAGGGTCTTATAAACATTTCACAGGGAGAAGAAGAAGCACACACATGGAATTTGGACGCTTTATTTGGGCATGATGGGAGAAGGGAAGGGCCTGAGCTGACTGGGAGAGGGATAGAAATGTAATGTCTCGTGAAAGAGGAATCCCTCACACTAAAAATAACAGAATACAGTCAGATATTTACTGTACGGTGGGCTTTACTGTTTATACTGGCTCCAGTTCATCTGACACCTAGGCTAATAGGCTACTTCTGGGCACATTTATTGTGTGTCATGTGGATGGATGACTAAAGAGTCTTGGTTTAGGGATAATGGTGTCACAATTTCATAAACTCAGCGGAGAAGTATTGCAGTAATGTGCTTTTGTATTTACAGTATTTTAGTCAGTCATATTTTGTGACTGGACATTTTTTCACTTTAAGCAATCAGTCCTCTTGACAAAGGAGCAATTTTAAGTGACCGGTGAGTTAGTTTACAATTTCCAAGGTGACTGAAACATACTGTACATGCATGGCCCAGTTCAGAGAAACTATTTCAAAGTCAGTGGATACATCATCGGACAAACTTCTTTGGGGTGGGGGTGGGGTGTCTTGGATGGTTGAAGAGATCTGGGTGGATTATAGAGATATGCTCTGAAGGCGCGAGGTTGAGAAAAAGTCCCGAGTCACAAAACTTGACGAGGTGCAGACAGAGAGTTTAAAGGGGCTTAAAACTATTAAGGAAGAAAGATGCAAAAATACAGAATGGGAGGGAAAGAGGAGATTAGTGCAGTTTCTGAAACTCAGAAGGGCATTTCTGCTGGAAGCTGTTTGTTCCTCCACCCACCGACCCCTCTCCCAACTCCTCTTGGGTCTGGCTATTTATGGTAGAAGCCTGTCTGAGGACTTCTGAAGGCTGAGTTCATGGCATCATAATTCCAACCTGTTGCTAGAGTAGGAGAGGAAGCTCTAAACATACCTGGATTTGGTCAACAAGCCCTCAGGCGTCAGCTCAGACCTATTCAATCAGTCCGGTCATATTCTTGCATATGTGTCTCTGGTACTTTTAAAAATAAAATGTTGAACAAAATGTTTTACCTGACTCAGGGACTTTCAGCACTCTATTTATGTTTGCACTAGACAGTGAAAGTTGTTGCCACTTCAACAGCGAGCCAGTATAGCAGTGATCATCACAGTACTCGATTCTTTTGCTCCTTTCATTACTTAGGCTCTGACTGACACCTAAAAAGATGAACAGTTTTTCAATGGAACTGTCTTCAATCTCCATATTTCATACACAATTCACCTCCACTGGTTTTACTTTTTCCATGCTGGTGTACCTGACACTTACAGTGCAGAACCTGGACTGTGCTCAGTTCTACTGCTGCTGCTTTTAGTGGTTACACCTTAAGAGAGCTGTGCATTAACAAATGCCCACAGACTTCAATGAACTGAAGCAATGTTGTAAAGAAGAGCGAGCGAAGATTCCTCTTATAAAGTCATCTAGAAATCCAACACTTTCAGTTTTTGCTGCTAAAACTGGTTCTACAATCTATTGACTTATAAGGTGTACTTTGGATTTTGTTAAATAAATAATGAGTCAGCCTAATATTTGTTCATCTGAAGTTGTATATAAATACTTAATAAATACTTTAAGACTTGGTATGGACTACATTAATATTGTGTGTGTGTGTGTGTGTGTATGTGTGTGTGTGTGTGTGTATATATATAAATATATATAGAACCTCGAAAGATAAGATAAGATAAGATAAGATAACTCTTTATTGTCATTGCACAGTCATACATAGTACAGTAGTACAATAAAATTGGAAAAACTGTCCTACGTCGGCACTACATATAACACAACACGACACGATATGACACATCACAACGTAACAAACAACACAACACAGTATATTAACTTAGTATAAAAAAGAAGAATAAGTGTATGTGTATTGCACAGTGTTATTATTGCACATTAATTATTATTGCACCTTGTTATAAATATAAATATTATTGTTATCGTTTTAAACATTGTTACCTCCCCCTAAAAAGTCCAGGGAGGTATCCAGTCAGGTCAGCTATTTACATTGATCAGGGCTATTGCCCTGTTGTAAAAGCTGTCCTTGAGTCTATTTGTTCGGGACCTCAGCAGCCTGAACCTCCTGCCAGACGGCAGCAGCTTAAACACCCGGTGTCCTGGGTGTGTGCAGTCCCGTAGGATGCTGCGTGCCCTCTTGAGACAGCGAGTGCTGTACAGGTCCTTCAGGGAGGGAAGAGGATGTCCAATGATTTTTTGGGCCATGTTGATGACCCTCTGGAGTGCCTTTCTGTGTGCTGTGGTGCAGCTGGAGAACCACACACCGATGCAATATGTCAGCACACTTTCAATGGAGCAGCGGTAGAAGACGGTCAGCAGCTCCTTCTTCAGGTCCATTTTTCTGAGGATTCTCAGAAAGTGGAGACGCTGTTGGGCCTTCTTTAAGACCGCAGAGGTGTTAGAGCTCCATTGGAGGTCTGTGTCTATGTGCACACCCAGAAACTTGAAACTGGAGACCCTTTCCACGCACTCCCCGTTGATGCTGACAGGCTGCAGCTCGGACTTCCTCCTTCTGAAGTCAACTACCAGTTCTTTTGTTTTGGTGGTATTGAGGTCCAGGTTGTTGTCTGCACACCAATCTGACAGCCTCTGAACTTCAGCTCTGTATGCAGTCTCATCTCCCCCTGAGATGAGCCCCACCACAGTGGTATCATCTGCAAACTTGATGACTGTGTTGTCTGGGTGGGAACTAACACAGTCATGTGTGTACAGAGTGTACAGTAGGGGACTCAGTACACAGCCTTGTGGAGAGCCGGTGTTGAGGCTGAGGGCTGAGGAAAGATGAGGCCCCACTCTAACTCTCTGTACACGGTCTGAGAAGAAGTCTCTGATCCAGCGGCAGGTGGTGGAAGGAAGTCCAATTTCCAGCAGTTTATCTATTAGTCTGTCCGGGAGTATCGTATTGAAAGCAGAGCTAAAGTCAACAAAGAGCAGCCTGGCGTAACGGCCCTGCACTTCCAGGTGAGAGATGGTGGTGTGGAGCGTTGTAGCAATGGCATCTTCAGTTGATCTGTTAGCTCTGTATGCAAACTGGAGCGGGTCGAGTGTGGGTGGCAGGCAGGACATGATGTGACGTCGGACCAGTTTCTCAAAGCACTTCATTATAACAGGTGTTAGAGCAACTGGTCGGTAGTCGTTGAGGCTGCTAATGTTAGTACGCTTTGGCAGTGGGACAATTGTGGCTGACTTTAGGCACGGCAGGATGCAGGACTGGGACAGTGAAGTGTTGAAGATCTTAGTGAAGACCCCAGCCAGCTGGTCTGCACACTCTTTTAGGACCTTTGCGGTTACCCCATCTGGTCCGGTGGCCTTCCTGGGGTTCACTGCCCTCAGTGTGCGCCTCACCTCATATTCCTGCACTATGAGGCTTGGGCTGCTGCTGTCCGATGTTTTTGCTGCTGCTGCCTCTGGTCCCTTCACCTCAAAGCGTGCGAAGAAGTGGTTCAGCTCCTCTGCAAGCTCCGCGTTACCCTCAGTCAACGTGGTATTGCCGGGTTTGTAGTTGGTTAAGTGCTGAACTCCCTGCCATACCTGTCGTGAGTTGTTGGTGGTGAAGTGGTCTTCGATCCTTCTCTTGTACGCTGCCTTGGCCTCTCTGATGCCTCTTTTCAACTGAGATCTGGCTGCACTGTACTGCATACCATCACCGGATCTAAAAGCGGCGTCACGTTGCTTCAGCAGGACCTGGACCTCTTTAGTCATCCAGGGTTTCTGGTTGGAATACACCCGGAGACGTTTGTCCACAGTGACACTGTTGACACAGAAGTTAATATATGAGAGCACTGATGTTGTGTGCTCTTCAAGGTCCTGATGTTCGAACACGCTCCAGTCCGTGTTTTCAAAACAGTCCTGCAGCTGATGTGATGCACCTTCTGGCCAGGTTTTCACAGTTTTTGTGACTGGGGGGGGCTCTTCTCCTAATGGGAGTGTATGCAGGGATCAACAGCATGGACATGTGGTCTGACAAACCTAGATGTGGTAGAGGGGTTGCTCTGTAGCCTTTTTGGATGTTGCTGTAGGCTTTATCCAATGTGTTTTTCCCCCTCGTTGCACATTTAATATGCTGTTCAAATCTGGGGAATACTGACCTTAAATCAGCATGGTTGAAGTCCCCAGCTATAATGTGCACTGCGTTTGGATGGGAGTTCTGCTGGTTGCTTATCGTCTTGTGCAGCTCCTCCATGGCAGAGTTAGCATTAGCATCGGGTGGTACATACACGGCCGTTACCATGACAACAGTAAACTCGCGAGGTATGTAGACGGGTCTGCACTTCACAGTCAAGTATTCCAAATCCGGGGAACAGTGGCTGTCTACAGTCTTTGTGTTTTTGCACCAGCTGTCATTGGTGTAGATGCATAAGAGGATGTAACTTATTCTTACAATGACTGTAAGAATACCTTTCAATGTTGCCTCAAACTTTTTCAGCCTTTAGGACTTCACATTTCAACAAAAGATTAAAAAAACTCCTTCAACTCTTCCAAGGCCTTTAAAGATGCAGAGTATAAAATCTCACCCCTAGGCACTAGATGTCAGTAGATTGCAGATTGCAGTCAAGTGAACTTGACATCTTCCACAAACCAGCGCCCACTCCTATCAATATTTAATGGATTATTTCTAATTTTATGAGAATGCTTAATTCTTTGGAACATGTAATTTTACACACTAATCAATGTATGTTTTGTGAGCACATTTAACTGACTGTATGTTTAACTTTCCCTCTTCATAGAGATTTAACGCTGACATTATTGACTTTTTACATCAGCTGGCCTTTAATTTCCTTTACTTCTTAACAGCTTTCAGTTATAACTCTCACCTTTATTCAGCTTTTACTCTTACACTTACATGTGCACTGCTTTCATCTCTCTTTTCAGCTAACATGTCAACTCTTTTCAGTGTTTACACTCTGAATGGCACATTCAGATCTCCAAGCATCACCTGCACCAGATCACCTGCTGTCAGTACTTATTCTTTTCACATCAGCTGACACCTTTCCATCTATACACTTGCACTAGCACTCTAATATCTGGGTTTCTCCTTAGTTCCAGTTGTGAACATTTGCAGCCTGTCTTTATTTTCGCTTGTTTTCCTCTATGTCCAGATCTTGGCTCTCACTCACATGCTGGAACAGGCCAGTGACACCTTTGGCTAAAATTGCTGGTGTCAGTGAGGTGCTGCTTGTTAGCATGTTTGTTATAAAACGATGCCCAGGCCAGGGGTTTTTAAGCACCTTGTAAAAGTGGACTCCGTTTATAGCTCCTCCAAAGTCTGGAATGTTTATTTGAGTTTTTCTTTTTTCTTTTTAAATGTCTGTTTTTGTTTCTCCGTGTCTGGGAAAGGTCTTCAGAATAAATTCCTCTTGAAATAGACATATCCCTATAATCTATTTATTTTTACATAACTATTACTTGCTCAATGTTGTGTCTGGCTTGTGCTGCATACTAGGAGCAAGCTCAGATATTGGACCTTGTAAAGACAGGGAGAGAGGAGACTTGGCATTTACAGACATGAATTCATTAAGTTAAAATGTCTTACAAACACACAGTCGACGTAAGGAGACGGTGATTTTCTCGGGGAAATCGGCTGTGCTGTGAAAACCAGAGAGCCCGTACAAAATGTATGCTACGTTAAAAAAAAAAAGAAAAGCGCTGACGGATAACGTGTTTTTGTAACAGGCAGGTGTGTTTCTCTGTGTACAAAACACACAGGTGATGAGATTCAGCCCATACATGACTGAAGTTAAACAGTGAATGTGCATTGTAGTAGCAAGAGGAAATGTTCATTGAGTCTGTTATGTGACCTTTTTTGGTAAAGCTTCTCAAGCACGGACTCTGACCAAACCCCTTGACCGATTGGTACACACACACACAGGAGATGGTTTCAATCACAGACCTCTACAGTGGCTCAGACCCCTCCTCCAAATTTTTCACTTTCCGTGCTCCTTCACGGGTCTCTTTCATCCCCATTTCGAGCAATGCTCTCCTCCCTTTTATCTCATAGCGAACGTCTCAGTCCGTGCTTCACCTTTCCTTTTTTGTTGAATATCTCCATCACTTTCCTCACAAACACTTTTTAAAAGAAAACACAGAGCAGTGGTGCCAGCTACCAGTAGTTAGTTTTGGCTTGCCTAAGTAGAACTGTCATACTACTGACTGCTGACAAATGACTGGACAGGTTACACCACAAACAACAGGTCATGCTGACGTCAGTGTTTTTGATAACACTTTATAATACAACCTGTCACTAAAAGTGTAACTAAATGGAATTTCAGTGTGTTGTATTTGAAATTACAATCTAATTATATTTACCTATAAATACTGAAAAGTCGGTGGACTAGAATAATGGGGTAACAAATGTATAAGTATGTTTTACTGTGCAATTTCATGGTAATTTTGCAGAAAAACAAACAGTATTTCTCCATCTTACATGTTAAATGCAGCGTATTTGTTGGGTGCGGGTCCTATTATGGAGTGGAATAATCTTCATTATACTGATGTGCATGATGGGTGTTCTATTATTCAATTGTCCTTTTATTTTACTAATATATATGTAAGTCCAACTTACTTTTGTTTCCTGTTCAAACACAAACTAAAGTAAATTTAAGTAAAGTATAATTAAAAAAACTGATTGTTACTACTTTATTCTAGTGTACACAGGTTTAAGTATATACAGTATAATTACATTGTAATTAAATTATACTGAAGCGCCATTGAATTAGAGGGGAGTTGCACCTGTAGCCGCCCGCCATATTATAAAAGTTTGCATAATGAAAATAGAAATTTAGAGTCAAAATAAAACTCCAACATACTGGTTTTCTATGTTTTCAACTTTATTGAAGAAAAAAAACACTTCAAGTAAGTCTCAGCTTTCAGCACTACAATTATGTGATGATTAGTAGTGGTCATTGTAGACAACAACAGCCTGAGTCACAAGGTAATGCTCGGACGAGGACCCCGAAGGCTGCGTGCGTCTCCGTGTGTGTAGTGTAGGCTGTTTCACATTAAAATCTCCAGAAAACATAACAAGATCATTGCATTAAAACACAAAAACAGACAGAGGATGTAAAAGGAGAAGCCACACTGGCAAATCATTCACAGGAGAAAAAGGGGGAAAAAAAGAAAAAAAAGAAAAGACGTGATCATCACTGAACTTTATCATTATAGAAATCTTCCAGATTCAGCCGATTACATTTCATTGCACAACCAGAAAACAAAGAACGACAAAACTAAAGGAAAGAATGTTTCGTCTTGTACCGTGAATACCCGTGAGAGAAACTGAAGTATAGCATACAACTTCCACCAGCTCAGAAGCAACCCATTTAATATCAGCAGTCTTTTTGTCTAAATGTCTGTCTATTTTGAGACCCCAATAGAAAAGCTCAGCTGTAAGGCCAAAGCGTATTTCATTTCAACATATGCTTGTTGAGCATGTGGAAGAACAACCTAACCGCATTCCAGGCAAACTGGTGGAGGTTCAAATCCAAACTTGCAATTTTGTTCCAAATATATCAGAGTTTGATCACAGGATGATTTTTGATATATATACACATATAGCTAAGCAATTTCTCTTTATGAAATGCCATAACAAATAGTGGCAATCTGGCTGTTGTAAACAAATAAAAATAATTAGTACAGAATACAGATCACAGCCTTATATCATTCCACTCACTCTCTTTCCAAAAAGCCTCAAAGTGTGCGACAGAGATCTTGAAATATATTCTGTAGAAAAACCCTGACAGGTACAAAAACTCTATTTGTCCAGTTCGCAAAAGAGCTACACAACAAACATCCCAACTGTGTCCTTTTTACATTGTGCATGAGACATGTGCCAGAGAGCAGTCTCAGTCTAAACTCATCCAAAAAGAGCAATACGCTACAACAAGAAGCGTATCAGCATCACTGCTCGGCCGAGTCTCAGTAAAGTCTCCCGTGCTCGGTAGTTCAGACTGAATATTCACAGCTTTGATTTCAGGAGGCTGGAGAAATGAGACACTAGCCTTCCCGTCCACTACGTGTACAGCTTAAAGAACTTGTGTTTAAAAAAAACAAAACACAACAAAAAGAACTTCATTTTCGACATCTGCAGGATCATTTCAATGCCACTAAATAACCTCTCGCAACATTCAGATATATACCCTGCCCAGAAAACGGGCTCCCCTGCTGGGATCAGCTTTGGGATTATAATACTTGGCCGGATTAATCACTGTGCAGGCAGGTTATAAAAATATATATACACAGAGTATACATAAGGAATATAGAGGAAATAATCACTGGATATTACATTAGAAAGTTCATGCTAATTCAAATCTGACTGCATCACATCCACCGTTTGTCTAAAAAGGCACAAGATACTGTAGCCCCTCCTTAGCGGTGACAGACAGAAATACAGGAGAGTCACAGCCCCACGGGGAATGTGCTTTATATTTCCACAGTGAAAACAGCAGCAGAGATTCTCAGACTATTTTAAACATTGATCCAACGAGACAAAGACTCGAAGGAGAAATCCACCAGTTTAACACTTCAAGTGTGTGTGTGTGTCTGTGCAAGTAACATTTGCTGGGAGGAGGGGGGGGGGGGGGGGGGGGGCTGAGGCTAAAAGAGAAAGGGTTTTATTTAAATGCTATATAATTAATGTTTAGTTTAAGTTGTGCAAGGATGGAAAAATTTATTAAATTAGATTTTCTTGCAGATTTTTAGGGATATGTAGTTACTGTCATTCATTTTTGGATGTGAATGCAGCTCAAGTTTAAATAAAACCCTTTCAAGCGAAGAAAGTACAAACCTGCAACCTGTTATTTCAAGATTTGATAGCAAAAATAAAAAAAAATAAAAAATCCCAAACCTGAAACATCTGCTGTGTTTCTGTCTGTCATGAAATCAGCTGTTAAGAATTTGCTGACAGAAGAACTGATGAATCTGTAAGAACTGAAGTCTGTAAATCTGAGTAATGCCAACTGGCCTATGGAAAGTGTGGTAACATCTTAGCCATACAGTACGCACAACTTACCTACTGTATGCGTATACACTGTACAGACATGCAGGTTGAGGGGAAACAATCAAAAAATACAAGTAGTACATGCTTTGAGTATGCTCTGAGAGGACAACACATTTTGGAAGATACCCAGCCCAGCCCCACCCAACCCCTTTAGCATTAGATTAATGCATTTAATATTTAGATGTTAGTCATCTATTTACCCTATTCACTAAGGCGTCACAGAAATATGTCAATCGTACCATGCTCTATCGTGACGATACATTTTATACAGTAAAGTAAATCATGCAGATTGCCACGGTGCTTTCTGATGTCGCAGACCGGTCCATCGAAATTCATGTTCTTATCTGCCAGACAATTTTTGAAAAAACTAATGTAAATAATAAAATGGCATATTGCTACCATTCCTATTGCTCAGATTCTGCAAAAAGGACAAGCACCACCATGGTGTTTAAAAAAAGGGCACTGAATACAGTGTGTAAGATTGCACGCTATGCAGTGCATGTGCAAACAAGTGGAACAAGTACATGTGGGTGAGTCTGCTTTCCACTATTAGAGTCACTGAAAACAGGGTGGATAAGTGTGTGGGGGGGGGGGGATCTAACTACAAAAACAAACAAACAAACAAACAAACAATAAACAACACAATTAGAAGCAGTTTAGCAAAGCTGCTCTGCTGCACTGCACTGGCTGGGATAAGCTCTGAAGACAGAGGGAGAAGTCGCTCTGAGCCATTAATGTTGACACAGATGAAGTCTTGAAAGATAAAAACAGTTTTTTCCTTTTTTAACAGGGAAAAAAAAATAAACAGCTGATTAATTCATGAGGACGGGATCGACAGACTCTTTTGTAAGGCAGGGGGAGAGGTAGAACGAAAATGCTGGAGCTCAATTGTGGAGCCCTACCCAGTGAGGCAGAGGGTTGCAATGAAAATGATATTCCTTTGATTGCTAATGACAAGTGTTAAATTAAAAAAAAGAGCCATCATGAAGAATACTGAAAAGGCAAAACTGTCCTGTTAGGAGCGAAAGGTGTAAGAGAGTGAGTCTCTGTCTCTCCTGCATGCATATTCTGTGTTTTACATAGAAACTCCAAATGATAACGAGGCTGGAGGGGCATGGCTGGTGATACAGGTAGGTGCCACTTGTTACGAGGAGGCCACAGCAGGTGATACTGTAGAAGAGGCATTCATGGTGTTTTTTTTCCTGTCTCTTTTTTTGTGAGGTTTGATGAGTTTAAGACAAGAGCCCTATAAATTCACAAACACTGTACGGGTCTGACGGATGAATTAGTCACTCTGCAGGCCACGAGTGTGGAATGATGAAGAAGCCTCGAGTTTGTCAGGAGCAAAAGTGAGTGCGATTGTTTTTTTTGTTGTTTTTGAAGGGGGCTAAGCAGTAATGTAATGGGCGATATACTCCTCTACTGTTATTGCTTTCCTGTTTTTTTCCCTTCCCCTCACGCCCCCTCCCACAGGCACTTCAGAGGATTGGGCTTTGGCTGAAGTTGAGTGTGAGAGCAGGCTGTGGGGGAGATGACAGAGGATTGGTGGTAGTGACAGGAGTAACAGACAGAGTTAAAAGTGTTCTTTTGAGCTCTACCTTGTCGTCTGAAAGCTATCACCCAGCAGGATACTAATCTGTCAGTGAAAAAGGTTGCAAACGCTGGTGCTTGTCCTGTGCCAGGGTGAGAACCTGAGGACTCTTAGCCCAGGCCACTAGCTGACTTCAAGAAGATCAGGGGCTGAGATTGAGGGTGAGAGGGAAGCTGAGGCTTTATTAAAAGAGCAAGGTTCCTGGTTGTCCAGCCTCCCTCCATGCTTATTGTCTGTGTCTACAAATGCTGTGCTCTACACCTCCTCAGTCTGTATGGTTGTTTGTGTGCTTCTTATCTAAGGAAGATGACGCCTCTGCTTCTACCTTGACCTTTCGCCCTCCTCTCCCAGTCAGGACCTTGTAGCAGCCCCGAGTGATTTTGTACATCCAAATAATGTTCAAGACATCCAGGGCAATGCAGGAGGTGATCCATGCCACCTGGGCACCCAAGCCCAGCCGCTCAAACTCCGGAGTGCCAAAAGTGGCGAATACACTGGCCCAGTAGGATGGCATGACTGCAATGCGCACCAGGAAGAACACCACAGCCATAGCAACCCCATTTAATACCACCAACCGGTGTGAGCGTGGGTACTTTAATGACTCGAAGAACCACCTGGAGGAGAAAGAGCCATTAGGAAATGTCAGGGAACAAGATATGTCTGCCATATGGTGTGAAGGGGATCCTGACAAGTACATATTCACAAGTGAGGATGACTCACCTTTGGTTCACAAATGGTGTGGATAGCTCAGAAATGAGACGGAAATTGGCAAAGTAGGGAAGGACACCACGGGTCTGCGAAGAGCAAACAACACAGATGATGAGGAATTTAGGAAGCAGAAGGACACAAAAACAACAAGAATCGGGTTTCAGAAAAATGAGCCACTCACCAAAACATATCCGTAAGCATAGAGCGCCGCCAAGTGGTGGCAAACGAAAAAGCTGTCCCCCATAGTGCTCCAATTACATGCTAGCAGCACCAGGTCTGGAGAGCAGGTGGAGACATTGGTCATTAAGCTAGCAAAACATTACACAGCTGACTTTAGAAGAAAAGAACAGAGCCCAGGCTGAACTGAGTCTAACACGAACACAGAATACTCAGGACTTTGACTCTAAAAATGACTTTGACATAATCAATTCATCAACAGATGAATTAAAACTTGTTACAAAACTTGGAGAGCTGACAATACATTCAAAACTAGAATCAAGTCATAAAACAGCAACTGAAGATAAGGAGAGCAAGAACAAAAGAACAAGGAACACAAATTTGCAGAAGAAACTGAAGGAGACATCTATGGTCCTCCATTTTCAACAGCACTCATGCAGCATTTTCATGGACTTAAGCAAAAAGTCCATGAAATATGTTTTTATTTCTCATTCTTTTGAGAGAACAATCAAATTGGTATACTAGTGGACAATTTCCTTTCCTAGTATTTTCAAAAGTTCAGTCGCTGATAATGAGCTTGCTCTGGACATTTCCCTACCATCACGATGACCAACCCACTCATGTGGCCATTATTTGGCTGCAGATTCCACAGATTCCCCTGCTAATTACCCAATCTCATATTCGACTGATGCCACAGTTTTATCAATCCCTGTAATTATAAAGGCGCAGATGGAAACCATTTATTAGTCATCACAAATTTCTGCAACCAGGCCTAACAGTCTAATTACCGTGCCTGACAAAGCCCAGCCTCCCAAGTCAGCAGTTATTGCTCTTTTGAAACGACTGAACTTTTACTAATGAATCATTTATTATTAATGGTTTATTACCATCTTCTGTACCACTGAGACTTGGCTCAAACTAGAGGACTACTGCCCCCTTGTGGAATTTTGCTGACTAAACTACAAATTCTTGAATGCCCTGAGGCGCTCGGGCTGTGGTGGGGTAATCGCTGCGGTTTACAAGGGTAATTTGAATTGTGTTCCATTTCCTCCCACTTCTTTTCATTCATTCAAATTACTATTGTTCAAAATTGACTGTGAAAATCTAGTTTGCTATATTATTATCTACTGACCTCCTAAATCTGCTACCAACTTCCCTAAATGAGTTCCCCAATCGACCTTCATCTATTGTTAAATTTGACAAGCTCATTTTGGTATGCAACTTTAACTTGCGCATTGATTCCTCTAACTGAATTTTACACAAGGCATTTCATTTAGTGTAACATGTTAATGGTCGCACACAATGGTGGGCACATCCTGGTTGGTTGTTTTACTCTTGGCTCATCTTTAGACTCTCTCTGTATGTCATATTTACTGTTTCACCATAAGTGTAATATTTTTGCCACAGTTTTGCAGCCAGTATCGTTTTCAAAGAGGAGAATCATAAAGCCTAGGATCTTTAATGAGAACACAGTGGCTACATTTTTAACTCTCTTACCAAGTGTCAATTATATTTGTAATAAAGATGAGATAGAAAAATACAAATCACTGCCTTTTCATGACGGAACCAGTTACTAACCAGTCTACTTCTTTGGCTTAATTAGCATGAAAAACAGTCCAAGGTTCTTGTTTAACACCACGAACAGACTCCTTAATCCTGCTCAGTCTGGTTTTCCTGCCCAGCCCTCGGCTGAATGTGAAAAACATTTTTTTTCCTCTTCTGTTGTCTGTTAAGATCAATTATATCAGGTCACAATTAAACCCTAGTTGCTATCAACCTGCTCAGTTGTGTCATGGAGTTCTGTTATCTAAGTTTTTTCCACGACAGATCTTCGTTATGTTTCCTAAAATGTGGAATTGTATGTAATAGTAGCCTTTGACACCACTGATAATCCCATTCTTATTACAGAACTGGTTTGGTATCTCAGGCCTAGCTCCTAAATGGTCTCATCATACTTATCTGACAGATACTCCAGAATTCATATTAACTGTATGTCCTTATCAGAGCCCCTCATATGAGGGGTTCCACAGAGCTCAATCCTGGGTCCAGTTCTGTTTTCTGTATATATGTTACCCCTGGGTTATCTATTAAATAGCTTCTAACAGGGATTTCCGACCGCTGTTATGCTGATGATACATTTTTCTGTTAAGTCAAACAACCTGAAGAGCCTCTCCTATCTCGGGGAATGCTTCACTGCTGTTATTTGTTGGATGTCTTTAAATTTCTGCCATCTCAATACTGGCAAAACGGAGGTTCTTGTGTTTGGCTCTTACAGCTTCTCTAAGATCAGTCATTACATTGTCCAGCTATCCAGCAATATCAAGTCACCTGTTAAGAACCGTATTTTACCAATATTTGAATTTGTAATCTCATATTCTCAAATTCATTCTTCATTTTTTATTAATGACATATAAAGCCCTACATGGCCGGGTTCTGCCTTTCTAGCAGACCTGCTAAGACCTTAATCGAGCACTCAGCCTGCAATCACTGATCAATGTCTCCTAACTGTTTCACACTTCCACATCTATTTTAAAACCAGAGGCAAAAACTCCTAAACCTTCTTTAGGAAAAGTTTTTCTTCTTCTTCAGCCCATGTTCTTTGTTCTTTGAATGTATGGAAGTATGCGCTTGTATGTTTTAGACATGCGCTTATCTTTTGTGTTATTTTATTTAAACTGAAGCATTTAAAAAAGTGCTATAAAAATAAAGTTACCATTATTATTATTATTAACTTCATAATAGTTTTTGTCCTGTTCTGCAGATTCTATGCAAGTTAGAATTTTTATTTATATAGCGCTAAATCACAACAATCGCCTCGAGGCACTTTATATTGTAAAGTAAAGAACCTACAAAATGTCAATGCTGAGCTCTCCAAGGCTGCAGAGGAGAACAAAAACTAACGTTGCAAGTTCACAAATGACCTGGAGTGCACCAACCAGGGAATGAAGGACTCCTGACTATTCTTTCATTTAATGTACAGGGTTTTTGTTTTTTATTAAAAGAAAGTGTAGGTGTGTCTTCCTTTGGTTTGAATTCTGAAGGAAACATTAGAAGTGTTTTAAATTCCAATTCAAGGACACATGATAAGACAAAATAATGACTTTCTTCCAAGTCGGACATGTCAAATATTTTGTCCTTTTTCGATGCTCCTATGCATTCACGTATCACAGGTATCCTTCATAGCATGTAATATACATTTAATTAAAACTATCCGACTCTACAGTAACTTGATTACAATACAAAGCTCTACTTGCACACACACACGAAGGGTAATGGCAGCCACATATGCAAAAAAACGAAACAAAGACAGAAGAAAAAATTAAACCTCACCATATAGGAGGTAACCACAGGTTATGGCTACATTTAGTTTGACGAGACTGGGGTCACCCCTGTGGAAAAGCAAAGGATACAGTGTAAAGGCACAAAGCCATAATGCTCAATCAGTGAGAGACTGAGATTACTGAGATTACCCAAATGCACCACTGAACAACACACGAAATCATTGCTGGCTGTGGATATCTGCCTGTACAACTCCTCCACCTAATGCACAGCACACAGTGCGATAGTTGCACCGTTTTGCACATCCTGTATAGTCAAAATAACTTATAATTAAACTACTTGTATATTAGAGACATTTTAATATTTTGTAACTTTGTAATATATTGTATTATTAAAATGTAGCTCAGTCTGTTACAGTGTCTTGGAGAAACAGTAACCACATAATTTCCTTAGGGATTAATAAAGTTTCTGATCCTGATTTTAAAAAAAGAAAGTAAGAAAAAAAAAAAACAGGAAGAAGAAGCTTCAGTTTATGAGTTAAATATGTTACGTTGTCTTGCTTCCCTGATCGACAGTCTGCAATACTGCACCTCTTGCATTTCTTAGCAGATTAAAACTGAAAGGTCATTTAAGTTCGACTGTCTAACCTTGATGAATTTGCTGTGATACTGTTGTGTGCGGTATAAAGGCGACTGTCTTGACAAGAGCAATGCTTGTGGTGAATCCATAACATGACAGATAGCTCTGCAGAAAAGATATCCACAATGCTGGCACTCCGTGTTCCTCTCCTCCCGTTTGACAGCGTTTCTGTTTAATCAGCAATCAGTAGTTCGGGCCATAAACCTGTGACCTGCTGCTCTTACCATTAAAGTGTCCTTGCAAATAACATCGGTTTAAAATAACAATGGAGGTATGTCTGCTTCAATAGAGATCCGATCCTTGTATCAGCCACAAGTATCGCATAGCAAATGACTGGCTGACTGCTTGTGTAACAGGAGCTCGCAGCACAGCGCACATGCTCTACTATACACTGTACCCACACCAACAACATGACCCTGGGCTCACTGCTTTCAAAATGTATTCTTTATCTCCAAGCTTCGACTGCCTCACTTTAAAATAAGTACTTTAACTAAGTGCATTGAACATCTGGAGATATAACCAAGTTACATGTAAGATTTTCTTTTTTCATACCATTTTAATATCTAATGAAATGTATGTGATAGAAACACACAGACACATTGATGTCAGTCCAAAATGAACAGTCAGGTCAAAGAAGAGTATTTGTTTGAGTTTAAGACTTAACTGCTCAAACATCCATCCATCCATCCATTCGCTTCCGCTTATCCTTTTCAGGGTCGCGGGGGGCGCTGGAGCCTATCCCAGCTGTCATAGGGCGAGAGGCGGGGTACACCCTGGACAGGTCGCCAGTCTGTCGCAGGGCTAACACATAGGGACAGACAACCATTCACACTCACATTCACTCGCACATTCACACCTAGTGACAATTTAGATTAATCAATTAACCTATCCCCACAAGCTGCATGTCTTTGGACGGTGGGAGGAAGCCGGAGTACCCGGAGAGAACCCACGCAAACACGGGGAGAACATGCAAACTCCACACAGAAAGACTACGGCCTGATGGAGGAATTGAACTCAGGACCTTCTTGCTGTGCGGCAACAGTGCTAACCACCGTGCCACCGTGCTGCCTACTGCTCAAACATTTGTATTTATTTGAAAAGACAAAAAAAAAAAAAAACATTGTCGTTTTACTAATCTAACATTTCCCCAACATTATTGTTTCCATGAGTATACGTGTATGAATGTAACAAACATGGCCTCGGCCTGTTTTGTTGGAAAGTGTTCATCACACTCTGACAGAAATGCAACGTGCAAACATCAGGTTGGCTAATGCCCATCATGCCTGATAATGTGATTGTCAGGGAGCCTGAAAATCCACATACTTCTTGGTAATCTCATCCGTGTGACTCAACTTTGATTAATCAGATCTACAGTATATTCACGTTGTCTCTTCATGAATAGTTGACTGACTGGAATTTGGCCCAGAAAGATACGTAGAATGTTAAACAGGAAGTACTACAATAGCGCCAACTCAACAGGCATTATACAAAAGACACTCAAAGCCAAATGATATGCTGTTAAGTGGCAAGTAGAAGTCATTTAAGAGCACCAGATGCACTTAGCAGTTTGCTAGGCTTTTTCCATGGGGCTACAGATACGTAGTAATCAGAATGAACCTTGAGCTTATATGTGGTTCAAAGAAAAGCGCAAAGGAAACTTAAATAAACTCTCTATATTCTTACTGAACGCAACTTCGAGAAAAAACCTAACTCTCTCAGAGTTTGTCTTTGCTCAGCAGAACATCCTCACTGGCACATCAAAGTATAGAATTACCTGTAGCGTCTGTACTGTACTCTGTATCATTTATCTCTGTGACAGCTGCATACCCTTGACTGCCGCTCTTCTAAATCATTGACTGTTCCGCTTTTTAACTCTGACAACTTTCGTCTCAGATGGCCAAAAATCACACAGACTTAAGTGGGGGAAATGTGGTGGTGCTTGGGCTATGAGTTATGTTCACCAGCAGCTGATCTGGAGCTGTGGTGACAAATGACAGCATGGGAATAGAAGGGTCTGACTTTCAGTGGATCTTAGACTTTTTGTTAGTCTTAGTCTGCAACCCTTCATTAAGTCATTCCAGAGTTATCAACAACTTAGATCTACAGATAAATCACGAACTAGCTGGCTGTGTTTCAACAGGTTACGGTTTAGATTCAGGGAAGCAGGTTTTAAAAGTTTTGACGTTCAAGAATGGGGAAACGGATAGCAGCACATTGGTGAAACTATGATGTATGAAAGCGCTTTTCATTTCCACCTGATGAGATGGATACTGGAAGTCCCATTCAATGTCAATTTTTGATTTAAATATTAATTCCAGTAAGATCAAAAGAAAGAAATATAATTCATTGGTTGATGATTCTCAAGGACGTTTATTCAACCTGTGACAACCAGGAGGCAAACAAACTCAACTCCAGGTCTCTTATAATGAATGAATGATAATGTTGGTAACACTGACATCTTATATGAATCTGATTAGCTTTCTACTTGCTTGCTCTATCGATAGTTTGACTCTTCATTCAGATATTTGCATTTAGTGTTGTGCATGCAGACCCTTAAGGGAAATCTAAGGAATAAAGCATTTTAACTGCAACAATAAAACACATTTGAATGAAGTTTGGAGAAAGAAAAATGCACAAATTTACCAAAACCATAGAAAAGAAAGGAATGCTGGGATACAGGTAGATGACAAAAACAGTTGATGGACCTCTCTTTTCATCACCTCTATTGATTCTTAACAGCAACAGCATCCTTTAGCTGCAGGGTTGCATTTCTTTGAATAAAACTTGCAAACAAATGGGGCCGGATGCTGATGATGACATGCTGACCCTCCTCAGGAAAGACACTGGTGTTATAAATTAGGTTTTGGGGCCTTGCTAGGTAAGGTGAATTGAGGTTTACCTCTGGATTTTCAGTGTTACAAATGCAGTTCTCATCTTATCTGCTTAAATCGCTGTGGTAACTTCTGTGGCAAACCTAACCTGTTCCCAAAAAGGTTGTGCATGAGATAAGACATCAACATGCACATAACAATTACCTACTGACCAATCAGTTCACCGTTAAATGACATAATCATTCCTGCAAGGTCACATGAGGGATTTGAGTTATTAGCCAGCACCTAAACCCTCTGTCTTCTCAATACAGGGACCTTTCTTTGCTGCTTCTAAAATAAGCAAGTCAGCCTGTTTAACAGTCTAAATTCTGTTTGTTTTTTTGTTTTATTTATTTAAGGGTGTTTACTTGTGTAAACAACATTGGGACAGCAGCTGAAAGAAGGCTAAAACCTATTTGAATACCATGAGAATACATTGAAGCAAAACATTAGTTTAATGGAACACCCTTTTCTAATCCTGTATCTTAATAATGGAGCAGTGATACAAATAAGATTGCATTTACAGCCACTAATGCCTTTCCAGACTTCCCGATGGCCTAAAGTGCTTTAAACTGTATGTATGAAAGAATGAATGAATATAGCAGTTTTTTATAGCAGAAGATACACACTCACACTCTGATGCTTTGGCTGCAAAAACTGTGTTGCTGCGGAGCATGTATTATGTGATTAACCTCTTTGCAGTTTTCTAATATTATAGCTTGGTTGTTGTTTGTACAATATGCCAGTCTGCTGCCTGCCAGTAGACCTGCCCATATGCTGCCAACACCACCTCTTTTACAGCGCTGTGAATAAACTGGTTTGATTTATCAAGCCGATAACTATTAGTGCCTGAGTTTTCTAAATCTCACCAGAAAGACTTGCTGAACTAAACATCCTGGAAAAGCAACACGAGAACAAAGAGTCATGGTAAAAAGAAAGCACACCCTTCAACCACAATGTGAGAGACTGATACAATCCTAATGCTTTAAGTTATTGGTGCTAAGGGTGGTTCTACAAGTTGGTGACTCATAGGGAGTACTTATTTTCTTACACACTGCATCTGCATTTTAGCTTAGTTTTGTTAAACAAACAATGAGACAATCTGTCTGTCTGACTTTATACTCTCCTAATCTGAAGACTTATAGGACTAGATATCATTTTTTATTTATTAAATGAGATTTGACAAAATGCACTTTCACCTTATCTTGTTTTTTTTGTTGCTTATTTTCCTTTAGTGTCAAAAATATATCTCAGGTTGTCCTAAATTTTAAACAAACTGAAATGCGGTCCTCCATTCTCCTCAGACTGTCATGCACATGTTAAGTTCAAGTCCAGATAAGCCAATCAAGAAATGCAGCAGGGGCGAGGCCGGCAGACACGGCGCTTGTTAACCGAAAGGATTATGATAACAGCCGAAGCTGTGCTGACAGTCGGAGTGACAACCTGAAAGAGCCTGAGCAGCAGCTGCAAACAAAGCAGGCTTCTAACAGTTTGGCTCTGACCGCTGCGCCACCATTTAGCACAGCGCCGAGAGAACAATGCTGCTGTGTGACAGGCCTTAATGATGCTGTAGCGCAATCAGATTGACTGGAGAATTAAGGCTTGCTCCACTCCGGTGTTGAAATGAGATGAGCTTTAAAAAGGCATTAGGATACTTCTGGGAATTGGCTAGGTGCCGGTGGGTGACGGGAATAAGCTTAAGAAATTCAACAATAGCAGTGAAGAAATAAAGTTGGAACAAAGAAACCATTTCAGCAGAGAAATGACTGTCACCTTTTGCTCAAGGGGGGTGTCTCAGAGAAGTGATAGAAGAAAAATCCTGCCTGCAACCCCCCAAAAATGCTGGTAAGGTATTAAGCACTTGAACACTGAGCAGATGAAGACTAGCAGCAGGAGGAGGGAGGGAGAGCTCATCCCTCCTGCCCGTGCCCCTACCCACCGCTGTTTTCTCCCCTTTTTCTTTGCTCCATCAGCGATGCTAGCCAGAGAAACAGAATAAAAGAGCATTGCATTGATATGGCAGCTAGACATGTGTAATCGGCAACCCAAGGCAGGGGGAGGATCGTGAGGGCTGGTGGTGCGAGGGAAAGGGAGAGTGGGTTTTGTTTTGTTGTTTTTTTTGTTTTTTCTTTGGGGGGGGGGGGGGGGGGGGTTAGCTGCTGCTGTTTGCTATAAAAAGGCATCTTGTTGGTGGGATTTCTAGTCTGCTGGACAGACAGAGAGGAAGTGAAACAGAAGGTAAGGAAAAAGAGGAGAGAGGGGAAGGAAGTGGTGTTGTAAGTGAGAGAAATGAGAGAGCAAAAGCTGAGGAGAGATGTGTTCAAAAGACTGATTGAGATATTAGAAAGGAGAAAGAAATGGGGGGAGAGAGAGCGGGAGAGTGAGCGAGAGATTGCCATTTCTCTTTTTCAGGACTCACTGATCCAAATAACAGAGTCAGCACTGGTGGGGAGAGTGAAGGCAGAGAAGACAGCGAAGACAAAAATCAAAGTCTAAATCCTCCAAATCAACAACTCTCTGGAGAC